>NC_091492.1:32018557-32643557 GCF_947461875.1 Haliaeetus albicilla | reverse complement strand
GTCCTAGACAGTTTTAGTGAGTATGAGAATAATTTTTCTTTTCTTGCTTGCTTATGTTCTTGTTTTATGTCTGAAAGGTTTTTTGTAGTGTTTGTCTTTTGGTGTATTCAAATATTTTGCTCTCTGTATTTTTTGAGCTTAACATTGTTTCAAGGAAACCTTGCAAAGCATTGATTATGATTATATCTGTCATTAAGTATTTCTGATTTTTCAGTCCTGCTAAAATTACTACCATTGTGTATCAGCAGAGTCGAAGTGCTTCAGTACATCAGCTAATTTATTGATGGCATGGGTTAGTGGGAGTGTCAGTAGAATGAAAATCAAGCAGAATAATTCTTATGGCTGTCATTATACTTTTAATCAGGGTTAGCAGAAATAAATATAATGTAGATTGTTCAATCAGACAAAAGTAGTGTTAATCCAGTGTTAAGATTTCTCCTTCTTTAATAACAATCAAACAATGTAGGTAGCATGGATACATCTTATTACAGCTGTGACAAATACATTTGTTTGCTCTGTTATAATTTACCAAATTGGCAGATGCTAGTGGAGGAAAAAAATTATAGGTTGGGCATATGTGCTGTTTATGACGTTGTCCTTAGAGGCGCTGAGTGGAGCAGAATGAGAATGGAAACTTTCTTAGCCTTCTAGCAACTATGAAATTCAGGGTGAAAATTACTCGTTTAGACTTTTCTTTAAAGCTGCATTCAGGAAACTTTAAACTTTTTTTCTAGCTGAGGTTTTGTTTTAAGAATCTTTACTTCTTTGACTTCTTGCTTTTTTACAATAAAAAAGGAATATATGAAAGTTAGAGCCAAAATAATTTCAAAGAAAAATGTAAAAGTTTCACTAGAAGACTTTTGGAAGAAGCATTTTCGAGTTTTCAGAAATAACCTAAACGTGAAATTTGGCAGAACAGGCCACTCTTGAAATTCCACATCACTCTTATGATGTGGAATCAGCATGTTAATTTTCTGGAAAAATCTTATTAAAAATTTTGACTGGCCACATGTGATTCTGTAGGAAGAGAAGAGATTCTTGCCAAAATCATAACACCCATAGAGCTAGGCAATGTAGCTTTTAGCTGTTGAGACCCAATGTCTGTCAATAGTGCAAATAAAAATAAACAGTTCATTGACTTCAGGACTAAAGCTATGCTATCTACCCCACCCATTTCTGCTTCTTTTTACTGTGTGCCTCCCACTTCAATTTCAGCTTGGATGATTATGTGATAAAATAAAGTAACTAAACAGCATTGTGCATTGCAAAAGTCAATTCTGAAATGCTCAGTGTGTTGTATGCAGAGGCAGATGGATGTGTTTGAGAGGTACTGGCACAGATTTAACCTTGTGGTGAGAATTGCAGCAGCTCCTGTGTTGTCCACCCAGTCCCATTCCCCTCAGACTTCTGTGCCTCTCTAACCCATCCAGACTAGGTACATAAAGTAATTCCATATCAGTGCTTCCCTCTCACACACAACTGTAGTTTGGTACCAAAAAAGATGTACAGAGATAAAACTTCTAAAATATGTTCATAGAAATAGTTTAAATCACAAGAATAACTCGGTACAGAATGTTCCTGACTGCAGGAAACAGAATCCAACTCGAACATTGTCAAATTTCTGGAATCAGAAAGAGGTATTGAATGTTGGATGTAGTTCAGAGAGAAGAGTGAGCTGTGGGGACTCGTATAAAAGGAAACATTAAAAGAGTGAAATACATACAGTTTGGCTGAGCAGTGGCTACAGAGAGACATAACAGCACACAAATGTTTGAAGGATCTAAGCACCAAAGAGGGAGTGGAATTTTGAATGCTAAAAAGGGATTTTTTTCTAGGAGTAATGGTTGAGGCTTCACGCAGCACTTCAGGAAAATCTAAGCAAGGCCTCAGGTCTAGAATACTGGGGCATTAGCCACACAGAGAGCTCTGAAGTGCCAGAAGTACTAGACTAGAGGTGGCAATAGAGGCTGGGCAGGCTTTTGTTTTCTGACAAATTGAATTTTCTGGATGTCATTCATTGCTTAGTTTTGGCTGCCACCTCAATCAACTACTTTTTTTCCCTTTTTTTTTTTAAATTGTGGAGTCTGTACCACCATTAATTCCAAAGAACTTTGGTGATAAAGAGCTGGAAGACTCTTATTTAATCCTTTATCCTGTTGTAGCACAGAGAACCACTAAACCCCACAATACAGGAGGTGCATTGGATATGCAAAAGAGACCTGCATTAAAGGCTTTACCTTGAAGATGAAAGCAACCACCTGCAGTCCCTTTTTCGAAAGGAGAACAGAACAGTAGCTTTTGAGCTGCAGGTATCTTTCCAAGCCTCAGGGACTTGACCTTAAACTGAGATAAGCATAATTTACACTTTGTACAGTTTCTATTGAGGGGTTCATCCCCTTGACAAGGTGCTTCTCTTTATTGAGCCATCCAGTAGCCAGGTATAAAACCAGAGAAAGCTGTGAAAGTCTTGCTGTATGTGTTTTTGTTATCAAAACTGTTCCATGTTATTTGTATATTTATGATGTTTTTGTGTGTGTGTATGATGGGACACCCCTTACCTTTCAAGAATAGCTCTTTTTAGTAGGTCATTTTCATGCACTGTATAAGATAAAAACTTGTGTTACTTCAATGGTTGAATTAGAAACAATTCAGGAACTGAAGAACAGCGCTTTATTGTGAAAATGCTTCTGTAACCATTAGCAACTCTGATTTGGTGTCAGGCTTAACTGTTCCTTAAAACTGAAATTACTTGTCCTTGGACATGCTGAATAATAGCAGGTGTCTCTGCAAGTAAACCACCATGTCTGTCTATCTTGATACTGTGTTTCTTTTAAAAATAGAGGGATACTTTGAAATGGCAAATAATACCCCCACAAAATTTGTAGCAGGAGAGATGATCTTAGATAAAAATGTAAACACTTTTTACTTTGATCTTTCAGTCAATTTTCCAAGGTATCAATAGAACAATAGATTAATTGGAGAGGAAGGTCTTATTAAATATACACAAACTGAAGTCTTACAGGGAGTCTCATGAGAGAGAGATTAGTGGAAATAGGTGGAATGGGGATTTAAGAAAAAAGACAAATAGCCAATAGTGCAGCATTCATTGACACACAGAAGAAATGTGACTGTTGTTACATGAATTGTGCAGTGTTACATGTAAAAGGTTGATCCCTTTCAAAGGAAGTCAATGGAGTTTTGCCAATAAATTCAATGGCAGCAGAACATGTTCCCTTTACAATACTGGGCGATGCTTTTACCCAAAAGATAAAACATCAAATATAATGGCTGGTGAAAGTAGAACTTCAGAAAAATGAGAGTTTCACTTGTGTGGAGTGGAGCCCTGAGTGGAGAGTGTCTTGAACAAACTTGGGCTTCAGATCAAGAAGGTTTGGCATTGCAGCATTCTTGTGTTACCTCTTTTACTTTAATGTAGCAGACAAAACTTGAAAGTGTGGAAGCAATTGGGCAAGGAGAGCAACTTAATGAAAAATTTTTTGCCATGATGGATCAGATAAGTTTTCAGGTCCCTTTTATTTTTGTCTATTGCTATACTATCTCTTCTTCCTTAATAGAGGGGCTTTTAAAAGGTCTCTTACCTCCTTAACTTTTACTGGGAAATAATATTTTTGCATAAGAATCAGCTTTTGAAATCAAAATAAAGAACTTAAGGGGGAGATTTTTGCTTTTTTGAAATATCCCTGCTTCCTCATTGAAAAGGTGAGAACATAATTTATTAGCTAAAAGCTAGCTTTTCTCATTGAAAGTTGAATATTTGGCATCATTTTGGTTTGTGTTTTCATCCAAAAATGGAAAGACTTCATTGGAAGCTTTAGGGGTGAAAATAAAACATGCACAAGCTCTCATGGAAAATGGTATATGTTACTTGGCCAGAAGTCTTATAATATTCATATAACTTGTTCAGGCAGAGAATTATAAATGGTGAGATCTTCTTAGTTTTGTTGAATGCTTAGAATATTTTCGCTGAGGTTAATAGTTAAGGCTCATTTCAATGTCTGCCCTTTACTTTTCTTAGAATTAAGCTTTCCAGAAATAGAAATGTCTACAATGTGTTCCCTTTAAAATGCTATTTATAATACACATAACTAGTGTCTAGAAGTGTATTTATAGTCACACAAATGCATCTGGAAATATTGTACTGAAAATAGCCAGATTTTGATTTATTCAGGGTGCCTAATAATGAGGCAGGTGTATCCACACCGTGTTGTGAAAGTATCAGGAATTTATCATCTGTCCTTACAAAGTAGAGACAAGGGCAAGTTGTGCTGTAGTATAAATAGGTGTGGTCCTTGAACCCATTTACCCATACTTATCTAGGTCAGGACACAATCCAGGGAGGGAAGTACCTTCCCTGACAGATTTGGTGTTTGTGTTGCTGCAGAACTTGATCAAAAATTCCCACCATGCACAATCAATAACTGTGGCCACTGAAGCAAAAATAGAACAATTAGTAACCCAAGTGAGCAATATGGGAAGCTGAAAGGAGCAGGCTAGTGAGGAATGACACAGATAGATGCCCGCAGTAAAGAGTGGGAAAATAAAGTAGAACATCTGTCCAATTTACCTAATTGTGTAATAAAAGTAAAAGAAATCTTACTTCTTGAAGAAGTGCACTGAAAGTTCGTGCAGAAAATATTCAAAGCATGGCACAGTTTGAGAAAAGGAAAGGTAGTAATACCCTGTGTTGCTGGAAACCTGGCTGGCAGGTTTTCTTTTGGTGAAGGTCATGACTGATGGTTTGGATTAGTAGGCTGAATACTGAAACAAAGTTTCTCTTTCCAGGTCTAATTCTAGTCAGCTGAGTATATTTTTCCCAATATGTGGTGTTCTTTCACTTTTTACATTTTGTCTGCCTTTGGTAAATCTCAAGATCTTTAGGGGAGGGGTTGATTCAGGTGGCTGTGACTTCAGTCTTGGCTGGAGCTAGCAAGTGTTATTGTAATACAAACAATATCTCATAATTTAGAAATCCAAGATAATGATATGGTAAAAATTATTTACCCTAAGAAATCTGTGCCCAAATGTCAAGACACTATTGCATAAGTAAGAACAGAAATTTTTCAAAGCGTGTGATAGATATGTGAGAGGGAAAGGAAGGGGTCTTGCTAAAGTGGTAAGGGAATGTCCTGTTTGAAATTCTTTAACTCCATACTTGGCAGAAGTTTAGACATCTGTGTCATGACATGATATAAGAAGGTAATAGATAACAGCCAGCTGAAACCTGTACAATGAAATTCAGAAGAAAACATTAGATTACAAAATTTCCAACACAGACTTTTTTCCTAGATGTCTCCTACCTGGGAACCCTGAAGGAGAAAAGTATTCTGATTCAGATAAGAAGCAAGTTTTGAAATACTGGTGTTTCTTGCAAGCTGAAAATTCTGGAGTTTGACTCAAGTCAGTAGTGATCTAACACAGCATGGATAAGGACAGCATATTCTGAGGCCAAATTATTTACCATGCCAGCTATTAGCAAAATATGAAGAAAAAAAAGTTCCAGAGTTATGCAAGAAATTGGGCTTTGGATTCCTATTAATGGTAAAATTAATTTTATATCCAAAACATTGGACAATGCCCCTTTGGAGAACAATGAAGAGAGTGAAAATCCCATAGACAATGAATGTTGAAAGCTGTATAATAGTCTTATCACTTTCTGTAGCAGCCTTGGTTGAGAGAGCTGTAATTAATTATAAGAAAATGACAAATGGTCAAGGCTATGCTGAAGGCAGTGGCCCTGGTACTTGACATTGTAATGCAACTGGGGAAAAGCTTGTCAAATCAAGGTTGTGTTAATTTATTAGGTAGCTATTCGTGCCAAGTTGAATAAAAGGAAGAAAAATAAAAGGTGGAATACTACTGCAAATATTAAATGTTTGAGAGATTTTCATAATCTGTATACTTTAAAGAATCAAGTAATTTTATTCATCTGACTTCCACTCCAGATGCTTGTTTACATGTCATTCACACCTCAGACAGTAGGCAACTGCTAAAAATCTATACATCATTATTAGTTGGTTATATACTATAGCGTCAGTGGAGTAAAATCTTAGTTTGGCCAAATGTGGGTTCAGTTTCTTGTCAATAAACTAAAGTCTTTTGCTCTATCTAGTTTAACTCTTGCCAAAATATATGTTTCAAAATACTTCCTTCAGCTCCTCTGATTCTTCATACATGCAGTCTGCAAAAAAATCAGCAGAGTTCCATGGTTAAATTGTTGGGTTAGCACTCAGGGAAGGTGGATTCCAGCCTTGGCTGGGCTGTTGACTTCTTGTGTGTACTTAGGTGACTGCTTACTATGCTTTTTTCTGTCTTGCTTATTTCAATCATAATTCCTAATGACAGGAACTTTTTTTAGCTATACAGGTCCCAACAAAGCTTTCAATAGGAGTAAACTTATGCAAAAGATTAATATTTTCGTGTAAACTGAAGTGAGCTGTTTCCTTTCAGCATGCCCTAGCATGCCTTTTAGGAGATATTTGTTCTTTTTTCTGTAGATGCTAACAAACATGGCAAAAGCCACTGATTGAAGCCAAGTGAATAACATGTGACAAGCAATGTCCAAGAATCTTGGATCCCTGTCTCCTTCCAACATTAATATGCAGTCCTTAGAAAATGTCACTGTGTTATCAGTCCTTAGAGAGCGTCATGATACTGTCCAAATGGGCTTATGTAGGAAATGGGCCTTTTAAAGGCCAGGAAACATTCTACTAATTCTCCCTTAGCAATGGCATATGGGCATTTAGCACAGATGCTGCTCTAATTATGATACATTGGGAACTTTATGTCAATAGTCCTAAAATCTGCGACTCCAGTTATATAACAGAGTATAGGTAGCAGTTGTTATAAAACATAAGGATTCTTAAGAGTGCCCTAATCTTCAATAATCTATGCATCTTGGTTTTTTTGAAAATTCTGTAAGGATAGAAAAGATCCTTTATATATCTGATGACACTTCAAATTGTCTTTATTTTTCTCTGAATGTTGGCTCTCTGGCTATTTAAATAGTTTACTCACATTTGACCACTACTACATCTTAGACCAGAATGTCACAATGTGTGATGGTACTGCTTTTGCAGCTCTCCAGGTGGCTGTCACCAGCTCATCACTCCTGTTTTTTGCCATTCACTAAATTATACTGGGAAGAGGTGACTGATCTAACTGTAAAATAACCCGTCCTCAAAAAAAAGAGTAATTTTTTGCTTGATCAGTTGATTGCTAAGACTTATGTCATTTTGGAGCATATATCTGATTAGAGACACCTTTGGCTGAATGTTAAGCATATATCTACTGTGATGCAGTTTCAAGCAGTGCTATAAATCCATATCGATGTCTAATGTATGGTTGGCATTCAAAAATTGTTTGAAGTGATAACTTGCCAATTAATTTCTTGGTTTGCTCTGTAGGCTGGAGTTGAGGCTGCAGTGGTCCACTAATGTGCAATTTCTTTCCACTGCCAGACTTCATGTTCAGAGGATTCATGCTGTTCCACTTAAACATGGTCTGATATGGCCATAGTCCTCTGGCCTGTGTTGGGGGGGTGTTTGGGTTTTTTTATAGAGAGAGAAATATATGTGCTATGGTGCTTATATATAAAAGCTATATATGGCCTGCTTTGGACAGACCTCATGATACTGCAATATGCTGATGATGAAGTACCAAAGACTGGTGCCACAACACTGCAGTAGCAGAGCAACCCGCTGCCCCTGCTTGCCAAGAGTTGATAGATGGACTGGCTGCTATGCTTCCATTGATACTGGTCACCCTCTAAATACTGAGCAACATACAGTGACCAACCTGCGGCCAGGGGGCCATTCAGCCATGGTAACACAGTTAAAATGAGGGCATTCTTGACATGGGTAAGAATTCTGGTGTGGGGCAAAGCCACTTTCACATCAGTGGTGCAATTAAAGTTAGCCCTGAAGCAATTGGCAAGCTGGAATGAGTCTTGTTTTCTTAGTACAAGTTTGCTGACTGAAGATAAGTCTGTGTTTTTATTTTTTTTTTGTTGCTGAGGCTCAAGACATGAAAATGTGTCTGAAGTCTTTCATTTCCACCTATTGAAAATGCTTTAAAAAGGAAAGAAATAAACAGATGGCTCTCATTAGCACAAGAGTGCTTGAATCTTTTGCACATTTTAAATTTTATTTTCCTTTCAATGTTTGTAAGTAAATTGGTATAAAATTAAGACTTCACCAGAGCAATTGAATTTCACACATTTCAGTCCATGAAAGGAGAGGTGGACTCCATCCAAATTGCGACAACTGATGTAATCCTGGCATCACAATTATCTATTATGATCAACAAATGCATTCTAAGTGAATGAAATGCAGTGAGGCTGGCCCTTACACATCTTAAGCAAGACTCATTTGAAAGCCCTGTGTACAACTGGGTATCTTGCCTCTACAATTCAACCAAATAGTTTTTATTTTAAGCTGGAAAAATACAGAACTCATCATTTTGAGGAGCATGTGCAAGAAACTGTGGATAAAATTTGTTACTGGCATAAACTGCCAAAGTTGCAGGGACATCAATGGAGCTACATAATTTTTGCCACAAAATAATCTCCCAATAGCATGCTGTGGGGGTCACCTGACGAAGATGTTAAAACACCTAGATTCTTCTCATGGCTCACTAGCTGAATGATGTTTAACTGATGGGCTAATAGGACACTAATGCCCCATCCTGAATAAGTAAAGGTTGCTGGAACCTCCAGCTTCAGAACTTTGTGTCTTCCCCTCATTCTTCTGCAGTTCATGCTTATTAAATTCTGTTTCAAGCCAGGGTGTAGGGCCAGGGATGGCTGCTGCTACAACTTTTGATCCTACATCAGTCAAAATATGTTCAGTTAAAATACAACTCTTGATCCAATTAATAGGGGAGGGGCACCGCTTCTTAGGCATTCGAAGGTCATGACTTCCCTAGAAGTGTTATGAGTTGTACTTCTTGTCAGAGTGATCAGTAAGATTTGTCCAGAGGAGATTCCTTGTTAGCACTGAGAGAACAGCCCAGAGTTATGTTAAGAACAGTGGTTATGTCACATTGTTTGGGAAAGCAGTGTTATCAGTACATAATTAAAAATGCAAACAGAAGGTTTCTGATATCTATCCTGTAAATAGTATCACATTCTTTAAGACTTGTTTTATGTCTGATCCTCTCCTATTTATTTTAGAAAAAAGTTGAAAACTGGAGAGCTGCTAGATTTGCAATATCAGAAAAAGAAGCTGTAGACTCTTAGGGAAAAAAATTTAATTCTGTCCCTCTTAAAACAGAATTGTGTATAAGGTGGGTCTTCTACTTCCTAGGAGCTTTCTTAGTTTCTGAAAAAGAGTGTTTAATTTTGGTGCTACTATATAGTGTTCTGATTAAAAAAAAAAAATAAAGCTTAACATTTCAGTTATATTGAGGCATTTTGTTTTGAGCCTAACCTTTTAAAATACTAGACATTTTAATAGAAAATAGAGTACATCTCATTCTGGAAAGTTATTTTTAAATGGAAAGAAAAATGAGCATTCTCACTTGGCTAATGCAGAATTTTTCAAGTTTTGCTATCTAATTACATTATTTTGGATGAGGGAAAGTTTTTTCAAAAAATAGCATGTCAAAATCTCAATGACTTAAAAGGACTTGGCATGTTTCTCCCTTGCAAAGTTTGTTTTCCTTGATATTTAAACAAAAAAACGTTTTGTCTGATTCAAGTACTTTGCACGCAGTTCCTCTGGACAAAATCAGCTGTTTTGTGTAGGCTGCTGGGGAGGCCAGATAGCATTGCTTTTTGGGTTTTGCTTTTCTGTATTTCCTAGGGCTATTGGGGTTTCAATTCAGAATTATTCAGTCATGATTCAAACTAGAAGAAATTATCTTTGCCTCCTTTCTTTCAGTTTTTAAAATTAGGTGTAAATTACACTGCTGACATTCATTTTCATGGAAGGAGTTCAAATGTTGCCTTGACCATATTCTAGGCCTTAAAGCTTTATGGATGTCAGGAGGTCTTTTTAGAGAATCCTCATGCCTTATGGGACAATAAAGTACCCTGCATCTGTCAAGAGAAGTGTTTTTCTTTCTTGTTCTTAAGGTTGTACAAAGATGAAGAGTCCACACACTTTGCAGCCAATTTGTTCCAGTGCTGAAATAACTGTAACATTTGAAAGCTCTTCCAGCTATCTACCCCAACCTGCTTTGGTACTTTTTTTTACCTTATTGCTTTTGTTTCATATGTCACAATGAACATAATGTTGCCTTGTTCTTAACAGCACTTCTTTCTGTATTTAAACACCATTGATATGCTCATCCCTCAATTTATCACACTCTGTACATTTATTTGCACCTATACATGCATGTACATGCAGGGTGTGTTCTCATTAAAAAGATGGAAGTCTGTGCTAATGATAACCACTTGTTTCAACAGAAGTAGACAAATGAGACCATCATAAGCTGTCTTTTGTCATCTACTTCTTGCATAGCCAGATAAAATTATTACAGTGACAAGTCAATTATATGACATGAAAAATAATAATTTCCAGCAGAAAGAAGTCATACACAGTGGTGGATAATCTGAATATCTTTAAATTCATGGGTACACAGCTGATTTTTAAAGTAAGGATCACTGCCTGATCCTTATGATACATTTGGATTCAAATGTACATGCCCATATTCTTGAATGCCACCTTTTAAAAGAAGCCAATTTTGTCCTGTCATATTGATACTTCTTCCTTCAGTTGATACATTTTGTTAATAATTACCACACTGCAACTACCTCTGCTGTGTTAGTAGAGAGTTACCTAGAAGATGTGCTGGAACCTGGAATCTGTCTAATGGATCTCAGGTGAGAAGTTCAGAGGGGGAGAGCTAAAAATAGCAGTCCTCTCACAATGTTTCTGTGGATTTACTTGAAGACTAGGAGATGTTTGGGAAAGCATTGCTACTGTTACAGTCACCTTAGCTAAAGACGTAGACCCTGAGTGTCCTACTTTGCATACAGTCCATTAATTTCTTAGACATCTGTATGAGTGTAGAAATCTACCTTTAAGTGTAATCTCCTTTTATGCTATGGGCAGGGACCCTAGTCCTGGGGTTTTTGTAAAATAAATTTCAGAAGAATATTGCACAGAAATCACTCAGATTTTCACACTTACTTCACTTGGCTAGCTGTTTACTATGGGAGATCCAGCCCTTCCTGTGCTATAACTGACTAGGGAAGGTGACAGCATGGTCCTGTAGTCCAGAATAGCCTCTGTAACCATTAGTGAAGTCCTAATTATTTATTCCTTTAGTTCATTAATGGCTGGATTCATCCCTTTATATAGTCACTGATTAATATTGAAGTTATTACAAAGAGATGGTTTTGGATTAGCTAGCTGATCACGGAAATTCATTCTCATAGAAAGTTTCTGCACTCACGGTCTCAGGACCTCAGTTGCAGTACTCCAGAAAAAAACTCAATGAGTCCAGTCTTTACATTTCCTCATCTTTCACACAGCCACATATTCATTAAGATATATATGATCCTCACTAAACTCAAGATACTCAATTCTGTTAATTACCATAATTCCATTATCCATTCACATGCGATACTGATATTTAATCTTGTTTACCTAACTTTGTTCCAATGTTGTATGATTAAGAAGAAATATTTTTTCTTATCCTATCTGAGATCTTTACTGTACCATTTACCAATCTGCTTTGAAGACTAAGTTCTTTTTGCACAATCAAAAGTGCAGTTCACAATTTATATCTGATAAATCTAGAACCTCATGTGGCATAAGCTAGAATTTGCTCCACTAAAGCCCTTCATACTTCCAGAGTCTTTTTCTATTTGGTGCACAGATACTGAGCTAGAATTGCCCTTTGTGCCTGTTTACTTATATTTAGAGATTATTTATTTTGTCTTCTAAGGAGGGAAGAATATAAGGTCTAATCTTGGATTCACTTAGCTTTATTTCATACCTTCTGTAATTTCATGGACCCTAATGGAGTTACTCCTCATCTACAGCAATGTAAACTGCATGCTGTTCTATCAAGAGCAACCATTAGAAGGACTCTAGTGAAATAAACTTGCCATGGCAATACAATTTCAACACTGCCTGTAGATTTATTTAACAGGCTCAGAAGAGCAAACAGAGAAGGAAGACCTCAAATGAGGACTTTAAAAATAAGAATTCCAATTAAAATAATTGATTTTTCATTTTATTTGAAAAATCAGCTTTTTTTTTTAAATGGTCTTCCATTCCTCCTCCTCTGTTCCTGGTAGCAAATAAAAAGGAAAGCCTTTTATTCCCTTGGAGGTGTCTATAAGCTCATGAGTTCATGAAAAGGTATCTGAGATGATGGCATCTAAACTTTGAAGTGAAACAACTTATGAAGGCCTTCCTACAAAGGTCTGACAGTACCAGTTGTATTTGTCATAGATATTTATAAAGGGATTTAGTTGGTGTTTTTTTTAAAGGAACATAATAAACCATAAGACCATATGCATTTCAGGCATGCATATCTGAGGGCAAAATGTGCCCCAGAATTTGAAAATGTTGCCAAAGTATTTTCCACATGTTATCCAGGTGAATTTCTTTTGTGAAAAGAATTTAGATCCCTGAACCTTTGGAATGCTGTGTCTGAATATCACACTTGATAGAAAACCATCCTCTGAAGTACGAGACTGCTACTGTCATTCCATTTGAGTTATTAACAGACTGTGTAATTTTTTGTAAGTCCATGTAATTATTTTCTTTTTTTTAATGAAATTTGGGAAGGCCTGCTTAACCAGAAGAATCTTTTTTCAATCTCTTTCAAGGTGTAGTAAAGATCTTCTTTATTATTAAGGTTTTGGTGCCAGTATTTTGAATGTGTATCTATATAAAAACAAGCTATAATTGTTCTTTCTTCTAGCAGCTAATAATCTGTATAGGGGCAGTCCCATATTTGTCTCCCCAGCAGGTTCTCCTCTGATGTTTACTCTTTCCCTGGAGTATGGTTTTCTTCCATCAAGCTCCTGTTGCCTTTGATATCATTCTGCTGTCATCTTCAACCCATCCCCTCCATCTCCTGTCTTTTCTAATAGGCCTTTCCTCCCTACTGCTGCCTGTAGGCTCTTTCACTTTTTTCTTAGTAAAGTGATGCTGTTCTTTTCTTTGCCAAGTTCTATCCCCCTTAGACATCAGATCATCTCTCTGTCTTTGCTATTATATCCTCCTGTAGCTTTATTTTCTCCTTCTGCAGGCCATCATTGCTGGCACATTCTGTCAGCTTGAAAAGTCCTGTGTCTGCCACAGCCAATGGCTTGGGTCATCACTGCCTTCCCACTCCTCTTACAATACATCTTTTTTCCCTTAATCTCCAGCTTGTAACTGAAACTTTTAGCTCTCAATTTAACATGGTTATTCTATAGTTATCTCTGTGTCTGAGCCCTTGCCTGAGCTCTTATTTTTGTAACTTCTGGTGTCCAATTCCAGATTATTCTTTGCTTTGACAGGAGGGTATCCTGTGTAAGAAATGAGAGACGGTAGGCATGCTAAAGCTTGTTTTCCTGAAAAACCTTTGAAAAGTGATTTCATTTCTCTGGGTCTTTATTTTCTAACTGTCCTGACAAAAAAAAGTGAATATACTTTGTGACATTAGGAGACTTAAGTTGAAATTGGGGTAATTCAGAACTAAATACTGTTGATTTGCTGGTATTTTTATTTAAAAGTAAGTTATTATTGACACTGTCAGACTGTTGAAGCAGTGTATGGGATAAATACACTATGTGTTTGTTTCTCATAGCTCCCACTTTAACACACCGTGTCTGTCCTCACATGCACTGTTCTTCTTCACCCTTCATTAAGAACTTTTCAAGCTTGAATAACAGAAAGAGAATATGGCTCTATACTCCCTCCAGGAAGTGCAGGACGTTGTAGTTACTTGGTAAAGAATGGTGCATTAATGAACTCGGGCAAACACCTAATGCTGATGCCAAACCAATTGCTTTGCCAGCCCTTAAAGCACTGGCTTTATCTTTAGCATTGATCTAGACCTTAGGGAAAAGCTGACAGGAGATGAACCACCTATTGATTTGGTCTTCAAGGCTTTCTTGTGTGTCAGCTTCTGTGAGAAAGCTGTGCAACATAGTTAGACAATTGGCAAAGAACAAATTTGTTTTGAATTGGCAACCCTTCCTTTTGGGCACGCATTGCATTCGAGTGTTCAGTCTTTCTGTTGAGCTTGTATTGTAACTATTGGCCCATTTTGAATCTAAGTAATCAAAGAAGAAAGTCTTTGGGGTGTGGTTTCCCCTTTTCTTACAATTTCTAAAACCTGGTATTCCTCGTCCCCAATGTAAGGTAGCAGTTACAGTGCTCTGAAGCTGACAGAGAGCTCCTGTTTAAAGAAGTTACATGGTAATACAGAAGTAAAATGGATGGGAAAAGAAAATGTCATTTTCATTGTTCTGCACATAGGAAACCAGGGCAAAAAAGATTCAATGGATTAACCAAGGCAATGAAGGGAGTAGATCACAAAACTGATCTATATTGTAAGTGTACAGTTGCCTCCTGTATTAGACTTAAGGCTTTTTTTATCTGACAAGTGAACCCAAGTCCTTCTGAACAGGCCAAAGTTGATATAACATTTTAATTACCACTTCTGCATACTATCAAGCATACAGAGCTTCACTGTATACTTAACAAGTGAGACGTAAGTGTATTGACTTGAACTGTTTCCTTTTACCTTACTGGGAGAAAAATCTGGATCTTAAAACCTAGAAAATGAGCTGAATTCTCAACCCTATAAATGTTACTGCATTAAAGCAGCTATGGATGTTAGTTTGGGAGTCCATCTTATGAAGGATCTAGAAGCAGTGACCTTGTCACCCCTCCTTCATCCATCATCAAGAAATTTCACACGAGTGGTTTAAGTTAGGACTGCACTATAAAAATCTGAATTGTTTGACATGTATTGATTACCAGTGGGATTCCTGCATCCATCAGAAGAAAGACTGGAGAAGATGGAAAAACCAGATTTCTACCTGGCCAAGTGCTTCTGTTTAAATTAATTTACTGCTTACTTATTAAGGTGTTGAGAAGATTTATTAATCAGAATCAAGTCAGAAGCTAGGATCCTTTCCAGTGTAGACAGTTTGGGCAGATTCCTTTTCATGTTTCCGTATAACTTAGATTTAACTTTCAGCTTAAATAGTGGGGCTGTTAGTGCTGGTTGGGGAAACACTGCTGATGCTCTTGAGAGAAAATGTGTCTGTTCATCTTTAGCCAACACATCTGAAGACATGAAATACTGAGAGATGTGAACACTGAACGGAACCACTTTGTAGCGGAAAAGAGCACAAACTTGCTAAAGAAGCTTTCTTTCTTTCTTTCTCTTGCACCACAGAAGGATGAAGTATAGAAGGAATCCTTAACATCAGAAAGCACAGAGTTTCTGCAGATGGGGCTGTAATACAGAAGACACTGGCCCTAAAGGTGCCTTTAGCCAGGTGGGCAGGGCATCAAAAAATGTGTTCTTTCCAAGGGTTTGAAATGCTATAGCTGGGCTCTAGGGCAGCAGTAGGCACAATACATCACCTTGGTTCACTGCGGGAGGAAATGTGCTAGCTTACTAGAGAGTTGTAGCTACAGGCAGTGTGCCAGGTGCCACATCATATGGCCGCAGCTCTTCAGATTGCTCTTCAGATTACCAAGGGAAAAAAAAAAAAGAGTTGTATTCAAGTTCAGCCCCAGCTGGCATTTAGCTTTTAGGTCTGTTACAGAGGTACTATTTCAGGCCACATTTGTTGCAATACTGGGTCCCTGGAAAACAGGGGTGGGAGTCTGATGGAGGAAATGAGTAGTATATGCCAGTGCATCTATAATAAAACACTAGTCCTGCCTCTTCTTTCAGAGTTCTGACTTTCAGAAATATGCTGTTCAAATCATGTGTAGTATTTGGCCCCTTTTTTCAGCCTAACAACTAACCAGTATATTAAAGTAATGTAACTTGATGGGTCCACCTTCCTATTGTCTTTTTTCCCACTTCAAACATTACATCTGTTATCATTTGTGCTGGAGGGTGTGATTATCCTCTATAGATAGAAATGTTCTATTGACTGAGTCAAAGGCATTTAGTTCATCCAGAGAAGTTATTGTTTGGAGGCCAAAATGTCTCCAGTTCATATCCGAGTTCTTGTTTCCATTATTATATGTGTGTGATACTAATTTCTGTCTTTGAGGAAAAAAGAAACCCATCTAGTGCTATAGGAAGAGGAGAGAAATGAAAGTGTCCGTGGACATCTCCCCTGGCATATCTTTTCGTCTTGGCAATAGCAAATAGTAAGGGTTTCAATTTAAATTCACAAATAATTTTTTAAAAAATGTTGGAAGGTGTCCCATTTTTTTATCTGGGGTAACTTAGTTTTCTTTTTTCACTAGGACAGAGCTTATATCTTTGTGTTAAATAATAAGAAATTAAAAAATATCAAGGAACCCAAAAATCCATTATGATGCACATAACATTTATATGAGAGAAGTATCCCGCTCTCTCTAGTGGGGCCTCCTATATCAATTTAATCCAAACAGAAATACTGATCTTTGCTACAGGAGTTAGTAAACTGCAACTGTGAAACAGTTAAGCCAAACACCAAAACAGCTGCTATGATTTATATTTACTTAGAGAAATGCATTATAGTCATCATTGCCTTTGTGTCAGCCATAGTGTAGAAAATTACCTTCCAGTGTCACAATTTATAAAAGACTCTTTGAATGTTTATCACCAATACACAATCATAACAGCAGCAGCAAATGAGCAGGATTCTTCTTAACAGTTCTTCATGATATTTAAATAAATTATACTAGAGGTAGCCAAAATTGGCAGAGATGGGGAAAAAAAGTAATAAAGTTGTTGAAGTTACTTTCCACAATAAAAGCTCTGTTACTTAAGAAACTCAAAACTTCCTGAAAAAGGTAACACTTGTCAAGTAAGTGTGAACACTTAGAGAGAAGTGTGAGACAGAGGTCCACTAAAGTGCTCAGGGTTGCCAGACTGATCAGTTGCAGATCCTCAGAGGTCTAGTTCCCAGCCTGCAATTCTTTCCTCTAGCAGTGTTTTCCTGCCTTCTCCCAGTGTTACTGGAAAAAGATCTTCCTTTTTCCAGTAATGTTTGCAGTTACAAGCTTACAAATTTGGCCTTAAAAGTTCCACCTCTGAAATCCAAATCTAATTATTTGGCATCCTTCATCCATACCCATATCCATTTAGCTGTGTTATTGTATAGCTGTCAGCAAGCCAGAGTGACTCAAGTCTCATAGAACAGCCATCTAAAACTGAACACACACACAGAGAAAGATTGAGGGCAGAGAGCATTTCAGTGGCTACCCTCCCCTAAGTCTGTGGAAGGCAGCCAGTTAATTTATTTAAAATAAAAGTATTTCAGCCAGCTGGATAGTGGCACTTAGCTGCCCTTGCAGGGCCTCCTTGGCATTTACTCTAGCCATGGGGTAACTTAAGTATTCAGAATGTGTAGAGGTAGCTGTCGATACCTAAGGCTGTACACAGAATGAAGAAATACAATACCCCAACAACAAGTAGTTCAGCACAGCAAACTAAAACACCCAAGCCTGACCCTTCTTGTTCAGCCAGTGTGTGCTGCTGTTGAAGTTAAAGGCAAAGATGTCTGACCACTCCCCAGCTCTAACCTGGTGTCAGAATAGGTGGCTGATGGTTCTCCATTCTCTTGGAGGCACCTGTCAGGATTGTTACAGTATATAGTATATACCTATTTGGGAATGTGGGCCATAACAGGAAAAAGGAGGAGGAGCAGTGAGTTAGGAGTTAATTTCAATAAGTTGTTTCTTTGAATGCCTTGACAAATAGATATGACTGAGTCAAAATTCATGGCATCTCTTGCATGCTGAGTATAACAACTTGCATCCCTAAATGGAAACACCTAGGAAAACAAGGCCTTAGTCATTTATATCTTCCCTGATATGGCATTCTTGGCTTTGAGCCATCTTCACCTTTTGGAGGCATTTTTGGTAAGCTGGACTGGTGTGTTCTGCGTTGTGTGTTGGTGAAGCAGGGCTCCCTCCTCATTGCTTAGCCTTCATGCTCAGTCTCTATGGAACAGCGCTCTGTGACAGGTGGCTGTAGTGATCAGACAGGTACTCTTCACCTTGGCATGCAGGTTTCAACAGAGCAGAGTCACAGGCTGCAATGTACACAAGGGTCTGTTTTGTGTAGAGTCAAGTCCAGACAAAGAAAAGATGCCTGTTCTTTAATTATGGGATTCAGTACAAGAGCTCCTAGCTTTAAAAGTGCACCACAGCATTGAAATTATTTGAGCAAGTATTACCACAATTTCTTCTGTTCCTTATAGGAGATTGATATATTCAAGGTCATGACTCGTGCTGCATTGATTTCTTGCCAGGGGATTTAGACCTTAAGTGATGGGTTGTGTTGTGAACTGATAAATTTTTTAAAAATTAGTCAAACTTCACAGTATACCTTTAATTGTTAATATTTACTGAGCAGCAAATGTATCGCAGCTCTATGTTCTATTACTCCTTCCTTCTGGAAAGAGCATTTAGAAGACAAAAGCCCTCTTCAGTGGCCTGCCACACTGTTTGATAGCTTTTGTAAATGCTTTCAAGAATGATAAACATAATGAGCCAGGTCCTTAGTTGTTATAAATCATCCTCACCCCACTGGATTACACCAGCTGTCACTCTCCAAAGAGTTGTCCAAAAGAGCCTTTCACTGGCTACCTGGCAGGGTTCAGCTATGTCAGTCTGTGAGCTCTCAATGGCTCTGCATGTGAATCGCCCCAATGTGGATTGAGTACTGCACCACCCACGCTCTATTTTGGACACTGGGAGACTTTGTGCAAGCCAAACAGAGCCTCACTGCTGCCGGACCCAACTGCAAATGATAACATCCATCATCACTTCCTTCCTACTCCACTGAAAGTGGGTTTATGCATCTGAACCACAGCAAAGCAAAATTTGGCTAATACTTATTTGAATCTTTAAACCAGATTTCTTCAGTTGTATTTTCCCCTAGGTTTGATTTTCTACTGTTATTCTGAGGTTTTGACTGTGATGACAGGAATGCTTACTGAATTCCTTTTTTTCTTTTTTAATAGAAAAGGGTAGAGGAAATAAACAAAACAGTGTTGCATTCACCACCATGAGTATTCATGCCAGGACCTTTTCTCTCTGTAGATTTATCTAATCACGGGAACACATAATCTAGTTGTCCAGTGCCAACTGATTGAAAATTTGAATATCAAGGGGGGAAGAATGTCCCTAAGATGTGGAAAGTTCAGGAATCACTCACCAGAATTCATTTGCTTTGATAGAGTTGGGAGGTTTTGATTGCTTTTTTTTTTTAATGTTCTGATCTGTTGTTGTGGTTTAACCCCAGCTGGCAACTAAGCCCCACGCAGCTGCTCATTCACTCCTCCCTGGTGGGATGGGGGAAAGAATCAGAAGTTTAAAAGTGAGAAAACTTGTGGGTTGAGATAAAGTCAGTTTAATAGGTAAAGCAAAAGCCGCGCATGCCAGCAAAGCAAAACCAGGAATCCATTCCCCACTTCCCATGGGCAGGCAGGTGTTCAGCCATCTCCAGGAAAGCAGGGCTCCATCACATGTAGCAGTTACTTGGGAAGACTCCAAACATCCCTCCCTTCCTTCTTCTCCCCCCAACTTTATATGCTGAGTATGATGTCATGTCATATGGGATATCCCTTTTGGTCAGTTGGGGTCAGCTGTCCCAGCTGTGTCCCCTCCCAACTTCTTGTGCCCCCCAGCCTCCTCGCTGGTGGGGTGGGGTGAGAACCAGAGCAGGCCATGGCTCTGTGTAAGCACTGCTCAGCAGCAACAAAAACATCCCTGCATTTTCAACACTGTTCTTGGCACAAATCCAAATCATAGCCCCATAGTAGCTACTGTGAAGAAAACTAACTCTATCCCAGTCAAAACCAGCACATCTGTCCAAAATAGAATTTTTAAGTAGAGAGGGGGAATCCACTAAATTATTGGCTATATATGTTCTATGCCCAGCTGTGCTCTGCTCTTCTTCATTTGCTTCTTGGTCATCTACATTAATATATTTGGAACAGCATCCAGGTACCAGGTAGTTCAGGAAAGGGTTGACTTCTGACAACAAAGATCAGTGTTCTGTGAAGTGAAATGCAAAGCCTTTTTCACTATATATGCTGTTGCTAATGGATAACTGGATTTTGGCTATCCATTACCACAAGAGCAAAGGGGCATTCCTCTGTGGACATGTCTTAAGGATTCTGCATAGTGTTTTCTTATACCACATTTAATCTTGCTTCTAGTGAGCTTAATGAAAGTGGGTGTAGACCGCAAACTACTCTGGGATGTCTTTTAATTGTTTTGTATATCTAACACAGTAGAAATCTGATACCACGGATAGCTTTCAGAGCATAAGTCAGTAAGAGCAATCCCTAACAGTATGAGCCCAAATAGGTTTTGGCTCTTAGAATTAGTAAGTTAAGTTGCTGTTGATAAATAGCACCATGTCCCAGGTTTAAGAATGACATAAATCAATGAGCATATCAAGAGATAGACAGTAGTTTGCCTTGATTCCTGTTGTTAAACTTGTGTTGACTATTTGCCATCAACAGCATTTATCTCTATGTCCACTGGAATTCTGTGCTGACAGTGACTGAACAGGACAAAAGTCTGCATTCACAAGTGCAGTGGCTGTGGCTACATGGAAAAGATTGTGATCAAAAGCAGAGGTTTCCAATTGACATAAAGGATTCAAGCATATGAATCCATTGCATTTTGGTTGGTTTTCTGTGCATTTGGAAATACCCTGCTTAATTTCACAATTTGTCAAATGCTGTTTGTGTTTTCAGTGATTAGTTCTTGATCATAAATATTCATTAGTTATCTCTCAGACCATCAAATGATAGGCACAGTCCTGAGAACAAGAACCATACTTGTGAATTTCTGTTTAGAGCATGGTGAGGGAAGAGGTTTTACCTCCTGCCACAGTCCCCAGATGGTAATATTGCTTGCTGTCACCATCCATAGTGGTATCTCATCATAAAGCTTCAAAAAATCCATCCTATGTCAGCATTGTAATGTTAAAATATCATATCAACAAAGAAAAGGAGATTGTATCTCCCTCCACCACTCCTTAAGCTTGCTTTTTTCCACTCCAATACAGAATAGAAAGGAGAGTGCTGGCTCTGGGCTCCTCTGTCTTTCCTTTATTTTATGAGCCTATATAGGAGGTTACAGAAGGGCATCAGGCTCTCTGCACCATTTGACACTATGCCAATATGGCTTGCTTTACACAGCAAGAAGTTGAGTCCTTCCAGCCTGTACTGGAAGAAAAACTTCTACCGGTTTTTCAGGTGACTGCATTCTCCCATGGAAATAAAGCAGGAGCGTGGCCCTTGAAAAACAAAATCCCATTCTCCTCCTCACCTAATCACTGTTTAGCATTCACCACCATGTGTTGCAGTGCTAAGGCTCCAATAAGACTTCATCAGTCATGGTTTTGCAGTCCTGCTAAAAAAAGTTCAGATTTCATTAAACAGTGCTGTGCAATGAATGGATAGGGTAAAATTTAGTGAGATTAACTGGGCTGTATTTTAGATGCCAATCATCTTTAAAGCAATGAGCAATGTCAAGATAGATGAAAAACGATGTACCAGAGAAGTGTCACTATTGGGAATGAGACAGTGACTCCCACATAGAGAGAGGGATGTATATATTTGCTTTAATAATGTCTGAATGAGAATGTCAGTTTTAATTATTCATAATATCATTTGGCAGATTTTGAAGGCTGATGATATTTTTCAGAAAAGGCTCGTATCTTTTCTTGTAGAGGTGAGCAGGAAAGAAACCCTTCACTAACCTGTTCCTGTTAATTGTAATATTCACATACTCTTGTAATTATTTCAGGATCTGTTCCAAGTATTTTTTAGCTGGATCCTGATGATAATGAACTTCCAAGGCCTGTTTTCCTACAGCTTGCAGTGTCATGCTAAATGGACTGCAACAAGAAATGTTGCTGTGCCTGAGCTATACTAGAGCCAGATCATAATTTGCAAATGTGTTTTTTGGGAGCTGCTGCTATTTCTCACCACCTCCTTGCAGAGAGAGCAGAACAGTGCAGAACACTTCCCACTGCTGAAACCTGAGAGTGAGAACTTTTCAGGCTGATCTTCTTGACAGTGACCGATAAAGCATAAACCAAGACTTTTAAAAGGGCTAAGGATTCTAGGGTAATGCAGTTCCCTTTTTGTTCCCTGACAGACACTTGCAAAGGCACCTGGCATTTTGGACAGAATATCTGCCTTCTAACAGGTAAGCCCCACCTTAGGTATCTCAATTTGTCCAGAGAAAGTGTCTCCAAAATCAGTAATCATGTGATCACTGTATTGCTGGATTATTTAGTACTTGCCCGGCCAGGGGTGTGTGTGTGTATATATATAATGTATCTCTTTTTCAGACCAGTTTCTCTCTGTTAGAGAAAATTAAGAATGCAGAAATGGTGGAGACTAGAAGTAGGTAGTTGAAGGATTAGAGCACTGATACAAGGTGATTAATAATTAAATAAGATGCTTTAAACCATATGGAGTCTAGGAGCCAAATTCTGAGATATAGCTTACCTGTTAAAGTCAGTGAAACATTAATGCATACCACAAGTGCTCAGTGATACTCCAGCCATAGCCTCAGTTCCTGTATGATCAGGACATACTGTGTACAGGGAGGATGGACAGACTGTTGGTTCACCATTTGTTTAATTGGCAGTCATTACAGGAGCTTGGGTTTCCGCAACAATGAGTAGAACCCTGGAAACCATTTGGACAGGAGCATCTCAAATTGTTTTGGAGGCAGTATAATTATCTGGAATGTCATTATTTTTTGTCCTAATGAAGTGGTTGAAATCTTGTACATTTTCCACTAGTCATTTCCAAAAAAAAAATTGAGCCAGCCATACACAGAAGGTAACAACTTGATTTTGTCTGGTGATATTTGCAAAGTAATAACACCAGCAACATTCTTAGGTGAAGTAATACAATTAACATTTTTTCTGCATAAGGACAGCATGTTTTTTTTCCTGTAATGACTTGGGTGGCTTGATGGCAAAGTTATGGGAGGGAGGTTTATTCTTGTTCTTCAAGGGCAACAATATGCTATAGTGGAAACATACTGTAACTTTTTTCTCCCCCTTATCAGACATTTTATTGTTCAAGAAAAAGTGTTTTGGAAAAAACGTAGCATGGGACGAATGAAAAACGTGCCTGCTGTTTGTGGAGATAAACACAAAACAGAATGGAAATTAAAGACTCTCATCAGAAGTGTCATTTTTTACCACAGTGAGAATGTTTTCTTCAGCACCATAACAGAAACTCCTAATGTCAAATATTAGAACACTTCCTTGAAAATAAATTCCAATCACATTACAGCAGTTATATGTAATTTGATGGCTCTTAGCACATGGGCCAAAAATGTTCTTCAGTAGCTGAGCTCAGCTCGTTATTGTCACTATTAGCCTCTCCCATGTGAGTTTGCGGATGCTTACCTCCAGTCACAGGGAGGTAACCATTCTGGTGGCTGCAATGAAGGAGTGCTTTGGGAGCCATGCTTCTGGATTTCAAACTTACACCAGCAACGCAGCAAAAGCAAATTGACAGATCTTGTTTTCAGTACTGCTCTATTCTTAGAGAGGAGCTAGATTAGGAGGATGAGTCGTTTTAAAGAGTTTGCCAGCAAATGATAGCTCCTCTTCTGGGTCACGAATTCTTGTCACCTTGTGTATTAATAGGATCTGCCAAGGTTTTATCATAAGTTTAATTGCTTACAGTAAGTCACATGGGTAACAGAACCACAGAGTTGATCATCTGTGACCCATATACTGAAGAAGAGAAGGGAAGAACAGCGGAATAAGGACAAAATGTTTGAGTCAGGAGCTTGGTTGACTTAGCAAAAATGTTTATGCAATGCTCTGAAAAGCAATTGGAAAGCACTGCAGCAGTGTAAAGCATTGTAAGTAACGTGGGATTATCTGTTACCATGTGCCACCCTCACACAAAACTGCACATTTGTATTGTGGGGAGATTTGGGGAGTGCCACACTCAAACAATATCCTCTCTAACTTCAACAAACAAAAAAAATCTTTGTAAGCTTTCAGCAAATGTCTGGTCCTGTCTGTATGGTCACAAAGTCTAGTACCACCAGCAATAGGCTCTGATGCTCCCACGTGTTCGTCTAAGTGTTTCATGCTATTTATGATAAACAAGAGGAAAGTTCATTTCTTGGTCATGTTTTCTTGCATTTTGAAGGGTCAGAGGTTAGAAATGCTACAGAATAGTAGTACAGCAGACTTAGCCCCGAGGGATTCACAACACCAGGTCTTAATAGGATTGCCTGACTGTCACCACATAGTATTTGTTCCCAGGCAGCCAGAATATTTTGGACCCACTGAAAGACATGCCTGGGAAGGACTTCACAGCAGGGTCACCCAGAAGGATGAATTCTGTGACCACGGTGCATGCCCATGACTTTGAAATTTGAAGTTGTGGTTACATCATTTTGCAAATTTAATGGAAGCAGAATAGTTTGGCCAAACCAAAGATTTAGTTTGTTAGAATGTGAATTTTTCACTTAGTGATAATGGAATTGCTGCTGAGGAAGGGGACAGTTTCTCTGCTACCCTCCATTGCATTGTATCCCTTCAAAATCTGGAAGCAACTGAGATTTTCCTCTTCTCACCCCTTAGCATCACAAATATTTTTTTCAACACTGTTGACCATGGCAGTGCTTCAGTGTCAGAGATAAAATTGCCCTAGTGCAATAAGCTTCCCTGTGCTGTTGCAGCTGCAGCTGATTCCAGCAGACTGAATACAATTTGAATCTGTCCTGCCTGCCCCTCCTCATCTGCAAGAATAAACCCCCTTCCAGATATGTTGAGAGCTATCTGGCAGATATGTCCAAAAGCATTGTTCCGTGGAATAAGAGAACCTTAGTTGCCTACTGATGGCAATATATAACAGTTAGCTTTTTAATTAAATGGTAAAGAAACAAATGAATAATTAGCATATAGATAATGTGAATTATCCCTTATGTTATACATTAAATTCTATTCCAGTTAGTGGCCTGTAGTGCACTGTTGCAAAGTACTAAGCTGAAATCCATGCCCTAATTATATGCCATGATGTGCATGTCTCAGCTTTTGTGCTAAATGAATGTAGGTAAAGATAAAAACGTATTACAAAAAACTAGGATTCTAATGTAAGATAGGCCAATGCTAATTACTGGCTAATCATTGTGTTGGAGTAATTATATTATGTGCTTTCACAGCCTTGGTTAGTGCCGAGTTCAACACTAGCATATAATTTGTCAGAGAGGAGTTAATTTTACTTGTTATCATAACAAGGTAGTATTTTCCTTTTTTTCTCAGTATTTTTCAGGAATGTATGATTTTACCACAGTTTTAAACATTTTCCTTGCTTGGTAGCCTTAACGAACTGTTTTGCAAATGTTGTTGGTATCTAATTTAGGGCAGGCTTCATTCTCTATTGCACTAATGGGAGAGAGCACTAACAGGTCTTGTGACTCATCAGTTAAATGGATGTGATGATTATATAAGGCTGTATTTTCAAAATTATTATTTAGTATTGGTCTCCTTACTGAGGAGCCAGACAGAACTTTTCTCAAACAGGTACAATGGCAAGGAGTCATCTTTTTGCATAGCCAGCTAGGAAATCTCCCAGGCCTGATCCTGCTTGCCTGACAACCAACGACAGCCTTCTCTTTCTGGACCCAGAGCAATGCTGTTGCATACTTATAATACACTCAGCATCCTAAGTACCTGAAATAAATATAGTCATGCAAACTGGTGGTAGTGAAAGTCAACACAGTATTTTCAAAGAACTGTTTACCATGATAGCAATTATGGGAAGATGGATGGTTTGAATCTCTAGAGCAAGTGAATAGTTAGAAACAGCTATATTCTTTGCTTAACTTCTGTTCCCATTATTCCACAGACATGTGGAATATATCATTAATTTTAAAGTGGGAAATAAAACCAAATTGAAGGACCTAGATTCAAAGGCAGTACCTAAGCATTGCCATTTATTCTCTCTGTAATGGCTTGAAAATCTGTGTTGAGCTTCTTATGACAGAATTGGCAGAAGAGTGCTTCCAATTAAATACAGATTCTCTGTGGATCAAAATTAGAAACTTTTGCTAGCTGAAGGTGACTGGGTTAAACTTGCTGGGGACAAATGGTTCTTGGATTCCTAAAAGTTACACTGTATCTGCTTTTTATATATTTATACAGGCAGTTCTTTCTGTCTGGCTCACCTAATATAAAAACTACTTTTCCTTCTTAAGTTTTATTCAAAAATAATGATTTGATTTAATTTATTTTTTGCAAAATCTGTCCTTGACATACTGAATCCATTTATTGATTTAGACCATTGTGATCCTGGAGAAATGGCTAGGTTTTGGTACATTTTTTACAGTTGCAGCTATGTCTGAAAACTAGTTCCTTTTCTGAAGATTCCAGGGCAGGTTTTCGCATGTCCCTCATGATCTCTGATTGGAAGTAATCTTCAAAAGAGCTCAATATCTGGCATGCTTTTATGAGAAGCTGGTCACTTATTTTAGTACCTGAACAGATGAAGAGCTCTTTTGAAAAATCTGACCCCAGCTGTAAGTGCTGAACACATTTCAGAATCTGATTTGTTGTTTTCCAGCCTGCAGACAGTGAGATAATTACCTGTCTCTGGTATTAATAGTGAGGGAGAACCATGCTCCCAGTCTCTTGCCTGGGACTCCATGACTGCATCTATACTAATAAATTAAATGAGCCTTGGGCACAGGCTCCCACACCAGTGCTTGACCATCCTTAACATTCACACTGTTAAGGCCGGCGTCAGCTGGCCCTTTTCCAGACAGTGCCTGGCCATGGTTTGGAGTAGTCAAGGACCACTTCCACTACGGACAAAGCTCCTTCATATTGCAGGGGCAAAAGAATTAGTTGTAGGGATGAGAGCTTGCACATTTATTAGGGTGAGGGTAGGAGAGAGGGGAAAAAGGCAGGATTTGTATGAGCTAGGATCTGAACAGGTTGATGGATCCAGCCAAGGAACTGACAGATGATGATGCTGTTACTGGAGAACTCTGAAGCATTATTTAGTTTTATCTACTGGTAGTGATAGATTATTTTGTATCTGCCTCTTTCTGAATGATTTCTTTTTTGTGAGAGGAATATGCTCTTCTAACACTGCCCTGAAGGGGAAGGCTACTACCTTTTCAGATTTATGGAGAGTATAAGTCTAAACTGATGTCCCAAAGGTTGCCTTTAGAGGCTCTTCCTCAAAGTGTGATGCTACCAAGCAATTTGCCTCCACGTTACAGGATGACATAGAAAGCTTCAGAAGAAGCTAGTAGTAATGGGTCTCCTAAAGATGTCACTAGAGTTGGCTCCCATGACAGACAGAGTGTTAGAGCTATCTGTTTATATCTAATATTAATGCCTTCAGTTTTGAAGAGATGGGCTAGAATCTAGGCTGTCAGCAAAAATGTCCCCTTTCTTCTTCTGATGAATCTAAAGAACTGTCTAAACCTGACAGTGGAATCTCATTAATGGGGGGGAGAAATACCAACATGTGAAGACTTCACGCCAAACAAATCTGCGGTAGGAAATCTCACCTCTCTTTTATGTTTGTGTTCTGAGAAAACGTCACCTAAGAGACACCACAAAGTTTCTGCAGAGACATCAGAACCACCCTCTGTGTTATGGGAAGTATGCAGTAAAGCTCAATAACTGAAGGTCTGATTTTGTAAGAGCCAAACACTTCCTATTAAGTGTGTAGCCCCATTAATTTGCATATAGACATTCAGTATTGCCTCTTTCCAGCTTGATCCTGCTGCTTTCAGAAACAGTAGCAAAATATGAAGTGGCTTTTTGTGAAAACAAAAATAGGCCTCACAGTTAGAGTTAAGGCAGTGCTTACTGTAGTCGTAAAGGCTGGATTGTAACGCTGACCTGCTGTAAATTCTTGGACAATCCTTTCCCACTTTGATTTTCTATTTACTGTCTTCCAGTATTTGCCTGCCTAGATTGCCAGGCTCTGCAGGGCAAGGATTGGTTC
This sequence comes from Haliaeetus albicilla, assembly GCF_947461875.1. Lineage (NCBI taxonomy): Eukaryota > Metazoa > Chordata > Aves > Accipitriformes > Accipitridae > Haliaeetus > Haliaeetus albicilla. The sequence goes on along the minus strand of NC_091492.1, from coordinate 32,615,431 downwards.
TCCTGATGTTTGCTGTGCTTTTCATAATAGAGTCTGAATCTTGTGTGGCAGCTATTAATCATGAATTATGTATCAACGGTAATGTTGTGGAGTCAACTCACAAAATCTTACCTGATAACTGACACAGATGAGAATTATAGGCTGTATTTTACAGGTATGTAAACTGTGCTGTAAGTGGCAGAGCTGGGGGATTCAAGGGCAGAGTTGCCACAGGAGTAGTAGTAACAGAAGGGTGGCAGAAAAAGGGGCTTCACATTTTATGAAGCCTGCTTCTGTGCATGTCATTTCTCAGTTTGCTCTGTGACTTTAAGTGAGATGGAAAATCAGTTAATCCACTGTGCAAGGTCATTTTAATAAATGATTGAAGGAGCAAGACAAGGCAACTCTTGAGCAGCCCCTTGTAGCTTTGAAGAGTTACTCCAGAGTCAGCCATTCTGGCTCCGACTATGGAGTTGTTGGCACCAGCAGGTGGAGGGCAGACTTGCTGCACAGAAATGGTTATAGTGCATACAGAAAGGTATAGGAGGGAGACAAAATGCAGATCAGTGTCTGCAGTTTGGTACAGATACTGAAATAAGGGAAGAGAAAGGACACATAACACAATGAGAAAGAAAAGCAAAAACCTGCACATTGTTGTAAATCTCCTGTCATCCATGGATAACTGCTTCAGAATTCTATTTACATTTGTGGTTATATTTCCCTTACCATGAAATTAACAAAAATATTATAAACAAGGAAAAATGTATATTAGTAAAAAGGAAAACAGCTGACCCAACATCAGAGCAGAAGCAAAGAAATCTGCAAATAACAATATTAGCAAATACATTAACAAAATAGCCTTCTCTTCCTAGAAGAGGTAGGCTGTTTCATTCTGACATAAGTCCATTGCAGTAGATTTACATCTGGGGTGAATATGGTCTAGTGAATTGACAAAGCCTGTGGCATGCAATACTTGTCTAGTGCATTTTAACTGGAAGGCAACTAGACTGTAACATGCTAGATGCAGGCACCCCGCAGATTACTGAAGTGCAGAAGAATGTAACAAAGCAATATCTCTTACTGCAAATACTTGGAAAACCACTATCAGACCTGAGGTTCTGCATGTCCTTATTGGTCAGTTAACAAAATATTGAAAAACAAAGTACGCATCAACAAACTGAGTCCATTTAAAAAATGGCAATTCTTGCACTCTGCCTCATGCAATGCATTGCTTTAGTGAAGAAATCATCACCATACGACTACAAATTATATCTCTGATACTGTGAGAATTTACAACCAAGCTATTCAAGCCTACATCAGGGAAATGCTACACTTAAAAATGTTTGCAGAATTGGGCCCTGAGTATGACCTGCCGCTTATTCATAGCTTTTGGTTCTGTTTGCCTCTTGAATGTATTTAGGTGATAATGATATTGGGCTCATCCAGGAACACCAGGCAGCCTGCAGTTTATGGCCATCTTTCCAATCAAGGATGTAGTGTCCTGAACCTAATCCAGGTTCTGGCTGGTTGCTTGACACCACTGGCACAAAGCATAGAAGAGGGCAAAATATAACACTGATGTGATTGTGAAGGTGGCTCTTTGAAAATACAGCTCAGTGCTAGCTGCAGTCAAACAGGCAAATAGAATTGTAGGAATGAATATAGAAATTGGAGTAAAAGTAATTGTGCTGCCCTATAATCTGTGGTGCCCCCATACCTGGCTGGAATGCTGTGGACAGTACTTGCCACCAGATCACATATGGATACTGCCAAAAATTTGCAAAAAGGCAGGGAGATGTTCAGAGGCAGAGTGTGGCTTACAGAGGGGGAGAAATTAAACAGGGCAGAACTTACCAGCTTGAGCTGAAGTAGGTGTGAGACGTGTAAAATCATGGAGATGGGGAAGGCATGTAGAGAATAGTTATTCATTACTTTATTGCTTTTTGTAACACAAGACACGGGTTCCCAGTGACATTGTTCAAACTGCTGGTTCAGAACAAATAAGAGGAATGAATTTTTTATACAAAGTGTGCTTAAACTGCAGATCTTGGTACCATAGGATGTTGTAGAAGCCAAAAGTATGTCTCAAGCAAATTCCTGAGAGATTGGCTAGGTATAAATGACTTTTAAAGAAAATAGCATGGCTGCAGTTTCCAGCTGAAGAAGTCACTGAACCACTGACTGCCAGCGGAAGCTTGGAGGTCATAAAAGGGGTAGGATCACTGATCTGATTTCTTACACATTTTATCTGGGCAGTCTGTCTTGCCCACTGCCAGAGGAGGATCCTGAGCTTGATGCACCTTTGATCTGATGCCATATTGTTGTTGTTCTTATGGGTTTTGGCACTGACTGATCGGCAGAGATTAAGATAAATACCCTAATGATTTTTGGCATATCCAGCTACCTCTCATGTTCTATTATGGAGGTGGAGACAAGGTAACAGTCCTCTGCTGTAGTAATGATGGTGAAAATTAGCAAGACACCATCCTCTGCAGTGCTGTCGTTGCCCTAACAAGCTGGTTAACGCACTCCTGTTGTTTAGTAGGTTCTGGAAGAGAAGAGTCAGGTCTTCAGTTGCAGTATTTTGGTCAGTGGTGATGGCAGGACAAGACCGGAACCCTTTTTTTTCCCCTAGAGAAACAAAGAGTTAGATGCAAGTGTTCTTGTGTGAAGGACTTGTGCACAGCCAGCACTGCAACAGCCAGCGGGTGGCACTGTTGTTGCAAGGAAACTTAAAAAAAACCCCATGTAACACTTCAGAAATGTTTGGATGGAAGCTTTCCATTGAAAACAGCAGTTTTGCCGAAATTGAAACATTTCATGGCACATGTCGCTTCTCAATGAATTTTTAATGGGGGAAAATGTAAATTACTCAGTTTGACTTTATAATTGCAATTTAGCTCGTTTTCCCTTATCTTACTGATTCAGTTTATTAGTTTATATAGATAAGCAATTTCAATGTAATTCTTAATTTTATAGTTTTTTATCCTAGTGACTTAAACTCTCAAAAATTAAATGGTCTTACTTTGTGGAAAAAGAAACATTTTTGTATTTTTAAAAATAATAATAATAGTAATTTTTTAAAGCCTTTCAAATGCTGTCCCAGGAAAAACATCATCTTTGACTCTCAATGTGGGACAGAACTATGTTTCTGAAGGTCTGCGTTTTGTATGGTTTGGGTGATCTGTATTTTGACCTGCTCTGAATGGGTGGTCTTGACAAGAGAACGTGCTTTGAGGTGCTGTTTCGGGGTGCCACGTGAGTGGCAGCGCTACCCAGCAGAACATGCGCTATAGAGGGACATCTCAGTCCTGCTCCGAAGAGCCATTCATTACTTCGTGGTGTGAGGCAGGTGGCACCATGCCTTGGTGTCTTTGTAAGCTGACAAGGGCAGGAAATGGTGCCAACATGGGGCTGTAGCCTCAGGTAGTTACTGCTTTTTCAAAAAAACCAATTGATGGCGTCCAACTAGGAACAGCTCACTGTCTCTGTAAGTTAATGGGATGGTAGAGTGATGGGTGGTGACAGAATGACTAAAGGCGGCGCAGAAACTGGGAGGCAGAGGGAAAGAGAACTCGATGAAATGAAGAGGGAACGCCTTCCCTTTTTCTGTCTTCCAAAACAAAAAAATCACTATTTATTCATATATGACTTGTTTTGTTTGATGTGGCAAATGTGCAAAATATGGGTTTGTTCTACATAGACAGGGTAGGTTATTTATAGTGACTTCTCATACAGTCTTGTTGGAGGAAGCCCAAATGCTTCCTTCTGCCATATGCAAAACTTACTGCAGTTACTGCAGACTTCTCAGATACTGCCCACTTCATGTCAAGTTAGCATTGCTACAGCTTCACTATGCAGAGCAGTAGAATTTAGAGTGATATACACAGGGGCCCTATGGAAATAAAACTAGTGACAGGGATGTTGGCTAGAGGATCCAGAATCGGTATCCATAAATATACTTGTTTTCTAATTGGAAGTGAATAATGGCCATATAAGCTATTATGAGCAGCCGGTGTCTCTCTGGATTGCATGGCACAACTACTGCAACAGCACACAAAAAATGCTTAAGCATATGCAGTCATCTCACTGAAATCAATATACCTAATTAGGTCAAGATAAATTCCATAGAGATATTCAAAGTAAGTATGTACATAAATGTTTTTTTAAATCAGGACATACAGAAGGACCTCTAAGATGTCCCAGAGGAAGACCACAATTTCTGCGTTCCCTCCAGGGATACATAGCTGTGCTTTTGTTCTTGTAAGTGTTGCACTGAACTCTTTGAGGAAGCTTAGCAATAAAGGGAAGCACATCCTTTTTTAGTTTTGTTTGACACAGTTACTTTGGTGACTGTGTTAACAGTGGAGAAAGAACCAAACTGTGTTACTACCTCTGTCAGTTCTTAAACAGCACTGCAGAGTCCCTTCTCCTCAAATGAGGAAGAGAAATTCACACTGTAATATTAATAACTGTAGGGCCCATTAGCCTTTAATAATTAACACACTGCTAACTGTAGCTGAATGTTCCTTTTTCTGATTCCAATTACAGACCCATTTGGACCAGGCTCAGCTGAGGGAAGTGGCTGAACAGCAGTGTTATAGAGACCTAGATCTGAGTGAAATTGTTCTCCTTTGGCCCACACAGTAGATTAAAGAAAAGTTGGGGCTCAGACAGTGGTGAAGCCAAAGCATCAGGTGTTACAGAAGAATAAAGTACTTCTGTACCCTAGTTATTTCAACCCAGGGGACTACCTTAACATCAGAGCCAATTCCTGGAGCCTGCTGGCAAATACACTTACCTGGCTTAATGTAAAATGAAACGTTCCTTTCAGGAGGTGACAACTGTTCATATACTTGCCACTTTTCCTTGAGATACTGCTGAGTAGGAGGCTCTTGCTACCTTTTTCTTCTTTGTGGGGTGATGGTATGTGTTCGTTGGTAGTGTATGAGTAAGACAGGAGACCTGGGCTAAAACCATAGCTCCCAGATTGGCTGGCCCTAGTATTTTCTGCCTGAAATAGAGCCGCTAGTGCGGCTCTAATGAGAAGTTTAGGATTCAGCAAACATACTACGAGCTTTGCAACATGATTTGCAAGTCTTGGATAAATGTTGTTAGTGTTTTGCTGCAACATCATGATGTTTTGGCAGCATTCGTGCTACCCTAGACACTTCTGCTAGTAGATAGGCCAATTTAACAGTTTAAATGCTTCTCAAACTATATCCCTCCTTCAAAAGGTCTGCTATTATGCAACCAGAAGTAGAAGGGAAGGAAACTAGTAAATTCTAAGCTGTGGTTACCTAGCAGCTAAAACTGTGTGATGGAGACTGCCACATATTCTGTCTTTCTGCCTCTGGCTGTGCAATCCCATAGCTTCCCTTGTGTGTGTAGCTGTAAAGTGAGAAGGTCTAGGGAGCTGATCCAGCTGAAAACTAACCTAATTAAAAAAAAAAATTAAAAAAAAAAATTTCGTTTTTGTTGGTATGGCTTCCCATCCATGTTTTGATTAAATCAAACTATTATAGCATTATACTCAGAATTCATCGAGAGCGGTAGTGAAAGCGGCTTGGAATCATATTGGCTTATGTCACATAGTGGGATGTTTTTAATAATTATAACTGTCTTAGAGCTATACTATCAGTCTTTTCTAATACTTGGTAAAATGTTAATTCTCCTTGTCTGTAGCATAGCCATGGGTGTGCTCATTTTCAGCTACCTGTTAACAATTAATAAAGCTCTCAAGAGATTTTCTGATTTTCAAATTATTTTCTCACCGCTTATATTTGAGAAGTTGTGAGGTGGAATTATAGTAGAGCTAAGGGTGAGAAATTCTTTTGCTCAGTTATAAACGTGGGTGGCAGCAGCTGGGGATCAGAGAAAATTCCACATACACCTATGACAGTGTAAGAAAGAGGGTAGTTGCAATATTGGATAAGGTGACTCAAGGGCACTTAAACAGCATATACGCCTGGATTACAAGTCATCTACACATGCTGACCCTTGAGGGACTGGCAAGTTTCAGAATGTGAGGTACTCAAAATCAGATTTGAGTTTTCAATAGGTTGAAAGCAGGAAGCAGTTTAAGAATTCGAGGCATGAACTTGCAATGGAAATTCATCCAAAACAATCCAAAATCTCATTGCAGAATTCTAGTCCTGCATTCACTCCTGAGTTACAGAGGGATTATAAACTGAATCTTTACCTGGATTCAGTCAGGAAGTGGAATTTATCTTCCTTTGCAAGGGTGGAATTTTCCATGAAAGGTTGAAATGTATTTTATCTCTATTATTTAGATTTTAATTTTATTTATATATATAACTTCATGTATTTTATTGCAGTGTTGGTTCCTCATAGGCATTGTCATCCTAATTTGCCACCCTGTGTAGTGTTTGTTCCAGGGTCATGCTGTACATCCCATGAGGCATCTCTGCTCATGACCAGAGCATAGGTAATGACTCATGTCTGCCAAGTGTCTGGGCCACATCCTGGAAGATGTAGGCCAGGAGAACAGGAAAAAGGCAAATGACCTACAGTTCTCACAAAGCATAACTGCCGTATTTCAGAATTAAAATATACTGCATTTTGATGGTTCAACTTTTCAGTGAGAAAACAGCATTTTCTGCAAAAATTGGATTTTGCTTGAAACTGAATTTTCCATTGGAAAACTAGTTCTGACAGAAAAATTTCTAATGGATCTATGCTTGCTCCTTCTCTACATTTCTTAAGTGAGAACTGCAGTTCCTACCTGCTTCAGCAACACACAGTTTCTCAATGGCTCAACCTAAAAATATAAATGAGAAGTACAATTGAAATTACAAGTAATTTTATGTTATGGAAACATGAAAAACACTGGAGTGGATGAAAATTAAGAAGCTAAGAAGGGTTACATTTTGAGGATAATCTAAGTCAAAGATGACATTTTGAAATTTTTAGCATTTGTACAGAAAGTAAAAAAAAGTTTTCCAGATGTTTTTAATTAAAAGAATTCTAACAAGCTCTGGTTGGGAAAAGTGAGTACTCACATTTTTATCTAACATCAAAATAAAGACAGGATTGCTTGACACATTTTGGACATTTTAGTAGAGGTCATTTTTTGGTTTCTCCAAGCCTGTTCACCCATCTGTGATCTTTTCAGATACCATTAATCGAAAATGTTACACCAGTAGCAAGAAAAAAAACTTTTTTTAAAGGAAAAAGCATGTTTGGCAAAGTAGTAAAAGCAGAAGAAATCTGACTATGAAAGAGAGTGTGACAGATAACAAAGCTAGAGATTAGAGATCAATGGTTTCATCCTTAGGGTTGTTTGCAACTTATGATATGACCTTATGCTAGACAGCCAGTCAGCTGGAAGGCAGTGAAATGATGATTTCATGCGAAAGACATTGGACAGGGTCCTGAAGTTCTGGATTCAGTCCTGTGTGGGTGAAACTCTGTGTATGACCACATGTCAGTTGGCCGGTTCTCCTGTTACAAGGATGACAATACTTCAGGGCAGAGGCTGATTTCTTAGTGTGTGTCTCAGCAGCACTTGGCACAGTCCCACTACTACATCCCACCACTTACTGGGTCTTGTAGGTTTGCCTTGGTTAGGAAGTGGTCCCACTTTGCCAGAAATATATTTGATATGTCACATAGAAATTGTAAGTCTGTTTCTGTAGGAACCAAATACAGTTGAATATTTTACATGCAGGAATTCCACCAGAATCCCTAGTATCTTAGAGTTTTGTGGGAGAGCAAAGTTCAAGTCCCTGCTTAATGTTCAAGTCCCTATAGCCAGTGCTACTGGATAGTCAGGTGTCCTTTTGCTCTGTTTTGGCCAGAAATTCCATCACAGACTTGGCCAGACTTCCCATAAAACTCAGCAAAACCAACCTTCTCTCCAGTTGCAATTTTAATTGCTTTACTTTCTGAAAATGTATTTTGTTGGAAGATACTCAGCCAGCTCTATTCTGGGTACTACTGTGGTATTAACTGTAAACAATAATTATATGGAGAGGATTTTAAAAATCTCTGCAGCTTCTGATTAGGATAAAGACCTAGGTTAAACTTTCCTGGAACATTGGAAAACACTAGTTAAACTTTTCTGACGCAGTGCTTTGTTATGTCTGGATTACCCTGTTTCATGGGCATGCAGATCCTAGAAAGGCAGTGAGTTAGCAGAAAATGCATATCAGAGGGGAAAAGTTGCTCTTTGGGAGAAAGTTGAAATTAGTATGCTGGATTTACCCTAGGTGAGAGCAGACCTTGTCATTAACTTTGCTATGTATGTCACAAGATGGTCACAAGATGTTTTGCCTACATTTTCATAGCCTTTCAAAGTCCACAAGAAGATGCCCATGTCATTACCATGGAAAGTCTGGATACTCATCAGGAAACAGCCAACACAGACATTTAGAAGCTAATCTGTGAAGAATAATCCATGAACAACTCCCATTAAGATGGTAGCTGCTTAGGAGGTGGAGATTTCATTTTTAATGCTGATCTTTTCTCCCTGCAGAATATTACTCCCACCTTATCAATATTTTAGAAAAGAAAGAGAAACCTTCTGCAGCTGTAGAGGCAATTTGGAGGGATTAAAAATTTATCCTGTTTTGAGCAAAGCTTTCAGCAGGTGCTAGAATCCACTTAATTACAGGTGGGTAACCTGCGCAGCCACTCTTCCCCATGGCTAAAACTGGAGTGAAGGTCCTGGCAATTCTTTCATGCAGGGATCTTCTGTCAGGACCTAATCCCAGTTCCAACCATAGTGGGCCACATGCTTTGCCTAGAACAGCACAAAATTCAAGTCTAGGAAGTAAAAGTGATATTTTTTCTTCTCGTTTCTTTCATTTGGTGAGGAAACAGAGTCAAGCCCACTATTGGAGCAGCTCAGTTACCATGGCAGGGTTACACCAGGCTTTGAATTTGACTCAGGAAATAAAAGGGCTAATTAACGTTAGCTGAAACTCAGAATTTGGTCTCTGCAGGAAATTCAGACAATTCCATGTTGATTTTCACTCTCAAGTGGAAAGAGCCACGTAGTTTAGAAATTTCTCTCCAAGATATCCCCCTCACCAAGAATTTTATTGGGGTGAAGAAGGACGAAAATAGGAAACCTCCAGTTGAGACTCAGAAATCAAAACAAAACCTTAATTTCTAAAAGACTTTTAAACATATGTTTTCTTCCCATCTCTAAAGGAAACCTAATTAAAACATTTCCTTTCAAGTATTTTTCAGTGAAATTTCATCATGATTATAATGTTAAATGGAACATTTTGCTTAAACAAACCAGCATTTTTCAGGTGTAGAAACATTACCTGGGAGTTGGGGATACTTCTTCCTTTTTTAACTTGGTCTATTTGACACTATCACAGTTGGTTTACTAATCCATATGAATGAGCAAGTATACACCATTGCTAAGGACAGAGTACTTTTAAGTTTTTTCTACTCTCAAGAGAGCAAGTTGTGGCTGACAATGATAGACTGTGTAGAGTAACTATACCATTTGTTTACAGATCTGCATGTAATTTCCACCCACTAGAACTAATTGCTTTTATCAACACCAGTAATTAGATGCGCCAAAGAAGCATCAAATTTTCTGACTGGGCATGGTATAAAATGGTGTGTAACAGTGTGCTGTGACAGTTTAGACTAGGGCAGATAGCAATTTGGAAAAAAGAATGCCGTCAAAGAGCTTGCTGATAATAGAAAAGTGATAATTGGAGCTTCCTGCTGCACTTGTGGGGTAATAGCATAGATCCCATTGCAACTTCTCTTGGTCATTTTCTTCACAACTCTCTGTGAAAACACACTGGGATTTACAGAGATACACCACTTTTGATTAACCTTTTGTTGAAGTTTTCTTGAGTAGAGAATGGCACAGCAAAAAAGAATCACTGATGCAAGTAGAACAGAACAGCTGGCTTGTCAGGAGAATAAGGTAGAATCTAGGTCTCCCACTGCAGACACGAGCATTTTCATCATCAGGGTGTTCAAATACTGTCATATGGGTGTCTCTCAGCTTTGATCCTGTCCTGTTATAAAATAGGAACATGCTGGAAAGCTGGAAGACATGCGTCCAGTTCAGTATGGGGCTCAGTGAGCCTATGGGAAAAGCAATCTCCACTTCCCATCCCTATCCTTCCCTTCCCTGAAGCACTGCCTGGTAGGACAAATGCTCTCCTGGATGCAGGAAAGTACTAGTGCTCGGACGACATTGTTCCACCTATCCAAGCTGCAAATGTATCCAGCCTTGTGAGATGTAGTCCAGTGGGGGGGGGGGGGGGGGGTTGATTTTTCAGGTAGAAGATTTAAGCTTTGTACCTCAGTGCCAGACAGGTTTCTGCATCATTTGTGATAGGTAATACTGGAAATCTATTTCTGACTAAGCTCTAAATAATTACTGCCAGAATGCCATCGTGGTGCTGATGAGTATTTCTCCAACAGAAGAAAAACAGCATGTTGATTCTTGAACTACAGAAAGCCATAATTGTCATTTAAAATCTGGCATGTTGTTTAAAATACTAAATTCATTATCTTTCAGAATCTTTATAATTATATGTCTAAACTATCACTCTGAATACATTTGCAAGTGTAAAGAAACAGACATTCTTTTTTTCTGGCAAGGGATTAGACTATTGGCTGTTCTATTTTTATGATCTTCCTAAATCTAAATATCAAGGTCCAAGCAAAAAATGAAATAAAAATATCCTACCTGCACAGAATGTAAAGCCCGTGCTGTTTCAAAGCTATTCATTCCTGTTACAGTTACCCCAAAAAGTTATAATTATGAAATTGCAACACTTATTTGGAACCTGTCTTTTGCTCACACAATAGCAAATGTTCCTGCTCCTCCTCTCACAATAAAGTGACCATATCAAATAATTTTTTTCTTAAAAATAAAGAAGTTCTGCGGGAACAAAAACCCTACAGAATATTAAAACTTCTCAGCTTCAGAGATAACAGACTGTTATCAAGGACTGTGACAGGGTATAAATTTTCAGAAATACTGAAAGGAGGGGGGAAAAAAAAAATCAAGCTTTGACATTAACAAGATGATAACAGCCATTGGCTCTTGTTCACTAACTTCCACCCCAGAATTTCAGCATTGAGATAATCAGGCTTTCACTGGCTTGTATGGGAAGGGATCTGACTTGGATCAGACTCTGCTCTTTGGCCTGGCTGTTATTATGTGGAGTTATTCGCTGGAAGAGTTTTGACAAAAATAATAACCCCCCGAGTGAGGTTTTCAAGAGCAGAGACTGTATGCCAGACAGGTAAATCACAGACAAGTCCAGATCATTGAATTAGCTCCGCACTCACATGATGTCGTAAGCAGAGCTCTTGAAAATCCAGAGCTTTGAAAGTGTGGGAGAGTGAAGGATCTAGCTAGTGCTGATCTCAATGTGAAATATTCTGCCAATAGGGGAAAAAACAAATCAGACATTGCTCTTGCTCCAAAAAGCATGTTGTGGCTTCATGCTTTGAAATAGTGTTACAAGCATGGAAGATGTTACCAAAACTTGAGAGTTCATAAGATGATTTTTACATCATTTCTTCCAGTTGCAACTAGGAACCAAGAAGCACTGGTGAGAAGACCTGCAGATCTTGTTTCAGATTTTCTTCCTGATGTGATTTCTGACTGTATGTAGACAACCCAGTGGTTAAGTGCTAACACTTAAAAGGAGTTAGGTCCCTCTTGTTATTTTAAATAACTGAGACACTGGTGCATATTTGCATCTTAAATAAAAAATTTGTATTTTTTAAATGCTCCCTTAATGCAGCAATGCTTTAGTGATGCTAAGTTAATTAATAATAACGTGTAATCTCTTGATTCAGTGACTCTTGAACAAGGAAATTCAAGAAACAGAACTGATGATGTCCCCTGAACTTTTCTATTGCTGCATGTGTGATGTATTCTGGCAAACAGCCTTCCTATAGCAAACACCTGGGTGCACATTATTACATAGCCTCCCCCCCAGCAAGGCAGAGCAGAGAAGCACTGTCTGTTTGTAGCCTTGTCTGGGTGCGTCTGCTCAGTCGGTCCTTGTTCCCATTCTGCTGGCCGGCCTTCCAACTTATTGCAAGGACAAGTTATTACTTAGATAACTCCTGTTTTCTGGAGTAGTAGTGTTTTGGTTTTTAGTTGGCTATCACCCTAAAGATCAACAAGGCTCAGTTTTCTGTAATTGCAGCCCTTGGAGTGTATGGGCAGCTGAGGCAGCTTTCCTATCTTGGATGTCTGGTGTATTGTTTATCAATAACATCAGGAATTTATGGGCTTGGTGTCAAGATTACACAAGGAGCTCTAGTTATGAGAAACATGACAAGAATGTGGCCAGGTACTCTTAGCATGTGTCTGCAGACATCCATATGTGCTGGGCTGGCATGCATTTCAGTCTCCTATGCACTAACAAATGCTGCAGCATTTTAGGCACTGACCTACAAGGCAGTCCGTGTGGGTGGACCCCTTGGCAAAGCCCTCTGAATTCTGAGTCTTTGTTCGCCAGCACAGGAGGGAAACGTGCAGCTCCTGGAAAAATTACCTTGATGCACGTTTGTAAGAAACCTCAGCCTCACTGCTATTGATTATGGATTTTGTGATACCTGCATTTGGGGCTCAGATTCATTCATCACTGACACTTAAACTGAGAGACAATCTAGCTATATGCCAAGCAACACCTTAAGTGGTGGTGTGTGTTCTGTGTACAACCTGTGCCATTCTGGCAAATAGGAAGAAGAGAAAATACTGTAACACTTTGCTTAAAAAAAAAAAATTCCTTCAAAGTTCTGGTGCATATGATGTGTTTTATAGTAAGGGAATTGAGCTGAAATAGTACTATAGTGACATGCTTGATTGCTAAGAAGAGAAGATGTAACGATTTTGGACAGCAACTGTCAGGGTTAAGAAAGTTATTTGTTCCATTGGTTTATGGCACAGACTAGTAGTATTTTATTGTCAAACAGAATTAGTTTTATATCAAGAAGAGTGATTACTTGGGTTCACTGTGTTTGAGATTAAACTTGATGATTTCATGTCCATTATTGATTTAGGCTTTACATTCAGAGAAGTAGCAGTTTATATTTTACTTAAGGGGATTTGATCACAGTAGATGTAATCTTCAATGGTTTCTGAAAATAAATTAGTAAAGTTGCTATGCCTCTTACAGTAACTGAAGAAAAGTGAAGGGGGCTAGAAAAAGGCGACCTTATCTCAGCAAGACTAGTGCAAAAAGATCTAGAGAAGGTGACAAAAAATGCTGCCTACCTTTTCCAGCGTGCAAGAGACATGCTAACACCTGAGTATAGCATGCCCAAAAGCAGGAACCACACAGAAGGTACTCTGCACATTGAAGATCCAGACTCAGATGATATCTATTTGCTGAAGTGATGCAAAAAACTTACTGTACATCATCTCCTCTAATTTATCCTGAAATTACACCAAAGGAGAGAGGGACATCCAAGGTGCTTTCTAATATTAGAACAGGGTCAATGAAGCAACAAATGTGGGTGGCCTCTGTGGGAGGCAAATGTGCAAAGTGTGTAATATGTGTCACTAAAAATAGCCCCTTCCGAAACATCTTAAATCAGACATTCTGTTAGAACATGCCATGAGGAACCAGCCAAGCAGTGCAGTCTGATGTGGGTCCTGCTCTGCTGCTGCTGGGAAATCTGTAGCCAAGAGAAGACAGATGGTTTGTGGCCAGCCAGGGCTCTGCTCCCTTGGGCAGTGGTGCATGTCTACAGAGAGAGGACAGAAAGCATTTCATGGAAGCCACTGTCAAAAGCAGGCCATATCAACTTGAGAGCTCTGCAACATTCCCCCAGGGATGGACTGTACGGGATGCTATCTATCGTACCTTCACCGTGAGCAGCTGTGGAAGCAGAAACAAGTCCTGCTAACTTTATTTAGAGCTGTCATATTCAGGCCATCATGATTCAAAGCTCCTCTGGCTTCCAAAATACTGTCCTTTGTTAGAGCTCTCTTCAGACACAGATGACTCAGTAGATGCTGAACTAGCATTGTACCCTTAAAAAAATTGTGGGGCTATTTGGCTAGCACCGAGTCATGCTACCTTTACTGTTTTCCTCCTTCCACCCTACTGTATGCTTGTACGTTGCCTCTGTGACTTACTTAGGCATTTTCAAACACACTAGAACAGAGACCATAATGCACATCTTTGAAGGTGTTTAGTCTTACCCAGCACCTGTGTATACAGGATTTTCACCTGCATACTTCCATAGCCTTGACCTAGCCAGGATCATTGTGCAGCTAAGCTAAAAAAAACCCCTTTGTGTGCAGACAAGTCTGACGCAGTGTGGTATGTGCCGAGCTCTGGCTCAGCATTGCATTTAGTCCCTAGTTCCCATGAGGTTTCCTGTCTCTAAACCTGTCTATACATTGCCTACTACTACTAGATAGTAATTCAGGAAACAAATTTTAAATTGTGTTATCTTCCTTACCCAGAATGCAGTGCACAAAACACCTCTGTAGCTAAGCACTTGTTGCACAGTTAAACATTAATAGCTACAAAGATGTATAGCAGCTGATGTTGGCCAAGGCTCGTATAATGATGTTTTCCCTTCTGTAGTTTGTGTTACTCCTAGTTCTTCATTCCCTGCAGTGTATTTTGTTCGTTAGGGACACAGCAAAGCACAGTTCTGCCCTGTCTGCGATATCCCCGTGTCAGGTGTTTACTACCTCATTTTTTTCTGTATTCCAATTAGTGCCCTTTGCCTTTTGTCCTTTCACTGAAAGGCATGGAGAATAATCGGGCTCCATCTTCTTTATTCCCTCCCATCAGATACTGACAAACATTGTTAAGGTTGCCCCTGGGAGAATGAGACTTCTCCAGGCTAAGCAGTGCCAGCTATCTCAGCCTCACCTCACGTGTCAGATGCTGCAATCCCTTAATCATCTTAGTGGCCATTCACTGGACCTGCTCTGGTATGTCCATGTCTTCCTTATAGTAGGGCGCCCAGAACTGAAAACAGTACTCCAGATATGGTTTCACCAGTGCTAAGTAGTTTTTCCAGGCTTTGGAAGGATTTCTCCATGCCAAAGGAGGAAGAAAAGAGAAGGAGGAGGCAGATGCGTGGTTTGAAACTAATTGGATGCATTCATTGAGAGTTAAAAATAAAAAGCTGTTGCCCAAAGCATTATTTTTATTATTTCTTTTTACTAATTTGAGGGTTTGTTTATCATTTTAGTTTCTCTGTTCAGTGAACTGGTTCATATTTAATGGAACGCTAAGTTATGACTACAATAGAAATGACAGAGCATGTGTTTTCTAATTTAGGTGTATGGACAAGTGCTCTCTTTTCTGGAAAGAGAACAAAGCTAATATTTCTCAATAGCAAAATAGTTGAACCAAATGCATCTCAGTATAGGTGGCAAAGTGAGTGACAGGTATCTGTCATTGTGGCTCTGATAAGCTCTTCTTGCTGTAATGCTTAAGCAAAAAAACTGCAAATGTGACTAAGTCCTGCTGCCTGACTGGTAGGTCAAGGTCATAAATCATTTATGATGCTTTGGAGAATGTTACCCAGTGGCACCTGGGAACACAAGTCCTGTTAGCTTTCAGGAAGATTTAGCCTTCTTTCCGCTTAAAAGATTTGTTAAAAATATTTGGATACTGTAAGAGATGTCAATATGGATGCAGATGCCAAAGAATATTTGAAAATCTTTACTGGGGCCTCATTCTCAACCTGGACTGGAGACAGTTGTTAACACTGTTCAGGAAGACAAGGCTCTGGTATCTGCTGTATTTCTCCCTGCCTGTGCACGCTTCTTCCCCCTTGAACAGCAGAAGTGGCCATTACTGCTGCCTTTCTCTGGTCTATTGCAGTGTAGGAACACAACTGCAACATTTTTTGTTTGTGAGAGGTTTGGGTTTTTTTTCCTGACTACAAAGCCAAGCAAGTCTAACAGTAAAGACAAGCCAGGTTTAGTATATAAAAGTGGTGTTAAAAAAGATTAAACTAGGCAGAAAGAGATTCAGTAAAAAGCATATAGTTTAAAGTAATTAGGAGATCTGGCACACTTCTAACACATTTGCCCCATTCATGAAAAAAAGAAAAAAGCTGTGAATCTGTTTTCTCTTTTTACACTGTGCAGATAATTGCATGATGTATCGTTTACAGAGTATGTGATGCTGTTCCTGAGAAAATGCCAACTATTGCCAACTTCTGTACCGATGTGGCTACCTCAGTGTTTCTAGCCTCTATTTTTATTTTCCTGGCAGGAAAAAAAAATGCTTGTCTAGTGCTACATGTTGTTACCTTTCATGAAAGCAATTTCCAAGAAAGATGGTAGAAATCTTTTTTTTTTTTTTTAATCCATGAAAATTGCCAGTCCTTTAACTGCCAAAATACTTAATATCTATGTAATCTGCAGCTATAAGGCATTTAAATGTGAGTCGTACTAGTCACCTTCTCAACATGACTGATTGTCTGGCTTGAATTTTTAATAGGAGGAGTATTGTTTGCTAGAGGCTAGCTCTGGTCCTAGGGAGAGGGGGACTTCGTCTGTCATAGGAAAGTCCTGTATCCTTGCTAAAAAAACAGCCTGTGAGCATAAGCAGCAGGTGATTAGTTTTAAGAATGTGTCCAAATTATGGCTAGATTGAATGGCTCCAAGGGCTTGTATGAAGTAATTTCAAAATTTTCATGCTTAAAAATGGCATAAAATGAAGGCAAAGGGCAGCCCCATGCACTGGTGTGTCTCTAGGTAGGGATGCTCTATCAGCTTCTGGCAAGTCAAGGGAACTAGTTGACTTACAAACTCTATTATTTTGACAAAAACATACTTCCATTATTTGGATTGCTGGTACGTACAGTGCTGACTCAGATCACTAGCATTTCCTTTTAAAATACTGTACATCCTTATGAGTTACAATGACCAAGAGCATACCAAAGTAAACCACAGTAAAAAATGGTAGCACAGTCAAATAACAGCTGAACATACAGCAAAATCCTTGCTTTGATCCTTGTTTGCCTTCAGAAATACTATGTCAAGTGTCCTTATTTAAATGAAGCTTAGTTTAAAGTGGAAGCAGTTGTCTCAGGAATGCCACGGTGGCTCCTGGGTGTATAATAAATTTGTTAAGAAAAGGGCCGGCTGATCTATACTTTGTTACTGACGTACAAAATCCTCACCAGCACATGAGGCTTCTGTGTTTACTATAAAGGGGTTTTTGCCTCCTATGCTGCCACTGTCCGGTTTCTGATGGACCGCACATCCGCACCTATGTGCAGGCAAGTCCCCCTAAGGATGCCCATGTCCATCCCGCTTCAGAGAGGGTCCAGGAGGTGGGGAGCAGTCACATGGTTCTTGGCATGGTGGGCATCAGCATCTTCCTATTAGGAGAGTAATCAGGAATCCTGAAATGGCTCATTACATCCCTACTGTGATCAGGTATCCTGCCAACTTTTCGTTTTCAAGATACTTCCTGCTGGTGGTGTTGACAGAAAGAATGCAGCAAGATAAGATGAACTCCTTCCAAATTAGGGAATGCCCTTAGAAATTTTGGCATTTAGAAGCCTTATCTAGAGGAATGCAGCTTCTGTGCAGCAGCAAATTAAATGGCTTTAGTTATATGCTCAGCTGCTTCTGGCACAAACCCTAAAAGCTTGAAATCTTTTGCTAGTCTGTATTTTGGTGATGTGTGCTTTGGTGCTTTTTAAACCATTTGCTAAGTTAGAATGATGCATTAGAGATGGCTCAAAGCCAGAAGAGGACTTGAGCAACCCTCTTCTGCACCGGGCCAGATCTAACCAAGAGTCAACACAGGCACCATACGCTATTTACAAATATGCCAGACAAAGGAGCTCATTTTATGCATTTATTTCCAGTAATCATGTAACCATGTACCTAAAGAAGTGTATGTACCTCCATGCTTTTACATTACGGAGCAGTTTTAGAAAAGTAACTGCATTTGCTGTATTGAACCACAGCCTGTATTTATCTGGCATTGGCTAAAAACTTTTTTTGCATGTTGGTCTGACAGAGACGTTATTGCACAAACCCGTGCTGTAGATTTTCTTGACATTTGCTGAGTCATCTCATTGTGGTTATGAACTTCAATAGGATGTCAGCGTTAGATGGCCATTATTGTGAGCCAATGTAGCAATTCTCAGGTTAGCTTTTTTTTCACTGAAGTCTGACTTTGTCAGAGCCTTGTGCAAGCAATGTTTTCAAAACTTGCTGTGTAGCAGCACTGGGCTCCATAGCAGCCGTTGCCATTTTTGTGTCACACACAGGATGTTCAGGACACTGAAATAACATCAGTATAGACCCTCACTGGCAAAGACCAAGAAAAAAAGAGCCACGCCATGCATGTGTGTGCGTGCTGTGTCTTTGTCTTCTTGTGTGTCACCACCATCATACGGGGCACCTACTAGCTAATTAACGACAAACCAAAATGGTGCTTTTGCACAACTGTATGGCAAATTCCAGAATAAGCCTCAGCAAGGTAAGGAAAAGCACCCATGTGGATCGGTAATGTGTGAGGAAGACGGTGTGTTGTCCTATGGATCCTGGTCAGATAGGCAATGGTCTGCTGTCTCCTTTCTTCTTGGGTGCAGTCCTACAGACAGCCCTCCCCTGAGTGAGGCTCACCTTGAGTCATCAGTCAGGCCACGGTGTCTGGCAGTTCCGCTGGGGCCAGCAGACAACATGCTAATGCTGCCGCTATGGGTATTTTCAACAATGGGGTATTTGGGCGGTCTCTGATTTCTCCCAGCCCCTGCTGAGCCCCTTCCCCCTCCTGCCGGGAAGGTTGAGTTGAAGGGAGCGCAGCACCGCTGTGTTTCCTCTTTGTGCAGGGCCCTTCTGTTGTTCTGTAGGCAGCCTTCTGTAAGGGGGGAGTGGTAGCAGTACCAATGCGTCTTTACTCTTCAGTGAAAAACAACTCCTGACAACAGCCTTTTGTGCTTACAGCAGTGGGTGGGGGGTCCTAGCTGACCCATTTTATTCAACAACTGATATCAATGGAATTAACATCCTCTGGCTTTGGATAAACTTCTTAATTTTGCTTTCTGTATCCTGCTGCGTGGCAATCTCTTCCGTCCTTGCTAAACTCCTCCAGAAAAAATGGTTCTTGTAACCTGTCTTTGTAAATCAGGCTTTTGGAAGTGAACAAGTGATTTAGATTTAAAAAAACAGATCCCACAACATTTGCATTTAAATAGGACAATTTAGTGCTATCAGCTAGATATTAGTAATGGTGCCATATGTATGCTACATGCATATGTAGCATAGTGTAAGTAGTATAAATATGTCTTATTTACTGTTCCTGGGATTAAAAGTGATACCTATACCCAGTTTATACAAACCAAGGGGAAACATTAACAAAGGCTTAACTATAATTAGACGGAGTTCCCTTTTATAGTTTTATTCCCTTGCACTAGCCAGGTGACTTTACTTAGTTTGCCTGCCTGTTTGGGTTTTGGCTCTGACCATTCACTGTATACCAAAATTGAATTAAATTGTGAAAATGAAAATAAAACACACTCTTAATCTATCTATTGGAAATAAAATTAAGTACCCCGTCAAAATTAATTTTCCATGGAAAGAAGAATATTTTACCTCAAGTGAAAGGTTGATTTATAGCCTGCAGTATAGTAAGTGGCATCTGTTATATACGTTAAAATTTTTTGAATATTTTAATAAGTTGCTAATTCATAATGAACAATAATGCCACCTTGTGCTTTTTCAGAGAGGTTAAGCTTTCATCATGGGTTTTCTGGGTTTCTGTTTGTTTATTCTTTTTAAAGAAGATGCGATTAACTCATGCTTCTCTTTTTTAAGCACCTTTCATGATAGGTGACATTTTCTGTGATGAGAGAGAATCACTGCAGAGATTATAGACCATGAACTTCAACTATAGAACAAATTTCAGTTCTTATGTGATGTCTGACATTAATCCACACTAGACTTACGCCCAGACTTTGTATTTAGTATCTTGATCAGTACTGGGTGCATAGTATATGGATCCCTTCTCAAGAAGAATTGCTATGCATTTTAATGGACTTTTTTCCATTTTAAGCTAGAAGTGTCTAAAAGAGCAAAACCTAAACTCATACAAAAATCCATTCTACAAAGTACTTGTTTCACTTTATGAAGAATGTACATACACTTGAAAATACAGACACTATAAATTCCATTGGCACATCTCAGAAAAAAAGCAAGCCTGGCACAATAAGCAGGAGAACTTTTTAATATTGTTAAGTATTGGTGTGTATGTGTGTTCCCTTTGCCACTAGCTAGGGTCAGACTTTGGCCAGTACAACCGCTGTGGGCTTTGGTTTGGCTAGCAGCGGTACCCAGAATACCAGGAAAGCCTGATTGTATTTGAAGTCATCATGACCCCAGTGGGACCAAGATTATATCCTACTCACAGCATACTGTGACTCCTGCTTGTGTGCTGTGTGAGCACATGAAATAACTAATTGTTAAGATTTCAGTGTAAATGTATTGTAAAATGGCATAATTCTTTGTAATGAATGCATAAATTACAAATATAGTATAGATAGACCTAGCTGAAAATGAATGCTTTGTATCATAGATCAGAGAGATCAGAATTTTGTTCATATGGCCAATGATTTTTCGTTTTTAAATCCTACTGATTAAAAAAACCCCAATCCTATACATAATACTATGGCATAGGAGAGTGTATTCTGCTCTGCTTACCACAGTTTTAAATTGGAGGATTAAAAATATCCATTGGTCATTTCCACTAAATCTTGAGCTCCTTACTTGGTTTTTATATCATCAGATCCCATTGATTTTTAAATAGACTAACCCAAGATTATCAGAAGGAATGATACAAGTCTTCATCTGCATTGGTTTATAAATCCTTACGCCGATATGTATGGTTTTGGAAGCAAGTAATACTATGATGCACTTTAAGGGTCTCAAAACATCATCCGCTTCCCTTTAATTTCTTAAATAGCTGCCTCTTTCAATAAGACAGCTCAATTTTATTCCCTCAGTAACCAAACTTTTGTGGATGCTGGCCACATGGATCACTGGAATAGGAAAAAAAAAAAAAAAAGTTATGCTATAAGAACTATATTGGGAGGGTGCAGAATTAGTAGCTAGTTTTGCACACTGACTATTTTCACTGAAGAAAATCTCTTAAGCTTCACGAATACTACATAATGCAATGTGTCACCAGTTAACGTAAATTCTAAACACCATCACTCACTCTGGTACCAGCTAGAGGTGCTACTGATTGGAAACAGCAGGGTCCAGTTTTGTGTAATACAAGGACATATCCAACCGCTCAGGCTCCAGACCTGACTGGTAATCATCTGTTTCTGGTCCTGTCTCAGTCCAGCTCCTAACAAGACCAGTGGGAGTTTCAACTGAGACAGCCTGCAGGATTTGGCCTATTTAATTTGTGACAAATATCGCTATGTGGGTCTTTTGGCTGCCAAATCCTGAGGGCTCACTTTTTTGAAAGAAAAAAAAGTTGTATTTGTTGAGCTATTTTTTTCCCAAATGAATGCAGGTAATTACTTTTAGTTACATAGCACACACACATTGGTAGTTAAAATTTACACCTATGGTAGGTGTTTTGAACAGTTGAGTGTGTGTGTAAAATATAACCGTAAAGACTATTTTTCTGTAAAAGCTCACAGTCTGATACCTTTAGTTATACTGAATAGAGCACTGCAGTGTGACTAGATCCACTGGCATCTCTTTAGTAAGATGCTGCTAAGGGGAAGGATGCCATAGTAATGGTCAAATAGGGCCCAAATACAACTGCCAGTACAAAAAAAGTGTCATTTACAAAAACTGTTTCTTATTTTACTGTTGAGAATACGAAGTGGTGACCAACCAGAATTTGTGCCCAAAGCACATTAAAGGCTCTCTGAGGCACTCCCTAAATCACAGTTTTTTGAAATTCATTCATCCAACTAATTTTATATAAGCCACATTTCAATACAGTAGAAATGACAATAGCGATCATTAAATTATTCAGATGATGTTAAATTGCTCCCATTAGTACAAAGGCAGCCCATACCTTTGCAGTGGGTTTGTAGAGTCAGATCTCAAATGGGGTCCAGCTGAAACCAGCAAAAGGATGATGGAAGCACCTCCTGGGTGCTGGTGTCCAGCACTATATTGTCTGTGGGATGCCTGATTACTCCGGGAGGTTTCAGGAGAGTCTGTGTTTCTGGTTCTGCCACCATCACCAAGACCTTGAGCAAAAGCTAAAAACTGAGGCTCAAGCTCCTGTTTTGGCATTAGCAAGCTACTTTCTTATAGCTCTTGCAGTGAGGTCAGTGGTCACTTCATAATTTTGAGACTCTCTGATTCTAATGGGAACAAAAAGAAATTCAGAACACTGAATCAAAAACCGGACCTGTGATGATTCACACTGGAGAGCTAAAGGGGCAGGTGAAGTTTGTTCCCTTTTCCTTTAAATCTTAACATACCTCTCTACTGTTCTTTGAAAGACAATGGTCATTTAATATGTTCATCTGTTCTTTACATTTGTTGCTGGGAAAGGATTGCTCACCGCAGGAAGAGAGGGCTGGAGCACCATTTGTAGGCAAGCTTGGGTGAAACCCTTGGACTATATACTCCAGTAATTTGTGTTGCTCTGAGCAAGGAGACACGAGCAATCCATATGCTGGTGATTCTGCTGATTTCACACTGCAGGGGCACATCACCTTCAACCCAACGAGCAGCTCACCCTGACCAGTATAAATGCAAAATGGTTTAGTCAGTTTTAAAAAAAAAAAATCACATGAACTTTATGTTTATTTCTCCAGCAGAATCTGCTTCTTTCACAGTCTTTCAGTTGCTTCTTTTCTGAAGAGTGAAGTCTTTATTTCAGACATCTGCCTACAGAAAATAAGTATTTTTTTTAAAGGGCACATTTAAAGATGAAAACTGAGGCTTGAATAACTTAATCAGCATACAAATTACACAGATATAAAAGTTCTCTTTCATTGTCTTAACTTACAGTTTATTTTGTACAGAATTCATTATGTTATACATCTAAGACTTATTATATTGTATAAATATCTTGGGTGTGATGTATATACATATTCAGTGTTATAGATTCAGCAATTAATGTATGCATTTCACAATACACTATAGTGTATTTCAATGTAGTGCACACGATTTCTATTTCAGAAAACAGCATATCTGCTATGAAAAATTGGTATTTCATTCAGAGGGTACTCTACCTTGAAATACAGGGATTTTTCCATTATATAATGGACCTTTTGTACTGTGTCGTATGGCTGTAAGATTTTCTTGTACATTCCCCAATATGAATTAAGAAACAGCAGCTCAAAACATTAATCTATGTGGTTCTACATCAAGAGGAGAGCAGGGCACTGGTTTCCTAAGTTCTTACTTAAATGAGAAAGAAGGCGTAGACAGGGCACATGGAGCTAGGCTGTGTGTGATGGCCAAATGAAATAAAAAGTTCTGCACAGATGAGAACTACTAGCTCTTGCTTCTCCGTTCTCTGTATGCCAGTGTTCAGCTGCCATAAATCACTCAGCTCTGATTGTAAGAGTTGAGGGTCTGGTATCAGACCTTTATTTTTAAAGCTCGCAAACTCCCCATGTTCCATTAATCCACTCTGCTTACAGAATTTTTCCTAGGTGTCTCCTGGTAGACGTATTGATAATATATACTGTCTTTCCTTGATAGCAGGCAAAGAAACTCACTCACAATGTCTTCTCTATACGTGCCATAAATAAGATATGCTGTTTGTTCAGTATCAAATTACAGGTGCTGCTTTCCTGGGCACCTACTAAAGCACAATTCTAATTAATCTGTCAGTATAGTTTCCATTTTCTTTTTTAGACAATTCTAGTTTCCTGCATACATACATACATACATATTGTGTCTTTTGATCATTTGGTTACCTTTGCTTTGTAATCTCAAAAGTGGAGACTCTTTTATCAATGTATAAATGCTGTTCATTTAACAGCAAAAAGTGAAATATTATTTATTCCATGAATAAAAGACTTTAAAAGAGTCATTTAAAAAAAATTAGGTGAATCAGAAAATTGTGGGGTTTTTTTAAATAATTATAAATTAAATTTACTTACATTTAAAGTACGTCATCATTTTGAAACTAAAATTTGAGGTATTTCATTTAAAAAGGACTGATCAACTCAGAACTGTATTTTGCATCAAATATATTAATCTAAATTATTTTCCTTTCGATTTTATGAGAATTAGCATAAGTGCTTAACCCAGCATAAATCCAGAATAACTCCATTTTATTGGTGTTATCCTAGTTTTACTGCGAATAGAATTCTCTCTTCCCACTTCATTTTTTGTATTGCCATTTTTCCACGTAAGAATTTTCGTGTAACAACATGTGATGTAAAAAAAAAAAAAAGAAAGGTTATAGGAATCCACAGTTGTAGATTTATTTCCCCCATTGCCAGATCGGGGGGGGGGCTTTTTCTGGACAGCTGTATCCAGTTCTATTGTTTAACTGATCACCATTAGTGGCTGTACTGCTTTCTAATGCACTGTATTTGTAATTTGACTTTGGGATAGTATGATGCCTATGACTGCAAAAGTCATGACTCTAACGAAGCCCCACATTCAGCCACTGAGCCACCTAAGAACTTCATGACCACACTGACAGATGCTGTACCAAGCCAGGACTTTACCTATGGTAAATAGAACACAGGCCCTAGTTACATGTCACAGTCTACTCCAGAGTGTATTTTAGATACATGCTCAGTCAAACACCAGAATGGAAGTATTTCTGGTCCAACACTAACAGCCCTGGACCCTGCATTTGTAACTGTCTTCAGCAGCAACATCGGAAAGCACAGGGGTTTGCAAGCCACGTGGCAAGTAAGTGCTGAAAAGGCCTGAGGTCTCCTTTGGTGGCTTCTAGCAGTGACCACACTGCAGGTAGGACTGTCCTTCCCCCACAGACTAGTATGCAGCCGCTTGTAAGTACTACAGACAACCAGGGATTAGGCCTCAGGCACAAGTTCAAGGACACACCGATATGACAGTAGCGAGCCCCCTAACTGAGTGATCCTCAGCCTTTCCAGTCACAGCCCTTGAAGGGAAATTTCCTGAACAAGTAAATAAAGCTGTTGCCTTCCATTACCTATTAATGAGTCGGAAGAGCAGCTAAGCACACCTGTAAGCCCCTTGGCACTCGGTGTGCTTACATGGCACTGACTAGGGATGGAGTTCAGCATCTGCTGGTGTACTTAGCAGAACTGGGGCCATCGTGAAGAAACAGCTCATGGAGTCCAGTCCACTGCTGTGAGATCATAGTTGCACTGGTAAACTGCACTCATGAAAACAGCTGTGCTGTTTGCGCTCTGCAACTGCCATCAGCAAGTTGTTTCCTCAGATTTCAAGACTAAATTTATTTGTGGTTCATTTATACTCACTTACTATTGTGCAAACAATACGCTTGCTTTATGGTTGGGCCGCATACAAAATAATGTGTTGGGAAGAGATGTTAAATTCTAAAAAGGGATTTTTATGTTGTTAGTAATAAGGATCATAGTAGGAATTAGTATTTCCTTACGCGGTCTGGATCATTTAAAGAGGAGAGAACATTTGTTAAACAACCCAAGATTTCATTTGATGCACAAGTGCTGCATCCCTTATGAAATAGAAGCATCTCTGTGCTCTATTATCTTCTCTACTTAAAATTAGATTATAACAGATGCCATCCCCTCACTATGCAGTTCAGTGCCAGCAAACATAAGTCTCTCATCACTTACTTATATAAGCCTGGTGTCCTCACTTTCTAGTCTCACCATTAAAATTCTTGTATTTTGCAGTAGTTATATTAAACATGTTCCCCATTGTGGATTAGGATCCAAATGCAGGATTTCCCATAGTTAGGGTTGTCTGGTCTGTTTTAATATCAGAACTGAATTATAAAATTCAAATCCTATCTTGATCTACCTAAAAGATGGGAACTACAGTATGTAAGGCAGTTGTAACTTGGATCTTGTGTTTATTGCACAGGATCCATCACAAGAACATGTGCTTTATTGTTTTTGTTAAGTATTACGTAGATTCAGTTTTTTTCTAACTGTAATTTTCAACTTATTTCAGTCATCCTTCAGTAAAAAAAATACATCTAATGCATATGAAATGTCAGCTTTGAATTTCCAGCACATTTTCCTTGTTAAAATTGGGAATAGTCACTTCATAAAGTGCCCAGTGTGTCTTTTCTTTCCTTCTTTTTCTCTTTAACGGCCTTATGGTCAGAGATGTTTTAGACAAGGTCTGGGGCATTAGCCATTGAGCATGGACTTCTTTGTCCTGCTAAACTCTACCATCAGTGTATTAAGTAGTACAGAGTAACAGTGACTCCAAGCTTTTGCTTATTTGCTAGGAAATTTCCTTCTTATTCTATGCATTTCAGTACCACATTTGACTTTCTCATTCTGATAACAATATGTCTTGTCAACCAAGCTGCTGTTTCAGCAAAGCATTTTCCCTTGAAGTAATGTGCTGTTTTGTTGTAGGTTACTTTTTCTTATTAGCAATGACAAAAGTAAACCCAGGGCTACGCCTTGATTTTTATTTTCCAGGGTTTATTATTGTATTTACAATTCCCTGTAAGAAGATACAACCCTTTCCCAGTAAGAGTCCTAATACCTTCCTATGTTTTCAAATACTAATGACCCACATACCCATATGGAAAGGAGAAAGATAATCAGTGATGAAGGAGGTATCTCTAGGGGCTGATGCAGATGAATAGAAAACCTAAATCATTATAAATATTACTGTACTACACTTTGGTACAACCAAAAAAAAAAAACCCCAAACCCTTAAAGAAAATATTTAATCGTCCCTAAGTCAAATAAAATTCATAAACAATAGGAGAAGAAATTAACCACATGGGGGTTTTTATATCTGTAAAAAATAATAAGACTACTTGGCTGCATTGCACATAGGCAATAAAATTAGATTAATTCAGATCCCTTTTAATGTAAGCCTCATTTCAGGCTGTAAGCAAGAAATGTCCACTGTGCTTTATACAAAGGACGACGACTAGAAAAATCAATGCAAACAAATATCCCTTTGTTTTCTGATTTACCGTTTATCATGAGATGACAAACAAATGAAGTCTCCTCTGAGTCTGAGCGTAGTTGTATTAGCATTTTGCTAGTACCAGGCAGTATACAAAAACAGCCATCATGTGTGACATCTCCAACACCTACAGGTAGCTGTTTTAGGGGCACATCCTGGTTTGTGGTGAAACAGGTTTAACTCAGCCAGCCTCTTGTACCTGCTCAGTGATATCAGGTTATCATCTCAGTAACTCCAAGGTTGGACTGTCTTGTTCCTATTGCTGACTGGACTGACTGCTCCACCATCCATAAACAGAAGGCATAAAGGTGATTACAAACATAAGAAAGTAGTTTTACATATTGTCTTGCAGTCTTTCCATATAGTCCCTAAGTTCCTTGGAATCACCAAGATTCATATCTTGGCATACCCATTTAATATTATCATCACTGTCAAATAGAATTGAGTTGGTGTAGGGGCCCCCATCCTCTGGCAGTATTGTTGTATATGAAGTGAACTTTACTCGCTTCTGCTTTGGCCCAGAAGGATTTATAGGTTCACTTTTAACTTCTTTTTCACAAAGGTACTCAGAAGATCTGAGGATATGATTATGAAGAGTCTTCTGAGAACTCCCATTAAGGAGAAAGTTGCTTTCTTCAAACTGCATTCCTCTGTCAATCATGGTAGTGCACTCCTCTGATGGGAGCGAAATGTCAACTGGGTTTTCCAGCAGTTCAACTTCATTTCCAAGCCAGACCCAATCATGGGAGTGGGGGATGTTGCCTTGCTCACTCACAGCAAACCTTTTATGCCTGTACTTCCAAGCAAATGCCACGCAGTTAATCAAAAAGACCAAGATTGCTAAGCAGAAAACACACAGCAGGGCATACATGCCAATCTCCAAATCTGTTAATCCTCTTGAAGTCAATGTGAGATCACTGGGATTGTTTTCTCCTGGTATTTCTACTTGCGCAGGGAAACCTGTGAAGGCAGTTGGGTTATTTTGGAGCTGGCCATCCTCCAGGGATTCCTGATCAATGGGAGATATGAAAGTTGTGCTTTTGTTTGCATTGTCCTCATGACTGGACGTGTCCTCATGGTTTTTGGACCATTCTTGTGCTGTCCTCTCTTGTTCTGCAGGTTTCTCTATAGAATTGCTTGCATGGCTTTTAAAATCTCTATCCATATCATCAATGTCATTAGTGGTTCCTTTTTGGTCAGAATCTTTTTGACCAAACTTCACTTTGACACTTCCTTTCCCAACAGCAAGAATGCTCTTCCGCTTAGTCTTCTGACATGGCTCACTGATGACCATTTCAATTTTAATCAGAGGTCCTTGCCCATCCCCTTCCGCCACTATCCCAGGCCATTTGGACTGAAGGTTTTGGTGCGCAGACACTACCATCTCATCCAGTGAAGTGATGGTGATCGAGAAGTCCTTGGAGTCATAGATGTCTAATGGCGTCACTGACCCATCACTGAACAAAATCCAAGCACTGACTATGGCTTCCTGGGGGGAGAGAGGATGAGAAAAAAAATGTGTGAAAGGTAAGAGAGCACATAGCAGACACTCAGTTGTTTAAGTCTGTTTGACATTGGCAAAATAAATACACAGTTTAACTTCAGTTTATTTTGTTGTTTAAAAAAAGAAAATCAAAATGTCTACTATGCTTCCCATTTTCTTCTTGCAGATTTGTGTCCTCTAGACCACTTGGGCATTTATCTTATCTTCAGGAACTATCAAAGACGTAGTAATCTAAATTTAATAAAAGGTGCTGACAAAAAAAAATTGACAATTTTTTTTTTTTCAGTCTGAAGTGAGAAGCCTCTTTTGAATGCCAGGGCCTCATGATGAAAATTATCATATTTCCGAAGTCCTGGTTAATTAATTTTATAGAGGACCTATAATGGGGAATTTCTGTAATACTGCAGTTCTAATGCTATATTTAATACAATGTGCAGAGCTCTTATGTGTCAGAATGGTGATCTCATTCAGCCCATTGAAACAAACTTGGTTAAGAACACATCTCAATGCAATATTTTAAATTTTTTGTCATGCTTTCAAATATACAAGATTATGTGAAATATACAAAAGTGATTGTAGTCTTTTCTGGGAACTATAGAAACACTCACAAAACCGCCATTTTTAAGGATGTTTTGACCAAAACAATTTGTCTTCTTACTGCAAATTGCTAGTTACACTTTTTCTAGTGATAGAAGAGTCTCAATTCTATAATAAATAAAATAAAAAAGATATATGTGATTTATTCTGTGGTCTCATCGAAAGCTATTTAATTCCTCAGATTATACAGTTCAAAGTAAGCACGAACTCATCACATTTCAGCAATGCAGATCATGTAGACTTCTGTACATGCAGCCAAAAGTCTTTTTGGCTGAACTGACTTAGTGAGACTATTAAGGCATGGGGTTTCTACATCTGCTTCCATAGCTAAACTGTAT
Organism: Haliaeetus albicilla; assembly: GCF_947461875.1. Lineage (NCBI taxonomy): Eukaryota > Metazoa > Chordata > Aves > Accipitriformes > Accipitridae > Haliaeetus > Haliaeetus albicilla. The sequence goes on along the minus strand of NC_091492.1, from coordinate 32,585,964 downwards.
TTTCCCATAGAAAAATTGTCTTGAGTGGCACATCCATGCTTTCTACAGCATTATGCATGCACAGACGTGTCTATCACTTTCCCTCTGCAGCGCATGTCTCCAAACTAGCTCCGAAGAGTTTAACGGTCATTCTGTATGGGTGTTTGCACCTGTAGGAGCTGGTCAGTAAGATGAACAGCCTTTACTATGTGAAGTTACTGCTTTTCAAAGTCATATGCTGTATGTGCTGTCTAAAATTTACAGCAAGTAGCTTTTCCCTAGCTTCTGACAAAGCACAGTAAACAGATAAATTAATTCTATATACTATTTTGGATCATACCTGTTTCGGAGTATGAAGGATATCATACGCGGAGGTGGTAGAAACGATAGCTCTCTTATTTCCTTTGCTGATTTGTAAGGAGAGGGACAAGCCTGAAACTAGTTGTACTCCTAGATCTGTAATGGTTACACGGTCATCTAGAACTATCACCGTCTTCTCTGCCAAGATGGAATCGGAAAGAGGTGACAGAACCTTGAAAGAGAAAGCAAATGCCTTGCATGAAACAGCAACTAATGGTGTTGTAAAGCAAGATTAGACTCTAATCGGCATAACACTTTGGATTAATCTTGGTTTGTCACACCCATGTGTAAGCTATAATTGATGTTTCCCCCAAGACATTACACTCATTTGCTGCTAAATTACTTTATTTACAAAAATAATTTAATAAACAACCAATCACTTCAAATTGCAGCTTCATCTCAACAATGGAGCATAGATTAAACTAAACAGATTTGGTTTTCAAAAAAAAAAAAAAAGTCATTTTTGTGTGGTCTATAGAACCTCCTATGAATGCAGTATAGCACAAGACATAGTGTAAGACACTGATTAATGCTGAAACTTAATAAGGGAATAAATAAGTGTACAAAGCCTGGCTGATAGGAACTTGGCCTGATGCCTTTATAGGGACAGAAGACCTGAATGAAATGAAAGTGAGATTTGCAAAAGAGGACTTTGAAAATCCCATGGAGTGCCTGTCTGCATTTTTCAATGCCAAAATAGTCCTGTCAGTTTGCTCTAAGACCTTGTTTCTAACACGCTCAGAAGGAGACAGTTGTCTTTCTACTGATGCCAGAAACAGCTGGTTCAAGCCCAAAATATTTGGGGTGCGATTTGTCTAAACTAACATGAGAAAGCGTAGCTACCTGCTTCGGAGCTAGCTGCCTTCTGCTCTTTTATAGTCACTGGAATGAAAGAGACATTTTAAGGGCAGAAATCCCTTGACCTCTTCGTGATGTTTGTTTTAGGCTGAAAGGAGCTGAGCCCTAAAAGTACCGGTTTCTTTGTGTTGACTACAAAGGAAACTTAGTGTGACTAGAACATTATGGATGTTTGCCGTTAATAAGAGCAGCCCCAATGCTTGTATTCCTTTATTTTGATTAAGAAATATGTGTGAAGTTAGATAGAGATACAGGTGGTGAACACGAACACCCTGAAAGATGTCTGAAGATTATTTTTGTGTCCATTTTTTGTGTTTCATTTTGTGAACATAAAGGGACTAATTTTTCAAAGACAGTTTAAGCATATGAAGATGCATGTAGATCTTTGGTAAAATTTCCCAACTGTTAGATTCATAAGGTCCCACTTAAAAGAAGCTAGTTGTGTGCATCATGTAACCTGTTTCACTGTTCAGAAAATCTCATTGTGTTGCTAGTCACATTAACATGGATAAATCCCTTAAGTTTCACCTAAAGGTATTTTATGGAAGTGATGACCAGCAAAAAATGAAACCCCATTCAAACTTCCTTTTATGTTTAGCATGTAAATTTTTTTCAGCTTGGTTTTTTCGGAGAGCGATTAATTTTCTAAGCTAACTAGCCATTGTGTGTGTGCATCCAGAACTCTCTCTATGGAAGCTGCAGATACATCTTAGGCTATACCTGGACCGTGGTGATGCCATGCTCACGACCAACCAGAACTCGGCCATCTTGAAGCTTAGCAATCTTGGGTTCTTCTACCTTCATGAAATCAGTCACAAGGTCAGTGATGTCAAACTGCCACTCAGAACCTAGCATATAGGTCAAGTGGCCTCCAAACTCAGAGGATTCAGCTACAAACTGTGTGAGGACTCGCACCATGGCATGCTGATACTGGAGGGTACAACCTTTTCCTTTTTTCTCATCATCCTCTTCATCCTCACTGTCACGGGTAGGCCTGTAAATAGATCCAGGTTTATCATCTGCATTGCCACGATCTCCCTACAACACTGCAGAGCTTAAGTTGCATGGTATTTTCAATTTGATTAATGTTATCATCATCTGCTGCTGTGTGAGAAATAGGAAACCAGATTTTGGATGTGTAGGTTACTAAATCTGGGCGAGATGCTTGTACAGCTTTTTGGTGCTGCACAATTTAAAAGCTACTGTCATTTCTGTTAGGGAATTCTTTGTTTGAGTGGGACCTCCCAGCAACTTGAAAATACGTCTGCCATTGCTGAGATTTCCGTGGAACCACCGCTTGTTCACCGTGTCTCCAAGCAGCAGTCAAATCTCGCAGAGGGCTAAGGAAAGCAGCGTGAAATGTTTATGAGAGGGCAGTTCTGGAACAAACCCCTGTAGCAGCTCAGAAGGCATGGGAGATGTTTTAACATCCTTTTCTCCACCTTTGCCCATAACATTTGTATCACTTTGCTCATCTCTTCAAAACCATTGTAACACATTTGGGATTCCCTGCTGAGGTAATGCTGCCCCACCTTATCCCACATCTCTATCTCATAGGTTTATTAAGCCCTCTGCATTTGAGAAATATAACATGATTTCACCTTAACTCTCATACAGTTCATGCAAGTGTCTGGTATATTTAGTCATGTAATGACCACATGAGGCTTCCAAAAAACCAAATTAGGCACTTAAATTGCCACTCAGGATATCAGTTACTCAGATTACACCGTGCCAGGCTGTTAAGACTACTTCTCACCCCACAGAAACAATGGCAGCATTAAACACACTTTCTTTCACATTTTCTAACTAGCTGTCCCCCTTGCAAAATACAACCTGTGACAATGTAACAGCTTTCCATAAACCTTATATAAGGCATCACAGTAATTTGTACATGATAGCAGTGCTGTCGCACCTCACAGAATTTTGTCTGGTTTAAAACCCAGTTTCCCATCAGTTATCTTTTTTGTTTGTTTTTTGCTATTGTTTATTCCTTCAGACAAATACATGGATTCTCTTACCTCTTTCAAGTCAGGTATTAAGCACTAGGTGGTCACACTTCTACTCTTATGCCCCCATGCTGTGGAATTCATTGCTCAGAAATAATTTGCCTTCCTCCTTTACTTATTTATTGAGCTTGAAGCCAGCTCTATAGCCAGGGTGGGAAATACAGGGTAAGCTTCTTATTTTTCACAGTATTTTGGGAAGTAGTTTTGTGTTTACTGTGTTCCTTTATCTTCTCCCTTGAAATACCAGCTATGAAAAACTATTATAAAACAGAATTGCTTTTGTTACAAATTGTTTTATGACAAAGTTGGCAAACAGCAAGCTGAAAACATATCTAAGAAAAGCCCTTGTGCTCTTCAAAATGATAGAAAGTCCTGGTGTTACAGAATCTAATACACTGGAAATACATTTTCAATGCATCACTTCTTAGCTGAATATATATATTCGGCCTCAAGTAAATGGTATTTGGTATAGGCTTTTTGGGTTTGTGTGTGTAAAATAACAGTGTCCATCATTAGTCACTGAATGAAGCATCATTGAATAACCACTAAATTGTTAAGAAAAAAACAGGATCCTAAAATAGGATTTACATTACACAAAGAAATTAGTCTTACAGAATTAGACAAGCTGGGTATTTCAGGGAAACTTTCAATTGTTCTCTCCTTCCTAACACAAGTGTCAATCTGGACTATGAGCTGAAGCCAGCCGGTCAGCAAAACAGCCGCAAGGAAAGTACTAGGAGGGGAATATTCATAGAGCTTACATGATCCATGCCTATTGAGATTGGTCTTGGCTTTATAATGCTATAAAAGAGTTTATGAACTCCTTAATGTTCCCACTTCCAATTTATTCTTGTATTCTGACCCTCTTCAGCTCATCTAAACCATAACCTAGCTCTGAATAATCTCAGACTTTAGGAAAAGCAGGTTCACCTCTGAGTTTTTGGGATTTGACATTCTTTTAGTAATACAGACAGTAACTTTAGTACCCGTGCAGAATTGGAGAAAAATGCGCAGAAGCTATTCAGGTAAGAAGTACTTATGGGATCTGGGGGAAAAGAGCCACAGAACCAGTGGGAACCAGTTTTCTTATGGGAAGAGAGACACAAAACCAGTGTTCTGTGGCTTGAAGAAAAATGTTCACAGGTTCAACATTGATGCTGACTTAATATTTTTTTACACAGCTCTGGTTTCTGTTTCTGTTACATAACCAGATGTTTTAGTCAGATCCAATGTGCTACTGTTATTCATATCTATTTCTGTGCTTATTTCTACTTTCACCGTTTAAAACTTTAGACTACTGGACTGTTCAAAAGGAAATATATTCAAAACAACTTTGAGGGAAAGAATTCTTCAGTCCCAGTCCCAGTCCCATACAGCTCATAAATGTGAGTCGTGGGAAGAATGGCCAGAGATAAGGAGCGTTGCATAAGGGCACAGAGGGAGCACTCCTGCCCTTATTACCAGGCTTGAGACCGTATGGGCAGCCAGTACTACCAACTACAAAAAGATGATTCAAGTCCAACTCTTTCCTTATGGTATCTCTAACAAACAAAGGTAAGGGCTCCATTTCATTACAGAAACATTTATAGGTGTTTGTATACTTCTCCTTAGAAATACATGGTTTCTATTGCATGCAAATGTGGAACACCAGAAAAGCATCCCTAAACCATGGAATGGGCAAGGCATTTTCTTATGTCAGCGCCAAGTAAAAAGAGAGGTGTTTGAATTTTCAATACAAGCTTTGCAAGTCTGCTTTACAGGTACCAACTCAAGTTCTTTCTTTTTTTAAACAAATGATAACCATTTCCACTTCAAAGCCACAAATCCATGATTCAGTTAGTAAGAGCATTTCAGTATTTTGTCTCCATGGGTGCAACAAAATGTTTGAGATCCACTGAACTGCATAGTTCCCTTTAGAGCCTTAAACTTGTTGTTACAGTGTTTTCAGTAGGCTTAAAATCCTTTATTAAGCAGTGAGCTCATTTTCTTTTTAAGACATGTCCTCATGAATATAAGCTATTGCTGCATATTGTGGTTTTTTTCCCCTTGGTCATCTCCACGGTTAGCCCTGGATATCTCTCAGAATCCTTCTTACCCTGTTTCTTGCTGCTTGGCAAACTTGCTTGGAAGATTTTTTGCTTTTCTGGAGTGAACCAAGGTTGCCAGAACTACATTTAATTTACATTTCACACAGAGAAAGCCTTTGCCAGAGAGCTGAGTTAAAACAGCAGCCCTGTTACAAGGGTGCCTGCTAGCACTGATCTAATCAGTGATGTCAACTTTATATTATAGACACTGTCTGTGAGCAGTTTAAATATGTCTCTCTTAATTTGCACCACTTTCAAACCAGGCATCATGTTCTTGAGCCAGATGCTAATTTCCTGTTAAAAAAACCCTAAAGAAATCAGTTTTGCTGGTTTTGAATTTGAAATACTCATTAAAAAGAGTCATGTATTTAAAATACATTTGCAACACCCCAATTGAAAAAAAAGATCTATTTTGGATACAAAATACAAGCCACTAGAAGTTGATTTAGTGGAAGCTACAGAACTAAGTTGCACGTAGCTCCACTCACAGTTCAAGAAGAAATGCAATTCTTACAGATCTTGAAAATACAGTCTACCTATTAACAAAAATCTCTATGGCCTTATCTCCATAGGACATTAAAGTCAAATAACTAAAGGAGTGAATTTACAGTGTGTCCAAGCTTTATGCAGATGATGTTATTTACAAATGGAATGGTTTGAATCCAGTTTCAGTTAATTCACCTTAAACTATGGCTTTATTTCTGAGTGGCGGCACTCACACAGAGGTTTAACTAAAGCTGTTTACTTTTTTCCTGCATTTAACTTATGCTAACTTTCCTGCTTTTGCCTCTAGTACTGGACAGGACCAAAGCAGAGCTACCACCTAATTAACCATTAGTTCACCAGACTGCCATTCATAAGGACCACGTCTGGCTTAACTCTGTTTTGTAGGTTTTGAAGGTTTATGCTACTCAGAGGTTTGCAGTCACCATGACTTGGTAATGGCTTTATCAGCTTTTTTTCAGTAAGGCCAGATGCTGGTAAAAGTCCAGTAAAGTATGTGCCTGATACTGAAGCACATGCTGGAGTCATACTGCGTGATGTCTGCCTCCTTGCGAGCCTCATGAAAACACTGTGCTATCCCAGTTGCAAATATTTAGTTAAATTAAATTTCCAGGTTGTTCTGTGAGACTTTAGCCATGCAATTCCTATTAATGCAAGCTGAAGCCACTCATCCTATGTAAATGTATGTGCATAGAGCTAGTGCAGGAACTTCAAGGTGGTGGCAATTATTTTGCAGATACATGAGGAATCAAAATAAATGTTCTTGTTAGACTAGCAGAGTCTGCCTGGACCTCTTCTACACTCTAATATTTGACTTTAATTTAAATATACACCTTTTGTTTGCTGAGATTGTGGATTTTTTTGCAGCCCATTGCAGCAGTAGAGTTTCTGTTAGCCCATGCTAGTTCAAGAACCGCGTACCATGCATTAGTCATGAGTTGATCCATGGAGCTGACTTTCATCTGGAAAGGGAGGCTCTTCCTATCTGCAGTAGCACACACCACAGATCAAGTTCTCCTCTGGATTCTCCTTTGGATAATATTAAAGGTTTGCCATATATTTGCAGACTGACCTGGTAAATTGTATTACTGCTCTTACATAGGGGAGTCTATTTTTTTTTCTAGTTTCTGGCATAAAAGCAGCCTGGTTTTTCTTTCTGGTCTTCTAGCAAGTTCCTGCTCTCACAGCAGTTCAGATCAGGTGAAAACCAACACAGTTCTAACTGAGCTAGGCAAGTGGCATTTGTAAAATTTTTGTAAAGACCCTGTCTTTTTCATTGCTTTGTGCAAATTATTCAAGAAGTTAGGTAAGCAAACATGTCTGTAATCACATGTATTTTACAATTATAAACATGACAGGGTTTACAGGGAGAAGCAATAAATTTTATTAGGTCAACAAACATCATGGGAAAGAACAGATGTGATTTGGGGCATATAAACATTTTTTCAGGTCTGAAATAGAAGCAGCTATATTCAGATGAAGAACAGCCATGCTGAGGCAGTACTTCCACAAGCATTTCTTTTGTCGACAGCACCAATAAAAACATTTAAAAGATTATTGTAAACCACGTTATATTTTGCCATCTGGCTCAGCCCCTCAGACAACTGAACCAGCATGGCCATGCTGAGCGTGTGGGAACGAGGCAGTGGGGGAGCCAGAGGAAATGAAGGAATGTTTGGAGGTTGCTGAAGCATCTCTGCACAATCCCTGTAAGAAATGCTCAAAAATTTTACCTTCTGTGTATTGATGAATTACTTTATAGCAATGTTTAGTTCTTGCCAAGAAGACAAGGGAGCGGTGTGAAGATACCAACCCTAAGTGGACAGGAGGGGAGTAGAAGATTGTTTTGTCTGTGGTGAGGTGAAGAATGAAGAAGACACATTACAGTGCTCCCATGACTAAACCTGAGGACAGTGATATAGTTTCAGTTGATCTGTGGGCCATGTGCGACTGAACCTAAATTTAAGACTGCCTAAGCCTGTTGGCAGGGACTGTCAAAATAATCCATGAGTTAGACGCCCTCTTCTTTTCAAATTAGTTTCCTTTAAGGACAGATATCAAAAATCTCATGCAAATTGCAAATACTGGCTCTTACATGAAAATGAAATTGAAGCAATACAATGCTATGGCTACCACACCTGCTGGGAAATGCTTGGACTTTGGTTTTTTTATAAAAGATTAAAGCACTCTCCTCTCTCTCTTTCAAACCTATTCTCAGGTATCACACAAGACAACCTTCTCACTGTACAGCACTAACACTGTATTATACATCCTGGGCAGGCACTGTGAAGAATTACAGGCTGAAGCATTGTTCAGAATAAGCCAATGTGGCCTTCTGGCTGTATCACTGAATGAGGATTCAGGAAACCATCCTGCAGCTTCTGACTGTAGTCCGAATGGCTTGTGTGCTTCAGGTCACCGTGTAAAAACTCATCATAAAAACTCCCCCATGTTTAGGATATTGGGAAACATGTAGCTATGAAGGAGATGGAGGCATAAGGAGGTTAAAAATTAAAGAGAAAAATTAAAAAAAAAAAAAACAAACAAAAAAACCCAAAAAAACAAAAGGAAAAGCCACTAAATCTCAGGTAAACCCCATCCAAATCTAAAAATAAAGGAAATGTAAAAACCTTAAGTACAAAGGAAACGTCAGAGTGAGCACAACTAATGCTAGTCCTAGACTGCCTATTGATTTAGAATACCCCCACAAAGTTAAAAAAAAAAATCCACATGAATGTTCCATAAAACAAGAGATAATTTATTTCTAGTTGAAACCTTTCCCGTTCACACAGGCATGGGCTGCTGACACACAATGTCATAAACTACCAGCTGCAATTCTGGGGAATAATACAGTGTCCATACTTTGTCTTCCACCCTTCACGGGAAATGCTTGCTGAAGATGTGCCAGCAGTTCAGATGCAATCTGAGCAGCAGCAAACTCACACCGCTTGCCAGCTTGCAAACAGAGCAGACTCTCAGACCATTATCTTTATTTCAGCTGGCCAAATAAATCAGAACTAGACACCAGGGGGTAAATTTCCAGCACTGTGTGTAATGGGTTTAAAGTCAGAATGTCCACGACCGTTAACCACAGTTGAATGTCTAACTCACTGAGCTTGCTGCTGAAAGTTTACTCCTATAATAAACATCAACAGCCTAATCTTGCAGCCATTTACTCAGCAAAATCCCCACTGGTTTTAGTAGGAGCTGTGCCTAAGGGAGTGTTACAGCACTAGGCACATTACAGGCAGAAGAAGGTAAGTTAAGTAAGTGAAACTTTAAGCAGCTGGCATATGTTCATTCCTCACCTAGCAAATCTCTTCCTGCCACAAATGGCAACTTTGCCTTCATCACTGAAGCAAACACACGGATTTCTCTTGTGCCAGATCCTCACCTCCTCTTCTGTCATAGCCAGAAAAATTGTCCACACAGCCAAGAGGTAAGTCAGTCCCCTTCTTTGGAGCTCATTATCTGAGTCTCCTGTAAATTGTGTCCTGTTACTCTTGGGTTTATGCCCTCATAAAGCGTTAGATAATTCTAGTCCACTGCTGTCTGTTTGGGCTCTTTAAGGCTCTTCAATAGCTGAGATGTTCTCCTGGGCAAATCGAGTGCTTTAGCTAGAACTGCCACAGTGTTTAGCGCTACAGTTACTGCTGCCAGAAATCCTTTTTCACTGTGTTATAAATCTGAGCTGGTGTCATGCCTTGTTCTCCAGTACTATTTTTCAACTTAGCCTGAAATCCACCAATATAGCAGTGTTCCTGGAAGTTCTTAATCTTGCAAATTGTCCAAATGATGGTTATTCTAGAATGGGTATTTTCAGTAGGGAATGATGGGAACAGAGCTCAAAATCCCTGCCCCCCTCCCCCTCCTTTTTTCCCTATCCACATTTATCCTGGTAGAATCTGTTCATCAGAATATAGTCTTCAACAGGAGCATAAGTGGTGTTTTGCCTAATTCAAATTTGCTAAGTAATGCTTCAGCCGGTCTGCTGTACAGTGCATCTGTACACAGACTGAATAATCATCCAAAGTCATAGAATCATAGAATGGTTTGGGTTGGAAGGGACCTTTAAAGATATCCAGTCCAAACCCCTGCCAGTGCCCAGTGACCTGACTCCCTCCCTGGCCCTATTTTATTTAGCACTGTAGCCAGAAACTTAAGCACTGGATCTTGATCTCTCTCCTCTCCCCTCCCCTCCCCGCCCTCTCACACACACACAGAAAATGTTACATACAAGATGGGAGAGGTCCAGGTCTTTTTGCACATCAGAGTGTATGATACGACTTCCTGAGATAGGTAGTGGGGAATTGATTAACGCTCCAGGCAAAGCCACTGACTTTTAAACTTTTAAATATATATACAAAATATAGCCTGCTGATACCATTGTTGGATGTTTTAATGAAGCCTAGGACAGACTCTATTAAACAGGAGAGTTTAGATTCTGAGAAATACTCTAAAAATTTGTTGTGTTCTAAAATCAGAGGCCCTGGGCATGTATCTGGACTGTGCCAATGCTGTAAGCATACCTTTTATTGGCTGTGACGGGTATCCTCCAGCCTTTGATCTGGCTAAGCTCTGTATCAGAGATCTCTATCTGCAGTGGGAGCCTTGGAACCCAGACCGTCACTTCTAATTGGGTGGTAAAATGCTGATAAGTGAAGTTAACAATAGTATCCACTTTGCTTTTCATTTCCTTGCCATTAACGAAGATGGAGTCACATCTGTCAGAAACCTTAAAAAAAAAAAAAAAAAAAGAAAAAGAAAAAGGAAGATTAATTAGGAAATGAATAAAAGTTCCTGAGGAAGCACGAGGAATGATACATCAGTCCAAAGACAACACTGATAATGTGAGTCATGCATATTGCATTTTCAGTTTTCTAATTAGTAGCAAACAGTGATAAATGGACCCCAGGGAAACAGTTCTGCTTTCCTCAATGGATACTACTCAAACTACAAAAATAATTTAATGATGTTATATAACCTATGTGAATCTTTTATACTAGGCAAATTAAACTCTTCATGAATCAAACTCCATGTGCATCAAAGTTTATGTTTACAACTTGCTTAAAGAACCTGGAAAAAATGGGGCCATATGTTACTAAGAAAAAGACTGACTCAGAACCATAAAACAGAATCCTTTCCTTTTTCCTTGAGCACTGTACTGCTGAAAGACAAAGATCCCCTTATGGCTCATGAGCAGAAGTGCAGCAGAAGCATTAATTTTTAGAACTTCTCAGTAATTGTTTTGGCAAAATGTCTTCATAGTTGCTTTGTGTCCTTATATGAAATTACTGCCAAAACTAGCACGTGGGCTCTATAGTATAACTCATCTACCCTCTTGGTCTCAGGAATCTTTTGGCACAAAATCAAGGTCCTGAGGACAGATCCTATTATATAAAGAAGATGATGTAGCAACGCATTTGACCTGCATCCTGGAAAAACGGAACTCCTTCTTCATGAGGTACGTTGTTTTAATATATTTAGGAATGCATGTGTGTATACTTTTAGATTATATATATATACACACACATTTAGATTAATGTATAACATTTTTGTATATATCTATATGCACGTATATATGTGTATGTATGTACATGCATATGTACATGTATTTGTATCTATATACAGGTTTGCATTCTGCTCTGAAGCGAGAGAGGGGTGATGGTCTCCAGCAGAGTCCGTGTACTGTGGTTTTAATCTTTTAAAACCATGGCTTATGCGATGTAGTTGTGTTACTGAAATGGACTTTGTTCTCTTGTCAGGACTGTTCTGTGTCATGTTGTATAATGTATTGGGACTCAGATCTGAAGGGATTCTGGCTAAGCCAGTGATTAAATTCTGGTTTACTGGAGTTACTGAGATAACTCATGTAGACTTCAGTGGGGAATATGCTGAAATACAGGCTGATTTTGCTCTGCAAATGTACCTCAAATCTTTTCTGATCTTAACAGTAATTAGGGGTTACTGAGCCAAGAAAAACTAGAGAAAATGTGTAGCAGCCGTTTTTTCCCTCAAAGGCAGTCCTCACATATGACTTTGAAATTAAGTTTGTCTTGCTTTAAATCTCAGAATAATCTCAGTTTTTCTCTTGAGCTGTAGTGTGGTATATTGCTGTTAGATGGACAATACCTGACTTCTACTATCACTATGGAGCACATTTAAATAACAAAATTTTGCCTAAATGGGTCTCATAATGCTTTTAAGATTTATAGGCAACTTGCCTAAGAATCAGCTACTTCAGAAGCAAAAGAATAAAAGCAACCTTTATGCAGGTTATTCGATGACAAGCTTTTTTTCCAGAATTATTGTGATGTCATTGAAAATTATGGCAACTCTCAAGCCAAGCATGGAGGGAGAAGCATTTGGGAAACATTGTGCCTGCTGAGCTGTTGGTATATATCCACTGAACATCGACCATATCAAATGACTGTTTCACACTTGGTGAGACCACGCAGCCAAACTTTTCAAATTGTCCTTTTTATAACATCACTGTACCACTAACGTCATTCTCCTATACTGCTTATTATTAGGTAATAGCTTTGCTAAAAATATTTTCAAGCGCCTTGAAATTCTTGTTAGAAAAGCTCACTAATGTTTTTCTCTCCATATGCAATACCCATATATAAAGTAAAAGAGCTGCACTTCCACGTTTGCCATTTTCAAGTCAGCTTCTCAGATCCTAATCAATGCACTGAAACTACAATCAATTGCTTTTTTACAAAAGGACTAAGCCAGGTTGCAAGGGATAGGACAAAGGAAACTAAGTCACTCTTCTGGAGAGAATACTCCTTCCACATAAATGCTTAATGAGTACAAGAATTTAAAAAAAAAAAAAATCACCTATCTGATAAAGAGCTTAAAATGGACTCCAGGCTCAGGAGTACCACAAGTGAGACGGAACATACTCAGAATCTTTGTTTCCCCTTCATAATGTGTCACAAGTGTCTCTGGAAAGTTTAAGCATATTAAGCAAGCCCATTAATTGAATGAGTAGTTGAGATTCTAAATCATAAAGCCTACATCTAGGGAGTTTTGTGAGAATTAATACAAGACAGAAATAATTAAGAAAACTCAGAGAGGGAGGGATAAACATCAAGACCAGATCAGAGGAATAACTAGTATCTGACATGACAGCAGCTAATATTTTAGATTCTCTTCTTGCTGCTTAAAATGTTCTTGTCTTCTTGTCAGCAGGCAAGAAAGGTGCTAAATTAGGTAACCGAAAGATGGACTTTAATTGTAGCTGTAAAAATATCAGGCTAGGCTTACAAATTTCATAGATTATATGTCTAGACAGAGCCATTCAGTCATTTATATACTGACCAAGATGTAAATATACATCAGTATATATAATTATGCTATAGAAGTTCACCCAGTGGTCTTGTGTAGAGTTCAGAGCTCATGTTTCACTTAAGCTTATCTTCCAGAAAATAATCCAGCCTTGATAAGAAAACTTGAACAGACACGTTGTTACTTCAGTTCTCTGTCTGGAATTTGGGTTTACTCTATTAGGTACAAGCAAACCAAAGAATTTAAAGGAAAATTAAGTTTGTGCAAATAAGGGCGAAAACCACAGCTGTCAGCTGAATCCCATGATAAAGTATGTGAAACCATGACCACTGTTAACCATTCAGGCTAGACTGAAGTTCACCTGAGGAAGCCTCTCTTACACTCAAGTCCATTTAATTACTGCCAAGTTTCATTCACTACACCTTACAGCAGTTGTTACTTGAAAGTAGATTTGGTTCATCTGAAGGGAACGAGAACCTTGAGCATGTATAGAAAATGCCCAGCACTCCTATTTTACTTGGGATCTACTACAGACCCAGGACAAAGAATTAATTTCATGCAGGTCTCAGATGAGAGCTGTGATTTCATGCTAACAGCACTCTGACAGTCCTCCAAAGTGAAGAGGGAATGAGAAGCACACGTTGAGCTTTGGGGACTTGGTGCCAGCTGTATTCTCTGGCTGATGACCTACTGCAAATGTTCCCCTTCACTTTCTCCCCTTTCAAGTCTCCTCGATACTTTTCTGGTCACACTCTGACTGCCAGAAGTGGCTCGCGATGCTGCTGGAACGGGAACTCTTACGACCTGCTGCTGCAGTTTGGGGAGTGCGTGCCTGTTTACATCAGAAGGCGTTCAGGTTCGCCATAGGGCAAGCTCTGACGCAGCAGGGCAACACAGGCAGAGTTACATTAGCAGGTGACTTAACACACAGCTTTCTTTTGAGCTGCTGGTTGCGAGTGAACAAAGACGGAAAATGCTGTTAAATCACTCCTGCAAACACTATACAGTGAGAAGACACAGCAAAAACTTAGAATGCCACCCTCTCATCTAAAATGCACAGAGCGAGCCTGTTTAAAACAGTCTGTCGCTATCCGTTGTCAACTGCCTGACAAAATCAGAAAAGTGCTATTTGATACAGTTTGCAACCAGGAGGGCAGGACGGCCAGCAATGTGCTCTGGTATGCAGGTCAAGAGAAAGAGAGCTGCAATTAACCTCTCCAGGCTTTGAAGCAGGTGGTTGGCTCCAATCCCCACAAATAATTGTAAAAAGCACAATTTGCTCTGTACAGCCTGTCACAGCCTTCTCGTTTTAGACTAATCCAGTACAAAAGTAGCTAGCAGTCCAAAAGAGTAATTGGGAAAGCATTTGATGTTCAGGGCAGCAAAGGTTTACACACCCTTTGGGTGAACAGGTAAAACAGAGGGAATGTGAACTGACAAGAAAACAAATAATGCCTGCTGCGCGGTTCATCTTTACATGCAGGTTTGATTCCAAAGCTCATACCTTACCCTCAGCTTGCAGATCATTTTGTAAAGAGACTGAATGAGATAGATGTAACAGAAAATAGTCGCAGTCCTTGTGGCTGTTAACCACTCAGGAGTGTTTCAGTTGTTTAACTTTGCTGCTGAATGCCTGCTTGGCACAAACATTTTTTCCCCAGCACTCTCTTGGGTAGGAGGAGAGAGCAAGATGGCTTCAGGAGAGGCCTACCACACGGGCATCTCCAGTTGGCAGCACTTCAGCACTTTCCCAGACCGTACCTCATCTCCAAGTTCATCTTTTTCGCCTTCAGACATACACTTCTCACTGATATTTATGTGAGTGGTGTGTGCACACACAGCTGTGTATGAACAGGTATAACGAATTTTAACAGAAAAACTACTACCCAAAGGAATTAATTCTGTTTAATTTGGTATGAAGCAGCAGTGACAAAGTAGATGTAAGAGTGGTACCAAGTACAATGCCAAACTGTCCTATGGCACTTTTCATCTGTGAATTTTTGACACACAAAAACCAAAAGGAGGGTAGTATTTTTACAACCCATTTGTAGAAGAGGAAACTGAGGCACACACAGTGTGTACCAGAATTGGGTCTAACACACAGTCTTTTCAGCTGAGAGCTATAGCCATTTTGTTATCCAGTCAGGTCCCCAAATGATTTAAATTTGAAGTTCAAATTCACCCTTGGAAAGAGGTCCTTTTTATACTTGCTTTCACGAGAGCTTTCACCAGTACTTTAGCAGAACTGGCCTTTACAAGAAGAGTTTTTGCCTGGAGTCAAGATCTACTGGCATCTAAAAATACTTAAGTTTAATAGGACAGATGTGCAGACCTCTTCAGTTTTGTAACCCTGGTCTTTCAACAGCAAAACCCAACCTTATTCCAAACCCTGCCTGAGACAACGCTATTTCTGATGTCCAGCATACAAGGCAGAGCCCAGAACACGGTCTGGCTGCAGCTACCTAAGTCCTCTGCAAACAGGCCCTCCCACCATTGGTGTCGGGAGCCAGAGCTCTTGTGGAAGAGGAGGTAGGAATGAGACATCAGCAAACTGTGGACATTTATAAAAGGTCAAAGGAACAGTGCACAGTACTGCTTTGCAGTGAGTGTGTAAGGGATGCAAAGTCTCATTATTGTGGCTGAGGCTATAAAGAGAACAATTGTAACAAGATTTTAAAGTAAGTGAATGGTGCCTACAGTAAATGGCTCATTCTCATAATAATCTTAAAACTGTAATTTTGTGGTATTTCCTGAATGCCGCCTTTTCCACCTTTTCTGCGGTGTTGCTCCTGGCATTGTCTTGTTAGCCCATTAGGAAGGACTTGCTGAGCTACTTCAAACCCTTACACTATGTGTTTTTCTTCTGCCTCTTGCATCTTTTTATATGGCCACCGCACGGCTGTATCAGGTTTTTTTTCTGTTTTGGATAATTTTCTACTTTATTTTTATTATTGCTACACGTTTGCTTTAGAAGCACAGTCTGAAATTACTTCCTCAGCCTGAGGAATCTGGCTTAGTGTTTGGGTAATAGTTGAAGACAAACAGAAGGATTATTCTTCTTCCTACCTTCTTCTTTCTCCCTCTTTCCAACAGCTAGTTACCTCTGTGCCTTCCCTGGCTCCTGTCCCCTTCTGCACTGTGCACTGCCTGAGGCCATTGCTGGAGTCTCTCCTAAACCAACAAAGGGATGGGAAGATATGCCTCAAGTCTTGAGACAAATAAACAAACAAAGGGTTTTCCCAAACCCTTTTCAGCTAAGAAATGCTGTTTTTATTTAAATTCAGAATTATGCCTGATAGTAGTCAGTCTAGAGAATGTCAGATTTCTTGTTTTGGCTGTAGTTGTATGTTATGTCATGAAATGTTAATTATTCTAGTGCACAATATTTGTCCATATGCATGTGTCAAGTGATAATATAAAAGTAGACATTTTCATTAGATTTTATTCCCCTTTTAAAATTAAAACTAATTGGCCATGGTTGAATTACATTTCTGCCCCAGAACAACATCCTGTCTCCTTTTGGGCTTGTGTGGCAGAGACAGTCAGTCCGGTGTCTCTCCTTGTGCTGTTAACTGCACGCAAACCTCTGCAAAGCACTTCTGGGCCAGTCTGGGAGACTCGCGTTTCTCCTGTACAGGTGGCAGCACTGCCGTGCAGGACTCCTGCAGTGAGAGGTCGTGTTGTCCACCAGGACCCAGCGAGGGGAGAAGCAACCCGTGAGGAGGAGACATTGCCTTTGCTTCTGACACCCATGCAGCAATGCAGTGCAATGTTCAAAGCAGTCCTTGCATTGTACGTACCAAAGCATTGTATGTGGCCTGCTAGGCTTAACAATGCATTTATTTCAGCCTTTTCCACAAGCAGGGATTTTTCTATGCAGTTAATTCTGGCAACAGTTCTGCTTCCCTCTGCCCCAGCTAATTATGTGTACTGGGGTCTGCAGATATTGTCTCCAAGCAATTTGAGGCAAATGGTAGATTAAGAATATACAAAGTAAAGGATGGCAAATGACGTGATGCTGAAATTGAAACTAATGAAAACAGAAGTTTTATTCCCTTTTAATTTTAGACATGTGCAGAATAGTCTTGGAAGTGTCATTTTTGAAACATGTTTTCACGTTAATTTGCTTTTATTGGCAAATCAGTTCTCCAAGTACTGTTCTCTGGAATAGCTGCTGTAGTTTCAGATGTAAGTGTTGGCTATAGGAATCCCTCGAGATATATTCTAAGGTTTGTTTCCTACTTAGAAACAATAGCAAGAGTTTAAGTGAAGTATTCCCCATCCCATGTGTTCGATATGTGTTTGCTTTTCATCTTATCCGTGAATAATAAATGTTACACAGAAACAGTATACAAACTGCATGATTCACTGCAGTCCAATAGCTATACTTACAAATATGAATACAGTACTCCCGCTTCTCTAGTTTCTCCTCCTACTATCAGCTTTACTGGAGAGAAGGTAAAAACTGAAATATGTCAAGATGAGCCTGAAGCATTTCCAATGCTCTTCATCTTAAGTAGTCTTAAGTTGCAACATCTACCGAGAAGAAAACCACATACTTCTACACTGAAACAAGAAGTATCCCTAATCTTGTTGTTTGGGGAAATTTGGATTGGGGCAGAAAAGTTTATTCAGGCCCCACAGCACTGTGGTATCCTGTAACAACAGGCCAGTCACATCATCTGTCAGCAAGAACGTATGCTGTGTTTGGCTTAGTTACTTTCAGATACACCTGCTCTTTTTTTAATTACCCCAAGTCTTGATCTTGCAACTGCTGAAGTCAAGGCAATTTAATTAAGAGGAGGATGATCAAGCATCAAAGGCCAGAGTTTCAGAGGTTAGCAGGCATTTAACCAGGTAGGTGGAGATTTCCAAAACCACATGAACAAATCCATTGGGAAATCCAGGCCATTTTGAAATTATCATTTTGTAATGGTCATTCTTCCCAGTTTTATTGTTCTAAAGGACTAAAGTGGGAGATTCAAAACTCATGTCTGGACTTCAAGTTTCTCTTGTTGGAGATAGAAGTGCAATCTGACAACCACTTCCTTTGAGGAGTTAGTGGGAGCACAACTGCTTCAGCACTCAGCCCAACCCAGACCCAGTTCAAGGCCCATAAGAACAATCCCCATGGCTACAATGAGCTGCACAGAGAACATTACAGATACAGATAATAACAATATCCATAACTGTGTTTGCCAGACTGGGCCTATTCTGAAGACTAATGGCAGTGGTACAAAATACAAGTTTATACTTGGGTCTGAAATGTAATGACAAGGAGTTAGAAGCAAGATTGAAAGGAAAACCCTTTGTCCAGGAAAGCACAGATTTGGAAAACCAGATAATAAACTGAAGTGCTATGTGTTCAAGAGACCAGAAAAGCATGATGGTCTGAGTGATAGGCTTGTGGAGGGGATTATCAGTTACACAGATGCATAGAGCTCCACATGGACAACATGAGACCATTTTAAGAGCAGCTCAGCAGCAATAAGCACAATAGAATTAGTGATACCCTATTGTTTTATTGAAGAAGCCTCTGCTCATTTTCTCTGTAGATGTCACTATTTAACACTGCTGATGAAGAGAAGCAGGATATTGGGGGAGGAGGGAGATGAGACTAGGTATAGCTTGTAATGATGTGAATGGGTATTTGAAGTTTTAGAGTGTTTTTACCTTTTAACCCCCATTGAAATGCACTGAACTAGAGGGAAGGACAGCATTGAAGACATTAACATTTTGGTTTAACAATAGAGACAATTGCTGTGGCTTAGAAAAGGTGCAATGATCCATGAATGTACAATGAGAATTTAAAAACCTGCTGTACTGAATGAAGTGTGCACTATTCAAAAACTGTTGATCTATGCAAAATTATTAAACAACACATGAGATCTGCCAGGATTTCAGTCCCAGGTGCAGAGCAGCTGCTCTCATTCACTTTCCGGCATGCCATGCAGGGGCGTTCCTGCTGGAGATGATAAGTTTGGCGGATGCACAGGTTGAAAGGGGAGGACCAAAGAAGGTGGGTGTGCTTTCAGACTCCAGCCTGCTGCTTGGCCTGACTTAATTCAGGCTCAGTAATAACTGCTGTGCATCCACAGCGGTGGTGCAGCTGCTAGGAAGGGCAGATGCTCTGGCATTTCGTTCTTATTGATTATGTAGAGTGAATACTGAAAGTGATTGGGGGCCAGCTAATAGCAGTACACGGTGGCTGCCAAAATGTTCTCTGCTCCATGTACCAAGTTCCTTTACTAATCAGCTGAGCTTTTAATTGCACTTTTTCTACAAAAATCAAGCTGAGGAATTCTGTTGGAATTAAAAGTTACTGTTTCTGCTCTCCCACTGATTTACCATCACCATGTGCAGATTAAGAAAGAGAGATCATCTTCATTAGGTCAAATCAATGGCTGTATTAAGACGCTGGTGTCTTTGGAAGGTAAGAGAATGCCTTTGTTCACAGTACCTGGAATAGATAGCGGTTGGTCCATCAGGAATATCAGCTCCCCTGCACAAGAAGAAATGATGCTTGATACTAATAACTAAAAGATAGTGGTGGCTGTGTTGCTATTGGTCTTAGCCCAGACATTTCTACAGTCGGTTGGGAAACCAGATGGGACTCTACTTTGACGTGTGAAAGAAAAATGGGATGTAACTGGTAGGGGATACAGCATGCCTGTTTTTTAGGTTTGCTCTAAGCCTCATTGAAGTAAATGAGAGACTTTCTACTGATTTACTGGCCTCAGACCAGGAGTTTTAAAGGATGCGAGGACTTCACTGTCTATTGTAATGCAATGACAGCCAACTGTGGCACAAACTCAGAATAGGGAGCTTTTTAGGTAGTGTTTTTTCAGAGGCTTAAGTTCTGTAGTATATCATCCTTCAAGTTGTTTGGACAAACTGCAATTATCTCTTTACTGATAGAGCAGCAGTTCTGCTGCCAGGATGCAGAAGAGCAGGTGCACATGAAACTTGTCTCATGTGGTTCAAGCTCATTTAAATCTCAGCACAGTTTGTGTTTGGGGGAAACTTCAGGAACGCTTTTTTTTTTTCATTCAACCACTACTTTTGTTGGTAATGAGAACACATGGACCAGAGCTCGGAGCAGGATCTCCTGCTTCCTTGTCCATTTGCAACTGAAATTGTGCCAATCCCATTCTTGCTCCATGAATTTGTTTCTCTTAAGCAATCTAGTATGCAAGTCAGCATGGCTTCTACTTGCCTTGTCATCATGATGCAGTACCTCTCCTAGGCTAACATCCTTCCCAGACAGGCATGCTTATCTCTAGACAGACATCTTCACTCTTTGCACTGAGATAAAGGATCTCTCACCAGCACAAATTCTAAGCACGTGCTTGTCTGAGGTGGCTTTTGCTTAAGTGTTTGATCCGCAAACTTCTGCAGATTAGGCATTACCAACACTTGAAACATCCACGTGCTTCATATTCATCAGTTGGTATCCCAGAAGGGATTAAGAGTTGTTTATCTGGTGAAGCCCCAGCATATGGTGCCAGCTCTTTCTTGCACCAATTCTAACTGCAAACACTGAACCTGTTATGTAAAAACTGTTAATTAGGTGAAACTAACATATGTTTGAGCTATAAGCTAATGTGGGCTTTTTTTCCCTTCTCTCTTTTTTACCCCCACTTGAACTACTCACACAAATGGGGTTATAGGCTGACAGAATAATTTACACATCATTGAGAAAAGTAAGAGGGGAGAATATTCAGGCAGATGTAACATACTTCAGTTCCACTGAAGTTCTTTGTAAAATAATGGGCTTTAATGGTAATCTTCTGTGTACTAAGTAAACTCAGTGTTCGTGATTCACGGCTCTAATCCCTGTGACTGAAATTTAAGATCTAAGGCTCCATGAAATTAAAAGCAAAAGAAACAATTACATGCGTATTCATTCAATTTCATGTATTGCGTATCCTTCAATTTTTCCAATGAAATTTTAACAGGGGAAATAAGAGATTTCTAAAGAATATGTACTTGAAAAAAAACAGCAGGTCAGTTGTAACTGCTGAAGCTAACCAGCTCTTCTGTGCCTGCTGGTTTCTTGATGTTCCTGGAGAATGCAAGTCACCTCCAGATTTCCTCACCTCCCACAAATATTTCATAGATCCTACAACACAGTATGCAAAAAGCTCAAGGACACTAAGTGTATACAGCCCTCATGTAGGACACTGGCCACTCAGCCCTTCCCAGCTGCACAGAAACACTGTGGAGTAAATGGGAGGCTGCCCACAACAGCACTGCACGTAAAGTCCTTGTGCTGCTCCTGGACTACTCTGTAGGGGAAAGGAGCCCTAAATGCTGCTTCTCCCACTGAAGGACAACTGCACCCCTTCCCTATGAATGCAATTTGAATATATGGCAATTACAACAGCACTGTAAAGACACAAGCCCAGAAGATGACTAGACAGCCAAGTAATAAAGCTTGTGAGCTTAACATAGAATTAAGAATAACGTGGTAAGTCATGAATGTTAGCCACACTGATCTACCCTTTAATCTTGTCCCAGTAATGAAAGGATACACCATCCTTATCCCAAAGGATCGATAGAAACCCAGAAAAAAAAATCCAAAAAGAGCTTTTAAATACACAGAGTACACTTTTTTGGGAAGAAAACTCTGGTCCTATGCCTAGATAGTAGTGCATTGACATTCATAAGTCTTCCCAGCTAGTTTTTAGTCTCTGCGCAACAAATAATTCATTAATTAGTAAAAAAGGAAAAAGGGACATTCGGACAGCAAACGCAGCCAACAAAAGCAGCCCTCAAACTGCATTCATTCAGCCAAGTGCTTCAATAAAATTATTTGGAGAGCGTGTCAAGAGCCTTTACCTAAAAAAATTACCTTCCTTCTCTGGTCTTTTACAAGACTAGACTATACTAGACTGATTTATTCATCTAATATATGATGATGCAGAAGATCAACATTAGGAGAGAGTTCCCTATGCAATAAATGGAAGAAGCCAAGCAACATGGATGGATATAATTCAAAGAATCAAATTTAGATATATACAAAGATGGTGCAAGTTCCTCGCATATACAAGACAGTCAAACAATTTCTAGACATGACTAGATCACACATTCTGTTGCACTGCATGCACTACAGTCCTGTTAATGCTTGTAATTTTAGCACAACACTCAAAATATTTGGTGCTTTCTATGAAAATTCCTATTCCTAGAGTCATATTAGTCTGCGAAAAACTTCTTAACTTAATTTTTCAAATGAAAAAAAACCATCTAGCTGTAGTGGGTAGTATGAACAGTTTCAAAATGTGGACTCCCTAAAGGCTGAAAATACAGATGGGCTCCAAAAGGGCCCCAAAAGTATTTTGAACCTGATTTTTAGCCAGTGATGATGTCACTTTTCTGGAGGGAGGGTCTGTGTATACCTGTGAGGCCAGTATTGTAACTACAACATTCCTATATATCATGCATAGCAAAAAGCACTTTTTCAGTGACGGCAGTATTGTAACAATACAGGGGGCTTTGTGTAACAGCACAGGGAAGATGAGAGAAAAAAATGTTCATTGGCTACAGAGGAGCAGATGGTGAAGGTAAAAAGGGCAGTTCTGCTCTTTCCCGTCATCTCTGTTCCTGTCCCAGGTGTCCCAGCTCCAATGCGAGCGCTGGCTCTGGGAGCTTCCCACTGGACTGTGCTGTGTCAGTTCCTTGGTGATTGCTTGTGCTGAGCTGTGCTGCTGCGGACGGTTACTTGCAGGGAATACTATTGGACAGTCACTCAGGGAAACAGGGAGGTCCTTTAGGATGAATGCACTGGAAAGAAAAAAGTCTCAGTGTATCAAAAATACGGCCAGATTTTCATTCAACTGTACAGTCTCGGGGCTCTTGAAATTGTCAGGAAGTGACTGAATGACACAGCAGATCTTTTCCAAGAAAATATTTCGTCTCTCTTTAATGTCAGAATGACACAGTCATGAGACTTAGCTTAACTCCTTAATGCAAAGTGCTGGATTTGCTTCTGTATATAAACAGATCTGAGATTGCGCTGAAGATGGCATGTTTCAGTTGTGACACAGCCTCGACTTAGAAGCTTAAATTCTGCATATAAATGCAAAGGAATTACAATACCATACATATATAAGCTGCACCTCAGTCAGATGGAATCCCTTGAAAATAGGCCCCTATATAACCCACTGTGTCTGACGGCTGTACACCTACAAATACTCCTACTCCTAGCTAAAGTTTCTTGCCAGACCAGGAGAGGAGAAATCCAAGGTAAAAACAAGGGAAGCTTAAGGATGGAGGGAACAGCCTGTGTGGGATCAGAGGCAACGGAGCCAGAGGGTGCCTTGGGGCAAAGCTCCCATTGTGTTACCCACACAGGGACAGCACTTGCACTGCTTCTGAGTCACAGGGGGGTTTACAGATAGCTCATGAGTTACAAGAATGAAAATCTGATCCCATCACAGCAGCCGCCGCCTTTGTGTTCTCCACCTGAAGCAGGAGAGGAGGGAATTGTCCCTCCAGTGCAGGAAGAAGCATGGAGTGGAACAGAACAAATCCTGCAGGAGTAGCCCTGTTTGGGGAGAACACTCAGGGTGAAGTCTGCTCTGTTGCTGTCTGTTATTTGGCTTTTATTGTGTTGATAAATCCTAACTCCAACAAGGGGGAAAGCAGCACATCTTGGCTAGAGTGTCTATGCAGAGCAAGAAAATGCCTGGTGCAATTGTAATACAAATGTTTGGCTACTGCATTGGTAGTAATGAATATGTTGTAATGAAGATGGAAATGTTTTTTCATTGACGTGCACCAATGGTGTTAAGTGGTCTCTATCTAAAGGGTCTGCAGGACTAAGGGGCTGCTGACATCTCCTGCTAACTCCTCCCACCTTTCTTCTTCTTTCATTAGCATGCCGGAGCTTTCGACCTTTAAGTGTCTTCAACTGTGGGCAAAGGACAGTGTTAAGGAAATGGCATTGCCACGGATGACATCTTTCCCTACACATTACTACCGAAACATGCAATTCAGCCCCATGTGACACATACCTACCACAAGTCATTGAACGGTGTTTCTATTTCTCTAGAGGTTCTCTGCTAGTCATCTCAATGTATTTTACAAAGAGAATTAACTGTCATAAGCCTTCTTTTTACCAGGAAGGGAACACAGCTTGTTAAAACCCTCAAACAGAAGAGGAGCCCTGAGGACACATGATGTGTGGCTCAGAAGTAGCTTTTGGGCCAGTGGCCCTGTACTGAGCAGCCCAGGGTTGCCAGGTCCAAAGCTCCCAACATCACAGCAAAAAGACTGCTCGGGGCTGCAGACATAAGGACTACTACGGTCTGCAAAACACATAACAGACCACAGAGTTTTCTCTTTTGAGGAGAATTTTTTAAAACCTGCTAATCACAGCGAGAACAAATGTCAAAATGCCTACATTTTGGATGACACAAAACTTACTTACCTTTTTCCACAGACCTCTTCAGAAACCATGACCTATCAAAATCAATAGTTTGCTACTGACTTTAACTTAAAGGCAGAGATTGAGTTATCAGAAAAAATCAGTGTAATGCTACCTGACTCCTCCATTGCTGTCTTCACTGCATCATCTTTGCTCCAAAGCCCATATGACCTGGGTGGACTGAGCTTCTCTCTCACCAAGTAAGACCCTGTTAAAATCCAGCTACAAATGAGTGTTCTTCCTATCTGTCAAGTCTTTCTCCCATCTACAGCCACAGTGCATGTACTTGTGTGAACTCTACCTAAATGCCAAGGTAGATCTATAAAGCTCTTCAGTTTCCCCACTGAATCTGGGCAAAAATAACCGTTCCAACTCATGCATGAAAGCTAAGTAAGTGACAAACCGCAGAGTGCTGCCATAAGTTTTCTGTTGTACTTTTGGATTTTTCTCTTTTGGTTTGTTTTTAACATCTTCCCTTAGGGCTGTGTAGATACAGAAAAACATGCCACAGTCAAAGAATGTAAGAAAAATGGGAACAGTACAAAAAGGTTTCTTTCTTTTCTTAAAGTTAGACCGATTCACTTCATTGCAAAACAAGTGTATGTAAAAGCCACATACAACATAAAAATGTATCCCAAACCCTGAAATCAAAGAAAACATATG
The DNA here is from genome assembly GCF_947461875.1 of Haliaeetus albicilla. Lineage (NCBI taxonomy): Eukaryota > Metazoa > Chordata > Aves > Accipitriformes > Accipitridae > Haliaeetus > Haliaeetus albicilla. The sequence continues at coordinate 32,560,786 of NC_091492.1, read as the reverse complement.
AATCCGTTTGGCTCTTTTACTGGCAGTTATGATTTCTCTTTCCTAAGCAGAAAGCCTAAAGGCACATTATGGACTTAACGGGAAGTTTATTCAATCAATCAGCAGTGTAAACAAAGGATGGGCAAACCAGGAAAAGTTGCTTGTCTTGATCATGTGCATTTCTTTATATTTCTTTAATGATAACACATTTGCCTAATCACCCAGACGTATTCCCTAAAAGCCTCTGGTATAGGCCTCAGGACATTGGGGTTCATTTGAAGACTTTGCCATTGATACAGCATAGACGGAGCCTGACAGCTTCATTAGACGATATCGCTGGTGGCTGTCTGCAGGATAAAGAGATGTTGCCACTCCCCATTCAGAGGGTCAAGTGATGTTGGAGTTGCAAGCTGCTCGAACACTGGGGCAAACAGGCGCTTAGACAGTAAATTTGTTGGGTTTATTGCTGTTGTTACACACATAGAGCTACTGAATGCATGAAGATGTAGAAAATGTAAAAAAAAGACAATACTTCCACATTGTGTCTGAAAAGGAAATGATGTCCTTAAAAATAGTGCTTTGTTAAAAATCCCTAAAAAAAGGGATAGGAAAAGCCTATGCTAAAAGTCCCTAGAAGAAAAGATAGGGAAAGCAAAATGGAGATAAACTAGCTAGGTAATTCAAATACAAAGCAGGTTGACAGCACTGGCAAATGTACCTGATCGAGCTGTACATTAGTTAGCCTGGGTTTTCGTAAAAAATGTATTACAATTCTACATGTGTTACATGTATTGTAGACTCGGGTCCGTTAGCCCAAGATAAATTCTTTGCCGTGGCTGTGACCCAAACTAGGTACTTTAAAGTTAGCAGAGATTTTATATGAATTTTAGTCACATTGCCGGTCCCAAGCAGGCTTACTCAGAGGGATATGATTAGATGAACAACCAGAGAGGTGCAATCCAGATGTGAAGTATTCCATGCGCAAATACAAAAGCCACTTTCACATTAAATCCTAGGTTGTTATCTTACTTTCATCTTCTAGCTTGCTATAGCTACAAAAACCAAGTTAATCTGAAGCACAGGTTTCGTTTTTTAATTAATGTATAATTTTTCTTTTGTACTATTGTTCTCTGGAGACAATTCCTTCCCTATTCGTACAAATTAAACAGAGACAATTTAATCCAGTGCTATGACTGTCACATTTCTGCCCATGAGAACACAAGTCCTGTGCAACTAATACTGTACCCAGGCATCACTACCACAGGGTAGCAGGTGCTGTACTATGGTTTTATACTCTCTGTGAAAATCAGCACTGAAGGCTCACTAGATTTTGCCTTTATTTTCTTTAAGAAACTCATGTTCCCTTTCTTCTTCACTGATCTTGGAGTTTTCTTAATACTGGCTTCTAAGCTGACATCACATGGATTTTATTTTTTTTACAATGTTCATGCTGCAAGTGCACTTTGGACGCTGTGATAGGATAGCTGTCATCTCCTCCTCTGTGGCTTCATTTCCTATTTCATCCTGAAATCTTCAAATAGTTTCTTGCATTGATCTCCCACTTCTGTGGCAAAGGAGGGCTTAGTGAAGTTTTGTCTGGGATATTAACTACACCTGCTCCCAATAATCATACATTTTTTTCTGTCCATTCACCTTATCCTCTAATAGATTTCATATTCTTCCCTTTCAGCTGTTTCTTTCTGCTTTTTCTTTTCAGCTCTTCTTTCATTTTTGTCCCTTTAAACTCTCAGAGCTTATAGCTATGTGGCTTCCCCTATCTGTTTTATTCTCCACACATAAAGACTTTCAAAAGGGGCTTAAGAGAGTGGATCCCCACTTCCTCTTAGTTTATGTTGGTGATAAGTGCCTAAGATGACCCTTTTGAGGCATTTGAGAGCTGGACAGTCAGTGTCTCAAAGCCAAAAGTCTCGCTGCACTTGCACAGAAGCCTGTGATCCAGTGGGATATGCAGCCACAGGGGAGGTGTCACCCCTGTGCCTGAGGAAATTTCAACATCCAAGGAAGGATTATCAAAACCATCTTTCAAAGATGAGCTCTCGAGCTTCTAGAGTAACTGGAACCTCACCCCCAAAACTCCTGTCTTGCTCAGGAATGTCTTTTACCCCTGAGCAGCTGGGGGCAGAGTCACAATGTTCCTGTGACCTTTGCCCATGGTGCTTGGGCAGCCCAGCTTGCAACATCCCAGCTTGGGGCTCTGCTTGCAGACATGCTGGAGAGAAAACACGTTCCTGGACATGCACCTATCTTTGACAAAGCCAACAAAGTCTTTCCATCAAAATGACTTTGGCCAGCGTGGCAGGTACCAGGGAGTTCTGTACATCCAGTTTATTTTCTGTTTGCTAAAGGATGACATGAAAAAGGACAGAAGGGTTCTCACCACTGACATGGTCCTTAAATGTAAGTACTCCAAACTTTCAAGGAGGGGAGAGCTCATGAGTTTAAAGGAAATTATTTCCGCCTGCCAATAATCTCATCTTTATAGCATGACATCCCCCTGCAGCAGGCATCTCCGAAGTCAGTTTGTGGCTACCAAAGCTATTAGATTCTGTTTACTGAAATAACTCTATTTAAAGTCTCATGTTTTATGCAGGTCATAGATGTAGTCCTATTGATTTAACTTGAGAGAGCACCCTTTTTTGTGGTAGTAAGATGTTTGCTTTTCTACACTTTGCTGCCTTCCATGTTACCTAACATGACAGTCTCTGCAGCGGGCATAGGTCACCAGTTTTCAGTGAACTCATGTTCAACGCAGGGCATTTGCGCTTACTGATTCAGCATTAAGGGCCATTCTTGTGCAGATTTATTCTGCCTTGCCAGTTTATAGGCCACTTCATTTCTAGCTATGCACTCAGGTTCAAGGGGATTATTCAGCAAAGATTTTATTCAAACTACAGTAACCAAAACATACTTCTGGTTTCCCGCACTACTCAAGAGACTGCTATCTAGAAAACACACTTCCACTTTGAGGGTTGCATCTCACACACTTTACAGTACCTGAAAGGCACCGCGAGTCTTCAGAAGCCATGGAAAAGGTTTGGTACAAAGGCTCCATTTCTCATGAGGTAAAAAGGCCAACTCCGTTGACAACAGTTAGATAGCACTAGTGGGTATCTCCTCTGCCCTGGAAAGCAGCACACGCACAGTGACTGTAGCTACAGCAAAGGAGTTAGGGAAGGTTGCACCAACATGCTGCACTGAGTTAGGGAGTTGGGAAGGGATGAGCTGCTCCCGTCGGTTTCCTGCTTTTCAGGATACCTTATATTTCTTTTCCTTAGTTCTTTTCTTGTCTTTCAGTCTCATCCTAGCCTTCTTTATTTAGAATCATCTTCATTTTCAGGTACCTTAGGCTTTTCCCTGAGCTTGCTGCAGCTTTTTCTGAACTCCCAGTGACAGACAGAAAAACAATTATTTGAAAGACAGGCAGCAGCAGCAACCTTCAAAATCTCTTCAGTCTCACTAAATAGGATCCCTTCCCATCCTGACCCACGGACACACACAATGTCAGCAACCTTCTCCGAGGAGTCACACTGCTGTACAAAACCATCTGTGTATTCTTCAAATGGGCCAAAGCTGGCGGCATTTTTTTTACAAGAATTAAGGAATTCAAAGTTGGCAATAATATATTTTTCCTCAGCAAAATTAGTTACACAAGATGAAAATATCAATAATAACATAAGGCGATTAAACAAGCCACATTGTCAAGTTTGCTAAGAACAGAAGGCTTAGCAAATGGCTGTCTACTAGACTTTAGACAACTATACTCACCAACAACATTGTAAAAAACAAACAAGCTGTAATTTAAAGTTATAGTTGCATGGTATCCACAGAGAGTACTGGGAAACATCCATACGTTGTGGGCATTTGCTTTATTAAACAAATAGCACAAAAGAAGCCTCCAGGTATCTCAACTCTCCACTGTAACAGTGCTGGCTGGATCCTCCCCATCTCACCATGGTTAAGTGCATTTATTTAGGATCCAGCTGCACCCGTGTGGTTTTCTCCCAGTGTTACATTGCCTAAAGAGACAAAAAGCCATCCCTGGACCTCCACAGGAGAAGGCTGACAGAGGAGATGTCGCAGGATAGGCTTTAAGGAGGAGAGACACAACTCTGGCAGTCTGCTCTAAGAAAAATGCAGCTCCATATTTGCAGCCGCTGTTTCCCTTCTACCCTTTATTTGCTTCAGTGTTGCTTTGTCCTCACTTACGGTACTCGGGTCCGATCTTCACTCAGTAATTTTGCACGTTTGCTTGGCATTTATAGTGCACAGAATGTGCTTAAAAACACAGCAATGAAGGATTTACTCCAAGGAAGGATTTTCTCATTTTACACTGATAATCTCTCATGCTAAACTCACTACAGGTTGGGGAAATCTAAAAGTCTACAGCTTCAGCATGGCAGGGACTATTTAAATCTGCAGTTTTCCAGTATTATTATATTGAAATCTTTTATTTGTGGGGTGGCAATAAAAGATGTGGAGAGAAAATCTCCCCTGGCAACATGTACTCTTGAAAGGCCCTTTCAAAGCAAACATTCCAGCAGTGAGAAATACTTGAGAACACTGCGTTCCGGTCTTCTCCTTCCTTCCCTCACCGCCTCCCCAGCCTGTGCTCTTAGTATCGGAATAATAAATTTCTTTGTGCCCCATCTTATGAAACCGTTTCATATCACCTTCATGCACTTAGCTGGGGAAGACCTCACAATCAAAGGTTATATTCTTTCACACAGCGCTATCAGTGTTTTATGTTTCTTTGCAGCCAAGTGTTATCAGCTGGCCATACAGCATTCAGTTTTGGGGGAAAAAACATAATCATTGTATTCTGAAATACTGATTGCATCAAATGGCAACTAGATTGGAAGACAGTAATCACGCTGGGCTCAGGCGATTAAAAACTCGCTTGGAAAATTGGCGCTTGCTGAGCCTCTATGGAAAGAAATGAATTAAGAAGGAAAACAATAAGGAAGGGCATACATTAATTTTGCTCTGCAGTGGATAATGTTGAGTGTAAGAGATCTAAGGAAGAACTGTGTGTATTAAGGATTTTCTCTTACGTTTTCAGAAGAAAACCAGAGAGCCATTGGAGAGGGGTTGCTAATTAAATCCAAACAGTAATCTCAGAAGCAGCAATTGGAAAAGAGCAAATAAATAAAGCATATAAATAGGAGATAGCATTTCCTGCTAGGAACTTATCATTTCTGACAATGCATCTCAAACAATGAACTCCCCCTTGCTGGCAGTCCTGCTGGGCAATCTCCATTCTCTGTTCCCTGGGTAATGTCATTCCCCTCCTCACTGCTAAGCTGCACCAGATATTTGTGCAAGTAACTCAGTGAAGGATTACCTCCCAGAATGTCTTTATTGTAGCAAGCCCTGTGTAACTCTTGTTCAGCTGTGAGATCTGTAGGGTAGGCACTGTGTCCACTTTTATATTGAGTATATTGTCAGCACTTCACAAATAATAAATGCATGCAACTCAAACGCCCAAATCTTCTTCAAAGAAGCATACATGCATTTTACAGCCTTTTCTTAACACTTGCAAGAGTTCATGTATCTCTGCTTATTATTCCCCTGTTTATTACAATACATCCTTTTCTCTGACTCTTGACAGGTTTTGGATCCGGGCTCATGTTTAATGGAGGTTTTATTCTCCAGCCCAGGGCAGCACTGTGTTACTCAGCCCATAGGACATCACAGGTGCTCTCTAGCAGGAGCAGGCTGGAATTCGCTTTGAAGGAGCTGCAGAGTTCATTAGCTGCTGACTACATGCTGCTAAAATGTATTTTTACGGAGTTGGAAGCCCACATCCTGCAATGCTTCTCACACAAGGAGTCCTTACTCTCACTCACGAAATGGGGCTATTTGCACAATTATTACGGGAGCAAAACCAGAACAGGAGCGAGCATTATAATATCTGTAATGTATATCACATAGATTTTATACACAGGGATAGATACATCTATATATATAGCATGGATCTGTCTGACTTTGCCCTCTTTGCAGTATTACTCATTCACTGGTCAGAGCATACCTGCAAGCTCTTCCCGTTTTGAGTGGATGAACCAAAGCAGAGCATTTCACCCCTAAAAGTGCCAGTTGTGTTTACAAAGCCTGCCTCCCATTGAGCCGAACCACCCAAACGCATCAGTCACTCTTCTGGACATCATGCCTCCCCTGTGCTAATTACAAATGCTGGGTCTCAGGACGTCTCCCACCCGGATGTGTCACCCAGCGAATCTGTCAGTTACTGCCAGAGACCTTTTCTCTGGGCACGTTTTGAAAAGCAGAGCAGGTGCCTGGTGGTTGCACCCCCATTTCAGACTGCTGATGAGACAGCAGTAACCTGTCTGGCCTGGCATGGAGCCCATCCTCTCCATAGCTCCAGAGCCATGGTAGATTAGAGCGCTGGGACTGGAGGGATTCACTGTGCTGCCTGTGGAATGACAGAATAAACCAAGTTTGTAAAAACGTCTATTGGAGGCTGTGTTTTTAAAACATGGCAAAGAAAGAGGTGGGTGTAGAGGATGCAGAAGAATGTCAGAGCAGGATTAGACTCTGCTGTAAACTCTTACAAGGACAGACTTCGTTTTATATGTCTACTGACCACGGTTACCATGTCTGTCCGTGTGTGTGTGTGTGTATATATATGAGAAGGGTGTTTATATGCCCCCCCACGCATCTATTAATTTCTATACATATATGTATCTATACATATCGCCTTGTATGCACCAGTATTTTACTGCCTCACAGTTTGCTGAGGGAATCGGTTTTTGTACTGTATGTTTGCTTTTGAATCTAAACTGCCATACTTTTTAAACAGAACCAAGTTTTTGCCATACAGCTGTGAATAGATCTGTACCAAATGTAAAATAAAAATGTTGACCAGCTGACTGGAACGCAGGTACTAAGGTGACCAAAGTTTCTGTTTGTCTTCCAGGGCATGGACTCTAGGAGATGGCGTTGTCAGTGCCAACGCTAGTAGCTGTTTGACCACTAACTACTTGTAACAGAAACACACAGACAATATGTTTATTTGTTCTAGAATCGCGGAGCACTTCCAATGCTTTTCCCTCAGCAGAAATTCATCAAAGGAGTAAAATTAAACAACCTAATATTTACAAAACAGTGATTCATTTTCATGCTGAATTCAGTGGAAAGCTGCTTAATTCCCCAGCCAAGTGTCACAGAATTCCAAATCTGCCCCACTGAGGAGTTGTAAACTGTGGAGATGATAGATTTAGTTTCTATTTCCTACTGAACAAATGCAAACTTTAAAGTTTTAATCATTGCTTGACACTTCTGATTTTTTTTAAAGATATACCTGTACCATGCTCCAACAGCCTGACTCAACTCACAAAAGCAACTCTCTACCTCTAGCAATTAAAGGAAGACTTTGATGTGGGAGTGAATGTTTAGGTACAGTGACATTAGTATAAATCAGACCTTAGGAATCCACAACACAAACCAAAATGCTAAATCCTGCCATTTATTTAACCCTGAAGCCACTGTTCCCACTGAAGCCGACAGGCACTAGAGTGCGTAATGCAAGTGGAAGAAGAGAAAAGCCACACCCCAGAGTGTATTTTCCATCCCCTGTACTTCAGGCAAATGGCAAAAGAAATACTATTCATAACTTCACTTTGTTCTTTCATCCTTATTTAATGAGTTGTCCGATTCATTAATCCAGTATTTAGCTACTATTCTTTAAGGCTGGATTTTTCCCATTCCCCTCAAAATCCCAGATACACCCCAATCCTGAAGTACAAAGGTACAGATCTGCCTAGCTACATGTTATTTCTCCTCTTACTGCTGTTCCTACGAAGGAAATCAAAATAGTTTTCATTCTGATTTCCAATCCCATATTATGAGAATGCAAAAATATTAATAATTAAAAACATAGCAAGAAAAAAAATGCCTTCTACCACAGAAGAGAAAGGGAGCTGGTTACTGTCAATGGAAGGTGCTTTTTATGTCAAATAAATTAACTGCACTTCAAAATGATGGTGGTGTGTCAGCCTCATCGTCTCCATCCTCAAGTCCAATTATGTATCTCAAGGGAATGCATCCCAGAACATATTACTAAAACACAGGTGTGGATAAGTTAAACCACAAAAACATATACTCAAGCTGCATTCAAAATCCGACTGTGACCCACAGAGCCAGGGGAATGCAAAGGTTTGGTTGCTGAGCATGCCAATCGCTGCCAAGCTGCCTCAGCACAAAGTTCTCTGGAAATAAAGCCTGTTTGTGGGTTGAAAGATTCAGCATTGTATGTACATTTTAACATACACTTTTGGTGCCCAAAACACTGTTGCTTAATTAAAATGGGATGCTGTGCCATCCAGAAAGCATCATTTGCTGCCCAGTCCCACTTCTCTCAACTATCACATCAGTGAAGAGGATGGAAGGTCTTTACTTTTTTCTCATCCCATAGCTGACAGCTAATGGCTGTTTTAACTTTCACATGGAGCAAATTTTGCCCTCTGGAACACCTCTGTCACTCCAATGCCTTTCACACAGTTGCATGACTTTAGCTGAGAGCATGTTTTGGCCCCAGGGGTTTTGATGACAATGGGAATCTGAATTAATTTTCCCAGCCAGACTGATAGTTCAAGAGGTATAAAAGCCTCAGAATCCATGAGGTTCACACATCTACAATTAAAATATTTAAATGGCCAGCTGCATTGAGGTTTATAAAGGAGAGTTAATTTCCTACAGAACTTGGAGAAAAAGCCTTCAGAAGTTTGTCATTTTCTCCTGACAACACTACTTATTGCTGCATTTGTTTTTGTTGAGCCTGGACTGAGTTGTTTACTCTGTGCATCTCTTAGTATAAAATATTCAGAGTTTATCCTAAGCAATATCACGGTTCAGGCTAATGATTGTTTCCCAGGACTGGGATCCATGCCCTTTGCGTTTCTGCTCTCAGAGCAGCCAAATGCTAAGCCATAGAATTGTTTTCTTCCTCTGAAGCAGCAGCTGGTCCCTTGGAAGACACCATAAGCATCTCTGCCGAAATCTGTGTAATTGCACATGTCGGCGTGGTCTGCTCTTAACGTATCCTCTCCCAGACAAAACAGTGTTTTCTCAAGCTGGCTTTGAAGACTGTGTGTTTAAAAATAGCTTCAGGAAGATACACACATATATTTTGCTATAAACTGTGTACAATGTGTACTGTGTACAGAATATTAATTCTTCAATATGTGATTTTGTGAGATTGCCTCATTGGCATCGTTATTGCTATATATGGAGCTGGTTTGTGTGCAAATATGATTCTAGACCCAAAGTTTTAGCTTGGCACAATCATAAAACAACATAGATTTCAACCTGTCGCTGTGTAACAGGAGTGTTTTTAAAGATAAATCTTTAATATGCAGTAAGTGGCTATGTCACTCTTTTCTGATCATAGTTTGTCTAGCTAGGAAACTAATTAGCAGAATCTGGTGACCTGAATGTCAGAACCTCTGATATTTCAACAAAAAGCAAAATCCTTAATTCAACAGTCGACGTATTGTAGAAATCTGCCATACTCTCCTGCCTATCTCTTATGACTCATAAAGATGAACTTTGTATGGGGGCAAAGAGGGTGAGGTTTTTTTGCCAAAATAACTAGAAATCATAAGAAGCTCTAATTTACAAGTTTGATGAATTGCAAGCAGCTCAGTAATATTTAATTATTGCTCTAACTTAGGCATACCTGTCTACAGATACAAAAGACAAGATACTCAGTCTTCAACAGGTTTCTTGCCAATAAATCCTACTGGGCCAAGAATATCCTTATCATCATTGTGGCACTACTGAGACAGAGACCAGCAGCTTTACAGAGGAGGTGTGGAGTAAAGCAAGAGTAAACCCTGAACTACTCAGTCCCAGGCAGGATCCTCACCTCCTGAGTAATCCTTCTGTTCAGCTGAGGAATGCTTCACTGCCGTAAACCTCTTGCCTCTGCCAGGCATCAGGGGAGTCATTATTTCAGGGGCTTTATAATGGACTGCAGAGTCCGTTACCTCCCAGCTCCCAAAGATGGATGGAGATGAAGCTGACAGTAACTTGAGGTAGTTAACAGCTGATTTCATGGAGCTGATGATACCGACTCACTGGCACTAATCAGGTGAGATTAAAAGGACAGCATGGACAGGGAGACAGACTCACCAAATTAAACATTCGCACTTCAAAAGCTTTCTAGTTGAACAGCTGCCTGCTACAGCCCCAACCTGTCCCCTGTTCTGGGGCAAGACGGAGCGGGTAAGCCCCCAGGGCTGTCAATCTTGAACCATTCAGCAGCACTGAAGAAAAAAATCACTTAAAAAATAAGATCTAGTTCAAAATGAATTGTGTGATAAACCAACTGGCAGCAAAGTAAATCCATCATATAAACAAGTAGAGAGTATTTTCACCACTTCCAGAAAGAGTTTGGACTCCTGGAGTGAGCTAATTTCTGCGCGAGTGACCACAAAATAAAGCTCTTAGGTAATGTAGTGATAAGTACTCAAAAGTATGATAGATGGAGAAATAAGATTAGCTCCACTTTATGTACAAGTACATTACATTCTTCATCACATACTTTAACGGCGAAGCAGCTGCAGCACTTGCAAATTACAAGCTCTGGCTTTGTTTTCAGAGCTCCTGCATAAATAGTTGTATTTAACAACTCCAGGCAGGCGCTTCTTTCTGTAAATTGTCCTAAGAATGTGCTGCAAGTCTGCAGCAAGGAACTGTTCCCAAAAATGCAGTATCATTTAAATTGGAGAACTGCAGTATCACTCCCTTTCCCTAGGTTTTTTTTCCCTGTGGTTCCTTGTAGCAGTTACCATGCTGGGGTTAGCGATCACTGTGCCCTGGGTTGTTGAATAAGGTCCTCGGTTGCTCATCTGCTTTTTGTCTAGGAGAGGGAAGAACCTTCCTCAGATTCAATCTATTTCAGCTATTACCTTTCCTGTCTTTCTTACACTATTTTTACTGCACATTAGATAAAGCCTAGCTGGCTGCTGTTAGGAAAATTAGGTCTTCTATTGTTTTAACATTAATTATGGAGAGTTCAAGATAAGGTTTGTGTTAGAAAAGTAGGGGGTAGGAATGGTTTGAATTTTACTTTCATTATAATTAGACAGGAAATTATGAAAAGGTGAAAAATAATTCATTGAAGTGCTTTCCTCTAGCAAGCTAACAAGAAAAGTGCATTCTCATACAGATAGAGTTCAAGGCACATTATTGAAGCACCATTGTTCTTAATGTATGCCTCTGCCTGGACACATTGAGCCTGTTTCTATTGCACTTTACATGTGGGCAGAAATGGGCAGGATGAGGCCTTCTGACTCCATTCTGTTCAATTGAGGGCCCTTTCTGTTACAAAAAAATTAGGCTAAATTAGTCCATGGTGTAACTCCATGGAAGCCATTTGCATTACTGCAGAGATTAATTTGAACCATCAGTCAATTTCTGCATAACTTGCAAAGGACATGAAAATATGACTAATCTAAGAATGAATTAATTGGGCAGCTGTCTCCCTTTCATTTGTACGCTACTGAGATAAACATTTGGACTAAGAAGCTGTCCTCATTATAATTTCCTCACTTGATGCTGCTTTGTGGGTGATGTTTACAACTGCCACATAACTACAATGTTTTCAGAATTTTTCTTCATGTGAAATTACTATAGTTCAGGCTTTTAAAGGCACTTTTACAGGGAGAAAAAGGAGTGCATGGACCTTGCTTAGAGCTTCTAAGCAGCTGTAAAGACTGACTGTGCCCTGTAATACTGTCTTCCCTCTGTAATAAACCATCTCAAGGTGTTTGCTCCATCACTGATGTTGGTCTAACTCTTTATTTCCCTCTAACTATGGCTCGAAGGCCAGTGGGGAGCAAGTGAAACGCAATGTAACAGGCCAGCAAAACTTCAGCAGTGCTTATGCTTCCTGCCAGGATGGATGAGCAAAGGATGTCCTTGCCATGGTACAACTGCTTTAATATTTTTCTTCAAGGCCTTTTCTCCCCACCTGTGAAGACTGAGGCCCCATGGTTCAGCATACATATAGAAAGGTTCATCCCACCACGATGGGCTCCTTTATTTCTCACTGTATCACCCATCACCGAGTAGCTGAATAATTTATGCATAAATTCTTCCAAGTTTCCACCACTTCTTTCTTTTCAGGTTCACAAGCCTATTTAGCTGTGGTTTGCAAGAAAAGCAGGACACTGGGAGCGAAGTCCTTCAAGTGAGTCCATGGCAGAAGACCACCAAAGTTAATGAGACTAGTGGAGATAAGGATTTTGTCCGTTCAGCGTCAACAGTAGCTTCAGAAACTACATAAGGCAGGCTGAGGCTGGGAAAAGGATGTATTTCTCCACCTTGTTTGCAGATAAGGAAGTGAGATTCCAAGGGGAATGAGTGATTTACCCACAGTCACACAGGAAATCAGCAAGAGATATGGAAATTAATGCTGAGAAGCATTTCAGTGCTTTAATCATAAAGCCAATCTTTCCCCTCAAATGCCAACAGCATTAAATGTTCCTTTTCAATAATGGAATAAGCATAAGAGTTTCACTGACTTACAGTAATGCTTCCATCAAAATATTTAAAGGGTAGCCAGTTCAAGTTGAAATGGTTGGTCAGTATTACGACCTATGTCCAACTGTAGGGATCAGCAATTGTAGGGACCAGGGATTGTAGTTGAACTGAGCAAGTTTACCTGTGAGATTCCTTTGAGGATCAAGTCATGCTAAGGTCAGAAAATGCAAGGTCAAAAAGTACTACGTGCGTTTCATTATATTTACTACTAATTAGGTATGCTTTGAAAAATGTGGACTGAAATATTCTCTTGCTGGGAAGCTATCAAACTGTTAGGCTGAGGGAATATACAGCTTAGAATAGGAAAGATTCACATCTCTTGCCTACAAATAAATCACTTGTACATTATCTATCTATCTGACCATCTCTGAGTAGTATTTATATTAACGTGATATCTAGGTAGCTGCCCAGAGAAGCACTTTTTGTATAAATACATAATAGCCTGGGCCAAAGTCTGTTTTTATTTAAACTAGCTTCAATTCATTGTGTCTTAATTGAAAATGATGGTGTTACATCAGTGATCAAAGAATTGTCTCATTAATTGTCTATTAAATCATTAGCTATTAAACAGAAATAAAAGGTTAAGAATGCAACACTCTTTGTTCTGCCCAAAAGAATATGAATATCTCTCCAATTACAAAGAAACAATAAAGGCAGAATTAACAGTGAAAAGAAGCTTAAGATTAGGCAATTACATCCAAAATGCCTGACAACTCTTATTAGAGGTTTTAGCAGTACAACCTATATAGAAAAGGCAACACAAATTTGGAAGTGAAGTCAATATTGACTTTACCAAAGGGGCTTGTAAAGGGAATATGCAAATTTCTGAAAAAATATAGGCACATAAACCCTGTACTAAATTTTAACTCAGCTAATTAATCGTTATGGATTCAATCTTGCAACCAATACATATATTTCCAGTTAAAAAATTATGCTTTAACAGCATTCAGTCTGAGAGCACCTCTCAGTAATTTGTGACTGAAATCCATTACACGTATGCTGCGATTTTCACAAAAATAACATTACTCCCATTTTATATCACCAGGACGAGGCAAGATGAACTCAGTGAAGACTACATTCAGACCTCTTGTTTTTGTTCATTAAGTCAATATATTAGGGAGTCAGGTACCAGGTCTGGGAAAGAGTCCCAGAGGCATTCTCTTCTGTCAGTGATTTGATACCCAAATAATTTCACAGAGCAGTCAAATGAAGACCTGATTTATACCTACTTAGTCACTACCAAAAAAGGGGGAATTATAGTGCAAATCTTGTAGGACCTGTTCAGAATTTTGGCCGGTGTTTTGGTCTGCTCTATCCAGATCACTCAAAGGTGTGGGAAGGCACTCATCAGCTGGAAGGTGCTCTGGAGCAGCTCTAATTCCACGTAGATATACAACCAGTTTTGAAAAAGCAAAAAAGGAAGATGGTCAAAGGGCAAGAGCTTTGCTTTCTTGAATTGTATAAATCCACAACTGCAACTAGAAATCTTGTCTCTGCTCACAGAGGTCATGTCAAGCCTTATTTAGTTGCTAGCTTCAGTGGACCTTTTAAATCTGGGAACCAGAATAACTTCATGTCCAGCTTTGACAGGATATCCATATGGACGACTGCTGATGAACTAAATGGACTTTAAACAGACAGTGTTTTGAATGCAACATCTCTCTAACACTGCAGATACTAATTTTATTAGTGGAAAAGGAATAGGAGTCTTTTTCCTGACCTTTTCCTATCTGGTTCAGTCCAGTATTCTCTAAACTACAGCAAGTCCTAGAAATACTAGAAACTCAATTAATAGAAACAATGGTCCACAGACATTGTCTTTTAGCTCTTGATCTGGTTTTCTGGAGTGCAAAGAAAAGACAGTCTCAGCAATATGTTGATGATATATAACTTGGTGCTTGCATTTATAATAATAACAATTTGTTATTTGTATTTATCAACTGATAAATAATAGCCACTAATCGGATAATAGCTATATGGCACACAGCAAAAAAAGAATAGCAGAATTTATCAAGAGAGTCTTTTCCTTTGACAATTAAGTTAGTCATAAACAAAGATACTCATTCATGTTCCTTCTGGTAAGGACTCTCAAGGAAATTTTGTTTCCAGAAAAAGAAAATGTGATTTTTTTTCTTTTCTCATCTGATATATAAGGGAAAATATAGAAGCTAGAGCACAGGCTAGAGACTCAAAAGACCTATTCCATCACTGGCTGAGTCTAAACATTGGAATAGTCACTTTCATGAAAAGGGAATATTACACTTACGTCCTTTGCAAAATGCTTTGAGGTATGAAAAGTTATAGTTATTGTATAACTAAGCCCTAAGCTATCAACTTCTCTGAGGATACAATGGCACACATGCCTCTGCCCAATAATTTGAATCTTATTTATGAATTACTTGCTTTCATGTTAAATGGAGATAAATAATTGTTGTTGGACCTAAAATGTAATGAAATTTTGTTTGTTTTAGAAAATGTAATTTATCTCCAAAATTGGTAACAAGCTTATTCAGAGTTGTCAAAAGGTGAATTTTTTATTCCAGCATATCATCTTCAAAATAAATAGCTTTGCTCTGTGCAATTCTTTAGGCAGATAAAGAACATAAAAATTTATCTGACAAAGTACAAGCTATCTGTTAGGACCTTTGCAGTCTCATCTACAAAGAGGTTATAATAATAGGTTAAAACTACACAGGTATAGAATGTGGGTTTCAAATGCAATCTGAAGAGAAATTAAAGTGCTCAGGTCTGGAATACATTCACACATGACCCCACCTGGAGCACTGCGTTCAGCTCTGGGGCCCACAACATAAGAAGGACAGGGATCTGTTGGAGCAAGTCCAGAGGAGGGCCACCAAGATGATCAGAGGGCTGGAGCACCTCTCCTATGAAGACAGGCTGAGAGAATTGGGGTTGTTCAGACTGGAGAAGAGAAGGTTCCGGGAAGACCTTACAGCAGCCTGCCAGTACCTAAAGGGGGTCTACGAGAAAGCCAGAGAGGGACTTTTACAAGGGCATGTTGTGGGAAGACAAGAAGTAATGGCTTTAAACTGAAAGAGGGTAGATTTAGATTAGCTGTAAGGAAGAAGTTCTTCACTGTGAGGGTGGCGAGGCACTGGAGCAGGTTGCCCAGAGAAGTTGTGGATGCCCCATTGCTGGCAGTGTTCAAGGCCAGGTTGGATGGGGCTTTGAGCAACCTGGTCTAGTGGAAGGTGTCCCTGCCCATTGAAGGGGGCTTGGAACTAGATGATCTTTAAGGTCCCTTCCAACCCAAACCATTCTGTGATTCTATGACACAACTGATAGCTAGAATATGGGGAGGAACTTGCTTCTTGAAAGCTACAGAGAGAGTTTATCATAGATCTACAGGTTACAGGATTAGTATACTACTCTATTTTTATAGTTTTTATATATAATATATACTGGACTTTCCTCAAATTGAAACAAAGAAACTATCTTTCTAGGACTACCTTAAGAAACTCATAAATAATATTAAAAAAACCCAGCCCTATACAGAATTCACTGTAGTCAATTCTTAGGTTCATTTAAATAAAAAAAAAAAATCACCCCCAAACCACATGATAAATCAACTAAACCTATTAGAAGTTATTCAAAAGGACCTCTTTTATGCCTAAAAATAATAATCAGCTAAAAGCTGAAAGCCATGCAGTGGTGTCAGAAGTCATGCAGTCAGTGTCTTGATAAAGTCATATTAATGCTATTTTCATCTCAATGTCAGAGGGAAAGCCAGTTGAACATATTATTTAAAAAAAAAAAACAAACCACAAACCACAAACATTGTTTAAAAGCTCCCAGCTCTCATTTTAATAATTTTTGCCATATAGTTGTTATTTCCTACTCTCTGTCATGCTCCTCCAGCTTTTGGTACAGTTCAGTGTCTTTACTTATAAGAAATTCCTGGCTGGAAAGCAGGTGATGCAGTGAGAAGCATGTAGGAAACCTTGCTGTACACGGTAACAACATACTGCATTATTACTGTTAAATAATGGATGCAGAAAAGGCACACAAGAACAAAGTTCCCTGGGTGGGGAGCTGACTTTTCCCAAGTGTGATGTATCAGACAACACGTTCTTCCTCATCAGCACTGGCTGGCCAGAGAAGAAAGACTAGGACTGCTCTTTCAGCGTCCCTGGCCCTCTCTCGCATATGGAACACACCAGGCAAAAATGGCTCTGCATCAGTCTATGGAAACGTGCTAACCCCGCATAACCTCTGGAGACCGCTCTCCTCATTGCACAGTGGCAACAACCCACCGCCACAGAAACAGCCATGAGTGTAAAACAACTGGTTGAAATAAAGTCCCGAATGTGGGCTAGGTCTCAATATGGTGGTGGTGGAGGAGAAAAGGGTGAAAACTCCGTTCTCCGCCTCATGTGGGTGCCTTACCTTTATGACGTCTTCATCAGCTGATTTGCACTCAGCGGAGTCTGAAACATCGACCACGGACCCATCCTCCTGCACAGCAACAACCTTGACTGGAACAGACACCGTTTTGCCCGTCAGAATGGCCGTGTTAAGGACTTCCGTGTCCTGTATGCACACACACACAAACAAAGGATGGGCGTTACAGAAGCACAAAACCATGAGAATGTTGCAGGGGTCAGACCGATGAACCAAAACGCTGCCTCTGACAGGGGCAGGAGCAGAGGAGCGACCCTTCCTTGCACATACCCTTTGAGCTCCCTGCAGTCAATGGTTTAACAATTTTCTAAGCCAAAAGTTGCATCTGGACCATCAAGTTCTGGTTTTGACAAACATGGGTTTACTCTTTTTGAGCCCATTTACAGGTTTGGCTGCTGTGGCAATGAAATCTGTAACGCAGTTACGTGCGAAGGCACATCTGCAGCTTGGCAGAACCACAGTGCTATTCAGGTATGATCTCCAGACGGTGTCAGCGACTCTTCCCACCCCTTTGCCCCGAATCATGCCAGTGATTTGGGAGGTGATTATCAAGCATTACAATAACAGCGTTTCTTCCTTACTGTTCCAGCTAACAGTGTTGTGAGCTGACCATTTTCCCTTTTTGAGACATAAAGACATGATGAGAAAAAGTATGGATGAGGTAAGGTATTAGAAACTAAGCAATGCCATCCATATACAATTTTTTTAGTCTTTCCCCATCAAAATCCCACCTAGAGATGTTTTACCACATTTATCTCTAATCCTGATGAATTCACAGTGCTGGCATTCTAATGACTCCATTAACACAGCCTTCCTCTGTGTCTCAGTATGGCTGCAGTTTGATTAATTACTCCAAATGAGTTGCTACAGAGGTCCCTGCCTTGCGTAAGCAGGTATGCAGACTGGAGGGGAACAGCCTCCAAAGGCCTACAGAGCAGCTTGTCTCTGCTTAAGCAGTGCTTACTGCAGGCCCAGAACTGACACGCACGCAGAGCAAGAACTAGAGATTCAGTCTGGCCTTCTCAAAAAGCCTGCAATAGGAAATACTGCTTCGAATCAATCCGCTTTTCATTTTTCAACTTCCATAAAACTAATTGCTTGCCAGTTGGAAAAAAAAAGTTGCTTCAAACTAATCTAACTTTAAATTCCATTATTAGAATTGGAGGAAGAAGAAATGGATTTTAGTGAAAAATTTGATGGCAGCTTGCATAGGGAGATATATTCACTATCATTTGCTTCTGTCTGCTAGCTAGATTGATAGAAAATAATGGGCATTGACCACAAGCTAAGGACAGCTGGAGAAGACCAATAAATACTTGCAACTAAGATGTATTATTAATCAATATTCGGAAACTTCTACAAAAAGCACCCTGAATTAAATGAGTTGAAGTACTAATAACACTAGTGCCAGCTAACTAATATAGTCTACTAGAGCTTTATGGGCAGTCATGTTCCAGACAAGCATTTAAGCATGTACTCGAGTCCATTTCTGTTCAGAACAGCTCTAAAAGTATGTGCTCAACTTGACACTTAGATTTCAATGTGATTTAAGCATGCATTTAAGTGTTGTCCTGAATAGAGATGCTTTTCTGAATAATACCTCATGAAATAAATATACTGCCTTTGTTCTGTTCTCTGCAAGGCACAAACCAGATGTTTTACACAGTAAATGACTGTCTAGTTTTTGTTTATGCTGAATGGGCTCATTTATAACCAGCTGCCATCCATGAGGGAGGGACACTGGGAAAGACAGAAGTATGTGACAAAAGTGGAGGTGTGAAAGAACAACTGTAAAACCTTTACAAAGACTGAGCTTTGAACAAAACCAAGACGAAAATGTACTGTTAGGTGAGAGAAAACAATCAGATGCACCTCAGGTGAAAAGAGGTTGAGGTTGTATAAGACAGCAAAAGAGAAGCTGAGGGTGCTTTGTCCACTAGTATGTCAGAGAAGAGATAGTTAGATTTCACCAAACCAACTGCAAATATCCCATAAATCCTAAGCCATCAATCCAATATAAACATATGCCAGATACATGATGAAGACATGGTGGTCCTGTGTTAAAACTCTCCCAAGAAGCAGTTTGCCAGCATGCTATTTCTAAGCCGTTCTTCAACCACAGTCAGTCTTTTTCAGTGCATCAGGGGAAACAGTATTTTTGCCAAGGTCACAAACTACGAGCATGTGACTAATTCTACTTCCAAACCCACTTTCTGTTAGCACAGCTATGTAACTCCTACATGTCAGGGGCAGGCAGCACTGCAATTATGGTCTGATCCAAAGCCCTACTGAGTCATAGATGAAAGGCTTCTTTTTACTTCAGTGGACTTAGAACCAGGTTCTCAACAGGCCTGAACTAATTTCTCCTTTGGTTTTTGCACTGTTTGTTGCATCACCCTAGTGTTGACCTTCATGTGTGACAAAGCATAAACAAAACCTCTAGCCTCCTTTTAACACTAAGTGCTGCTTAGCTACCAAGCTGAAGTCAAACTTCGATGCTCTGAAGGATAATGCAAAGTTTATAAAGACATTTGCATTCCTTTTGTAAACTCCCTGTGAAGATAAGCATGAGAGAAAAGGTCTTAAAGGAGACACCTCCGACCCTGCTATTTGTGGGCGCTCTGAAATATGCTCATCCTACTCCTGACACAAGCACTGTCCTGAACCTTCCCTCCTTCCCAGCGTGTACAGGTACCACTGTGCTAATTAGCTGATGCTGCTTCACTTCACTGGTAAGCAATTCTACTATCTAAGTTAATATTTCAGATGCCTGATACCTGGATTGAGTGCTACACAAGTATAATAGGCTGTGTAAAGACCTTTTTAAGAGCTGGCTATTTATAGACTAAAAAAATGTATTTCCTCTGAGGAAGAAATATGAAGGCAGAACTGAACTAATTGACTGTCCATTAGATTTATAAACGGACTTTTTTTTTTTTAGTGCATCTTCAACAAGTAATAGCATTTAACCTAGATTCTGTTGGGCTTGTTTTATATTTCCACGGTGGGGTTTACTGCAGAAGAAATGCGTTACTGCATTTAAGATACCTGTGCTGGTTATTATTAACAGCATCTGAAATGAAGAGAGGGGTAATAATGTTGATTTACATGGGCAGGTCCTCCCGCATGGCACACCATCAGTGAAACATCTGAACAACACCCAGCGACCACCAGCACAAACCTCTAACGGCTGACACTGCAAGGTCCCAGGTGAAAAACTGGGAATCTCTTCCCATTTCTTTTGTCGAGGGTTTCAGCTGCCAGATCTTGACCAAAACCTTCAATTCAAGCAGCCTGGGTGGAAGCTACACATTCATATTGCAGGCTCTATCCCTGAATAATAATTATGTGCGTGTTTATCTCCAGCTCCTTCTCTGTACCTGAATGCATTAGCACTTCAGCAGAGCTCTTCTTAATTACAACTGTAACCTGCTAATAGCATTTCTTTGTTGTCTGAAGGAATCTACTTCTTATCCAGCCTAGGCTAAATTAAAATTTAATACAACATCAGGTCGCAACAGAACTAGGAAGCAAATGACAGCTGTTTAATTAAAACCTAAAGCTGATTAGATGGCACTATGGAGAGAAATACTCAAGAGGAAGAGCAGAAAACTACCAAAACTCAAGGCCAGGATAATGGCTTTATTTAAATATGAATAAACCCTGCGCACAGCCATAGTAAATGTTTGACAACTTATTGCTTTGGACAAATGGGGGGAAACGTGAATGGGAGACGTGTCAAGAGTCATGATAGCGCTGTGATTACCAACGCTGCTGTTACCTATGTATGTGACCAGAAGCAGGGATTACTGAGGAATGACTGCAATAGGTAGACACGAACCAATTGAGGAACTCCAGGCATAAAGTTCCCAATAATTAGGCTCTAAACAACACCACACCAACCTAAATCCTCCTCAGGCATGTGACCCTACAACAGCTCACCCAGCTACTGTGAGCCAACATGACACAGTTTTCCCCCCTCTTCTGGCTGAAAAATAAAGACATGGAGAAATAGATAATGCATCTCACAAGAAAGCATCTCAGGAGCCAGGAGCTGGACACAGGTTACCTAGACCCCAGCTCAAAGCCGCCAGTGCATCTTTCCTGCCCCTCCAGGAGCAGCCAGCATCCTTTCCACGAAGTCTGGCATGGCAAAAGGCCCCACGCCGACTCAGTTTACTGTGACAGATATCATCCTTGTGATGAATGCACAAGCTGGATGTGGTTTTTTAGAGGTTAACAAAACATGCTACAGTACAGTAAACCCAATAAACACTCAATTGTAAATCAAGAGGGAAACCTAAAGCCAACCCTGTTCCACTGACAAATGCTACAGCTAAATGCCTTTTGGCATTTAGTTGAAATGACTGTCTTCAGTGAAGAAGGCATAGAGCTGAAACATTTGTCTGCAGAATTGCATTCCTTCATTATTATTTTTTTCCCCAGAGTGTACCTCGCAAAAATACATTTGTAATATTAGAAGGAATCTTTAGGAACCAGTTCTCCTGCCTGGAAACAGCATCTCTTAAAAAATGTAAATTATAGGGCAGATTGTGACGTGTGGGCTGGGTTAGGGGAGGTTTTTTTATTTGATAAATTATTCACCACCTTTTTCTTCAGATCAAAGAGCAAGGCAATATAAGTCCATTAAGCAAGCTTAATATATAAATTAGATGCTTTGCTGAAATTATTATAATCCAAAGCAATTCTGTACTTTTTCCCCCTCCTAGCTGAATATCATTTTAGGTGTCCAATACATATTAATGAAGCCTGGTTGCTAGAAAGCTATTTATATTTTCCACCATTATATCAGGTAAGATATACCATTTTGCCACCCAATGGTGAGAATGAACAACTGAGATTACGTGTTTATGAAACATTAGAAAACATAAACAATCTTGCAAAGAATTCACATTGTTCTTTGACCCTTTTTCCTCCCCACATTCACAAAGTCAGTCCACTTCATGCCAGGGAGCCAGACCCCACAGTAATGCTAGCAGGAGTGCTGCTAGCTGCTTTGGCAGATGGCTGATCGGTTGTTATTTGTGGGCTGAACGGGCAATCCTGCCTGCCCAGGACTTGCCTCAAGACTGCAGAGGCTGTGCATGTGAAAGGAGTTCCATTACAAGTCCTAATAAAGGGCCGAATAGTGGCTAATTCCCTACTCTGCAAACATCACTTCAGTGCAGCCACTTGTGGAATCAACTGTTTACCAAGTTTTCAGGAGTCAGAGCGAGGCCTAAAGTGTAACCACACACGAGTCCTCCTGCCCTGACAAGCACGCGTGTCCCTAGGTTATTCCCACTTCCCTCCAACCTTCCTCTGTCTCCGGCTGTTTCCTCATTTCAGCTTCTTATCCAGCATATCGCTATTAGGAGTGATCAGTTATGACAGATGGCAAATCACAAATACTGCAGGCTATCGTGTCAAAGTTAAAGGCCATCCTTTATCTCCTTTGTTTACCTGCATAATAGCTCTACTTCATATTGGGATCCCAAAGGAGGAAAAGGCAGGTGCATATATTCTACAGGAGAAATTAATTAATGTAGATTGAACCATACAGAGAGGTTCTTAATCACCAATTCTTACAGAACAATGTAAGCAGCAACTATTAGCCTAATTGAATATTATTCTAGATGTATATTAGCATGTGCTGCAAAAACAATTTGCTATAGCACAAAAAAGCATGATACAGAGACTCCAAAGTGGAATCTTATTTCATAACTTGTCTTTTTGCCGCAGATATGCTGAAGGAAGCTCTTATCTTAGCAGAGTGTACCTGGCACACACGATCAGCCAGAGTGGTAATTCTGTCTTGGAGTTCGTGGAAACTAAAGCTGAGATTTATTCCATTTCCATGTTTTTTTATGAAGGAAATTCAGCTCATTTTGAGGTTTATGTAGGATGAATAAGCAAAACCTGCTGCTGAAGGTGAAACCTGATTAGAAGCACAGATACTGTCATATCTATGACCCGAGGCAGTTTTATTTTATTTTTTATAACTCAGAACAGATCTGCCCCCATTAAGGAAAGGTTCAGAACACAGCCTGGTGCACTTGGCAGAAGTAATTGCAACCTGTCAGGCAGTCTCCGCTGTCTCAGCTAAGTACCAGTGCCTTCTGCATGAGCAAAAGACCTTTCCTGAGACTGCGCTCATGCTATTTTGCTTCAGCCCATTATGTCCCAGTAGAGTGTATTCTCCAAACCTGCTGTGTTAAACATCATGACACCATTGCTCTGAAGTGCATACCTGGGATAGAAGCAATGAGAAATTCTTACAGCTGGAGAGCAACTATCACACATCTGATTTTAGTTGTCTGCACAGAGAAGAGACACCAGGAGCTCCCAGCTTGTGTTTCAGGACCTTTTAGTACACCAAGAAATACAGGACCTGAAGTCAGCCTAAAAGTATGGTAAACTCTGCCAGTCATTCACATTGGAATATACAGTATATTTAGAGATATGTATAGTACCTCAGCATTCATCTGACAGACTTGTACCAGTTCTTCTCAATAGTAAGTGATTGGTAACCATTTTCAAGCATATTTAGAAATTCACAGTTCATTTAAAGATGTTGTTTTTTCCCTTTTTATTCCAGAAAAACATGATCATGTTCTGACTTAATAAAATTGTGTGTCACCTCCAACTGAAATCAAACAATATCACCCTGAATTCAAGAGGATACAAAACAGGTAGAGTTGTCTACTCAAGAGCAATGACATGAGCCTCAGTACAAACTGATACAGTAATGATTGTTTTCAAATGGCCATGAAATGACAATATAAACACTCCTCAAAGGCATTGCTTTTTCCACAGAAAAATCTAGGGAGGCCATGCTTTGCCTAGTTTATGGAACATAACTATTGGATTCACTTGAGTACC
This sequence comes from Haliaeetus albicilla, assembly GCF_947461875.1. Classification (NCBI taxonomy): domain Eukaryota; kingdom Metazoa; phylum Chordata; class Aves; order Accipitriformes; family Accipitridae; genus Haliaeetus; species Haliaeetus albicilla. Next base: position 32,536,918 of record NC_091492.1, on the reverse strand, counting down.
AACAGTAGTCAAAGATACAATTTTCTAACTCCGTATCTTTGTCCCACAAGCTTAATAATATTTAATAGCATTGCGGATGGCCATTTTGAAGAATTTCTTTCAGACACTCCTCCAATTGCTTTCCTAGTCATCACAATTTCTTTCGGAGTGGGCTGGAAGGAGCGTTTTCTGGAGGAAGTTCTATGCCACCGGTACAATAGGAGAGCTGGCAACTCACTGGCTTGAAAAGGCTTCAGTTTCACAAGTGCAAAACTACAGACATTGAAACATAAGGTTGCGTATCACATGAGTTTACTGCCGCAATCTGTGTGCTCATCTTCTACCATGAGTGCTACCTGGGCAGAAATCCATGTCCTTCTGTAATAACAGCTGTTTAATGCTATAGAAGAATGCACAAATTAATTACAGCATGTCTACATGACTTCCCAACATCCTGCAGGAGCATCCTCTCATGGAGGGAGTGTGGGTTCTATTCCTGCTTCAGACACAGTGACTTGCTTCATTAAGCCATTCACAGAGTGGCTACTGCTTCAGAATACCTGTTTATGAGCAGAAAAAGATACATTGGAAAGCGACTGTGACATCATGCAAAGTCCTCTGAAATCCCCTGATAGAAGACAGTTGTCTAGCATTTGCTAGACAGGGGGTTCAGGAGAACTGGATTTTATATCTTCTCCCTCAGCATAGCTCAAACACTGGTGTAAGTCCAGAGCTCATAACGTACCAAGTAAATGCAATAAAGAACTGTATTTTCTGGACAAAGCTAGATGCATATACTTATTAACTCTATTTGAGAAGCACATTATGGATTTTAAAATGGAATAGAGATCTACTAGATGCTCACATTCATCATCCTGCAAAAGGAGGGTGTCATTTTCTGAAGAACATGGATCTGACCGGAGAGACCCATGCCTTAACCAAAGAAGTTTGGTTTGTTTTTTTCGTGAAGATGGTCTGTCTTACCTGTCAGGACCAGACTGCTGTACTTACTTATTTTACCTATTTAAGTGATTTCATGGGCTTGCATTCGACTACTCTCAGATGTAAAGCATACACACACACTGCTGCAGGACTGGCTTTTCAGACAGCAAACACTTTGGAAGCAGACTGTTTCCCACTGTCTGCTCTCCCTCAGAAAGGCCATTCTCCCCCAAAGCGCCTGCGGCGAGTCATTCATTCTCTGGCAGTTCCTGTCTTAGGCACATGTCTTAGGACAGCATAAGTGACACTTTGGAAGTTTTATCTCTCTCCATTGCCTACTAAAGGGCTCAGATGTCTAGCTTAGACTCGATGTCTAGAATTAGGGGAGAGAAACTCTATCCCTTCCCACTTTCAAAATTATAAACAATCAGTACCTGTATATTACTGTTAGCGCCTTCACTCCTAACAATTTTTACACCACTGCATGTTTCCTACAGTGACATGGACTTCACAGATGATACAACCATGCCTTTTATCTACTTTACTTCATAAAGCTGCCTACTACTGTATTTGATGCAGTGAAAATTAAAAGCAGGAGAACACATCTGTAGCCAGTCTAGGTATCAGCCTTTACTATCCTTGCACACCAGAGCTTTCTGGTGTTTTATTCACTGATTTTGGGAGCATCCATCAACTGTATATTGCTCATCCACTTGAACGAAGTGTTGCCTTTCAAGTCTTCAACATTTACTTTCTACTTAAACAAACACTACAGATGTCTCCTGCCTGTGTTTAGAACTGCCTGGAAACTTTTTTGACAAGGAGAAAAAAAAAAGTTTCTTGACAAAAATCAAAAAGCATAAAAAAGACACCTTTGAGAATATTTTCTTTTGAAAAAAGCTAAAATTAAAAATTCTGATTTTTTTTCAAATAAGAATATTGATTTATTTGAGGTGAGGTTTTGAGAGTCTTCTGACTGATCTAAGGACTACTTGAGGTTTTTTTTTCTTCCTTCCTCTGCTTCTTCTTGGCTTGAATTTTGTTCTTCATTTTAATTTTTCAGTCTGTTCACCTTGTACCTGTTCAGAAGTGCTGCCTTGTTCTGACATGCCCCTATGTCTGCTTATTTCTTTTTTTGCTCAACTTTTATAAAGAACAACCTCTTTTTTATTCAAGTTCAGAATGAAATCCCTTTTTTGTTTTCATGATTGAATTTCTCAGTGAACTCTTGTGCAGTGTATTTATTTCCTGCAGACTAGGAGAATATAATCTGTGTTTCAAAAGCTGAGCCAGTGCTTTCAGAACATCAGTATTTTTCCAGAGTCCATCAGCTTTTAGTAGACACAGTCGCTCAAACTAAAGAGTGTTTTAAGAACCTGTGAGCAAAAATAGTCTGACTGGATTCTGCTCTCGGCTAGACTGGTGCAAGAGGGAGTAATTATAATAAAGACCATGACGTTACACAAATGTAAAAGTCCTGTGAAATCAGGATCAAACTATTTAATTTTTCATCTTTCCCCCGTCTCTCTTTCATCTGTTCTAAAAATTACATATTGAACGATTTATTTTAATTACTCCTTATAGTATCTTGTCTTTCCCAATACTGCAAAACCAGTTCTCAGCTCTGCCAAGGACAACAGGATGGTTATCTTCATTATACAGTTAAAATAACTGAGGCAGAAGAAATCCCACCAGGCCAGTGACAAATCAAGAAACTGAGTCCATATACCCAAAGTCCTAGGTCCATGCTTTTTCTGAGAGGTTACGCTCAAACCTACTGTCTTCAGGCTGTTGGTTCAGTACAGTTTAAATACCAATTCCCACATCTTTCCTATTAAATGGCCTTTTTGCATAACAAGTAAATGCTGAGCATGCGACATCTCAAACAGTTAATTTATTGGTTGCTTAACTGAAATTCAGCTGTGCAGCAAAAAAAGTATCAGTGACTGTAAAGAAATATAGAGGGCTACAAATAAAGCAACCAGTAACAGATGGAAGGAAAGGAAGAAATACTGTATTACTTGTCACCCTTCTTAAGTGGAAAATGATAATGGCATATTAGCATATACTCTAATGCCACAGACAGCTGAATGCACTTAAGAGAAAAATCAGAGTACCTCTTAATATGAAACTATTGCAAAACGTTCCATTTTAAGAGGCCTTCCAGTGTCATCTCACAGGTGGTTGGAAATGGGGCAAGACAATAGCAGACAAGGGGGATGACAATAATGTTTCTCAGGAATAGAAATAGAAAGTGACAGTATTATTGGTTTTCAATAGAAGCATTCTGTAAACAGACAAAGGTCTTCCATTTATTATTCTATGGAAGCAAGTATGTATCAAAATCACAGCATGTTTCTTTGATAAAGAATTTTAACAATGGTTCCTTGTCCTTATCCCTCAGCACCAAACTCAGCCCAAGCAGGGGACTGCAACATGGTTTTAAAACTTTTAGTTTAAAATTATTTGTAAACTATATGAAGTAGTGGCTGACTTGGTTTTCCATCTCAGCAAAAGACATTGAAGGACAGAAGGAAAATGAAAAAAGACTTCTATCTTTGCTTCCAAAGTATTATCTTCATAATTAGCCTTTAGAAGTCATTAAGACATTATTCAAATTCAAACTTTACAATCTATTTCTTTAGAACCTGTTACATTATGTGTAATGGAAAAAATACTGATCTTCCAGAAAGATAAACTAGGTACCGCTAGAGAGGAAAAGGAGAATTACGCAGTTTGTGTTGAAGAACACATCTACAGGAACTATCTCGGTGGAGGAAAACGTTTCCCATTTGCTGCCATTTTACTTAATGCAAGACACACAATTACAGACCCTGACTCAGTTGCGAAGAGAAATTAGATCACCACTACTGGACTGTTCAAATAGAATGAATATTCGCTATTCACCTCCATTAAGGAAATTTATCTTCCTTAAAATTGGCTGTTAACCATTCATTCTTTACTTTTCCTCTAACAATGGGCAGATTTCCAAATGATAATACATGTATTTCTTCTTTTGCAGTACCATTTTCAAATTATTTACTGTTGTAAGGTGGGAAGAAGGCCAGGTCTAATGCCATATTCCTTCTTGTACTGCAGCTGATGGGGTCTTCTTGCTGCATAGTCATTGCTCCTGCTAAATGGACAAATGCAAGGGAAGATGCTTTTGACAGAAGACATAGCTTAAGAAAAGATAAGGTTCTCTGGCATTTTGGCACATCATTTTAGCAAAAGATTGACCAAAAAGGAAAAAGTGTTGCACCTAAAGGCCTTCATAAATGTAACACAGAATTCCAGCTCAAAAGTGCATTCAGTTGAAAGCACCCCTATACACGTACCACACAGAAAAGAGCAAGCTCTCCTCACCTTCCACTTCTCCTTATAATTTTGGCTCTTTCCTGTCTTTTCTTACACTTTGGAGTATTTAGCCACGTTCTCCCTCCCTGATGACATCTCACTTCCTCGATGGTTCAAATGCGCTCACATGGCACAGATGTGGGCCAGTACTTCCCACATTTTGTTTTCAAAGTCTTCCTCCGAAAACGGAGGGTCTTACATAAATCCAATTATAAACTCTTTCATGCAAAGACCACTAATACTTTACATCTACTTCATAACAACACAAACAGCAACATAGCAAAGCGAGTTCAGCTCTGCGTGTGTTGTGACCTCGCGGTGAGCTGAGGACCCAGAGGTGGAACATCTCCCAGCACCACACCACTTCCCACACTGTCTCAGCACAGCCTCAACATGCTCTTTTCAGGTTTTTGATGGACAACATTTTTGGAATAAAATCAATGGACATGTCACAGTTGAACCGTGTTTATGTTTAAATCCAGTCCATGAAGGTATGAATGCAAAACCTAGCTGAGAGTATTCACCTACAAAAGCCGAACCTGGGTCTGGGAACAAGAAAGTCCCCATGAAGAAATTACTGAGAACATGGTGAGTAAAGTATCTCATTTACAGTACTGAATTTTCAAACTTTCTAGGCAACAGGAATGATCTGAAAACAGATAAATTGGATCTTGAAACAAAGCCTGTTTTTCAATACATCTTTGCTCCTTTGCTATGATACAACTTCATCATTTTCCAAAAACCCAAGAACTATTGCCAGAAGGCACCTTGTTACAAAAAGCAGAAAAAGATGATCAAAAGTTTCACTCCACATTCTCCTGCTTTCCTGCAGGTTAGTTTTGAAGGACAAGTATTTGTTCTTTTCATGGCCAAAATGATCCAAAGTGGTCAACCAATGCCCAACTTCTAAAGTCACAGGACCACAACAACTATATCAAACATACCTTTCTATTTCTTTTTCATTTTTTGTTAAATGACATTGACATTTAACTAACTGCCCAAAGGTTATACTCTCTTAAATGCAGCATTACCTAGCATTTTAATACTGTTTTTCTTCCTCTTTGTTAATGAAGGCAATTGTGGAAGTTGTTGTTGATTTAGTTTTGGATTTTCCTCCCAGTAGTGTTGTAATTGAACTCTGGTACGCATATCCAATGCAATCTGACAAAAGCTATTACAAAGAACAACCCAGAATAAAACTGCAACCTTACTTCTTCCTAATGACAAGTTGTGACAGGAGTGGAAGAGAAGATGATGTGCAAGTTTCCTGGCCAGGTAGCGCTGGGCTGTGTCACTGATGAGGCTGAGAAACAGCAACAGCCTGAGACAGAATCAACCTCAGACACATTAAGCAGAAGCATTTCACAAGGCAGCCATCTGACAGTGCTGTCTCCAGGCAGCCATGGCTTGCAGCAGCTTCTTCCTCTGCAGCAGCATTTTTGTTTTGGTTTGGTTTTTTCTCTTTTCTTGGCCAAGAATCTCATAAACAGAGTTTCACTCTAAAAAGCCTCATTCCAACATGCATTGCTATTCACTCCAGAGGGGAATAAACCTAGAATCTGGGAAAATTAGTGCAGAGGAAAAGACTTTAGAAGCCATTAAGCATAGCTGTGCGTTGCTGCTGTAGTCTGTATTTCACCAACTTTTATGATAACTCTTCCCACTTATTCTCCATGGTCTGTTGAAGAAAAGCAAGCCAGGAACCCTATATTTGATTAAAAAACATTGACGTGAAAGGAGGACTGGGATATGATATATAAAGATTTTGCTATTTTTACATGTGTGGTGATATTTAGAAAGGTTGGAAATTATGTTTAGATTTTATTTATTTCTGGTCAAATAGATTGCCAGAGGATTTTTCTGACACTGGCTGTCTGCAGTTCGATGGCAGTGAATATGCAGAAAATGTGCTAGGTTCTAGGATTTCATTCATAAAATGTTGCAAAATTAATTCAGATGAGGTGGGAGCAGTAGCCTTTTCGTGTGTGCGTGATTTTCAGAGCACAACACACCTGAGAACACAGCTCTCCCCACAGCAAAGTCTCACTGAACGTTATTTTTCACAGTTGCAACAACCACATCTGTGTTAATTGTAGGGCATCTCTCTCATTCTCGCCTCTGCAGCACCACATGAAGGGGGCTGAGGCACAAGTTCCAGCCACTCCAAGAGGCTCTTGCATGGGCAATGAGGAAAGCACCATGCTGCTCTGCACCTGATCCTGAGCATCACACGTCCAAATGCACCAGAGCGAGACAGCTCAGGTTGCCGTGCAATCTCCACACTGACAAAGACCAAAATGGTTTAGCTGTTTTGCACTTCCAGGCTAAGAGTTTTGGTTTAGACCACATGAAATTGCAGCTTGCAGGTTACTCGAGGTGGAAGCTCCTAGATGACTTGGAAACACCAGCCAACAGAGAATGTCCTTATTCACTTATTTCACAGAACTTCAAGCAATAGTCTGGGCTTTTTGTGTCTTACCAACCAATCTTGCTACTGATTCTCCCCTGAAATTTATGTTTAAAAAAACACCATAATTTGGCTGCTGAGATCAGTGTCTGTATTGACAACATTTATCTCTCCAAGACCCAGTGTCAGTATGAAGACAGGTTTTCTTCTCACACAGTTTTCTGATATGTGTTTCACTGGTGACTGAAACTTGCTATTTCATATTTTGTTCACATGCCCACAAGGAATGGTACGAACACCATTATAAATTGAAAAAAAAATACACAATGATTAATTGAGTAGATTAACCTCCAAAACACTTGGACAGCTGTTTCAACATACTGTCTTTGAGGCCAATATGCTGAAACAACTGTTCTTACATGTAAGGTAAAATTGTCTGCTTTGTTTTGCAGTGAGAATACTCTAGGTCTGTTTTGTATCTTAGTAACTTTAATGTACACCTGGAGCATTGCCAAAATTTTTTTATAATTTGCATACATTTTTTCCACATTGTTAGCAACTTCACCGATGTCAGCTCATTTGTTCAACAATATGCTCAAAACCAAAGTCAAGTGGCTTTCTGTCATCTTTGCATGGGATCCACATAGTCACACTGCACACTGCTATCTGTAGCAAGATGCTTACAGAATGGATGAATGAATTTGATTATTTTTGTATGTAGTTTTACAATAGCACAACTGTTCCTTAAATGGAAAGCATGTTCCAGTTCATGGCGCTTTCTCCCCTTGTTTCCAAAGCAACTCAATACACAGACACATGCAAATACACATGACCATACTATTAATATTCTTCTCTGATGTGAGAGATTTCTTCATTTATCAATGAAACACTAGCCAGCTTCTGTAGTAGTGAAAGCCTAAGACAAACTTCTCACAGAGTAACTCACAGCAGGAAAACATTCAAGGAACTTTTTCCCTTCCGTTGTACACTTAAACCACGCATTTTGGAAACTTTTTGCATCAAGATCTCCTGTCTCTTCTAGCCACATAAATAAGGAACCCTGAGTCCACCTCCCCGTGTCCTTGTGCTTTCCTTCTACAAAGCAATGCTTTCAGTCAAGCTCTTCCAAAGAGAAGGAAATAACCTGGGAGGTTGGTTTGCGCATACCTGTCTCTGTATTTCCTCCAAGACTAAGCAGCTGACAAAAACGGCGGCACTTTGCTCTTAAGGAAAGGTATTACAGCCTCAGTAAGACTTGCAAGAGCCGATCTGCAGAAGTTGCATGGCTGCACCTGACGCTTGGTGGAACACGGCTGAATCTGTTCTGTGTTTCTCAATGAAACTCATTTCAGAACAAGTAAGGCCTAGGCACAAAAATGATTTGTCATGCTCAGCGCTCCATGCTAAATCACATTTATACCCTCTGATTTTCAATTGTAATCCTCTTTGGAATTCACTTAATTGTTGGGCTTTTAAGAGATGGGGGTCAGGTACAGACACTGAGTAATGAGTGAAAACTGCAGAGACAAAATAAGAGTCTGACCGATTCTGCTGTTTATCTGAGAAGTGGGATGTGACAAAGAAGGGAGGCAGCTGGAAATTGCAAGAGATGTTTTGAAAGAAAGCACTTTGAATCTTTGTTGGTTTATTGTTGTTTCCATCTATCTGATTTTTTTTCCTTTGCATAACAAAAAGGCCTGCTGATTGCCATTATTGCCTGAGGGGTTTGTACTTGTCATTCTCACACTGTTTTGTAGGTTTTCAGAGTACATCAGACTTTGGACCAGAGTTGGCTCTTGCCTATCTAAATATCCTGTTAATCACAACAGAATGATGGTATACACAACTCTGGTCTAGCCTTAGGGGTCAAGTGCCATTTCCAAAATAAAACCTACTTTTAAAGTACATGTTAGGGGTATTTGCAATAATACTAAGTTAAATGGCAATGCAAACTCAGGGCAAGGCAAATTCAGGCAAAGGGTCTTACTCAGATTTCACTTATACCAGGTATGGATTTGAAGGGACATAAATGTGATTTACCTCCAAGCTTAATAGCAAGCAATTATGCTGAAGTGGGACACTACTTATGCTGAATTCGGTTCAGTTTAGGGGCTGATTTAGAAAGAGCTGTCTGTGATTTATTATATAGAGAATATGGTAGAATTAACATCAGCAGAATACCTATGCATTTCACAGCAGCAACACCAGGCAACATGGACCTCGCTTCCATATGTGAATACATGATGCTCCTCCTCCTCTGCATAAATATTTGGAGCCGTAGTCTACATAGCTCTACTCTATCCTAAAAAACACGGAAAAAGAATTTGGCTTACCTGGTAGATCTGAAGTTGCATTATGTCACCTCTTGTTTATAAATAGATCTTTAAAAAGAGCAAAATCTTCAGTAGATGCTATGGGAAATCCCTGACTTGTGTGGGAGCTCTGCTATCTTGTACTAGGAAAATAGTTTATGAATACAATTCCCTTAATTCATGCACTCCCTAACTTTTCAAGATTGCTACTATTAACTTGCACATCATGTAGCCTTAATGATTTTAGGTTCAATTTATATTACATGCTTCTATTTATAAATGGTTTATAAGGGACGCTAATCAATACTTAATAGGCATTTTAAGTGTACAACAGACATGAGTAGCATGTGTTAGAGAAGGTTATAGGCACATCAATAGAAGGGTTATAAACACCTACAAGCTCTGGCTTGTAAGTAACCCATTGGGCCAACAAGATTGTGTAACAATTTTAATAGCAGGTTATCCAATTTATAACAGTTTTATTAATAACTAAGTCTTTGTAAACTATTTTAAATGGAATCCTGTTATACAAGGAAGCAATTTTGTGACCTGTCGACAAGTATTAGGGAGAAATCTGTAGGTTTGGTTTTTAAATGCCACTCTCCTCCTGCAAGCTTGAACTAATACTATAACATTTCCAATGCAAACACCATTACGGTGTTATTCTGGGATTTGGGCATTTTATCATACATCCTTAGGGTTAAATTCTGCTCCAAGACACATAAATTTAAGTCTCACAGGAGCCGCTAGAGCTGCTTGCTGTGCATATCTGTGTGTGTAGGAGGGCACAACTTAGCCTTTTTATTTACAGAACCATTAATTAAATTACTGCAATTAAATATCGAATCAAATTGCATTAAGATAACCTTAAGCACACAGGAAGTCAGAATTAGAGCTTGTATTAGGGTTAATGGGAGCTACACGTGGTTAGTTTTTAATGCATCTCTCTATAAACCATACCCCGAAGGATGTAGCTTAAACTGACACGCACAAAAACAAAACTTTATGTAAATATTCTTTTACAATGTCCTAGTTTTGCATCATTTCCAATTGTTTGTGTGGGTTTCCTGCTATTTTTCTCTTTAAGGCAAGTTACCCTAAGTAAAATGGAAGAGCTTTATAAATGACAGTTTCTGATCAACTCGGAGCAGTTGAGCACCACAAAATTACTAACTTGCAATTAGTCCATGGGGCACACGTTTCAATAACAAATCCATTCGAGATTATGATTTTCTGCTTTATTTTCAATCCAACTCTTCTCTAACTAACTGTAACAGTAATAGAGGTTTCTGCAAAAAAATCAAAGGAATATAAACCCCTGTTTTCTTCACTGTCACACCCACAAAACTGGCAATCGGTAGCACAGGTCTGTGCTGCTGCTGAGTGCTGACAGACCTGCAGGACCACCGGCCTGCCAACAGCTGTGGCCGGGCATCTTCTTGTGAAACTGTTCCGAGGTCCTCTCTCAAGCACCAGCTCCACCATGCAAATCCCAGCAACCACGTGCCCCAGGCAGCTGGTAGCTAAGCAGGAGGTGAGATCCATCACTGCAGAGGTTTGGCATTGCCTAGGAAACAAGGGAATCCCCCCAAAGTCTTGATTTTTTGCCATAGCAATAAAGAGGAAGGACTAAGGTTTCTGTTCCTTGCACCATCAGGAGTGCATTACAGCATGCCAGTAAACTGAAACAGATAGACGTGAACCCTCCTTAAGGAGCCATACAAACTAGTTAGTGGAAAATCATCACTGAAATGGAAAACGTTGTTATTGCATGAGACTCCTTGCAGATTCTTGCTGTATTCTGAATTTAATGGGGTTTTGGGAGAATTTTACGGCAGAATTAAAAAAAAAAAAAAAAAAAAAAAAAAGGTGTTTGCTTACCCACTGATCAAATTAGCATAGAACTCTGTGTGCCTATATTTTCAACTGGAGAAAAACATTAAGAAGATTCAATATTTATGTAATGTTTTATGGAAGTTCAATAGAAAAATCCAATATAATTCCCAATTAAAATCACCTGCTAGTTGACTTACATCCATTACTATTATTTCAAGCCGCTGTATACTGAAGCTATTCACACAATAGTGTTATGTGAACATGCATAGGTTAAAAATTAGTAATTACTGTCTAGACAATTCACTGTTAGCTATAGCTGAGTGAATATAATGAATAATTTATTTGATTAATTTTGCATTCCTTTTCCTCTTTGTGAATTGATCAGGACCATGGAAAACTTGAAAATGTACTCATTTATCAGAATTATTTTCTGTGAATAATTCTTAACCTGAATATTTTTCCACCAAACAAAACTATTCTAACTTGTGGTTTGAAATTCACATTATGAGATACAAACTATGCACACCATTGGGTTTGTTCCTTTTTCTTGGGCAGATAATCATGTAACTAGCAACAATGCAAAAGTGCTCGTACCAAAAAAAAACCAAACCCCAAAACCCAATTCGCAGCTCATTTTGTCATATGAGTTATGTAATTCAGAAAACAACGTATGCAACTTAAAAGCAATAACTAATTCTAAATTTTAAATGGCAAATTTACAACTGAAAATAACTGATAAATATGAACCTTTGTGAATGCTATGATTTGTTCTACAAAAGCTTAAGTATGCACATGTTTCTGGGAATTTATCATAGTACTTCTAGCTGTGTTGTAGATCTCTAACACTTATTTTTACAAACTACCTGTTGGTCACTTCCTATTCACTTGAGCTGCTGCTGAACAGCGTCAGTCCTTGGGAGAGCCTAGACCTGGATGTTGGGTGGGAGTTTCCAAAGCAGCTAAGGTTTTATTAAAGGACATACTTGTTATGCAAATACCTCGGTAAAAATCCTTCATAGGCTCCTTTTAAGCCGAGCTACTGAAGTCCCTAGGTACATACGTGCATTACAGACTTCTAGAAAAGTAACTGGAAGAGAGACTGGACCCCAAGTCTCCCCCTTGCCCTAACCACCAAAGTTATACCCATTTTGTGAGTATTTGAGTAGAGCAGGAAAGGTTCAAAATGAGGGACTGAAAGCAGGCTGCTCCTCACAGTCCATAAACTAGAGATGAAGTGAGAAGTACATCACCTTCACTTTGAGTTTAAAACCCCACAAGCAAAGGGAAAAAATAAGCAATAGCTGAACCAGGGGAACACAGGAAAAATGTGTCATCTGGCTGAAATGAAAACAGGTATTTGCGTCTCTGCTTACCTTCCTAAGCTACGTACTCTCTTAAAATCTCTGTGACATCGCTACTTGACTAAAAGATATTGCCCAGCACCACATAAGACGCACTCCCTTTTCCCTTCTCCGCGCTGGCCCTGCTAGGAAGCTCCCACATCCCACCACCTTGAAGGATGCTCTTCTGAGGTGCCGGGGAGCCAGTGCAGGACTCCTGATACCACCAGGCAGCTGAATTTCTGCTCACCGCTATCACGGTGCCACTGTGCCCTGTCCTCTTGTCAACATAACTGGGCTTAGACACACACAACTCACTGAAAGTACACTGGAAATACCCTTCTTTACTATCTGCAAGAGCCACAATTTACAGAGAGGTGTCTAACAGCGTTAAACAGCAAGGGCCATTCAAAAATCCCATGAAGTGACTATCTGTAGCTCCTGGTGTCTTAATAACTTTCAGAAATCCAGCCATGAGGTGCTCTCATCTCAAATTCTATAAACATGGCTCACAGTACTTCACAGTCATAGGGCTATCACACTTCATAGGGCTGGAGTTTTGCTTTTAACATAAATTGCTGGTCCCTAGAAACCAGATAATATTACACAGTAAACTTTTCTGATTTCTATTGGCGGAGTTAGATTGGAGCTGGCAATCTAGAGGCAAAAAGATAAACAACCATTACAGCTCCCTATTCTGACACAGAATTTAATGGCATATTTTTCCCTTTGAAATTTGCTCTTCATTAGGTGAGCTTCAAAATGGAGGCTGAAACAATGAGTGTTTTTAACTCTGCAGCAGATCAAAAGCATTTTGACATCCATACTCTAAGGAAGAAATGACACACTAATGAGAGACAGAGATCAAATACTCTGTTTGTCACTTAAATCTCTAGCAACATAAAGTACATCAAGCCTGTTAACCCATGCTTGGCACACCAAAACACTGCAGTGACCAAATGGCTTTGCATTTTCTTCCTATCAAACTTCAATTCTTCTTCAATTCTCCTCCTCTTTCACAAGTGCCAAGCCAACACTACAGGAATTAGCTTGCTCCTGACCACAAAGAAACAACACAAGGAGAAAGGACATGTGCAGGAATGGGGATGAATGAAATGCGATTTTTGGATTATATTCTCTGCCTTTTTCCTCCTACTCTTTACTACAACCCTACTGGGAGACTGCACAAGCAGCAACAGCAAATACTCTCTGTGATCAGTATGTAAGTCTGGGCAAGGTTCCTCCTTTGCAGGAACTCAGAAGAGCAGGTTTGGGCTCTCTCCCAAGCTCCAGTACAGGAGCCACACCACTATTGGTCTCATGGCATTGAGGTTTTGAGCAGTGTTATTCCCAGAAGCTGTGGAAAGCAAGCTGGAATGACAAGAGTCATTGCCATTTCAATGCATTTACCAATGCAGAATTAGAAGGTCCCAAAGATAATGCAAAACTTGATTAGCTTCTCCCTGTCCTTGACCAAAGATTTCAGCATGATGCCAACATTTCATCCCTTGAAACCCGCTGGATCCCTTTCTTCCCGTAGCCACACCAGGGAATGTATTTATTCCCTCTCAAATAACCTGGAATTTGCAACGCCTGCTCCTCTCTGCCCTCATCAGTGCTGATGCCCTCACTCTTGCCACCCCCATAAGCGAGTGTTGTCTTCTGCCTTGGACTGATCTTGAAAGAGGTCACACACAAATGCCAACCAGTACAAAATGCACTTTTGCCTTCCAGCTCCACAGGAGGCAGTTGTGAAACTGCTAATTCAAGAGCTTCAGAATCGAGCAACACAGAATATTACAAGGTTGTCCCAAAGCACCATGTTAGAGTATCTTGATTATCTTAATAAAGCTGTAGCTTAGCATTTTCAGTAAAGCTGAGGCACCTTTGGAAGAAATTTCTTTATACACAATAGCTGCTTATAGGCTACGTTACAACTTCTAAAGCTCTCTGATTGCTGCTCTGCTCCATCTTTACGATGCTATTTTAATTGAATTAAAAAAATAGAAATTACATGTAAAATAATTCCTAAGCCTAACTGATACTGGGGCCATGTAAATCAGAAGTAACTACATTAAGGTCAATGCCAGCTTTGAACAAGAGTTGTGTTAAATACAAATGACTGTTTAAAAAGAAAAGCTTTCAGTACAACATGTACGTAAGAAATATAGTGCAGCATCTGCTTGGCAAGAACATGGTCTGTTTGCGTAAGCTAAGAACTATATGTATCGCTCATATATGTATACACAATACAAAATTAATTCATGCAGAAAGGACTCTGCTCACTGCACATCTTATAAATACAGGCTGACAATTAAATAGTCCTAATAAGACTTACTCTCCAGCTAGCAGAACAGCTCAAAAACAAACATAATTTTGTTCATGTGTGCCCATTATATTCATGTGCTGATTTAATTAACAGTAATTTCAGTATCTCTGAGATTTCTTCTCTGTTTTACAAATGATGCCCTTTTGATGAGGTCTTTAGTTCAAATTACTGGCCAATCAGCTGTAGAGCAAGACTAGAATGCTAAGTTAATTGGCAATAAAACCAGAATGAGCACTCTGGAAAAAATTACAGACAAGCCAAATTATTGGGTAATTGTTAAGGAATAAGAAGAGTCTCATTTTAGGTAGATAAAGTAAAAGCTTTGTAGCTCACTCCAGCACGCTGTGTTTCCCCGGTCTGGGTCCTGTTAAGTCTGTACTGCTCACAGACACACTTCAGTTGGCTCAGCTCATCCCTCTTGCAATCGCTCTGTCGAGAGGTTCACTGTGCCCTTATTCCTGGCCTGCAGGAGGTCCTACCACTCTTGATAGTCTGTCAAGGGATCCCTCCATCAGCTTGCACTGAACTCCCATCGGCAAATTTTTCATAAAGATAGAAGAAGCAAACCTAAAGGAACAGAAGTAACCAAATAGCCCTCCAGAGGCAGCACAGCCGTATCAACTCAGCAGAAGAGCACCTCTTAGCATTTTCCTCTGCACATTTATTATTGGAACCACTTACTTCTAACAAGAATTTAGTGCCTGTGCATCCTTGGAGAGGGTTTTCTAAGAATAGTATCTCTCCACATGGATCAAAGAGACCCGAGATCACTCTGGCTGCAAGAATACCTGGACGTCCTCCTACCCTTGATATATGGTCAGCATGTTAACTCTTCCTAATACAGCTTTACTTAGAAATACCTGACCAAAGATGCTACGGGTATTCGTCAGTCAACTCAGAATTACAGTTTCTTTCCAAAGACGGCGGTGTGCAGTGCAGAATTCAGGCATCATTAGCCTGATCTTCAGAAAAAAGTATCTCCAGAGCATTACGCTCTTAATAAGAAGGCAGGGCAGAAAGAACATGGAAGTGGCAATGCACGCAGCCCCTGTGTCAAAGAGATTAATCACAGGAGCAGACACAGCATCGACCGGGAGTGGGGGAAGACGAGGCCATGCAGCTTGCCAGGCACGGCCACACGGTGCGGGGAGGAGACGTGCAGTGTTTAAGAGCAAGAGTGGGGAGAGATGTCCCCTTTATCTCTCCTCAGCAGTTGCTTGCCTGGATGATCATAAATTAGTTCCAAAACTGCATTTTACAGCAATGACAATGAAGAAAAACAATGCCTGACTTAGGACACTTGTGGACACATTATCTAAAGACAGATGCCGGTGTGCAATCAGAGCAGGTGTTCCCATGGCACAGGCAATTCTGCCCCACTCCTGGTGGTGGAGAGACGGAATTTTTTTTAGAGAGAAACATGGGATATAAACAGCCAGCTTGCTATGCTGGAAGGACCTTCATTTCATGGGGTAATCATTAGCATTCATCCAACTGCAAACAACTAGCAATATGTGTTCAAATCACTGCAATTTGGTAAGCTTCAGAGTGATTTCCAAGAGGAGGATTAGTGGAAAATGCTGCCTTTAGGACTTGATCCTGAGTAGCTTGCAACAGGATCTCTGAAACACTTGGCATCAGCACTCCCTGCATATTCATTAATATTTTGGACTATGGTTGTAACAAGTATCAGCAAGTGTATCTAATTTCATGAAAGAAAATTATTGGTTCGCAGTGGAATAACATGGTGCTTTTACTCAAGCAGGCATAAAACATGAGTATGAAATCCCTCATATAATCTCCAGCTATTGTCATTCAATGTTTATCATCCAACACAGTTGAATACAATTCTTATCTTTGATGGATGTGGCACACAATAGCTGTTTTCTTGAGTGCATCATAAATATTAATAGTATTCACAGAGCTTCTTAAAATTTGTCATGTCACATTGCTTTCATGGAAACACTCAAAATGCCATTATTTTTGTCCCACCAATAGCAAATTCTCTTTTGGCTTCTTTCTTTCCTTTTTACTCTCAAAATTAAATAGTAGAGTATGTTTAACTGAGCAGAGGGAAAAAGGGATAATGGTTCACACTGAGCAATTCCAAAATCTAGTTCAGATGCCCAGAATGAGACTGAAACAGAAAAAATGTGATATCCTTTGGAAAATACAGTCCAGTTAAAATTGAAACACTTCGTGAAATTGAGGAGATTTGGCTGGAATTTCATTTTCAGAACACTGAGAAAGAAGGCTGACATTATCAAAATGGTCCTACTCTGCTGTATTCAGAATGGGACATTTTCACTTAAGAAAAAAACCCTTTTTTTCTTTTTTTTTCAAAATTAAATATTTGCACATTATTTAATCAAGTTTAATCAAACACCTCAGTTCTACAAGGAAAGATGTTTTTCCACTGTTAAACAATTTTGATTAATCCAAAACAGCTTTTCTGAATGTCTGTTCACAAAAGCATGTTGAAATCTCCTAGCTTTGTTCAGTCAGAGTGAAGCCCATGTGGGCATTCCTCATGACATGCGCTCCCCACACATTTCTCTTCCACTGTATTTCAGAGTCAAAGTCTTCCCCTGGATCAAACTTAATAAAATCTTCAGTGGTTTGTATTTTGGCTGATATGTTTCAAGAAATCTTTTAAAATTTCATCTTTCTCCATGAAATTCACCCTGTGATTGTCAGAACAGCCTTACAAAACAAAACTATTTAATTCCCTGTGACAATTAATTTGAAGACGGTAATAATTGCAGAAGACACTATCTCTGCTACAAAGACATAAAACACTCGCTGTGGGCATGGGAAATATAGTAATACAAAAGAAGAATTTCTTTTTTCTTATTCTGTACTCTCTCCACAGTAGTTAATTTGCTTTGAGTTTAAAATCAATCCTTCCAGTGTGGGGTTTTAGGGAAGCTCAAGGCTTCAATCCTGCTCCCATTAATTAATGTTCAAATTCACACTGAAATCTGTGATCTGGGAGTCATAGATTCCAGTTTTATTTAAAAAAAAATATTGATAATCCCTGATATTTCTGGGATTAAGATCTACTCTATATTGAATTTACTTTTAAATATTTTTTTCCATGAAATGGTGAATTTTGTGAATGACAAAATCATGTCCTGTACAGTTCACTTTGCATGTAAAGTTAAACAGAAATACACTGTATAATTGAAAGGGAACTGGAAGGCCAAAGGTCAAAATTATTTCAAGTAAGAAATATGCATTAAGTGCAATGGATAAACACATATGGGACATTTTGCACATAAATACATTTTAACCAACATCTAAAAAATATGTAAATCATCTGGGTTTGCTAGAAATGACTGATCCTATTCTAGTATTTTTGACACTCCAGGATTAAGTGTTCTGGGGTTTTATAACTGACCCCAGAGAGGGCGAAGAAAAGAGGCTGCTAAAGCTTTACATTTTCTTTTATTTTAAGCTGAAGGTAAGCTTCTTTCTAAGTCTGGGTCAATTTCCATCTTGGCATGAATGTGCTCCTTTAATTGGTGTCTGAATATAAGCTATATTGCCATTAGCAAAAATTATTTCTGTAGGAAAAATAAATTCTTTAAAGGTTTTTTTTATTTTTAAACACTCCCTGTTTGATAGCTGGATTCAACAGTGTTCTATGTAGGAACATGAACACTCATTTCAGACATCTTACATTATTTCAGACATCTTTTAACTTGTACTGAATTAAAATGAATGCACAGAAGAAGTCTTTTCCCCAAAGAAAGGCACAAGAATCATCATGAATGAAAGCCGTGGTGGAATCTGAATAATGGAACAGGACGTAACCTCAGCAGACTCATAGACAAAAGCTACAAAACAAGAGAAGTACCAGGAAACACATGATTTCTAGACTTTAGACTGACTGCTTATTTGACTAGAGGGTCACACAGGCATCGCTCAGCATGGAGAACCACTGCAGACCATGGCTGGATGTGGCTGCACGTGGATCCATCTTGAGTTTGTGCCATGGCCTCAGCTTGCTTGAGGGCTTGCACATGGAGACTACTGCTCTCCAGGCATGTGACAACATTCCCAGCACAATCCAGGCACCCAAGTCCTGTCTCTTTTATGCAGGACAGACAAAACTAGATATTTTAGAGAGGGCTTTTATTTCATCAACCTTTTTTGGAAAATCTTCCCACAAATATATTTTACGTATTTAATCGAACCTTTAAGCTGGAAAGGCATGTAGTCCTTACTGGGAAAGATAGATCAGAATATGACAGTGGTGGACTCTCCGTGAATAAGAGTGCAAGGCCATGCCATGTCCTCTGCAAATGGGGATTTGGTGGCATTCATCCCAAGCTGCAATGACCCTCCTATTCCTCACTGGATACTCGGCAGCCAAAGCTAGCAGTACATGAAAAAAAAACCCCAACAAACAACAGAGCCCCCTCACCCTGCGTTCCTGCTTTTTCTAAAACAAATAAGCAAAGTGTTGCACTCAGCAAACCCCTTTCAGCCTGAGTTATAGAAATGGGCATCTTTAAGGATGATTTTTCCGGGTGTTCTTGTCAGTATGTTTGCTAGCAGCAACTGGAGATGCTATTATTCAGCCTCCCATTTAAAAGAAATCTCACTAGAATATATACAGCCATCTGTGGTTCTAAGTGATTCACAACATTAGTAAACCATTAGTCAACCAATAGCTTACATTTTTGGGGAGGAAACAAGATTTCTGAAGACACAGATTAAATACTTGTAGGATATACAGAAATGTTTCAGGCTGAGGGGCTCAGAGCACTGGTGAAATATTGATTGTTGCATTTGAAAAACACTTTAGAATAATGACAGTCTGGGAATTACAATTCTATTACTATACAAGAAAGGATCTGTAGCACATATTACCTAAAACACCAGTGCTGCCAGTCAGAGACCAAGCCACCATTTTCCTAGATAAGAAGAGAGTGCTAGATATTCGTGTATTACTAAACCTATTGTTCCTCAAGCCTTCAGCCTCAGCTAGAGCCTTCTTATAAAAAACAGTTAAAATACAACTCTTCAATGTCTTGTTCTTTACTTTGACTAAGTTCCTGGTTGCCTAGAAACTCTCTAAAAGACCTGGATTGTTCTCCCCCCCCCCCCCCCCCCAACTGTAAGTTAGGTAACAGATTAATCCAATCACATTTATTTGTGACAGAAACCTGGATGACAGACTCAAAGCTGGTGAAGTGTTTGTTTCTTGTACCCCAGGCGTGTCAGACTCCACTGACTACCTTGCCACCAGCAACTTCCCATAACTATGGAAATTGCAGGTTATGTATATGTAGATCAAGAGAGATAACTGTGAGAACTGTATCACCACTGGATAGAACAGATTTATCTCTACTATCAGTTTCTGTAATTAGCAGGACATACACAGCCACTTTACAAGATTATTATATTGCAAGATTATTATATTAAGACAAATCAAGGCGTCTAATTTAGATTCAACTTTACAATGTTCTGACAGATCTGCTGGATGCCTAAAACACACCTTCTGATGCATTAGATATCAACCGGATTCACAACTCACATCCTACTTCAATGCCTTAATACTTACTTTAAAATAATCACCTGCAGTGTTTATAGTTAATAATTGTAGTATCGGAAGGCAGATTCTTTTCCTGATATTCAGTAACATGATGAAATAGTGGAAACAGAAAGAGTTTCAAATGTGGTTGTGTTCTACTTCCTCACCTTACTCTGTTGTTCTACTCAACATGATGAAAATGGATCACCTTTCTACTTTTTGGGACATTAGTTCCACGTGTTAATCTGTACACCAGATGTTGGAAGAATCAATTATCAGAGACATTTATTGTCAAAAAGAAAACAAGATAAGCCTCACAGGAGCAAATTAGCTGACATTTTCATCTGACACTCAGTGCATCATGCAACGTTAAATTGAACAGCTGGGCCCAGATCCTCAGAAGTATTTAGGGACTTGTTTGTATCTTGCAAGAGGACACTGAAGTAATGGTCAAGCTAGAAGCCTGTATGCAATCTCCAAATTAGCCACCTCAGTACAGTGTTCAGTCTCATTCATTTTCTATAGGCAAAATTTCAAAACAGTTTTTTATCTTAAAAGCTTATGACAAAATCTTAGATAAAACTAAATATTCCTTCCACTCTCCTCCAAAGAAACCTCCAGCAGTCAAATATTCCAGCTTCTAAATAGGCTTCAAATTAAGGGAGTAATCCTCCCATCCATGCATTTTTACCTGAATTAAATCGGCTTAAATAGTTATGCACAGCTTTAGGTGATAAAACAGCATTTACATTCTTCAAAGCCACTCATCTGTACTGTCATTAGTTCTTGACGGTATAAATCCTACCTCTTTTCTTACCAAAACAGTTTTTAGAGATAATAAGCAATAGCATTGTAGGATTTTTTTTAAGTGTTTCAAAAAGTACCTTTAGGAGTATGAAAAGTGACTTACAAATCATTCAGAAACAGGTAAAACTGAATAAGAGTGACTTCATTTCCATTTAATTTTCCATTCTCATCAAGCTTGGCTTATTCAGGTCTGATTAATTAATGTCTGTAAAGTGTTCTGAAAATATAAAACCCTACATAAATACTAAATAGTAATAGAGTACTTAGGGAAAAAATAATTTTTTAATTTGCATGGAGTTTTAGGAATTAGCATTTGTTTATTTTCCCTACATAAGCAGGCCCATCCAATCCCTTTTAGCTATCAGAAAATGCTCTAGCAGTTACAGGACAATGCACCTTCATGTATTTTATGTGCCACAGTTCACAGAAAATGAATCTAGAATGACTTGCAAAGTTACACTTATAGAGGAATACAACACATAGATGGTTTTCACTCATTTTCAAATGTACTGTCCCAGCTAACAGGAACCTAGCTGCACAGCTTCTAGGATTAAAACAGCAGCACTCTGAAGGATTTCAGAGATTGCTACCTTTTGGACTTTGTGTTTTCTCAGCCTTTTGTCCAAAAAACGTAGAATTTCACTGACCACTTCTGAAGCAGTCTGAAAAAAAGTAACTAAGAAAGAATCATGTGTTTCCCTACATACTTATATCTGAGTATCTTATGACACCTTGTCTTGATACATATGTTTTTATACCTCTACAGCTACGTAAGATGACAGTTATGCATATATCCAATTTTCATGCTCAGAAGGGGTGAATTTCCCCATCTAGTCTCATCTACAAAACCTTCCAGGAACAAAACGCAGGATATTGGTATAAGCACTTTGGGAGATCAGTTAGTTCATAAAACAAAGGCTAGGTAGGATAGGTATGTGAGCCCCAGAATCCCGTCTGATCATCTCAGCATAAGTCACATTGACTACTAGACAAAATAAACAATCTGCTTCTAAAATGGTGTAAAATGCACACAGCAATACCATCTGGGATCAGATCATACGTGAGGCTGGAAACAGTGCCAGTGAGACAATAAGTGCTTTGCACTATGAATTGATTTTGAACTGGTGCTCTAGTCACCTGCTAAGAGGTAATACAGCCACGTTTGGACTAAACAAAAACTGGGGGGTTGGTTTGGGGTTTTTTGGGGGGGTGGCATAGGCTGAAAGATACGGTCTACCCTCTTATGTCCTTTCACGTCTCAAAACATTCCCCAAATAAAACCAAATATGTTTTCCCATAGAACTTTGGCTGTTGCACGCAGACTGGGTCACTTCCTTTTCCACACTCTTCTCAGCAGCTGGGAATGATGGAAATAACAGTATAGCTTAACAAGAACATTCCCCACTATGTTCCTCTATAATAAGTGCTATAGGACTGAAGCCTCTCAGCAGGCATCTGATTTACAGGCAGAGCCATAAGAACAACTCCACAAAGAAAGCTGACCCTTAGAGCAGCAGTAGGGTTATCACAGCTGTCATCCAAATCAGCTCCTGAGACGTGTAGGTTGCATGCAATTGTGATCACCCATCTTGATATTTTCTTTTCTTTGCCATGTCAGCTAGGGATGGTCTGCATTTCCACTGCATCCTCTCTGTGTACTTCCCCACTGTGCACAGAGTCTACATTGCTCACCCAGAAGTAGAGACAAGACTTTCAGAAAGCAAATCCTAAATTACTGGACTGTGCCGTTCCCATCTGGATGTAGCTCCCTTGGAAATCCCATGTGTCTGGCCCTGTGCAGTTGTTGAAACTGGATGTTTCAATTACAAGGAGCTCAAGGATTTGGGGAGAACAGTCAGATGATGCAGAAAGTAGGCTCTCTTTCATTATGAATTTTTTTTTATTGTGTCTCATTAGTGGAAATGTTTTGTTTATTTGCATATTTTGAATGCACTGAATTTGGCCATAAATAACACTGAGTTTTATTATATGGAGGATCATTCAAATTAAAATGCATAGTTTGGGTGGAATTCCCAACATTCCAAGATTGTATTTTAGTCCTCTTCCAAAAAATATGCAACACCCCTCCACCCCCCACCCCAGGAAACCCACAATATTTTTACAGTTATCATACAGAAGAAAGAACAGTTGGTTTTCCTACACTAAGTATTCCTACTTTTCTCACAAGCTAACAAGTTTCCAGTTACTTCCTAATGTCCCTATCAAGGCTTAAAAATCTGTTCCTTTTTAGTCACAGCATATAGGCATTACAGTTTATCATAATGTTCTTTCACCAAGTTCTGTCGGATAACCTCATCTCAGGAGCAGGCTAAGAGCAGCCACAGAGCACAACTGACGAGTGCTACCCTGGCCAAGATTTCACCTGTAGACTCTCCCTGGCCCTGCTTCCTTCTGTGCATCTCACAACAGTGCTTATTAAGGCACTGCTGATTTGATACCAAAGGACTAGCCAGAAATAATCTGCAATATCAATTCATTACAGCAAGACTGTCTGCTAATAAGGAGCTATTTCTTGCTACATAATGTTGCAAAAATCAGCTGTATCTTCACTTAGAAAAACCCAAAAGCAAAAAAACAAAAAGAAAAAAAAAAACCAACCAACCAAACAAAAAAAGCCTTTCAAGCTTGCTACCAAATGTAAATGTCAAGAACATGAGATTTGATGTTAAGGGCTTCATAAACTCACTAAAGCAAAAAATCAGCTCTTTTCATCAGGCTATTATTCAAATGTTACCATGCAGTCTCCCATATCTTTATCTACAAAAAAAAAAAAACGCAAGCTAGTAATGAGAAAAATATCCCCACCACTATCTCCAGAGTCACCACAATGCAATGACGGAATAAATTATCTGGTGGCTCTTTCGATTTTCTCCTGTTTGTTTAAGAAAGTAGCATGGAAAACAAAGATAAACTCATGACCAGCTGCAGCAACAAAACAGTGATATTCCAAACCATATGGAAGAGGATGTCTTTTTATTAAAAGAACCAAAGTGGCCTACAGAAAGAGATCCACACATTAAAGTTCATTTTTGTTTTGCAGGATTTCACAGCTAATTTCTCCTCCACTAAACTCTTACAGAATCCACCTCAGTCTTCTAACTGGAAAGAAATTTTTCCTCTTCATGACACTGAACTGCACTTCTTCAGGCAAATGCCAGTGCCATTACCACTGAAACACTATGAGGTTTTGGTAATCCCACCAAAATGTTCAATCCTGCAAATCAAGGACTAAATGTTTTGCTCAAATCTTAAACTCTCCAAGAAACTCTATGTTTTCGTCTAGAAATATTCAATGTTTACAATGAAAGAGTGGATACACTGAAAAGGAACAGCAAGTAATTTATGTTCAATGCAATGGCAAAGGCATAGAAACACGCTGGTTTCTGGATGTTCTGTGGTGCTCTTCTGGGGGACCAAGGTCCCGGAGATGACAAAACTCTCCCTTATAGACACCACCTGCACTCGGAGGGAGACTGCCTTACCAACAAGCCAGGCAAACCTTGAAGAAGAATGAAAGTTAAAATACATTTACTTCAGTCAGGAACTCTGGGCCTCAGGAATGTGTTTCTCTGAACAACACAGGATGATGCATAGAGCAATTATTTTTTGCTCCTGACTGGGCGATGCAGTGCCAGAACCTGCACCAGTTAGTGACTGTTAAATGAAGCAGCACTGCAAACTGGCAAACATAAGGGAAAGAAATGCAAATACAAGCTGTTGTTCCTGCCACTGCTGTCATCAATTCTCCTATCAGCCCTGGGCCAAGCCAGTCAAGGATGCCCACATGCAACAGCAAAGTAACAGCCCACATGAGACCCCCATTTAAGGACTAAGGTCATAAATTCACAAAAGAAGCTTTCAGCTTTACTCCACGGTTAGTTTGCAATGACAAAGTG
This sequence comes from Haliaeetus albicilla, assembly GCF_947461875.1. Taxonomy (NCBI): domain Eukaryota; kingdom Metazoa; phylum Chordata; class Aves; order Accipitriformes; family Accipitridae; genus Haliaeetus; species Haliaeetus albicilla. Next base: position 32,512,150 of record NC_091492.1, on the reverse strand, counting down.
ACAGAGATTAGATTAGCTCCACTTTGAATTCAGGTTCAGCCTCAGATTTTGTCCAAGGACATTTAGAGACAGCTGAAGTGGCCAACATCTGCCATAACTGCAAAGAGATGAAGTAAAACCCTGGCAAAACCCTGGCAGAAGCAACAGCAGAGCTCTGATCCAACATTCACAATGGGCTTTTGGGTTGGATTTGCTTTGCTTTTCTATCTGTGGTGCTCTGCACGGCACAAACTCCATGCTATCCGTTTGAAACCGGCAATGCTCTATGCAAGACTGTTCACGCACCACGTTCTGTCATTATTACATCTGATTCACCATTACTGCTTGATAATATTCCATCCATACAATTATTTGTTTCATCTCCTACATACTTCAAAAGAAAAGCACTAGAAGAACATTCTCTGTTGACTTTTCTGCATACAATTTCTCCTCTATCACTGGGCTGCCATCATGTGTAGCCTTTGGCAGTAGGAACTGGAAATTAAAATTATTTAGAGTTTTGTCTACCTTTACAAGCATCTTTCCTTGCTTCTGTTCTAGTAGGAGAAGTTTGTGGTCATGCAGATATTTGTTTGTTATATGGTGTAATACAAAGAAAACCAGCACAGAGTGACTTAGAAAGGAAGGGCATATGTTCATGAGAGACTAAACAAAAGTTACCAGAGTGTTTCTGAGGGAACTCATGTAACATCCAGGCTCTCTGGCTGTTTCTCTAGTTTTACACCAGAAAATCCCCACTGAAATCACTGGTCATGTGTAAGATTAAATCTCTAGCAGTAAAAAGTCCATCAGGCCCAAACGTAGGCCAAAGGTCCCTCCTACAAAAGGTGGATTTGATTTTAGAAGAAGATATTTGTATTTCTTAAACAAACCATCAGCTTCAAGCTTTCTGCACAGGTACACCTTAAACCCTGCCTAGAAAATATGGCCAACACCTATATCTTCAGAAAGTATTTTGTCCTTTCTCTGTAACTCAAAATGGACCTTTTATTAAATTGACACTTTGCAGCTTACTAGACTGTGTGGCTCTTTGGGGAAAAGCAAAGCAGAAAACAGTCCAGTTGTTTGGTTTAGCAATGACGCTTCCCACACATGCATGCTAATTTATTTCATTGAAAATGTCCCAACTAATTGCAACATTTACCCTTAGAGCACATGCATGGCAGTCGCATTAATACACCAGAAGACAATGGCTCCAAAGGAGCTATTACCATGTACCAGGCCAATAATCCACAAACGGTAAAGGATTTTCACAAAAGACTCAAATGGTTTCCAAGGAGCCATAATGGCATATCAGGTAAATAAAATATTATTGAAATGTATTTTTCGCATTTAAATCACTTGCAGCAGGTGCATAGGAAGTAGCATATAATAAAATGGCTCACATTCCCTTGAATACTAACGAGAATCAACGGAAACATTTAGCAAAAAGAAGCAGCAGCAGGTTCTTACCATTGCAAGAGGAACAATTCCCACAAACATTGTTTGGCTGACAAAGATCTCGGAGACCACCAGTTCGCTCACGGAGTCATCTCGAGGGTATTCCACCTGCCAGGTAATTTGCTGGGCCCCTGCCAGGCTGCTAGTGTTGTCGATCTCAAAGTCCATCTGCAGGATCTCATAGGAGGACATGTTTGCTCTGGGGAAAAAAAAAAAATTTAAAAAATTCCCACATCAGTAGGATGTTAAAAACAAAATATATTTTGATTTCTCTTTTCTATTCACTGGAAGATTTACCATTAAATTCAACATGCAGACTTGAAGACACTGACAGACACCTAAATCAAACTACGCACTGGACAACAGCTATACTTTATAGGTAAGGTGACACTATATCTTTTAGTTTCCTGAAATGGAGGCATTTTTCCCAATAAATTCAGGCATTCATTCTCTGTAATCACAATGAACTTACAGAGTAAGTCCCAAACACTGGGAACTGCATTGCACAGATGTTGCTAAATTATTTAATATAGCATTATTATAATTTTATTGCTGCAAATACCGATGCTCCAAAACAACAGAATACTTGGCCATTCTTTCTTCATGCTGTATCAGAAATGAGCTCTTGTTGGGAGGCGGGGGGGGAAATAAGTCTTTCAAACCCAAAGTTTCTTTATCTCAGTGAAAAAATGGATTTGCAGAAATAATACATGACAAAAAATGCTTAGTAGATTATCCTTATTTTCAATTCATGAAAACATTCTTCTCATCAGTGGTGCAGACTTGTAATTATATGACAATCATTATATATTTCTCATCTGGAAATAAAAGTTTAAAGGTAAAGAAATGGATGTAAATGCATAGCATTCAGAACTGTATTTAAAAATTACTTCTGCTTCTTTTGTTAACAACAACACTTAGCACTCTCCTCTGGTCCAACACTATGTAAATATTAATAATTAATCATCAGGTTAGAAAGACAGATCTTATCTTCATGTTACAGAGAAGAAAACAGACACCAAGATTTAACCAACAGCACTCAGGATATACGCAGCAAGGACCTAATTAGAAAACAGACCTTTGCTCATCCAGAGCTTTACTTCCACAAAAATTAAGGTACTTTACAAGGCAGCATATAAGCTCCTGTCCCTACTTCCCAGACAGACGCCTGCAGTGTGGAGACCTGATGCAGCTTACAAAACACAGAGGCGGGATGGGAAGGCACCTAACCTGACTGCAGACCCAACTGGTTAATTGTATTCCGTTGAAGAGACAACCGATGTTATCAGTATTACTGAAGTTTCAGGGTATGTGCTAATAAAATAGGTTAAAATCTAAATTTGCAGCATGTTAGGCCATTCCGTAACGACTTGAATGTGCTCTTCCTGTGAGCATGAGGTAGCTTGCTCCTGATCTAGGGATGTGTCCTGTGCGTGCAGGCGCCCCTCAGTAATGACCCACCCTCTGTGATTTCACCCCCTGCCCTCTCCCACAGTACATTATTTGTCTGCCCTTACCCTAAAGTAGTGACTCCAAGAGCTGTGTTCATCAAAAGTTTTAGCCTGCCGCTACAAAGAACAGACACTTAAAACATCCTTTTCCTCTTCCCAACTGCACAGAGGCAGAATCTGGTTTTGCCATATGTTTTTGAAGCCACATTGTAAAGGAAAAAAAACTGAACAGGCATTATTGATTTTCGTGTTCTCTTTCTGACAACAAACACCACAAACATATGCTTCAGTGCCTGAAGGATAAATATTTTCCATGCTGACAGAAGATAATATCCACCTCCAGGCAAAACTAGAAGCTATTAAGGCATCTTTTGGGTGCCCAACCAGACAATCAGCAAAAAACTTTTAAGAAAAATATTATTACACAATACTAGGGATGTAATTAAACCATTTCTGTTAAAAACATAACCACTGCAGGCACCATGATGGAGTACTCAACTTCATAGCCTTCTGAGTATCACTTCTGGCAGTTTATCTAAATTACATAAAATTAATTTGCTCACAACACAGAAATAAAATTTAGATGAGCTTTACGCTAACTATGGATCTAGGTATTGAGCCTGTCAAGGTATGTTTAGATCTGCAGTTTAGGTTCAATCTGTTCAAGTCAATAGTTGCCACTCACAAAAACACCCATGAGTGGTTTCAGATTCAGAACAAAACCACTGATGGAGGGTTTTGCTTTAGATTCACCACTTAAATAATATGTCAGGTTAGTCTGCACTGATAAATCCATTACACGTCCCACTGATGGCACTTCTTTGAGCTAGGTCCATCATGCCTTCAGCTATTCCTTTCCTGGTTTTCTTTTTACACATCCAAAAAGTAACCGTAAGAGTGGTTTTATATTTATAAGACAGACTGGGACTCAGATCTCCCTAAGAAAAGCATGTATGTGTCTTGTCTATATAGCAAGCTAAAGTAATTGCTAGGGAGTAAAATGACTCTTGTGCCTGTAAATATGCAAAGACCTTCACTGCATCCTTAGCACAGCTGTATAGCTATAAAAGACATAAGTTTCATTTAAAGGCAGACATGGTTATACACTGCTGGATTAGAAACGAGTCTCCGTGCATCTAGAAAAGAGCAGCAACTCACATACATAAACCTTCCTCAGATCCAACTAATATTAACGTATGAACTAAAGCAAACCTGACTTCCCAGGTCTCCCAGGATCCAGGACTTCTAGGTCCTGGTTCCAAAGAGAATACTTATCATCACCTGGAAAAACAATGTGGCTTGTCAAATGTTTTCTGCTTTGTCTCAGAAGCAAATCATGCAGCATGACACATTAATATTGATTAAAAAAGGATCCACTTCTTTTCATTCGGACTTTTGCTGAGAGAGATGGACTTGCTCTATCTAACCATCTTTCACTTACGGAGTTTCTCCACTGAGTGTATAGCTTAGCAAACCAGTATTCAACTTTCTGGACTCCTTTATTCACCAGCAGGTTTCCAGTTACCTTCGGAACAGCAGGTCAGTGAATTTGCTCTGAAATTATGGTTTCCCTTTCTTCCTCTTTAGGACAAAGATTCAGCCTTCAAGCAATGCCAAGTGTTACAGTATCTAGGACACAGAGTACCCCGCAGACTAATGCACCCTCTTTGTTCTAAGCCTCTTCCCAGGTTACAACTATAATGAACCCTGATAAACCTGAAAAATTAACTTCTTTCTTGCTTAGGCTAGTGCCTTCCTACCGGCTGCTGCATCTCCTATCCTACAGGGGCTTCTTTCTTAGCAGGAAGATTGGTACTATATTCATAATTCTTGCAATTTATTAATGATTCTCTATAATACTGTGTGGGAGACCACTGCCCTTTTCCACTGAAATTGATGGAGGTTGCTAAAGTAAAACCAGAAATAAATTAAATCATAATCAAGACCTTAAAGGTTAGCATTTACTTATGTCAGCTCCATTAGCTGATAAATTCACATTGCAACACCTGTATCTAAATTTCTCTCCTGGCTATGCAGCATTACACTATAACACTTTTGAAAAGGAGTCATTCCACCCGGCCATGGCAAATCTTCAGCTTTTAGTCTGATTTGTAGCTGGTGGCCAGTATGTTGGTCTTTGTAGTCACTGTCGATCTGCAACTGCCTGGTGAAGACAAAACACTTACCAGTGGGAAAATCCACTAGCAGAGAAGATGAACGACTGTAACTCATGCTGTTATCAGCCACTAAATCCTGCTAAACCAAACTTTATCCTATAAAGATTTTTCAGCTTTTTCTTGAGTTTTATTCCATTTTTCTCTTAAATAAGTTAGCACTATTGGGAAGAGTCTGATGGAATCCAAGGACTATAAATCACTTCTTTCCACATTTTTCTTCTCTTTTTAGTTAAATTTCTATTGTCCAGTGAAGTCTTTTCCCAGTTTAGAAGGATTTTGCCAAACCCTAGTTTAGAGGAGCAATAAAAAATAAAAAGTCAAAATTACTTTTATAAAAAAAGATTATTTCCTGCAAGCACAAGGAGAAGACCTTATAATTTTAGGCAGCTGGCATGCTTGCTAATAAGTCCATTTCTATGGAAATGAGTTCATAACTATTAATTTTGCCTGCTCCTGATCTATTCTTGATGAGCCTTTCAAATTTAGAAAAGCGCTTCATGATTCTCTCAATTTGGTAATTACTAACTCCCTTTGATGAATCCAGCCCAGTGTTTCAGACATGAGACATTCATTAGACATTTTTCTCTCTGGTGAGAGGAGAAAAAGAAACCATGGGCTTGGATTTATTTCCTCTTGCAAACTCCAGTAAGTAGGCCCTCTTCTTTAAATTGCGATTTATAATCCTAACTGTGTCCTTTCGCAATACTGCCTCTGCTAGATGCTAGAACCCCCAAACCCTTGAGATTTCTACACAGTTTCCTGTTGTCTAGCCTCATATATATATATTGCAGTCAAACTAGGTCCCCAACAGCCCAGACAAGCTTTGTAACATACAGTCTTCATTCTGTACCCAGCAGTTAGTAGGCATGGTTGTGATCCCAACCTGGAATAGAAGAGAACAGAGTTTTAGCACAGAATGGTAAATCCATGCCAAATAAAGCCAAGTCTAGCTCCAACCAACTCCAGAATAAGAAGAGCTAATCAGGACAGGAGAACGTTGCTAACTCCCAGAACTGTCCTGCAAGGGACACATCCAGGCAGGCAGCTGCAGGCATGTAGAGCCCAACTGTCTTGCCTGCTTACCAAGCTGAACCTGAAGTATTTCCTCTGGATGTACATTAAGCCGTAAAGGAGTGAGCACTCCACCCAGAGGCAGAGCTCTCCTCAGTTAAAAACTCTCCCAGTAGAACACATCACAGGCTGCACAAACCACTAGAAAAATAAGACCTGGGCATTCAGATGCTTTATAAAGATTCACACTGGTTTTGGAGGGCTATCTTATCACATTACCTTGTTTCATACATTCTGATTGATTTTCTTCTTGATTCTGCTAGTGTAGGCAAACAGTAGGAAAAAAAAATGTATTTTAAACCTGAATCTAAAAAAAAACCAGTATCAGATTTTGTTTCTTTACATTGAAGTACTGCATTCAGCTCTGGGGCCCACAACATAAGAAGGACAGGGATCTGTTGGAGCAAGTCCAGAGGAGGGCCACCAAGATGATCAGAGGGCTGGAGCACCTCTCCTATGAAGACAGGCTGAGAGAGTTGGGGTTGTTCAGACTGGAGAAGAGAAGGCTCTGGGAAGACCTTACAGCAGCCTGCCAGTACCTACAGGGAGCCTACAAGAAAGCCAGAGAGGGACTTTTACAAGGGCATGTTGTGGGAAGACAAGAAGTAATGGCTTTAAACTGAAAGAGGGTAGATTTAGATTAGCTGTAAGGAAGAAGTTCTTCACTGTGAGGGTGGCGAGGCACTGGAGCAGGTTGCCCAGAGAAGTTGTGGATGCCCCATTGCTGGCAGTGTTCAAGGCCAGGTTGGATGGGGCTTTGAGCAACCTGGTCTAGTGGAAGGTGTCCCTGCCCATTGCAGGGGGCTTGGAACTAGATGATCTTTAAGGTCCCTTCCAACCCAAACCATTCTGTGGTTCCGTGATTTATTATCTTATTAAGTATTTATATGGAACTGCATAGGGTTGTTTTGGGGTGGGTGGGTTTTTTTCCACAAAATAATAGATTGCTGTGAAGGTTCACCATAGCTCTAATGTTAGAGGTTTTAATAAGTACTACAAAATAACCTGGCATTGAAATAATACTGACTTCAATTTATTCCTAATTTTTGTCTAAGCCAAACATGGAACTGTTGAATTAAGTACTAGAATGATACACAGTGATTGATGTTGTGATGGCAGTGACAGTCTAAATAGTTAGTAGTTACCTTAAATAAATAAATGCCTATCACTAGCTATGAAGAAGGATTTACATTGCTAACCAAACTGAAGAGCCTGCCCTCTGTATTTTTAGAGAGAATGAAATATGCAGAATGCCACAGTGAAGGATGATAGTGCAGGGCACTTTGCAGTGCATTCAGCTGGGTGTGTCACTGGCGCACAGAGGATCTGCTGGCTCACACTGCTGGTTCATCAACAATTTAGTTGATAAAAGTCAGACCCTTCTATTAGTGCAGTTGGCTATTACAGGGAATCATAAGTTTCATTCATTCATAAAATAATGTTTTCAGTAAATGGCAATCTGTTTATGAGGCCCACAGTAGTGTAAACAAAACTCTAAAAAAAATGGAGCAGACACTAGGTAATTGAAAATAATAAAATGTCTGGCATCATGTTGCCTAAGAATCTTTTCAAGGTTAATAATGGTCAATTCTTACTCTCTCTGACAAATTGTCACCAAATTAAATGAGAACAGGATTACATAAGCAAGGTACATTAGTTTATAAAATATTTCAGTAACACAGGTCTCACTCTTTTGATCTCAAGAGGATTAATTTCATAAGTACGGTTTACTGAAGATCAAACACTTACAAGAGGAGGCTTTTCAACGACTGATTGGAAATGCTGAAGACCCTAATTTCCTGCTGAAGTCAAATGAAACAGCAGACGTTCAGGACCTCTTGGGGAAAAGATCCAGATTAAAGGTCCTGACCTTCTCCCCCTAAGGAAATTAAGATCCCAGCAGCCCAAGATGAAGGAAATGAGTGCAAATACCTACTAACAGAGCAGCATCTGGTTTCTGAATTATGAAGTTTTGCACACTGTCAGCCCTTATGCCTTGCTGAGTGCCACTTTCCTGAATGCGGGCACTGGGTAGCAGAACTGGCAGCAGCTAACACCTTTAAAGGCAGGGTATCTTCTAGCAGCTACAACATCCTTAAGCACAGATCCTACCCGAGAACAATTTACTGGGGTGAAATGGCTACACCTTGTGTTACATACGAAGTTTGACTTGATAATGGATGTTAAAACCTAAACCCTTTTCTCCCAGCATATATCATTTTCATTAGGCTGTAAGGACACAAAGCTGTATACAAGCTTGGAAGCAGCCTACTCGCACTGTTCTCCCAGGGTAGTTTGCTGAGAAAGGGCCTCATCCTGAGGAGCACTGGAGACAGGCCTGGCTGGAGCCCTGCATAGGTAAGTGCAGGTATCCCTGTCAAGTGTTGCAGTGTGGATGAACATCCCTAGAAGCCAGGGCAAACTACCTACACGTCTTGAGTATCTCTGCAAGCTTTTGTATCAATGTGAAAAAGTTCAGATGACACAGTGCCACTGCCCCTTACTGCATAGCCCCCACAGGGTTTTGTTCTGCTGAGGGAAATGGGACAGTTGGGGGTGCAAGGGAGACACAAACGCTTGAAAAAAGCCCTGCTCACTCTTCTTCCATGCCACAGCACGAGGCAGAAGTCCCAAACATTGAACAAAGACAGGATGGATGGCAGGTTGCAAGTAAATCTGCAGGGATGGAAAAAGTTTGCTTGGTTTCCCTATGTGATGCATTTCAAAATCACAATTCACAGTTTGCTCTGTTGTCTAACAGAGAACTTGCTCTATTGTCTAGTTTACTTTATATCAACTACAGACTTTTTCAAAACATTTCTTGGTGTCTGATCTTGTTTCTCTTCCACTGCCATAAAAATTCATGCTCTTCACAAATGGATGGGCAATGTAAATGGCTACAGAGGACAAAACCAAGCTGCTAGATCTTTTAAGAATGTATGGATTGACACAGCACTTTTTAATAATCCAGTAAAAACTATAAAAACAAGAAAAAAATATTTTTGTTCAAAACACACCACCAAGACCAGATATTATTCATGTTATTTTGCTTAGCCAACATTTTCCCACAACTGAAAACAATAAATCTAGATAATGAGCAAACCTTTTAAGCTCTTCAGTTTCTTCTACTGCCAATTCACAACTGTGCTGCTCACTAACAACTTGCAATAACTTCCACTTTATTTGATTTTATCAACATCATCGTGGCAACCCTGGAGACAACTGAGACAATTGCTTCAATTATTTTTATTTGCTTCCACCCTTGTGACAGTGTACAGAAATTCTTCTGGTAAAAGAGTCCTTTGATACTATTTTAGTTAGCCTTTAACAAAACAGGACTTTTAGGACCAAATTCAGTATCAGTGTAATTGGTGTGCTCCATTGGTAGCATGTATTGCTGGGCGCTGGGACTCCCATTTGTTCCTTTGTCATGACTCTCCCCTTTTGAAATGGCATGTGATCTTTTGGGGTTTAAAAAAGCATTTTGATTGCACTAGAATATTTTTCTGACTACTATTTAGAACCTCTTTTGTTGCGCTGTGTGTTTCTTAAAATAAAGCTTCTCTGCCAGGAGAAAGCATCTTGCTGGCGAATATAACACACACATCCAGTAAGAAATTGGGGCCAGGGTTTAGCTGATGTTGGATGCAAATATAGAGGGAGCTATTGTTGTTTAAAAAATAAGAATGATTTTATGATGAAAGATTTATGCTGAATCCTAACCCGTTAATAAATATCAACAGCCCAAATGGTGCTTATAATTTTTCTTTAACTATTCAGAAATCCTTACATATTTACATACCATAATCACATGGTGTATTTTCAACATTGCTGTGCAAGCAGCTGAAATACATTATAAAGCAGAGGTGGATTTTTAAAGAACCAATGACTGAAAATTCAAGACAATCAGTTCAGTGATATAAGAACTTCTTTGCAATGCAGGCACTCACATACAAAGTCCCTCCCTCCACAGACTTGCAAAAGACCTTTAAAAGAACAAGAATACAAGTCTGGGAGGCACTTTTTACCATGGCTTGTGCTGCAGCTGAATAACCCAAGGCATGGGTATCTTCAGCCAAGCTACATGTAAAGTCAGTGCAGCAAACACTTCACTTGACCTCAAAGAAAACAGAGTGGATGGTCAGGGGCATCCAGAGTCTCAATGGTGGAGACCGGGAATAATACCCTAAAAGTCACCTGCTGGAAATCCTTGGTGACACCCTGCAATGCAATAGGACAAACTCTGGGTCTGTCTATAGTGCCACCACATAACAGCCAAATAAATTATTTTCCTGCAGGTAATTAAGCAGAAGAAAAAGGCCAGTCTTCAATTCACCTAATTCACCTGTACACTCTTCCAAATTTATTGTGAGTCTCAGGAAGAGTGACTCTATGTGACAGCTCCTGAACTTATACAATTATGTCTTGAATTTTATATTTACAAATACGTACGCAGCTTCCTCATCTTCCTAGATAGAGGTAAGAGCTTGGGTAAGTGACCTGGATGCACCCTAACAGCTCAAACCACATTTCCAACAACATGTTTCCTTGGCAATTTAAAGACCTTATGATTTTTATATGCCTGACATTAGCATTAAGTGATCAGACTCTTTTGTATACACCAAGTGCATCAGAAAAGAAAAACAGGACTAGACGTAGGAGAAAGTTATTAGCAATCCAGTTGCTGTTTTCATTTCAGAATTACAACTGAGGCTGACAGCTGGATCTCCTTGGGGAGAAAAATCAACCAGAGGGGATATAAAGATGCAAACTCCCCATGCGCTGAATTTATGAATGAAAGGGAAGGGGAGACAAGCTGCAGACTATGACAGGAATATACCTAATGTGCTGGAGGGTACATGAAAACAGTGACAAATGGTGCTCTCCTCTTGAGGACTTGAGGATTTTAAAAGCCTAATTCAACACGTTTTGAACTTAATCCTTTGCTTAATAGGCAGACAGTGTAAACAAGTAAATAACAGAATGCCAAGCAGCTAGCAAGGACAATGTGAAATTAAAAAACAGTTGGGTTTTTTTTCCTAAAGCTTGCTGAGAGTGCACAGAACTCATGAGTCTGCTGTAGAAGCTACTCCAATACCGCCTGCATGAAGTAATTAAAGAACAAATCAAAATAGGAATATGGGCAAGAATTATTTTATTCCTCCTACATTCTCTTCAGATTTAAACAAGATTAAGCATCTAATGAGTTAGATGTAGCTTTCTTTGAATCTAATATACTCTTAGATGGAGAGATAATGTTCAGGGTGTCCTGTGGCTAATTCACACTTCTGCTAAGAAATAAATGGCCATGACAACATCCTCAAAGAAGTTAAGGCAGGGATCAGTGTAGCCCATTAACTTTAACACAAACAGGACCTCCTCTCTCCTCACTTCCCTGAGAGACACATGGTGTGCATAAAATCGTTTTATTTTATAGGCTGATAATTATGTTTTGAAAAAGAGTTAAGCTTTTCCTCTCACTGTTGATACCCACTGAACAGAGAGTAAAAACGTGACAGTGAAACTGGCATATAAACATCAGTTTCCTGTGTTTTAATTAATAAACAAGATTAATTCATCCAGCTGAGCAAACACAGGGTGCATCAGGGTCTGCATTCAGCATATGAACAGAAAGAGCCATCTGCAGTAATTCCATGTACCTCTAACCCTTTGCTAGCTTAAAGTCCCAATCTTCACAACAAAACCAAAAGCAAGAGAGAAACAAGCAGTTATAATGTAAGTCACTCCATTAAAAGCCTATTTTCATCCTAAAAATGACTCCAAATTTCCCTAGAAGTGCAAAGATAACTCCAAATAACAAAAAGCGGAGGGGTGGATTAATACTTCTCTTTTTAAAAATCATTCCACAACTACTTTCTAATGGCATGAAAGTAAGGTCAACACAACATTGTCTCTAGGTCACCTTTTCAAAGGGTAATCACTACTTTGTCACACTTGCAAGACAATGATTTCCCAACACGTGATGAATTCAAATGTAGTGACAGCTAATGGGGGGCTGCTGGGATATTGCTTAGAGCTAAGGTCATACCATGAATAAATGAGTTCAGGCACAAGTAAGTAATAAGTGAGGTTAATTCATTTAGGCTCTGAAAAGGAATAATTAGAAACGGAAAGGGGAGAAGCGGTGTTCCATCCTGCCTTCCCCACGCCCTGTTCATATGATAAAAAGTATATGATAAAAGATAAAAGATATGATATGAAGATATAAAAGATATGATATAAAAGATACAATATGAAGTCCCCCCAGGACTTCATTTCAATGAATTTCCTCAGCAACAAAGGCTTTAATGACCTGCGGACAGAGTGGGGCTGAGCGTCCGAGTTGAACTGCTCACCAGTGTGAGGCAGGCCAGACGCCTGCGCCATTGGGGAGAATCACCGCTAAGGACATCGCACTGAGAACCTCCTACATTTTCTCAGGGAGTCTGAGCAATGTGTGATCTGAACACAGTAACAAAAATACTGGTGCGATGGATGTGATGTTATATTGACTCCCTTATTATCCCCTGTAATAGTCACACAATTTGGGGATTGTTTTGCGTTTTCATTTTCCCTGCTACAATTAAAAATGTTACCTAAGCAAAAATACCAGCTGTCATGAAGAACAAAGAGTCAGATAAAAGGATTTCTAGAAAAAGAAGGCAGATTTCTGCAAGCACTGAAAATCACGCTAAGCTACATAAAGTATCCCTAAAATAAAGGGTTAATGTAAAGCAGAATTTACAAAATCATCCTCCTTCTATTCCTCTCTTTTCTGAATCTTTTCAGGATTTCACAATCCCTTCCCTCCTCGTGCCCCCCTCCCAACTCCCTTCCTCCCCATACAAGAATATTCTCAGCCCTGGAAAATTGTTTAGCTGAAACCCTTAGATTTTGCCGAGTCCTGTCATTCTTTGAGACAGCTGTATTTACACCCATTGCTGGTGGGTAGTCATGCTGGAAGCAATTAGCTTTCATGCTTTTTCAATATCCCCTTTCAAAAACTTTGAGATCCCTCATTGCTATTGATTTAGATGTAGAGAAGCACAGAGGAAAAAAAAAAGAAGAGAGTTCATACATATGCTGAGCTCCTTTAGTCTAATTCAATGCACAAATGCAGCAACTTCAGCTCCCCACCACCTAAGGAATGCCTCCACAGACACATTCCCAGCCCATCAGTGAAAATACTCAAAGGCCTTGAAAACCATCACCACAACACTCAAAGCCAGCAGCTTCCAACACTGCTGGGTCCAGGAAAGGTTCAACCAGCCAGCAGCCATCTCTCATTTAGATGGACAGGTTGCATTTGAGCATGTCCGTTGAGTTTAACAACACTTTCAAGTGTGTCCTTTATATTTTTTCTAAAAGAAAATCTGTCACTGCTGGACTACTTAAAAGAAGAAAAAAAAAAAAGAAATGGAAAGAAAAACATGGTATAAGACAGTAGCTAAATGTATACTGATTGCAGTAATTGCATCCATTCCTCTGTCGGAAAGTCTTGTATTGTATTTCTAATATGCGCTGATAAGTGCATTCACAACATGATTAACTGCCTCCAGACAAGAATGGCTATTATGTTTAACAGACTGATTAGCAAGTGACAGAGCTGCAAACTGTACTCCTAGTAAATTGGCTGCTTTTAAATTACAGCAGCTTTTTTATGGTTCCATTTTTAAAACGCAATGGTTTGTTACACATATGCAACGTAATTCCTATCTGACAATAAGTAATAGAGGATACTGAGCTTTTAACTTTTAATCTTCAGATTGCAATTAAAGCATTGCTCATTTTCTTTTTAATTACAGCAAAATCTGCACCATACATGGCACTCATTAGGCAACATCCTGTCTTCAGTATTGGTCTCTCAAAAACTATCCTTAAACACAGGGACAGTGATTCTAGTCCACCTCTTTCAGAGGTTCTACCTTATTTAAGCCACCATTTTTGCTGGTTCTGTAAGCAGTCAACTAAGACAGGATTTATTGTATTCTTCCCAGCTTTTGATTAATTCCCTCTTCTTACTGCTACGGGCACCTTTCCCATGGACTTTCACAGAAGCCCCAGTGACCTCAGAGCAAGGCAAGGGGAAGAAGTGCCAGGTCTGTGCTGCCAACAGCCTTGCTCACCTCCTGGAGCAGAAATTAAAGCAGAGATCTCAAATCTGACCTCAGTTCAGAATTGCCATGGCATAAGGCATACCCCAAGCAAAATGAGCTCCTTGTTAATTCCCTGTATTTTATAACAACAAATGGTAGGATTTAGGCACACAGTTCCTTGCAGTGCTTCTGAAAATCCTGCCATCAAATGTGTGCTTCTGTTTTTGTTGATTGCTCTTATTTTTATTGCTGTAACATATGAAAGCACCAGTCTTGGATTTGGGCCCTCTGTGTATTTCATACGAACACAACTATAAAGACAGTCCTGACCCCAGAGATCTTGCAGTCCACAAGACAGAGACAGAAAAGAGATATAACAATCTGCACCAATTTAAATTCACACAGAAAGCACAAACCCTTTAAATACAAATTTATCTAGAGACTTTCAAGCTCAATGACATCATGTACTTCAAACCAGCTTATTTATAACATAAAGCTTAGTATAACTTGTAAGGAGATAGAATAAATCAATTTGCTCTATCACAGAACTTCATCAGATACAATACAGATGGTTCTGCTACCATGGTTAAAAATAACCTACACATTTTTAAATCAGCTCAAGGCATTTATCAAACTAGGAAACTGGTGGAGAAGGATGTTGTCTAGCTTGTATACAGTAATGGGAATATCCACCCAGCAGTTTGGTGCTTTTATTCATCTTATCTCACGTGTTTATAATTTTATTCTGGACAGTCAGCTGCTCTGCAAGAATTCAGTTTCCCAAATCATTTATCTTCACTAAATAGCAGGACAGAACAACTTGAAGTTGTTTATTGAATGTAGATAAGAGCGGGGGGAAAAAAAATCATCCAAAGGGCAACCTGATTGTAGAACAGAACATAAAACACTTCAGTAACAAAACCATTGTAAAGCAAACCTGGCATCCTGGCTGAGCAGTCCAACGCTTCACACTGGATAAAAAAGGATGATGGGAATTAGCAGACCCCGAGAGGTAAGCCCTATAGTAAATTAATCGTTGGGGAGATTGCACGATAGAAATGGCCCTGTAGATCCTGGCATCCTCCTGCATGGTCCTCAACCACTTGGCTTGTGTTTCCCAGCTAATCTGCACCAAGCAGGGATACAGAGTGCAAAACACCCCACAGCCCTGCAAATAATACTGTTTGATGAATGAAATTCATTTGTTTCTCAGCTTTCATCACTCTTGTTCTCACATTCCACCCACAGAGGGAAAACTAGATGTTGAAGTTTGCTGAGGATTTATTTACTAAAGGATTCACTGCAAGATTTTTGAAGGAGCTCTGTCCAGCTCTTCCCACTGGAAGGAAAACCACGATGCCCCGGCATCCCTGGGGAGAGGGGACATAAAACCAGCATGAACAGCTCAGAATGTGTATGCCCAAAGAGGCAGGATCATTCTCTAGGCTGGAAGGAAATTCCAGTTCCTGTGTAACCCCTGCAAAACGAGGAGGGAGAGCTCATGCTGTGACCACTTTTTTTTTTTTTTTCCCAAACCAGGTATAATAAGCTTCTGGGTCAGCCAGAGCTTTCACATCCACTGCCTACGATTTTTCTTCATAATGAGCTCCCTAAAGAAGACCAAAAGCCTTTATAACTCAAATAAAGCCAGATCTCATCACAATAAACCTTGAATATGTAACTTATTAAACAGGGAAAACTCAAAGCAACTAGATCAGACAGAAGAGAAATAAAAAGACTTATACCCAGCTGTCCCCCCAGATCATGTTGTCCCTGCAGGCAGGTCCTCCGCACTTGGTCCCAGCTAACCTAGAGACTTCCTGAGCTGCAGCAAACCCTGCCCCACACCTGGTGGTCCCCAGGCAGATTCCTCTATGCCCTCCTACAGCTGGCTGCCTGCTCCTGCTCCCCTGTGCATCTCTGCACCAGCCACCAGTGATCAGCTTCTTACCGTGGCCCCTCTACACTGCTGCATCCTCCCTTCCCTGGGAGGTTTTTTGCAGCGCATCTCAAGTCTCACTGCCAGCTCGCTGTTTTGAGGCCCCCTTATTGGATTATAATGACGGCCTCCCAGTTCAGCATCCTTGTACAATCTCTTGGGGTCAGAACACTTATCAAAGTAAGAGCTACTAGTTATTCGACCAAGAAGTATTGAAGAAATCACTCCCTAGAGTAGATGCTCAATGGACAGGGCAGGACCACACAATAAGTTTTAACTCTCTGAAGTCCATGTGAGCTTTACAGCTGCTTTCAGTGGGCAGAAGACTAAGATCTATTTGCATCTAAATCTAATCCTTTTTCCTGAGGAGGATCCTAAATTTAAGAAAGTAATAATCAAAATATAATAAATTCTGGCTAGAGTATCAAGTTCCAAGTTTACTTCTGCCTTTACAAGATAAATTTAAGAAAAACAAGATACCATCAGAATTCATTAGATACACACTTTAGACTTATTGCTTATTAAAATATATATTAGCTGTTCCCTACTACTTCAATTTATCAGCTGCACCATGCCCATATTTTGTTTTCAAGAGGATTACAACAGCACTTCTAATTATATGAATGCTTCTGCAGGTTATAATTGAAAATGAGATCAGTTGATAAACTGCTTTGATAAGGGTTCAAACACGTACTAGGAGAAAGCGGCGACATCTATCCCTTCTGGTTTTGCCCCTTTGCAGTGGCCTTAGAAACGCACAGAAATTGCTTCTCTTCTGCTCTTGCTCATTTGAAGTTCACCTCTGTCCCCCAGGATACCCACTGTTCCTCGCAGTATCCCCCTCCATGCTGCTTCCCTGACCTCTCACCTCTGTTTGCCTTTTTGTGCCATTCGGCAGCCCTCTGACCCCAACCCCGTCTCACCATCGCCACTCTGTCACCTCTTTGCTGCTCCAGCAGCACCACCGGGTCCTCTTGGCTTGGCCCCCTTCGCCACCCCCTACAATCTCATTTATAATCACCATTACCAAACTGCAGCTTTTTGAAACACTTAGTGACCATCACCCAGCATACAGAGGATCCTAACCGCAGAGGGAAACACCACCAAGAAGCACAAGAAACTGCACAAGCTAAACAGGGTGAAGGATCAACAGTAATCCTCAATATTGTATCAGAATTTAGGGTAATCTTTATCAGCTCACTTTCTAATGATGATTTCAGAGACAGCAGCAAACACAAGTGCTGTGCTGGCTGCCATACCTTGACCACAAATATAAAGTGAATTATTATTAGTGCAATTAACACAGACAATAAAACATACAAAAAATTATAGTTTTTTAACCCGCTTTGTGAAGTCGCTTACAGCACCTAAATCTTGTACCATGGGTCAAATTTAGCTTTTGACATAGATTTGGTCTGAAGAGCAGGAGGGGTGTTTTTTTAAAAAATAAATCTATTTTAAAAAATTATTTCTGAAAGACAAAAAAACCTTGAGGGTATTTTCCTCTGTTCACAAGATGAATATTGAAACTGGGTTACAAGAGGAAAGCAACCTCTACCATGTTTCTCACAATGTGGTATTAAAAAGCAGCATTCTTAGGTTTCCAAGTTATATTTGTTTTTAAATTGCTTTTAACACAGGAACATCAGGTTAATGAGTTTTATCCAGTTTGACTGGAGGCACTGAAGCAGACATTGCATGTGTATAAGTCTGCTTCTTTTAAAGAATAAAGTAATGCCACATTATTTATTTTGGGGTGAAACAATGACATCTTCAGCATAGGACCGTGGAACAATCAAGAAAGTCTGGCAATCCTGATATACTTAAACATCAGAGGAGTGTGGGAAGAACTTATGAAAAGAATGAGAGATTTCAGAAATCATAGGAAATTTTTTTGAAGTGAAGAATCAGAGGGAAAAGAGACTGGGAGTTTATTTATTTAAAAAACAAACAAACAAAAAACCCCCCAAAACCACCCAAAAATAAAAACAAAAACAAAAAAAACCAAACCACAGTACTTTCCAGCACCCCTTTTTATTCAAACCTTTTGCCTTCAGAACCCCAACCTTTCAAAATACTTCTCACCAGGGCACCATATAAACAAAGTAGACTGTGGGAGGTAGGTGTAGATTATCAGCTTTAGCTGCAAGGCTTGTACTTCTGCATATGCTTTTCAGCAGAGGCAATGCAAAAAAGCAGAAAAACCTTTAAAATGAGGAAGCGGATTTGAAGGCAGTCTATAGAGCATTTTACTAACACCTGTTTTCATCAAACTGTCTTAATACTAGGGGTTTTTTACCATTTGTGAGTGATTGCAGGAGCTATTACTTACTTTAATTTAAAATAAAACAATTTTCAGTTTGAAAGTTAAAATGCGAGTGTTCCAAGAAGACCTGCAAAGCAGAACAAACAATCCAAAGGCTCCTTTCCCCTTGCACAGTACTTGAAGTCACAGTGGTTTCAAGCTACCTTTAACACTGGTCTGTACAAACTGCATTTGGCTTGTGGGACTGAGAACACAAAGGTCTTTGTGGAACCAGTCTAAGGTTGAAGCTTCATTTTCTTAGAATGCCCTCTCCTCATTTTTTTCCTTTGTCTCCTAGACTTTACTTCTCTATCACCTTCCGCTAAACCAAGTATTTCCTGTGAGTGAAAAGCAGCATATTGTGAGCTGCAATGTTGGATTTGGTGGCATCTCTCCAAAGCGCCCTTTCAATTCACTGAGAACAAGCCCCCTCCATCCTCTCCTTTCAGAAGAAAGCAGGGGTCTATGTCCCATACAAGTGACACAATCTGTGTGGGACACAAGACCTTCATCTCCAGGTCAGCCCCCAGGAGCACCAGACCAAGCTCCTCAGCATGAAGCAAAGACAGAGCCCAGATCCCTGGCCACAGCCCTGCCCAGTCCTGCCATGGAATCAGGGGTGGCAAGGAAAAGACAAATAATCCACTTGGGCAAGGACCATGTCTTTTCTCCCCTCCATTTCCAGTCTTATTTACCAAGGATCAAAAGCCCACCTGCAAACCCGCTTCCAGAAATGAAAGAATCACGATAGGGAAAAACTGCAAGAAGATCAATCACACAAATGTCTGGTGAATAATGCAGCAGGCCACAATGTTTCTTTGGAGATCTGCAAGCAGCCAAGAGATGACAATACTCCAATTAAAACAGCAAGCAGCAAAATGCATCCAAAAGGCCTTCCTTCCCATCCAGACCCTGCTCAGATACTAGGCAATGAAGTAAACATTAAGTTGCACTGGGAGTTGTTTCCATAAAGAAAATACAGATAATGAGGCATCCCTAAAAACTCTTTTTTTTTTTTCTTTTAATTTAAAATTGAGAAGACCATGTGAATAAAAGGGATGGTGTCTGAGGCAAAAGGACAGATGGTTCTGCTCCCAGAGCGGTGCACAGAAACGAGGCTTATTACAAGCCTTTTATTTTACTTAGGGTTTTTTTTTTGTTGTTTACTCTTCTTTCTCTCTTCAGTCATCTATTCATCTAACCATTGGAGTACTGAAAATTCAAGTTCTTGTTCTTCCGATTCATATTCAAATTGAAACACATACAAGCACACAGCACAGCTTTCAGTGTAAAAGTTTGAAGAGTTTTGTTGTGGGTTTGGGTGCTTTTTTTTTTTTTTAAGGGTATAACAGGCCAATTACAGAGGCTGAATCAGTACCTTTTAGAAGAATACACAGGAAATGAGAGGAACATGGCATAGTGACACATCTTCCAGCCTGAACTCCCTGGAACATGTGGTATGTGCCATTATTTTATGTATAATGAGTAACTTGTAATATGTTTATCTCATCAAGAAAACCACTTTTCTCCTCACTTTTGCATTCCCTGGGTGCTTAATGAAGTGGTTTTTCTTCTGATGAAGGTACATGCATAAATAATCTCTTCAGAACGATTCCTGTGCTTTGGTCATTGTCTCTATAGATGCACTCATGTCCTTAGCTGCCAAGAAAAAACAACTGAGGCCACCTGCTTCAAAGGCCTGCAGGCACAGGAGATTTTCCATAAAGCAGGGTAATCAGATAAGGCCCGATACTATTCTCATTCTTGAAGACATGCACAACATTATTTCCTTTATATTGAGTCTCCATTCAGTTACATCCTCTGAGACGCATACAACAAAGCAGGTCTGATCCTGCTCACGATGGGCAGCAGCTGCTCACACTCGCGGCAGCCCTCATGCTACTTGAACACAAGCTGCACCCTGCAGCACCCTTCAGTACCAGTCTCAGACCACGGACGAAAGAGGCAGTTCTGCCGTACGGAGCACAACATCAGCCTCTCTGCAGGGACTCCTGGCCAGATACCCAAACACCAGATCTCTCTGGTCCTCCAGCAGATGTGCTAGCTACAACTAAACGACTCTTGCAGACTCTAAAGTGACCCAGAGAATCAATGGGAAAGGTTTTTCCATCTAGAATTATTGACCCAGAAGAGAAAACAGGAACCAAATACAGCAATGTCCTGCTGGGATCAAGCTTTTTAATGGTTTTGTTGAATGGATTTCAACTGAAACATTTTAGACCAGTCCAATAAAATTAAATACTCCAATTCAGAGCAAATTTACCTGGAATAAGGCATTGCATTAATAGTTTCCTGGCTGAACACTAAGCACTTGCATAAAAGATACAATATGCTGGATTTCCTGTTATGAAACCACTCTAAAAACAAATTGGTGAGCAGTTCTAGTTATCACAGGGCTGTTACGGAGGTGGCTCGTTCAGTAGGGTTTGGCTATTTACTTTAATATACACAGGCTCTCATCTTCTGTCTTGATGGCCACTGTTACCTCGATTCTCCGCTTGCCATGGAACCATCAGAAGACTCACTAACATGAAAGGCAGCAGCCCCATAGCAGCCACACTACGATACCCCACATAAATTTAGAGTGGAAGTGAATCATATCCCACACAGCATACAAAAAAGTTTAGGGAGACAGAGGGTATGTACTCAATCAAATCAGACAAGGGAACTAATAGCAATATTTCTGCAAAGAATACTAGAGACCTATAGATATGAGAACCAGTCAGAAGGGCCATCATTTTCTGATTTATAAGGAAGATATCTTTGATCCATCTGGATCATTACTCCAGTTCTGGAACAGTTGAGAAATTGCTACCAACTGAACCATCAGTACTACAATCAGTAGCACAATGATACTTTTTGTCTCACATATAACATATTTCCTTCCCACACCTTTACTTCTGGTCTTTAACGTTGGAAAAAAAATCCTATGCTTTGTAATTAAAAAGAAAAAAAAAAAGAAAAAAGGATTTAAAGCTAATAGTCATTACAATCACCATAATAAATTTATGGAAAAATACATTTAACTATTATCATGGCAATCTGGAAACTATTTTGTTATAATTAAAAGGATAATTACCTTTCACTATTTTAACAAACTTATGAATTAAAAATTTAGGACAGCTTTGCCAGAGTAAATTTATTTGCATACATTACAAATAACACAGTCTCATGGTATTTTCTCTTTAACTCATCATGTCTTCTATATGTATCTTTATACCATGTTGTAACAGTTTACATTCAGGGGACAACAGTGCATATATGCTTTCATTTTACTCAGCTAGATGCACGCAAATTTGTTCAGAGCTAGGAAAATACATGTAGAGCAAATAATTCTTTGGGCTACAGTGCCTGCACCTCAGTTATTACAGTGAAGAAAACCAAAATGAATTTAAAAGTCCTTTTTTGTTGTTTTAAAAGACCGCTTATGCTTTGAAAACAAAACTTTTTAATTTGAATTGAGTATGTTTCAATTTGATTTCAACTTAACAGGGAATTAAAAAAATTGAAACTTTGCCCTACTTGGGCCTCGACTCCTTCTAAATCAATTTATCGTCACTTCATACCCACTCATTGCCATTTTTAATAACGGCTTTGGAGTTGTCACCAGCAAACCAAGAAAGCAGCTATCACACAGTACCAGGAGGAAATATTGCTGTTATTCAGCCACAAGCAGATCGGACATGGATGAGGAAGGCGGAAGAACCCGTGCGCACCAAGTAAGACCCTATGTCACATTTGCAGGACCCTCCTATCCACAGGAGAGCTTCTCGCCACACTTACTGCCTGCGCATCACATTCACAAGAATTTCACATATTCTGAGTGTGAAAAGCTTTTCAAGAAGGGTTTTATTCAGAGCCACAACAAGCAATGGCATTGGCCATGAACTTACCTACTCAAGATGATTACTGAATGCAGTAAGAAAACTCACAGTATCTCACTTGCACACAAATCCACAGAATAAAGTAATTTGCAAAAGTTATTTGGCAAATAATTTCAAATGTTAAATAATGTGGTCAATTAACAAACAGCCTGTGACCAATTCAAAACAAACAGAAGCAAAACAAAGCTTTTGCTACAAATTGTACATCCAGGTCAAGAAATTAAGTTGAATAACTCACTGTTATGTTTTGGTTTGTCACCTGTAATGATACAGCAAACAGCAAAAATCTTTGCTGAAGAATGAATGTATCCTATTTAGAGTTCCATTCAGCAATGACTTTATATGGCTTGCAGGTGTAGGTCACGGGTGAAATATAGACCATGATCCCTGTTGCTTGAAATATAGATCTCTATAAACAGTCTTATAAAACAGGTACTGTCTGGAAAACTGCCACTTTTTTTTAAATAGAAAAAGTAGACACATTCTTGTTACTCAGCTGAAATAAAGATGCTTCTGAAGACTGTAACAGACACAAATTGAAATTATGAGAAAATATGAACTGTAAGGACACTTAGTGTGTAATTATTTAAGCAGAAGACCCTTAGTAAGTTGCATAAACAAGCTCAGTTTATAAACTCAGTTTTAAAAAACTAGTTCAGTTTCTGGAAAAAAACAGAACTGATGTTAGATCGGTAATATATTTTAGCATGACTCTTTCTTTTTATCTATAAAAATGTATAGTATTAAATGTACAATATTGAATTGGAAGGAAATGCAAATATTAGCGAGGGCAAAGAATTAGAAAAAAGCACCTAAAGAGATTATATACATAAGCACTAAATAACCATCTACGTGGAAAAATAAAAATAAAGTGGTACATCTATGCTACAACAATGCCAAGAGGTTCAGGGAGCAGCAGAACTAATGAAACTGAGCTTCAGACTTATATCTAACAAGGTCTAACTGACACATTTCCTGACATTGGCTTTTCATAATGGTGCTCTCCTTGGTGGTTTCTCTGGTGTCCAACAGGCACAGAGAGGATGCTGTGGCTTTTCTGTCAGAAGGAGCCCTAAGACAGACTCTCTTCTATATCTAGCATTTTTATTTCATGAAACTTACAGGAATTCAGTATCTTTGAAAAATCTACCTTTGTCAGATTTGGTTGAAAACAGGACACACACCTCTCCATCTCATCTCTTTAGGAAAGCAGGCCAAACCCAAACCAACAGATTTAGACACCACCAAGGATGAAGCATGATTTTCCAGTAGATTATGTCTGCAGAAAAAGCTGGTGCAAAGGTTGCACCACAAATTGGAAAAATTTCACAGTGCAGGATTGTAATAATCCCTCTCCTGGCAGGACTCAAGCAGGACCGCAAGGAGAAGGTTGCATGTTTTACTGGCGATATCAGTGATAAAAGCCAGACAATCTAGAAAAAGAAGTTGACTACTGGAGGCACTTACTTGGGAACAGAATTAAAGAATGAAGTACTGGTAGACAGAGAGGTAAGATTTTATCAGTTCTTGATGTGTATTATCAAAAAGAGAAATGACTTGGTACTACCAGACTGCACAGTTTGCACACAATTGCAACAGGAACTGCATCACTCCAGAGACTTGAGGGAAAAGGGCACCGTATTGCCATCATTATCTGATGTTCACATGGATGGCCAACTAATCAAAGCCAACACAGTTCTCCAGAGGTGCAAGGGCAGCAGAATTGGGCCTCTCATGATTTGCCTAAAATCACACAGGAACTGTAGCAGAGCAAAAGCAGAAACTACATCTACCTTCAATTTGTTTTAACCTTTCTTCAACAGGACCATAGAAACTTCAGAATGTCATCTCCTGAAGCATGCACACAATGCCATGCAGAAAAAGGCCCGCTCTGGCCTACTCCCTCACTACTGAGGATGATGTATACCGTCTCTGTGGGTTACCGTTAAGCCTTTACTGTTGCAAGTGCAACTTCACAGTAAATGGAAAGCCTGAAGCCCATGTCAGTACATCTGCAGTCTGGCACCACCACGCTTTGTGGCTGCCAATTTGAGATTTTCATGGATGACAGTGTTCAGCAACACCAGTGACCATCTGTTTCTTCCTCCTCCTCTTCCTCCTCCACCTTTTCTTCCTTCTCTTTTGCTTCTACTTAACTCAGTCTTAAGTGACCAAGATATCCTGGAAGCAAAGGCAGATTAAAATTTGCAGTGGATGATATAACAGCTGCTGATTTAACTCCCAGGGAAAAGAAGAGAAGAAAATTGCAGTGAGGCTTTGAAAGAGGGTGTAATGTAGAGGGTTAATGGGGAAAATGGAGCAGCTTGAAGTTAAAGTCATGGCAGTCATGTGATTTGACAGACTGTTTCCCTGGGTGGCAGGTTGAAGAGCAAGGCCCCATAGAGGTGTGTCGGAACAGGAATGATGCAATTGCAGCATGCTGTAACCAAAAATAAAGGCAAGCCGACCCTTGCTTATCTCCACAGTAGCCTGCTACGCAGGGGGTGAGCAGGAATGGAGATTAGTAGCTTCACTCAAGTGCATTGTCTCTGCTTTATACATTAAGTGCTTTAAAGCAACCGATCATTTTGATGCTTTGCATTTCGATGCTTGCAGCCTACGTCTTCCCATGACAACGTAGCAGAAAAGTTTAAACTTCCCTTCTAGGGATTTACATTAACCAAGGCATGCCCACATCATCTCTAATTCTGTTTTAGAATTAGACAGAGGCTTTGCCTTGGGAAAATTCAAATCCCATGTCAGCAGTTTATCAGATGGCTTCTAGGTAAGGGACATATTAAAGGACAAGACCTGATTCTGCAGCCACATGAAGGCCAGTGAACTGCACACTATAAATAACGATTACTTAGCTAGACTGAGGTGAGGGAGAAGAGAAAACATCCCACACAGAGCAGACTCCCATTTGCTGAACTGCTCCCTCCTTCTGGAGGCAACGGAAAACAAGAAACACTGTGGGTTCAGCAGGTCACATCCCTGCCCAGTCCCAGCTCATTTCACCATCTCAAAACAAATTATGAAACAGGCAGTGCTGTGCAGAGGAAGGAATAGGGACTATTTGTTTTACCTTAGGCCTGTCTTTGACATCAGCTTTGTGCTGGTGCGACTGTTGTGGTTAGGAGTCGAGTCAGACCACAGGCACGTCTCTCCTCTCTATGATCCCAAAGATCCCTAGGGGGAGGATGTCTAAGGGAGAGTGTCAGGACAGGGCAAGCATGCAGCGACACACACCCCAAGCCCTCAGCCAGCGAGCCAGCAGCAGCCTACAGCCCAGGGACTTTCCAAAGGGAGGAAAAAAAAAAAAAAAGGAAATTTGGTATTACGGATTCTTCTGTAAAGATGCCCCTTCCCTTTCCAAACCCACGTAAACTTTTATAATCTACAATATCCTCTGGCAAGGACTTCCACAGGTTATGCAGTTGGTGAAGCAGTACCTCCTTTCATTTTGAACCACTAGCTGCTGGTTTCAAGTGATGTCATCAGTTCTTTTTTGGAAAAGACAGTAATTTCCCTATTCACCTGATGCAATGTTAATTTCTTCAGACCTGACTCATTCTCACTGAGATAGTCATCTTCG
This sequence comes from Haliaeetus albicilla, assembly GCF_947461875.1. Classification (NCBI taxonomy): domain Eukaryota; kingdom Metazoa; phylum Chordata; class Aves; order Accipitriformes; family Accipitridae; genus Haliaeetus; species Haliaeetus albicilla. The sequence continues at coordinate 32,486,171 of NC_091492.1, read as the reverse complement.
TGCCAGTGGATATATTCCCTTTCCTGAAGAAGAACACAGATGTTGCCTTCCTAGCTGCTAATTTTTATCTTTTCTCTTAATTGAAATTACCTTCTGCATCTTTAGTTTTATAACTAAATGTCCCATATGTTGACAGTAATGCAGTTTATACAAACTCAGTTGAATTAAGTAGGTAAACTTCTTTAAATTATAAATATTAGAAAGATATCCATTGAAGTCAATTGAAATTGTGGTTCTTGGAAATTAAATGGTTAAAAATTATAATTTCTTTCGAATTTAGAAAGCAGTCCAAAGTTGGCTCTTTCAGTGGCTGCAGAAGACATGGTATCATGTTATTTTTTGACATGGGAGCATTTCAGGCAGTCAGCCTGACAATTTCAGCTAATTCAGCTCATGCCATTGGACCTCCTGTAAGGATGCAGAACTAAATGGCTCTTGCATCTAAGGAAATAGAGTAGCTTTGACTTACCAAGAACCCTATCTATCAGCACGTGTGCATTTGGGTCCACCTGCCACCCACCCAAACAGCCAAGCTTGCACTGATCTTTGTGAGGACCTGTATCAATACTGTCACGATTATCTCCTGCAGAAAAAGATTTTCTACCCATTCAAAAACTAAAGTCTTTAATTTTTGCAATTGTGAAGATGAGATACTAGCATGCAAAGTAAGGCTAACAGCGCTGACTTGAAAAACAAACTATGTGTCTTGCAAAGAATCCAAAAGGAAAGATGCCTGTTGCTAAAATAAGCTGATATACTTTAAGAGAAGCAAATATCTCCAGTCCCATACTGCAGCAGCAAAAACCTGGAGCAACAATGACTGCCAAATATTATGAAACCTGTAACTACAATATGACTGAATAAGCTTTCAACCAAGCATTACAAGAAAGGAATTCCAGTGCTCAGCACAATGTAATTTTAGAGAGAAGTGGATGTTCTGTTGTGATATAACATAAATGAATATAAATGAATTAAACCTCTTCAACAGCTTCTCAACAATAATGTGTATTAAATGCTCAGAGAAATTCCTCCATGCAGCAGTGATTAAATAAACGTAAAATGCTTTCATATTTAAAAGGGCATGATCCTTTGTCAGGAAAGAAAGGTTTGACTTCCTTTTAAGTCCAGCTTCAAAGCACCTACATTGAGCACAGTAACATACACAGGACAGGTCAGACTGAGCATCCAGCCCCAAAGAGGAGTCTAAGGAGCAACCCAAAGCTCATCAACAGCAAGATCAAAGCAGCGCTCCTTCAGGGAAGGTGAGGTACTATCAAGCCAGCACAGCTCCTAAGGTAGATAGGACTTGCTGTGGAGATAAGAGCTCTTGGAAAAGAGCCAAGTTCATTAATTCCTTGTGTTGGTCAGTTGTGTTATACTCTGTCTTTGGTGAATGGAGACAGTATCCTCCCTTCACCCCAGAGCGAATGGCTGCCTGAGCCCAGCTGCAGCAGTCAGGTGCAGGGGGAGGCTAGGATGAATCATGCACTCCAGTGTTTTAGCTGGGGAGGTCTATGTGTTAATGATTGGTTTAACAATTATTTATGCACAAACAATCTCCTAAATTTTCTCTGCAGAAAAAATACAGCAAACTAGCCACAAGCTTTCAATTACCTCATTCCCCTGCATCCCATGTCCATATGAATGTGACAAGGTTGTACACCAAGTCATAGGCAATTGATCTATGCCTTTGAGCCAGTAAAACTCAAAGCAGCTGTCTGCTGGGATGCAAAAAATTCTTCCCAGGATTCCCTATTTAAACCTTGCTACTGGTTTCACTTAAAGGTGAAATACAAAGCAAACACTGGGGATGTGAGTCTGGGCAAAGCCAGAAAAATGTTTGCACATGTTAAAAATATATCTACAAAACTACTGGGTTTTAAATAGAACATCTAAGGAGCTGCTAACAGTAATGGGATGTTCAGTGGCTGAAATGCCTTTAACAAAGTAGTGATAAACATAACTCCTAATCCAAGCATCTCTCAGGACAGGAGATGCCCTGTCTGGGAGAGAGAGTCAACACCCTCTACAACACAGGAATTACTGTGACAGAGCACTGTCAATCTCCTCGGCAGGGGCAGCTGCCTGCCTCCAGCCCAGTACAATAGTGGGCACTCCCAAGGCAGACGAATAATAACAAAACCTTGTTATACATGATTGCTAATTGGTAGCAGACCATGAGAAGTGGGGATACTCCAACCAGTCCTCGGGGTAACAGAAGGGCATCTAACACAGCATGACTTGTGTTTTCTGCTATGCATCACAGCACATAAATGATGCCACATAGAGACAGAACCAAATTCAGATTTGGAGAATTAGTCCAGTCTGTTGAAGCTTTGGTCAGCCTTTCCAACACCTCTTACTTTGAGCATTAGCACTTGGTTCGTTTTAAGCAAGAACAAACCCCCAGTTTTTCTGCAAAGCTTCTGAAAAGTTCAAGTTGTAATGACTGCAATTCAGCCCCTGCTGTTATTCATCAGTGGCATGCTGTAATTTCTGTTTTCCTAGCAACCCTACACCTTTCTTCTTCCCATTTGCCTGCTTTGTCCCCTCCTTGCATTCTGCCTCACACCAAGTTCACAAAAGCCTAGCAGTAGGGACTATTTTTTTGTTTCTACAGCATCTGTCATTTATAATTACTCACCTCTCCAAGGGTTTGGAAGCACTATCTGCTGTAAATACTAATTCCAACGATACATTTATTTTTTTTTTTTTACCATCATAGTTCTCCTTCTCCTTTGTGACTTCTTTTTCTGTTTTCTATTTTTCTTTCCAACATCTTAAATTTCATCTATTTCTCACCTGTAATATGCTTTTAAGAAAAAAAAAATCTGTATATTCTTTTAGATGAAACCAGTCTTCTGCACTACAAACAGTAATTATTTTATATAGCGTGCATGCGCGCGCGCACACACACACATATACATTTCTTGTCACCAAGTGCCTGACAGCATTTCAAATGTTGGGAAAAGTTTTGGTGTCTAATAAAATAGAAGAAACTTGCCACAGTTGATTTTATATAACTTATCTTTATAAGTTATATAAAAGAATCCCACCCCACACCTAGAGCAAAGAAATTTGGCCGCCACATATTTAAATTAAACACCCAGTGGAGTTTACTAGTTGGAAACTAGCAGAAGAAGATTTACTGAAAGCAGTTAATGGTTGGATAGCCCGAGTGGGAAGTTTTAATTGAGACTTATTGGAGATTCAGGAAATAGAGGCCTGCAGATAATTTAGAAACAATTTTAACTGCAGAGCTGCTAGTTCTGACTGGCACACATCACAAGTTGTCAAGGACTGGTATCACTGCAATCATTGTCAAACTGTCCTTCCTGATAGCGTCAGTCAACAAGAGCTTCACCTTCACTCTGCTCCAAGCGATAGTGCTAATTTCAGCACTAAAAATGGGAATCCTCCTAACACCTCTTTGCTAGAAGGAAAGGAAAAATCTCTTCAACTTTTAGCACAGTCAAGGAAATTAACTTTTCTGTTCCCTTCAGCACAGAGAGAAGCAAACTGGCAGAGTCAAAGACTAAGGCAAGGCCCATGGCTAGCTTTTCCCCATCTCTGCCATCAGGGTGTGCTGAGCCCTAAAACAGGTGGAAAGGAAATCAATGCCTAAATGTGCTCTGAGAATTGCACCAACTCCCAGCCCAGCCCCAAATGTTGGTTGGCTGCTCTAAATTGACGTGATGGAGAGGGCTGGCATGCTACAGGCCTGAAAAACCAGGAGATGTAGCGGGCTTCACCGCCTCCCTCAACATTCCCTCTCATGCCGCTTCAGCACTGCGCAGTGCCTTCTCCCGTTGTCTCTGCCTCTCGCGGGATTTTGGCCTGGATAAATACAAATAGCTTTAAATACACCTAATATTCCTATTTCTTTAAAAAGCCTTTCTGCTACTTTGTCACTGCTGTGCTGAGAAAAATCATCCCAGGACTCCTTGCAACGCAACAGCAAAGGGCAAGCACAAGCACAGAGCACCAGCACAGTGCCCTGCGCTCCGGCTCGCAGCCCCGAGCACAGTGCCTCCGGGAGGGCACTCTTCCCACGGCAGCTGCAGGCAGCAATTCCCTGCCCTCTGTCAGGAAAACCAGAAGGCTGTACCTTTAGGAAAGAATAAATTCACAGGTAAGACAAGGTAAAAACATCATAACCACCCTATGACAGTGCTTCCTTCCATGATTCCTCCCCCATCCTCATTACAGGACTAAACTGCTTTATTTTGCATCTGCCACCAATTGTGTCTGGTTTCAAACAAAAACCACATTTGAGGCCCCTTCCCAGCAAAGCACAGGGACAGAGCTGGGCTCTTTACAGATTCAACTCCACCACCCCCAAGTGCCAGGGAAATAAATATATAGTATTTCAGACACATAGGACATAAATTCTGGCTTGCTTTAGAACCCTGTGGGCAGTAAAGTGCTCTGCCCATTAAAACATAAATTATCATCTGAGTATAGCTGATGAGAGGCTGGGACTAATAGGAAGTGGTACTAAATCAGAATTATAGGAATGCTCTTTCCAGTCTGACTGTGGGAATTTACTCTCCTCCCTAGTGTGCCTCAAGATGGCAGACGAAAATTAAGGCTAGTTTGTATGGGAGCTCAGAGGTAAATTGTTATGCTCCCCAAATACATCCTTATCAATAAAGTATCTTCTTAATCCCATCAACTATGATTGCAGAATACCTGTCATCCTCAAATTTCCAAGTCTTTGTGAAAAGAAGAAATTTAATCTCACAGTCATCCTCTGAATCAGGTTGCAGCAGTTTTAACAGTGATATCAGGTCTACTGGGAAATGAAGCCTAGCACTCATTATCAGAGCCGGACTTTCAAAAATCACTCAGCATGGTGGCTATGAATTTCCTTTGAAAATTCTGAACCATAACACAACTGTGCTGAGTCCCCTTGGAAAACATGGCACCGTGGAGAATACAGAAACCCCTGTGCTCTCTCAGAGACTTGGTCCCCAAGTCAGCATGCAGACAACTGCTTCTCTACAGTTGGGAGGGTGCAGATCTTTTTCCCTTCCATCATTAGGTCCCATTCAGAAAAAGATCAGGGTGAGGCACCAGCAGCAGCTCTGCACCACCACAAGTTTTCATTACCGTAAAGCACAGTGGTCATGTACACCTAGAAATCATCCTGGAAGACAGCAATGGCTATCACCTCGCCTCACTGCTCATCTCTTCTCAAAGGTGAGAACAGAAATCAAGGTCTACTGTCTCCCAAGTGGCAGCTTTCTATGAGGAGTTTTAATGTAAAGCAAAATTTTACAGCTGTTTTTATAGCAAAGGCTATAACATTGACAGAACTTAAACTGATAGCACAAATACCATTGCAGTAAGTGGAGGGCACTTCACCACAAACATTTGCTTGAGTTCCTGGCTCTACCTCACTGAGGACAAGCATTATTAAGTCAACTTGTGAGATTTTTCTCAACGTTTATGTCAGTTAGGTCTTACCAGCCTAGCAAGCATGGCTTCAGTTCCTATCACGCCAGCCCTTTATCTCAGGGAAGGCCTGTTACCCTGATTGTAAAGATGGAGAATCGAGGCAAAATGCAATAATTTAGTGATGTACCCAGCACAGTATTTAAGTCCACAACAGATCCAGGAATTTAATCCAGATAATTTCAACTTTTCCCTATAGTTTTAACCCAGACCAATCTTAACTCCTCCTTTGGGAATTAGGAAAAAGTAACCATGACAAGTTTAAAGTGCTTGGAGAGATCAAAACTGCCAGCTTATTTACAATCTACAGATAAATCAATACATTCAGATAAAGTTTCTGTTTGCCAGTAATATTTTCTTTGACTCCTGAATTTATCCTTTTCTCCAGATGCTCACTTCCCAAGCAATACTAACTCATATCTCTTATTTATGGTCCATCTATGCTATTCTTTGCTCTCCATTTCACAACAGGGCTAAAAGACGCTATTGAGATACAGCTCCTAGAGAATGGCTCTTCACTAGCTCACGTCTAGAAAGTGTTGCGAGTGTCACAAAGAAAGATTGCACTCTGCTTCCACTTCTACAGTCTGTAACGCATGCTTCCGGATGTATGTCCCTGGGCATTACTGAGAAAACAGGATTCTTGACACAGATATATATTTTTTAAATGATGATTGAAAACCAAAATAAATTGAATGTCAATGTTTGGGAACAGACAATAGCTATGGGTTCACAGCACCCATAGCTGCTCTGAACAACTGTGGAGGAACACTTTTAACTCTAGGTTTGGCTTCTTGTACTACTTGCACTACACAACTAAAGTTACTTAAACTCTGCTAGAGACCTATATAGAGCGGAATAGCCACAAGCTAAAGCAGATTACAATGGCTTCTTGTATTTTCCCTCCCAACACAGTGACGTCCTATTGTCCATTATAAGTAAAGTGGAAAATCAGTCCTGCATTGAAACAGCAGGCCTTTGCAACATACAACACAATTGAACTGTGTTTCCATGCTGTCTGAACTAAACAGGAGTGGAATTGTTACATAAGTCCCAAGGTGCCCACTGATGTGAGATGTGATTTTTATTTATTGGAGAAGACACTTGCATACTCTGGGAAAAAGTTATTTGCTGGCCTTAAATCATCCACGCAGGAACAACTAAAGAAAGCCTGCAAATATATCAAGAAAGGATTTAGGACTGAATACAGAAAGACAGGCCTGAATACGCCAAAAGAACATGAGTGAAGATAGATTTAAGAGCCAGGGGTAAAGAAAGCAACATTTAGAATGAAAGAGCAATCTTGCCTCCAGTAGTCCTATGGGCACTGCACAAAGATACTTTTGAGTTTCAGAGCAGGCCGTGCACCAGCAAGAAGGATCACACAGTCTCACAGGCTGTGGGGATGCTCGATACTTGGGGTGGGATTTTCAGAGACCCTAACAGCTACTGAAGGACCCAGTTCAAGCTAGTAAGGGTTTCCTTACATACATCCTCCCTTTTTGGCATGTTTTTTACATAGGGTTTAGGGACACGAGTCTTAGATTTCCTTGGACCTGCAGCTCAAGGCGTATCCTGAAAACGAAGTCAGCGGAGGGGGGTGCCAAGGAGCAGTACAGTTCCCCTGCCTCCGTACCCACCAGAGGATTTGGGGAGCAGACCCTGCCCCTTCTCAAAAGGGACAACCATGAGAGCCGTCCAGGGGATTTTTCATTGCAGTGACTAAACCAAAACTACCATCCTGTTGGTTTCATAATGTCCCAAAACAGTAACATTTTGAAACAGAAAGCCTTAATGTATTTTCCTTTGTCTCTCACTACAGTGTTCTCCCACGAGCTTCACAAGCCCCTCTGCCAGTTGTTGTTCAGCATGTGTCATAATGGAGCCAGCCCCAACGCCCAAGTTGAGGAATGGCTGTGTCTGACACGTGGTCACATCGTGCCGCATGGTCCTATTTGCCTACTGCACCGTGTGGATCATGCCAACCACACCAAAATTACGGTAAATGTTATTGAATTCCAAAGAGTACAAAGTATGCCTAGCCCAGATATCATTTCCTTGTCATTAATTCGTACTCAACACTTCATAAACTTTTATTGTAAAGAATGCATTTGGAATTTAAAGAAATTCTGAAATTCAGCAATATCCAATGATCATGCTCAGTGTGTACTCTGCATGAGAGAGAAATTGTTGTGCCTGTTTGCTTTTGTGAAGTGGTAACCCATATGTTCCTCACATTAGGAAGATATTTAATGTATGCCCTTGGCAAATAACAGACTGGAGCATCTGAAACAAACAGAACCATCACCCAAAGATGAGACATATTTCTGTTAAAATCTAAAAAAAAAAAAAAAAAAAAAAAAAGTTTCTTAAAAAAACCAAACAAACAAGAAGCAGCTATTTACAGTAAATTAAAAAGATATCTATCAAATCTCACTTATGGTAATATAAAACTATTCCTGAACTTTAATTATTATGACGAACTGGTCTCCTGTGGCTTGTTCATTTCATGCAGCTAAAAAAAAAAATGTTAACAGGCTTCTAATTATATCAGTTTTCTGTGTAAAAAAAAAAAAAAACTGGCTCACATTTATTACTGTGTCTAGGGAAGCTATGGATCATCTTGCTATTCACTTAGTGCTTTTCATTTACATATCAGAAATACTAATAAGTGTGGTGTTATTAGATCATATTCCCTTTCACTTCCAACCCAAGAAAATGGTCCATTTTGTTTAGCTGCCACAATTAAATTAATTTATTTTCCTATGGCATGGTTTTTGATAAGGGCTTTTATCAGAAGTTTGACTGTATTAAGCTTAATAGGACATATCTCATTTAAATAAAATCAAAAAAAAAATGTTTCATTAAAATCAAACAATGGCTTTGCCCCCCACCCAATGCCATTTTGGCATCATTATCATATTTAATAGAGGAGATAATCGTGCCTTTCGCTTGAACAAGAGCCACAATCTGAAGGTCTGGATTTGTTTAAAATTCAACAGATGATTTCAGTATCACGTAATGAGCGGCAGTGCTGCATCTAAAGATGGCCAAAGCAGAAATGGCAAAGAAGCTAGATTTGGCACATTCTGGATTTGTTTGACATTGATTTTCTGTGGTGCTCACAGTACCCAAGAATTTGCTCTCCACTTCTTAGAGTATTTACGATATATTCCAATGATATCAATTAAAAGATATCCTTCAGCGCCCTGTAGTCCACTCCTAGAAGATGCAGAAGTGTCTGTTTGAAAACGACCTGACCCACAGCCTAGAAAATCAACCTTTAAACCCACTTTACTGGGAGAGCTAGTTCTTGTTTCCAGCAGAAACAATATCTGGTGATCTTTGGGATCATTACTGGTTAGGTCTCCAAAAGGAACAGGAAAATACAAATAATTTTTCAAATGACAAAAAACCTACCTGAAAAAACTCATCTTTCAGAAAAAGATGAGAGGGATGTTTGAGAGAGAGACTGAGGTTTTGACTTCTTGCCATTTCATCTGATTTCTACTCCCACTTCTGACCTGTTTCATCCAGGTAGGATGCAGCATCTCCCAACATGCCTGGCTGTTCAATGGCTCTGTGCTTTTGAAGCTCCCTTACCATTTCCAGTAAGTGGGGATAGGAGACTAAGCCTAGGGAGTCCAACAGATACCGACACTTGACAGAGAAAAGAAGAACACATTTTGATTTTGGCTTGATGTTGGATAGGAAAGGAAAAGGAGCTTAACGAAGATCTTAGGGTTGATTCTGAGCCATACACAGATCCTTTCACACTGCCAAAATAGTGGAAAAGAGTCTCAGTGTAGATGAAATTTGAGCCTCTTGCAGATAAGTAGAAACTGCTTAAGAATACAGTAGTACACCCTCCTGGTAGGTAATAGACAGGCTAAGGAAATAAAACGTGCAGTGATCAATGTTGTGTACACATCCCATCCATCATTGCCTGAATGGATCCAGAGAGTGATTTTATCCTAATAATACAATGTCAGTTAGGATCATTCTTTTGTTCTTCTGGCACCTACTCCATTCTTCCTCTTAAGAAGTTTCTCAAGAATTTTCTAAAGTTGAAACTTTTGCCTAACCAGCTGAATTGCTATCTCATATCCTCTTTAAACAGATTTCTGCTCGCAGTTGAACAGACATTAACTGCCGTAACAAAGCAGCAGCCCATATGCAAAGTTTGCTTGTTTGCACCATAGTGTCCTGTGCTTCAACTCAAAGCCAAAATGCCCATATGGCCGCTGGAAAAGAAGAAGTGGGAAAAAAAAGTAGAGTAAAATGTTGAGTTGTTTCTGCTGGAAGAAAAGAGGGATTGTCAATACAGAAAGCAGATTAACATCTCAGCAGTGTAAATGTAAAGTTAGTCATTCTGCCGTACAATGCAGCGGCTAGGAATTGAACAGACATAGCACAACAATTTATTCTTGCTCCTTCTTTCCTTCCCCCCTCTGGGCCCAACCTCCTACAACAACAGACCTCTGAGACCTGCTGGGATCACAGAGTGCATGTTGCAGATCTGAGCAGCCCACATACATCTAATAAAGGCAAAATGGCACACCAAGTTCATGACACTATTTATATAAGGCAAAATTTTTCATCAAGCTGTTATCAAAGAGTACACTTCATAAGCTGCTCATATATCATACATAGAGGAGCTGAATAAAGAGGGTTGTCTTCAGCACCAAGATCAGTTTTAGGGGAGAACTTGGGTTTAAAGCCAAACTAGAGCTAGGTTTGAATTTTTATTCAAATAGCTGGTAAGCTATACTCTTAAAATTCTAGCCCAAAATAATGAAAAAAAGCTTTCAAAATACAAGTCCCAGATGTCTGGGTATTTCTGCTTTTTAGGGCTGGCCCAGAAATAGTAGCTTTTTAAAGTGCAGTCCTCTGAGAGTCCCAGCATCAGGAATACTTAAAGCAGAACTGAAAATTATTGTGTCGGTTTCAGACCTGCATTTGGGCAGGAGAATAGCAGCAGCAGCAGCACCACAAATGATTGCACAGAGGAAGCAATCTGCCAGCCCCTGTGGAGAGTACCTAGAGCATATGTTCAGTGCAGCATGCAAACATCTTTGATTATACCAGGCAGATCAACAATGCTCTGGTTACACGTCTTTAACAGTGGGAAGCAGGAGATTGTGGCATGAGGCTTCTCTAACTCCACTGCTGCTGTCTGAGTTTATTATATTTATAAATTTTATGAATCATCACTTCTGCAACTCTGAACGTACAGCATGCTGGTCACAAGAACAGGAAATGCATGGGCCATACAGTGGGGTCCTGGTAACGAACAGGCTGGTTTAACTGCTTCTGCTGCAGTTTTCTTCAGACTTGTCTGAATGCTATTTGCATTTTCAGTCCTGCTGTTGCTTGTATTTGCTCATGAGCTAGAGTGAATTCAGATGTCCTTCCCACCTGCACAAGGTTTCTTTGTACACAACCCTTGGCGTTTCTTTGGGCAAACCTGACAGAAATACCAGTGCTATATTTACTGTTGTGCCCTTGTTGTCTTACCTAGATGGCTCCTAGACCTAGTTCACTGAAAATAGACTTGTGCAAAGAATTTTTTTTAATGTGGCTGAATCTGAAATAGAAAAAAGTTGCAGTATTTCTTCAGATCACATCAACCAAAATTAAAAATTTTATATCATACTTGGAAGGTCAGAGCCACAGTAAGAAAATTTAAAAAGTAAAAACAAAACCCAAACAATTCAAAGCAAGGATATTAAAAAACCCCCAAACAAATAAACAAACAAAAAAACTCCAACCCCAAAACCACACAAAACCCACCCAACCCATCTATTTTTCCAAGGTCTAGAGAAAATACTGATCAAATGTTTCTCTTTATTTTTAGCCTAATGGTATATATGTATAACTAGTTTTGGTTGACACAAAAATTCACTTTTTATCCAGCTCCACAAGTAATTACAGATAATTCAGAACAGATGAGAGTTTCAAAACAAAAACAAACAAACAAACAAAAGCAAGGTAATGAGACTAGAGAACTTCTTTCTTCTCTCTAGCTCCCAGTATACCACAGTGGTTCCCAAGTGCCTGCCATGCTCCTTCCATGCCAAATTTCACAACCACAATAGTAAGAACATAAAGAAGTTATTTTGTGTCATTCACTTGCATTTTGAACTGAAAATTAACTTCATAACCTTTAACAATCAATAGCTTCAGATAACTGAAACAACAATGGAAATTTGGATCTACAAAATGTGATTACTGAAACCACAATTGGGCCAGGACATGGGGCCTTACAGCCACATTTCTGAGAAGAAAATGCCAACTTCCCTTGTATCTCTAAGTATTAGAGTCTTATTTTTACCCCGACGGCAAAAATTAGCACTAAACCAGTCTTTCATTTCCTTTTCTTTCTGAGAGGAAACACCAGAGCTTCTCCTGGTGTACAGAGCATTCCCCTTTTTACCACTTATTCCATTTATTTTCTGAATCTCAGCAAGATGCTAACCTAGTCTGTATAACCACAGGCTACAGTACGCCAACTGCCAGACATTAATACATCTGTTTCAGTCACTCATCTACCCCCAAAATTGACAGTTTGAAGAATTACCAGCTCCCAATACATGAAACTTAACTAAGCCTGGACAGCTGTATCAGTGAACAACCTAGATTTCCATGTTAATATGACCTTGCTTGACACAAAGCACTTCAGGTATTTTAACAGCTTGTCTGTGAAAAGCATTCGATCTCTTCAGAGGTATAAAGCAGAAAAAGGAAAGCACATTTTGCCTAACTATGAATTTACCATGAATACTTGAGATGCACAGCTTAGATCAGCATCCATAACTAAAATGAACGGCCTGTCAGGTGTGAATTACAGACACTAACCATAATCCCCTTCCATCTTCCAAATGCTCCTCCAGTCCAGCTCACTCTAACACCTACAAGGAAGGCAAATAAACTGTTCCTCTGAGACCAATTGCAAAGCCTACCAAAAAAAAAAAAAAAAAAAAAAAATCTTCAAAATAAATACAAGGAACAGTCTTCACTCTTCACTCCCCCAAGCCATACATCTCCCAGGCAGCCAACTTGATCGAGAAATGCAGACATCCATCACTGCCAGGCCTTGCCCAACTGGTAACCGCTCTTGACATGCAGTCTCCTGCTCCATCCACACACTATGCATGTTTCATATTGTCATAGCTTAAAAGTTTGATGAGGGTATGAAAAAAAGAGAGAATGGGACACCACTACATAAAATAAGGAACAGCACCGAACCGATGAATAAAAAACCAGATTCCTACCTCTCATAACAAAGGAAAACGTGGGATATGTAATTGAACTTAAAAGCAACAGTATTTTAGAAATATTTCTATTTGTACACAGTTCAATCTTAATTTATTGTAGAGTTTATCTGAGGAACTGGCTGGCCCAAGATACTACTTAGGTCTAGAATTTAAAGGAATTTAATTAAAGGATAATGGCTAATTTCTGGAGTTGGAAAGATTTTGCTCTCGTTTCCACAAAATGATTTGCTGAGCCTTCCTCAGCAAGCTCTAACCATGACTTTGATCATGGCCAGTAAAAAGAGGGCTCCCAGCTCAAACCAGCTGGGTAAGAACAATCTCCTGTACATTACACACCATCAAAAATGCAGAAGAGCTTCTCAGACAAAGATTATGTTGAACTATTGATCAATGCCGCAACAACACAGAGAGGCTCTGGGCTCATAAGAAGTGTTTCATAATAATGAAAACAAAAACTGGGATGAAGAGGGAAAATAAAGAAAACCAAAACAACCCCCTCCTTTCTCAAAAATTCATAGCATAGGATGGCAAACTTATGCAGGATAATCCAGAAGAGACTCTTCAGAGCAGAGGACAAGAGACAAGCAGAGCTTTTGGTATAAGAAGTAAGAGAGGCCTGAAAGTAAAACCAAGGAGCTGCAAATTATTGCAGAAAGGGAGGAAAGACCACAAATACCTTCAACAATTACATGGTGACAGCAATACAAATGTTGTATGGCATCTTCCACCATAGAGTACAAAATATCATTATCTGAAATGAGACTTTCTTGGACTGTCAGTGGGATACCAGCACCTAAAGAAGTGTCTGCAGGCTTGTAATTGTGGGGAGAAAGACCATCCTAGAGCAGGCAGGATAGACAAGCTAGAGAAAGGGCTAGAAGAGAGGAGGGATTAGTAGCAACAGAGGAGGGATCTATTTTCTGGGACACTACACAGCAATGGCTAACACTATTCTTGTTCAGTTGAGGGAGCTGGGCCATTGACTTCAATAAAAATAAAATTGGGCCTTAAAGTTGTAATGAACTACTTATTAATTAGTATGCCCTAAATGTTCAGAAAAAGCTATTACTTAATGTGCATTATTCTCCTCTCCAATCTTCTTTAAATGAAAGGAGTTGATTGGATTGATGATAGGATTGAGAAATACAGACTCTTGCCATCTGAAGATGCCCAGTTACATCCTTTTTTGCTTAAATTTCATCAAAAGCTAGCACAAAAGGGATGTCAATGATACAAGAGCAGAGCCAAATGCATCTGGCTTTACTGAGTATAATTGTAATATCAAGTGCCTTGTTGGGTTGTGTCTTTTGGAAACAAAAACAATCCATTGTGATACTTTGGAAAGGTTCCTTCTCATCTGCATGGAACTCATTTTAAAAGGATGATTTAAAACAAAAGAAACATTACCCAATATTAGAAGTAACCGTTAGGAAGGCTCATTAATGCAATACACTGAAGCTACAGTCTCTGCAATTCTATTGCATAGCTAAACTACTGTAATTAAACCATAGTTCCTCTGTGTTATTTAGCAAAGTAAATAATTACACCGTGCCCCTGAGGTTTATTGTTAATTTGTAGCATCAGGCAGAAACCCTTGCTGTCATTTCTAAACCTCCATTTTATGGGACCATATCTCTATACTGCTGCCCTCTTACTGTACTGAACATCAAAGTCACTGCATTGACATTTTATCCTGTTGTGTTCCACATCGTGAATACCAGTCATTACACTGCCTTATATACATGTACATTTGTATCCAAGGCAGCCATCGAAACTTCAGACCTTACAGGCAGGTCTTAAATAATGAGTGTGGGTTTATTTCACAGGGTGGGAAAGCTAGTGTTTCCCCTATGCACCCAAAAGGGTCTGCATTAATTCACTTACTGTAATTTGACTTTTTTTTTTGTCCAGAAACATAAATGTTAGCACAGCAGGACTACAGTCACTTCCAGCATCACCCCTCCTTCAATAAGCACTCCTCTTCCTGCACTCTTGTTATGGGCAGAGCCTCTGCCCTTGAGCTCCCAGACTGCAGGATTGCATCTGAGAACAGAAATTCAACTCGTTGGAGAACATCCATTTTTTTACAACCTACTTATAGCTGCCCAGCTAGTTTAAATAAAGACAGGAAAACAGAGCAACAGGTAATAATAATAATAATAATAATAATAATAAAAAAATAATTGTTCAACACCCTCTCTATCCCTGAAGTTTTTAGGTCATGTTGAGGGGGCACATATCTGTTCTGGAAGCCCCAGAACAAAAGCAGGGCCGGCAGGATTACAGCTACATCCCAGCCCAGGAGCTATAACAGAGCTGGGACTGCACAAAGTGACATCCGGTCCATTTTTAATGGCACACATAGACAAACTTCCAACATTCCTATGCATTTTGTAAGGCTGGAAAGGGGAAACAAAATCACAGTGCCCCAATAATCTCAGTATTCAAGCCAAAAAAATTGTATTCGCTGACATCCCAAAAGATGAGACCACTAATTACCACACATGAGAAGGAAAATTAATCACACATCAACTTTAGCCTTTCCAGTCTGGGAGTTGCAGCTTTCTGCTCCTAAGGAGGAAGATGTGGTTTCTCTTGTTTTCATGCTCCTCCCAGTGGCAGAAAGGAAAGGCCCGTCTGCTGGCAACAAAGCAGATAGACTTTTTTTTCCCTTCCCTTTGGCCATTCCTACAGTCCCTTTTAGCTAAGAGCCAGGAAAGACTCATCGTGATGCTCTACATGCCCAGGATGAATCAGGAAAAAGCTCTCTTACATGACCATGAATTTAATATTCCATTGCCTTGGAAAGCCTATGACTGTATGTCAAACGTAGTAATAGTAAAGGTGATGAAATAAAGTCATCGACGTTAGGGAAAAAAGACTCAAGAAAGAAAGAGAAAAAAAGATCTTTCCACAGGATATTGGTTTTCTCTGAGAGACTCCTCATATCTGCTAGCATTTAAATCAGTAATTTGTATCTACATGCCCAGGACAAGAGATTACATTTCACTCCCTCACAACAGAGACTCATAAGAAAAGGTCTTTAAAGGTGGGTGTTTATGCATACATACATATAATAAAACACTGTATTTAAAACTCTGTATTCAGTTCAGTATGGTTTGGAAACTGTGATGTTGGGCCAGAATCTCAGCTAGCGGTAAAATGTTATGTTGATTAGCTCAATACGACAACCAAAATGAGCACACATCAACATCATTCCCTCAGCTTCAGCTAACTATGCCGATTTGTATCTGCTGCATTTCTGGCCTGTTGTACTCTGCATTATTCTGCTTCCTAAGGCACTGCAACGACAGCCGGATTATCGCAGGGTTTCCTATCTGTTATTAAAGAGCAGCTGCTTTTCAACACAGCTAAGATTGTACTTCTCTGATAAATGAAAGGACCACATTACTGTCCCTCTGTGTTGCTCTGGTGAAACTGAGATGCTTTATAAGTATCTATCATGTGCTCAAACAGATAGATAGATATAGATGTTAGATGATACAGAGAGAAAATTAGAAAGGCAAAAGCTCAGCTAGAACTAAATCTGGCCACTATCATAAGGGACAACAAATAATGTTTTTACAAATATGTTAACAGTAAAAAGAATCCCAAGGAGAATATCTTTCCTTTAATGGATACAGAAGGGAACGTAGCAACCAGTGATGAGGAAAAGGCCAAGGTACTTAATGCCTTCTTTGCCTCAGTCTTTAATAGTGAGACCAGTTATCCCCAGGGTACTCCACCCCCTGAGCTGGAAGGCAAGGATGGAGAGCAGAACATACCCCCCCTTAATCCAGGAGGAAATAGTTAGGGACCTACTACGCCATCTGGACACTCAGAAATCTATGGGACCTGATGGGATCCATCCAAGAGTACTGAGGGAACTGGCAGAGGTCCTTGCCAAGTCATTCTCTATCATCTATCAGCGTTCCTGGTCAGCAGGACTGGAGGCTTGCCAATGTGACTCCCATTTATAAGAAGGGCCAGAGGGAGGATCCGGGGAACTACAGGCCTGTCAGCCTGACCTTGGTACCGGGAAAGATTATGGAACGGTTTGTCTTGAGAGCACTCACATGGCAAGTCCAGGATAAGAAGGGGATCAGGCCCAGTCAGCATGGATTTACGAAAGGCAGGTCCTGCTTGACCAACCTGATCTCCTTCTATGACCAGGTGACCCGCCTAGTGGATGAGGGAAAGGCTGTGGATGTTATCTACCTTGACTTCAGCAAGGCCTTTGACACTGTCTCTCATGGCATACTCCTTGAGAAACTGGCGTCTCGTGGCCTGGATAAGTGTACTCTTCACTGGGTGAAAAACTGGCTGGATGGACGAGCCCAGAGGGTTGTGGTGAATGGGGTGAAATCCAGTTGGCGGCGGGTCACAAGTGGTGTTCCTCAGGGCTCGGTGTTGGGCCCTGTTCTGTTTAATATCTTTATCGATGATTTGGATGAGGGGATTGAGTGCACCCTCAGCAAGTTTGCAGACGACACCAATTTGGGAGGCAGGGTCGATCTGCTTGAGGGTAGGGAGGCTCTACAAAGAGATCTGGACAGGCTGGATCGATGGGCCGAGGCCAATCGTATGAAGTTCAACAAGGCCGAGTGCCGGGTCCTGCACTTCGGTCACAGCAATCCCATGCAGCGCTACAGGCTTGGGGAAGAGTGGCTGGAAAGCTGCCCGGCAGAGAAAGACCTGGGGGTGCTGGTCGACAGCCGGCTGAATATGAGCCAGCAGTGTGCCCAGGTGGCCAAGAAGGCCAATGGCATCCTGGCCTGTATCAGAAATAGTGTGGCCGGCAGGAGCAGGGAGGTGGTTGTCCCCCTGTACTCGGCACTGGTGAGGCTGCACCTCCAGTACTGTGTTCAGTTTTGGGCCCCTCACTGCAAGACAGACATTGAGTTGCTGGAGCGTGTCCAGAGAAGGGCAACCAAGTTGGTGAGGGCCCTGGAGCACAAGTATCATGAGGAGCGGCTGAGGGAGCTGGGGCTGTTTAGTTTAGAGAAGAGGACGCTGAGGGGAGACATTATCACTCTCTACAACTACCTGAAGGGGGGTTGTAGTGAGGTGGATGCTGGTCTTTTCTGTCAGGTGGCTGGAGATAGGATGAGAGGAAATGGCCTCAAGTTGCAGCAAGGGAGATTTAGGTTAGATATTAGGAAAAATTTCTTTACTGAGAGGGTTGTCACACATTGGAATAGGCTGCCCAGGGAAGTGGTTGAGTCACCATCCCTGGAGGTATTAAAAAAGGGAGTGGACGGGGTACTTCAGGACATGGCTTAGTGGGCATGGTTGATGGTTGGACTCAATGATCTTGAAGGTCTTTTCCAACCTAAATGATTCTATGATTATATATATATATATGCTATGCAGAGGAAGTCAGAGACCCAAACTATACATACAACGCAGCCCTCACAATCTTCATGATAAATCAACATCAATAGCATTCTGAGTACTGTGGAGAACACAGTAAAAGTTATGAAATACACTGCAGATCAGAGAAGGAAACGTGGATCAGAATTTGTAAAAGATTTGGAGATCCTTCAAAAGAAAAGACACTGAACTGTAAGATAATTCTATGTAGATATTGTGGTGTGCCATCATTTCTCTTGGGAAATAACGATTTTTAAGTTGACATTCCAACTTAAGTAAATTGCTGAAGGATTTATTTAGTTGTTGGCTAGAGAAACTATTTTCACCTAAAAATTCAACTCTTAAGGTAAACAGAAATAGAATTTCTGCACAACTAACACTGAAAACAGAAAGACATCATATAAAATCTGTAGCTTTCTACAGCTGCTATAAATCTTAGTGGGTCCCTGCAGCTCTGCAAAGCTAATTAGCAACGTATCTGAGACTTGGCATCACCAGTTAAACTTTTTGCTCAGAGTGATTCCTAAGCACCAAACTTTTACCTCTAAAGATGGTGTGCTGACTTTTAATATCTTTACTTAGGCTGGCAAATGCTGACACTGTCCAAGCAATCCAAAGTCTGCCACTCATGAGTTTTTCCATCACTGCTGTCAGATCTCTGTATTCCCTAACAAATGTGGGACGGCAAAAGACCACATATAAGCTATTATTTGTTTTACAGTAATAGGTTGCTATAGTCTGTCTTTCAAAGTTGGCATTTAATTTAATGAATCACCTTTCTCCACAGTTGGTTTTTAATGTACTGTGCCATGTTTCTCATGGTGCCTCAGCCACACTTCCCTTTGCTTTTCCTGTTGGCATTTATTTACTGAAACAAAAGAATTACTGCTGTATCTTAGATTGTGACGATTAAATGTCTACTACCATATTATTTTTAAGCAGACATTTATTTAGCCTCAGTGAATTGTTACATGTATAATCCAACTTCATTGGGTGTTGTGATTTGGAAAGTAAAATATCGTCACTGCTAACATAGTTCAGGACACTCTAAATTGACTCAGAGACCTCCTAATAGACAAGAAAGGACAAAGTAGGATTGAAGGTGACCTATGGAATTATCTAGGCCATTTGCTAGCTACCACAGGCTACCACGCTGTGTTATCCCATTTGTGAGCTCTGTTTTAGCAGTGGTTATTTGACTATTCCTCAGGGAGCAGTAAGTGTTCCAGAGCCTCACCGCCAACAGGCACAATGGCTATTGGACTGAAGTGGCTACATCTCTGTTGCCAAAATATAACACAAAAACCCCCCAAATGGCTTTACAATATAAAAGTGCTTGTGCATCCTAAACACTCATAGAAAAGGTTGACATTTCAAACTGTAAGTTAATTCATCCACTTTGAGCTGCAGAAAGTGCACCTCTCACAAGATAAATCTCCCACAGGTGCCAGCCCCAGCTATCTCCCATCTCAGGCAAAACCAGAGGCTATTAGAGAACCTGTGTGCATGCTGTTGGTACCACATAAAAACAAATATTACCTTGGATTTTGTTCAAGGAAGTCTCACAAACACTCAGCCATGATGCTCATGATAATTAACTGTAAGCTTGCAGTTAAACACAGGCATAAGTGCTTTCCTCACATTTCCTTTCCACTTAAGTCCTGTCCTGTATCAAACCATGATTCCAGATTTCTTCCACCAAAGGCCTGATCCAAAAAACAAGAAATCAGTGGAAGCTTTCCTACCAGCTTTGCTGGGGTTTGGATTAGGACCCTCAGAAAAGGAACACTAAGTTTGGATAAACAGGCCACTTACTCTTGGCAATTCATGTAAATATATCTTAATCTCCAAAACGCACAACATTCCTTTTCCAAACCTCTGGATGGATTCTCTCCTCTCATTCTCTGCATTTCCTATCCCTTGCCATTCTTTGTCTCTTTTAGGAGAAAAAAAAAAAAGGCTACAGAGTAGGCAAAACTGGTTGGACAGCTCTACTCCCAGCCTTGACTTGAACTGACTTTTGCATACATACTAATACATACTACTCCCTGCTCTTCCTCTGAGCCCCTGACTCTGCTCTTGCATTGCATTCCCACAAAGCATTTACTTCTCCAGACAAGTCTTCAGTTCTATTATTCAAATACTTAACACATCCTTTGCATTATTGGTCCTTATAAATCAGATTATCTCATTAGTGCAGACATTTCACTTTTACTGTCAATTTCTGATTTCATTTAAGTTAGTGAAAGAAAGACAAGGAGTTATATAAGGAAGGATTTATCTTAAGAAGCTTTACAGACAGCAATCCCTCATCTTGATAATTTTTAACAGGTAGTTGCTTTCTTTTTCTTCTTTTTTTCCCCTCCTCCTATCACTTTCTATCAAAGTACAGTTAAGCAGGCTGACTGGATTGCAGTTTTGATAACAGAAACCCCAGTTCTCTTGCTTTTTTGGTTGATCTTCTCAAGCTCGTCTTTAAACAGTGCTTTAAAATGTTGTTGCTATTGTTAAAAAAAAAAAAAAGAAAAAAAAAGGAAAAAAGGCCTTGATAGATTAGATTGTAAAGATGGTCCTTAAAGACTTACTCCTTACCTCAGTCTCTTCAGAATTCAGTCCAAAACTCCCTTACAGCCAAGCTCTTTTTCTGAGGAACTGAAATATGCATGATATCTCTACTCTCTCCCCCTTTCTAATTTCTACTTCAGCCCTGTGAAGGGAAGCTTTTTAGGTACCAGCAGGAGGCGGCAAGGCAGCAGAAGTTCACAAACGTTGCTACACACAGGAAAGGACAGCATTCCCATGGGTGATGTGCATGACAACAGCAATAGGCCAGGGCATAAAACTCTCACTTCTACAACAAAAATTGAGTATTCCCTATCTCAGCCATAAAAAAAAAAAAAAAAATCCTTAATATGAAGCTTGTTCCTGGAGGCCTGCAGAATACCTCCTTGCCTTTTACACCCTTCCTGTATACGCCAAGTGCCCAAATCCATTACCCTGACAACACCGTGCATCACTGTAATAGCATGAGTCAGACTCACGATTTTTGTGACCATAACAAAAGCAGACTTCCATCGATTGGCATGGAGCTCCCTGTTTGAAACTATAATTTCAGAAGGATACTTGCTTTAAATCTTGTTGCTCTCTGCTTTGGGTCTTGCCAAACTTGTACATATACCAAAACCAGTGGCTTGTTTTATGGTCTCATTTTAATGAGTTTGTCTGTAGTCCAAAACCCAGCAAACAAAACAGATCAAACCCCTCCATAAGGTGTTTCACTCACAGCTCTTCCTCACCCTTTACAGACCCAATCTTAAAAGGCTGAGCAGACTGTCTGAACCATTTCCCATAGTTTCCAAATGACGGTTGCAATGTTCTGTTCCAGACTAAAATCCAAGTGTGCAGGTGTTTCACTTAAAACCCTTTGGAATCTGCGAAGCTGGACCAAAGGCTTAGACCAGCGAAGGAAGGGATGAACCAACAAAACTGTACATCAGGTTTTCTATCAGAAAAACTACAGCTCCTAGCAGGTATCGATCCAAAGACAGAGATGACTGCCGACTAGCACGTCTGACTGACAAGCCAAGAAAGTAAACAGGTTACAATAATAACAAAAAATAACTGTCACCATAAGCACACAGCAGTATATCTTCTACTACAATATCCAGGAGAAAAGGGGTCAGATTTCTTGTGATTCAGTTTCCTTCCCTTGTCAACATCCCCTTTTCATCAGCTGTGCTGTATCTAGCTTAGTTTATGGATGTATGACAGGGACACAACTTGCTATGAATTTCTGGCAGAATACTCCAATGCTATACCAAAGAAGCACATAGAAAAGCTCATGAAATCCAGTGGTAATTGGATTTCTCATCAATAATGTGGGCTATGCATTGCCATATAGTTTATCCAATAAGGCACCGTTTGCTGCTTTTTGCCTGGTACCCATTCACAGGCTTGTGAATATCAACATCCAGCACAAGGCAGAAAGGTACAAGACTCATTTTATCAGTTCTGTAAACCACTGACTGTTAGAGCAAATCCTAAAGCAATGAGAGAGGCTATTTCTCCACTTGGTCTTAGTAGATATTAGGACATTATTAGAAGATGTGAGCACCACTGAGTATGTGACATTGTATGTGTTACATGAGAAAGATCTTACAGTAGCCATTGAAGCTGTGACGTGGAACTGTAGAGAGGGAGCATGTTTTTGAGAGGAAGGAAAATGGACAGAAACCGGTTCATATAGCCATGTGAAAAGATGACATCTGCACTGGTAACAAAGCAGCAGATTAAATAAGATATGGTGTGTGCTCCTGCTAAGCCAAAATCCATTATAAGATCAGAAATCCTTGCAGGAAAGATGGCCAGCTCACCCCAACACTTCCATAGGGCTGCTGACGTGCAGGGAGAAGGATGGAAGCAGCAGAAAGGAGGGGAACACCATAAGGCCAACGTGGACCATCACAGAAAGCCTTGATGGGGATGACTGGTATTGATGCCAAATTTGTGAAGGGGTGGAAGACTGTGGAGGACCACTCCTCCAGTCCCTCAGGAAATCCCAAATATTTCACAGCCCTGAGCCTCCCATCTGTTCCTGAGAATGAGATGAAGGATCTAATTAAGGGGAGAGTAACATGATAGGCTTGAGGCAGCAGAGTCTCTGCTGGAGAAGACTCAGTTACCTGCTGGAGCTCTTTGAACAAGTTAATACAACAGTAGAGAATGGTGAAAGGGAACATAATTCTCTACAAGTTTTCAATAACTTTCCACATAATAGAGCAAAGGCCCTATCCTGTCCTTAGGGTATAAAATGCTATAGTTCATAGAAAAAATGAAACAGAAAAAAGATAAATCAAAGCAAGATACAAATTGACTTTCAGCCTAGCATTCTGGGCTACTTGGTGATACACAAGTATCACTTGGTGATACATTGTGGCCCATTCAAAGAAAGGGCCCGGCCCTGGCAGGACTTCAGTGTCCCAACCTGCATAGCACATGTTCATCTCTAGAACACGAGGTCACCAGTGACCAGGATGTACTGGACAAACCAGTGGCGGCCAGAGAGGACTGAGAGCCTCTTCAGTCAAGTACCATGAGGTGACTAATGGTGGTGCAACTGAGGCTCATGAGGCAACACTGCAATGTTGCCTCATGGAACAATGCAAGGAAATAAATAGCCCTTGACTAAAGGGTGAAAAGAATGACAAAAGTACCAAAAGACAAAAACAGTAAGGGCCTAGTGGAATTTTCTGTCATACTGGTGCAAACTTCAACAAGAGCTAGGTGCAAAGTATTTCTGAAAATCCCAAGGAAGTTTATCTGTATTTTTATGCAGCCAAAGACAGCATCTATTCACAGTGTTATCTTAGCTACTTCTCTTTCTATAGCTATCAAAGACTTCAGGTTCAGTTGAAGCTTTGCTGGGGAACTGAAGTCAACACTTGTAACCAGTGCATTAGTCTCCCTCAACTAAGGACATGGTCCAAGCCAGAGTCAAATCCATGGGCGCTGCTCTCTGCCCGTCTGAGGAACACGTACCATTCCCCCCAACGCTCTCTCTGAGTGTTCAACTCTCTTTGATTACTGTGTTCCTAAGTCCCTTGTGAGACAGGTAGATGCTAATATTCCTATTTTATGATTAGAAACTGAGGCACAGAGAATCTAAGCAACTTGGCCAGAGTCGCAGAGGGAGCACCTGGTTTAGCAGAGAGCTGAAGCCCAGCACCCCGGCGCCAGGCGAGCAGCCAAACTCCTGGAACAGCTTCTGTCAGGAACAATTCCCATATGGAAACAAGCCACCAACACAAGGATAGCCTAATTACAATTAAAAATGAATCTTCCCAGACACAAACAGGGTAGCAGCACACACCATATAGTTAACCCCTTACAGTAGGACCCTACACTGAGCAGGCAGGGTCTTAACCATCCAGAAGGGTTTTGGAAAGCACCTGCTGCTCTGACTGCCACTGCCACAACCACAGCATGGGCTGAGGGCACAGCAATAACCCAGGCCCCAGGTTCACTGCTCACGATGGTCACCCACAACTGCCAGGCAGCCCTTCTTTTCTACATCTCTCCTCCCGAAGCACCTGCTGGAGCCATCACACCAACCCCGTCAGAGAGTGCTCTGCCCCAGCACAGCCAAGCTAATCCTAGAGCCTTCTCTCTCCCCGCCCTGCTCATGCACACGCTGCCATTTTACTGCAAATATACTTGTTCACTCTAGTTAAATCCCCTCTGTGCCTTCCTTTGGAAGGGAGGATTTCAAAATTTGATTTGTTTTAGTCACTAAGTACTCTCTGGTATTCCCAGCAGCTCCTTTAGCTGACAAGGTTTATCCTTGTCGCCACTTTGTTGTGTTTTATGAATAGGGACCCAGCAAAACCCAAGACACCATTTAACATAGTGCACATTAGTCTTTTACCTTGCGCCGCTCGGTGCCTGGTATCGCTCTCTCTACCAGAGTGTTACACACAAAATGGTCCCTCTAGGCAATGTACTCAGTCAGGAAGGATATTAACTCCCCCCAGCAGAGCTGTGACTGAAATGCCGACGATCCCTGTAGTTTAAAGCATGACTGATAAAACATTTGTGCATATCAGAGAGACGTTGATCTGGTTCATACCATGGCGGCCTCGAGCGAGCGCCCCGGACAACCCAGGGGAGTGCCGGCAGCTCCCACCTCAGTGCCGCGCAGGGTGGTGCATCAGCCCAGCCATGCATGAACACCTCCTCACACACCTCCTGTGCTTTTTGGTGCTTCTTCCCAAATCCCTGGGGCAAGAGCCAGGCACGGTGTGCTGTCCCTGGGAGGCACTCCTGCTGCAAGGAGCCTGTACAAGCAGGGCATCCTCTTTCCTGAATGTTCCGCCTCTTTCCCTCAGGCAAAAGGGCCCCTCAGCCTGCGCCTCGCCCTCCTCATCTCACCCTGCTTCTGGTTGAAGCAGGCGACAAGCAGCTAAAGATTTACTAAAACCTATTTCAACTGTTTCTTCCTCGACTAAGGACACAACTGGGCAACCCCAAGTTGCTACCAGGAATCAAAAGGTGTTTCACAGTGTAGAGACAGGGTGAAAACCAAGTCCTGCCCAACATGAGTTCTCCCTAACCACAGAGCAAAGCCTGATGATAACAAGATCAGCACTCACTGTGCTGAACAAGAGAACAACTTAAAAGGAAGGTGCCACCCAGCAAAACATAAAAAGCCGATACCAGAGCATGATTACCCATTGCAGGCAACCAGAGATGGTAAACAACAAAGAAATACAAAGAGAGGAAATCGGAACAAAGCAAACACAGACCTGTGGATGCACAGAGATTTGGAGCCGGTGTTCGCCCAGCACAGTGTGCACATCCACTAATGTCCCACAGCAAATATGGAATAAAAACCTGTGTATCAGGGAATTACAAGACAGTTGTTATACCCATCTCTATCCTCACACTTCTATGTGAGAATATCTGTACCGGTGTAAACATTGCACTTCAAGGATGAGAGAAGAATCAACAGTAGTCCTTCTTTCCCAAAGTCCTTAAGAAAGTTTGCTGTCTTTGAAATGGTGTATTTTGTTAATTCTGTTACATTGTGCTCTCTGCTGAGCTTTTGTTCAAAGAGAAAGGTGGGGTGTCTGACAAACTCGAGTAGTTTTGACCTTGCGATCCTCTGAGTGCCTTATGTTATACCCAAGAATCCAGACAAAACCACCCCTGCTGCTGTCTTGCACTGAGAAAATGTAACTGGACAACAGCAAACAGCTTGCTCGAGTTCCCACTGAAATTAGAGGGAGCTTTTTCAGTCGCCTCTTTAAGAAACAAAACCCCTCCAAATAATTCCAGCCTCCCCCAGTCTGCTGCTCAAAAATCTTTTAGGCTGGAATTCAGCAAATCAATCCATAAAATTTAAGTGAATTTCATTTATGCTCAAGGTCAAGTGTACAGCCCCTTAAACCCCCCAGAATCTTACTTTATTTTCAGTAAAATTAATTTTCAAAGCATTTAATAAGGTGAAAGTAAGACCTTTCCAAGTAGCTCTGCTTTGAAAAATTATGATGTATCATATTCATTAGCATCTGTCACATTACACTGTGGGACAGAGTTTACTATGAGTGACAGAATATGCTAAGTCAGTACATGCAGGTGTGTGACAAACAAAATCAGTGTAATCATGAGGCTCAGAAAATTGCTTTTAATGTTATGTTTATATATATAATTCTGTTAAATTACCTGGGCAGGATATAGAAGGATTTTACTTTATACGACTGCCTGGAAATCCTAAAATTGTATCTATAAAGGTGGAACTTCACTCACATTTGACTATAACGACACAACGCAGAATGTAAAGATGTGTCAAGTAGCAAAGCAACATTCCAAATACTGGTAATAAAATGATATCCAAATCAAGGGTGGGAAAAGGTTTTATATACAATTAAGTAAAGAGTTGAGCAGGTGACTGTATTCTCTTTTAGACAGGGACATATCCACATCAAAAATTTTACTCACCTAGGCCCTTAAACTTTAATGGAAAGATTTTCAGTGTAGTTTGCGAAGAATTAGCTGGTTGACCTGCGTAAGAGCTACAGAAATCATGCCAAGCCGCTTGCTAGAAGTCTGCAGTGCATGTTCTGAGACCCAGAAAGTTGGTAACGGGATACAGAGTGTTTCATTGCTCAGTCACTAGTTCAAATCTCATATAAACCAGTGATGGCCGGGAGTCATTACCACAGGCACGCAGTTTGGCTCCTGCTGTGAAAGGAGCTATGAATCTTCCCCTCCTCAGCAGTGAGTCTTACCCATATCATAAATGTCCCTACCATGTTTAGTGTTATGTGGCCCCCTTACTGGCAGTCACAGAGACATTTCAGGTAATCTCTCCTGGTCAGAGGACAGGTTTTGTACCATTTCTGTTCTGTCTTCAGGCCAGGGAATAGAGCATTCTAGCCCATCATGTAGACAGTCCAGGACCTTTAGCAAACATTTCAAAAACATTGCATTTGTAACTAAAAATAAAATGCCATTTCATTTGGTGGCTGTGTAATAGTGATTTTATACAGTGCCATTAAAAGTAAAACTCACATAGGAGGAACTGCTGACTGCTGCTAAACTTGAGGCAAGAACATGTCAATCTTTTATATGTCTGCAAAATGCCATGAACATCTATGGTACTCTATAAATCATAAAAGGAATGATACAAGCAAACAGGAGTTATGTGATCTTATCTCTCTGGCAGATTTTGCCCTATGGATAAGGTAGTTTACAAAGCAATAATGAAATATTATCAGCAAAATAAAGTTTTAGTGGCTTTTTATTCTTGACAGCATTTTCCTAGCACCATGTCAATAGAAGCAGAGCTTCATCTGGGACCAAAAAGTTCTGATTTGCATATGTTATCATGCAAAATGACATTTTATTCTACCCTTGCCTTCAGAAACACTGAGCCATGCATAAGATCAGATCACAAAATTAAAACAATTTATTGTACTGGAAGTCTCTTCTGTTAGTTTTGGCCAAGTTCCCAGTTCAAGCGATTAGTGAAACCACAGAAATACTAATTAGCAGTGCAGAGCTCCTCAGAACTTACAGTGTTTGTGTTCATGGTATATTAACAAGTAGACTGACCATGCTCATCTTAAAATTACTGTCTGCTCCATCATTAATTGCCAAGACAGGAAATCAAATGACCATGTTCAGAAAACAGATAACTTAGGCCCAAAAACGTGGAAGCCCTCCTTACCACAGCATGCAGTCCAACTGTTCCTAATACAAGGGCTGTAAGAGCAGCTGTGCTCTGCATCACCAACATGCAAAAATCACGTATCAGATCCTGCACATTCATGAGCTCATCCTAAGGATTCCTACATTTTTTTAAAGTGTTCTTTCTTTGCTTTCTCGTCTTTTGAGTCTCATGAAATTTTCAAGATTTTTCATCAGTCACAACAAGCAGAATCTTACTTCCATGTTTAAATGCAAGTGGAGTCCTTCAAAATCACTTGACTTCAGGAGTCAGTGACTTAGAAAGTAAATATTTGAAAAGACATGATAAAAACTGCAAGACGTCAATATGCATCACCATCACTACTTAATAAAACTCCTCTGTACATAAGAGTACCAGCATTGTCCTAGTATTTTATGGTAAATAAGTAGAACTATAGCTGAAATTAACCTCGTTCATGTAATCCACAAAGAGCCTATGTATCACACAAGTCACTCCTCCATAGCATTTTGAAAACTGACAGAGGAGTTTAACTGGTTGCCCAAGGGCCAGGTGCAGATCAGGGAATAATTCAATCCTGACTGACCCCCGGGTCTGGGCTTCTGAACAGTCTTCATTATACAAGATAACATTTTGCACCTGGCCAGAAGTGAACGTAAGTGTTCATCTAGAGACCCAATTAAAGCTCTATCTAAAAGAAAATTAACACTCAGGTACAGTATGTGCAAATGAGTAAACCTAAGCTGCCCCAGCCTTTTGGGGCACAATCTGTCTCCAGTGTTATACGCTATCCAGCACCAAGCATATTATTTGCAAATATTAACAACCAAATAAAGCTTTGAACAGCAAGAAATCAAAAGTGATTTGCTATGAAGGGAAATAGATCTGTCCTCATGTCATCAGATGAAGAGGTGTTTCCTGACTTTTGTCAAATATCAGCTGCTGGTATAAATTCAGGGGTTTCACTGCTGATCTCCCCAAATTAAGTGGTATCACATATATTAAGAAAGCCCTTATGAGGCTTATGACATGAGACCTTCAGAAAGAACACTTTCCACTTGCAAAAACTGCTCAGGAAATGACAATCTAATTGGCAGCTCTATAGAAAATATCCAAAAAGCTAATTAAAAGGCTCCTCCTGGACCAGGCCCTAACCCTGCCATATCCCAACTGCAACACGCACTTCATATTCCAGAAGGCATCTCCCACATAATGGTTTAGCAACCTACACTGTTGCCAGGAATAGAAAAGTACATCAGACTTAAGCAATTAAGTTTTTCTGTGCTACATAAGCTGGAGAAGAACCATACAAAGAAAATAGCAGCACAGAAAATGAACAGGATGGATTACAGGCATCAGCATTAACAGATAAAAGAATAGCTTCTTTCTTTCATTCAATGATATATTTGGAGGAATAAAGCTTGTGCTGACAAAGAAAATCTAGCAAGTGGGACTACAAATAAACTTGCAGTTAGCATTCATTTTGTCAGAGAGAGTTCAAAATTCAACTTAAGATTCACATTTTGTAGGAAATTTCTACCTAGGTCACAGGCTTAACCTACAATTTAGGGTCCACATGAACCTTTAAATTGAATTTTATTTGGAACAGGAGGACAGACGGAGTTAAGGAAGGTCAGGCATGCCAAAAAAAACATTTTAGTTTTGTATTTAAGCATGAGGTATTAGTGAAAAGAAGAGAATAAAGAATAAACTAGGGCTTTTGTGCGTTACTGTGCTTTGTTAAAAAAAAAAAAAAAAAGCCTTATGTATAGAATAAAAGGTACTAGAATCTAATCAACTGCTCACAGCAGGAATCCAGAAGTACCACTTACGGTGTGCAGCAGACTGACATATAATCATGGCTGAAACAGAATTACAGCTCACATCACCACATCAGTTCTGTTGATCTCTGCTGGAGTTTGGGGGTGGAGGAAGAGGCGGAGGGAAGAAGTCCAACAGACATCTCTTCATCAAAAAAGTACAACTTAAGGACTAACTGACACCAACCCAACAGCCCTATGAATTCACTGAATCACAAGAGGCAAAAGCACAAATTGTCCCGCTGCAGGTGATCAACTTCTTGTTCCATTCAACTGGTTGAAAGAAATCCTGCTCCCACCCATCCAGTTCTCCAGCTCTTTATGATATTTATTGTTACTATACATTTTAAAAAAAAGATCAGAGAATTTATTCAGTAAAACATAAAAGAAAGGAGTCCTACAGTGTTTTTAAACACGTTTGCAAAGAATAAAGGTACAACTTCCTAGACAACTCCAAATCAACAGAAATCTGCTGATATTTTCAGCTTCTAAGAACATATTTGACATTTTTTTTCCCTCCACTATAGTCTTTTCAGAACATGAATATGTTCACCTGGCTTGGGGCAACAATATATGTAAAACATGAGTAACTGGAAAAGTTGAGCTAATTGTGGATTGGTGAATCAGAAGGGAGATGCAGCCCTGCACTTGACCCATTCTGTTCTGCTGCTACCCCTACAAAATGAAAGGGCAGCTCCTGCAGCCATGCAAGACTGCATCTTCTCCATCATAAGTCATGATGAGAATCACCTTTATGCAGGTGAATATTCTGAGAAACTTGGGAAGGTGCAGGTAGGGAAGTACTGTTGGTTGCAACCACCAAGAATAAAAGTATTTTTTATATTGTATCTATGACAGCCTTCTACCCAGGGGTCAAGGACTGATATTACCCCAATGATTGCATCATTTCACAAAGCTTTGGACACAGTCAGTAGAAATGCTTTTGTGGGATGGAGAATATACTGTGATGAGGGCTTGAACTTCTCCTTCCCTGTCTCCTTGTAATGAATGAGAAAAATAGATGTTCCAGGGTGTGCAGTGAGGAACAGAGCACTTGTATCTGGCTAAATCAGATGCTGGACTGGGACAGTCAGGTCCTATTTCATGCAACTAAATATGTGTCAAGTTTTCAATGTTACTGAACTCCAAACAACTCTCAGTCTATTATCTAGATTACTGGCCACATTGCAGAGGAGCTGAACACCCCATTTAAAAAAAAACTAAATAAAGGCATACAAACAGAGTGGACAGCTGCTGTTTGGCTTTGTGAACTTCAGCTGAGGCTCTGTAATGAGCTCTCTGAAAGCCTGTCCCTGAACCAAGTACAAGCCTACTGATACCTTCTGAAGACAGCATCCTACACATGCACTCAGTGCCTAACACAGATGCCAGAGATGGAAAAGACTTTTTGGAATCCTGTAGTATTGATTAATAAACAGTTCGTAACAACAATATGATGACAATTGTTAATCAAATGAAAATGTTCAGTATATGTCAGAAGTGAAAAGGAGCATAAGGATGGAATGATTTTTCCTTAAAAAAATGTTTGTAAGAGATACATTCTTTTCACTTCAGGTAAAAAAATCTCGTCTTTCTGAAAACTGCAGGATTACAAGATCCATCTCCCCAACAGCCCAGGGAGGGGCTCACCTATATATGAGAAAACCAGCCTCATACCTATGAACTACCTGAGTCACTATTTTTCCATTGTTACACCAGCGCTAAGTTTATATAGAACCAACAGGAAAACCCAACTGATGCATTTTCAGCAGCTCGGGGTAGGTTAATAAGGACAACACTCGGCAAAACAGAGTCAACATTTGCCAAGGGCTATCACTCAGCTAAGCCATGCCTTGAACCAAGGGAAAGCTGTTGTATCCCAGATAACAGTCCCAGCTGAGGAATCCCACAAATTATTAACTCCTCAGTGGTATCAAAAGGGAAGCAAAAAGTTTCCAAGAAACAAAGGCTTGGATTAACGTCAGTCCATTTCATATTTCTCTAATTTAGGTGTATCCATCTGAGTTAGCCCAGTAGCCTCCCTGTATGTTCTGCGCAGAGAAAAAGCACTTTATTGCACAGTTACTGGGGGGCTGGTTTAGGTACCTCCCTTGAAATGAATCATACTTGGAAGCACTGAACCTGAACGCAGGCAGGACAGACCCAGGCATCTCCCACTGCAGGCACCCAAATGCCCCTCCCAGCGTAGACACATGATTCCCACTAAAAAGAGTAGAGTATATACTGTGGCAAATCCAATTTCATGCCAGTATGCTGCTATGGTATAGAACTAATATCTGCCACAAGAAAAGTGGTGAAATACAGAGAAGACAAAAATACCCCATCTCTCATGCTAGACCCTTTTTGGAAGGCTCTTGAAAGAAGTTATTTTATCCTACAATGCGTTGGTCAGGAGGGAGTCGCAAGGTGTTGTTCGCTGAATAAATAATGGTTTTCATTATTAAGGCATTCACAGTCAACATGTTCCATACTCATCATTACCATTTTTATTTTTTTAAAAAAATTATTATCTACCTTTCCTTTATGGCAACGCTTGGGAGTGACAGATGATCCATCAGCTTATCTGCTGATTTTTAATGACAGCATTTTGCATTCATTATTCCCTACTTAAATCACTCTTTTTAAAAGAGGAATAACTTATTTCTTCCTCTTGTCACTAGAGAAATTAAATGGTACACCATTAAGAAGAGTCCTTGTCTAACAAAAAGATACACCAGTCAGACTGAGAAAACCAGCATGGACAAAAATTGCCTAAGAGGGAGAACAAAAATAGGAACCCGTATCTCCAAATACCTCCACTATCCACTCACTGCTGAGGTCAGTAACTTCTAGAGTTAAATCTCTGCACTGAAAACTCCTAAGAGAAAAGACCAAATAATTCTTTTTGATTGTGCAATGCTGAGCACTCCCTTGGCTGAAGAGCTAAAATGTGTTAAGCATGCAGGTGATGCGAGGTAGCCACCTTCCTGGCTGCCAGTAACAGGGACATTTCCCTGGGGGAGCCTGGCAGTGTCAGTATCATGCCGGCAGCTGCAGGAGCATTGTGAAATACGGTATCAGAGAGAGTGCAACACTGTTGGTCCTGCTATTGCACACCAGCCTAACAGAACCTTAGCAACCATCAGGGAGGATCTGTGTTTGCCTGCCCTCACCTCAGGGCTCTTCACAATCTAGGCACAGGCTAAGAACCAAAAAATGCAGCACCTAGACAACACATGCAGAAGAGCAACCCCCAACAACAAAGCTCTTCGTGAGACTTTTAAGTGTCAAGCTTTTGAACTCAGTGAGTCCAAGAACTTCTGAAGGATCAAACCTGTTCATTAATTATACCAATAAAAAAAAAAAGGAATTTTTGCGAGATCAAGCTATTGGCAGTTGGTTTGAAGGAAAGCTTTTCTGCTAAAGGTTTAGCGATTTGCCTTAATGACTGCAATATTTCACAGCAAAGCCCTTAACAAGTATCCTGGGAAGATCTGCATAGACCAAATTGTATATAAAGAACAAACACAGCTAGCTTTCAACTGTGTGCAAGTTCCCAAAGACAGTATGTCCAAGTTTATAATAAAATGGTGTCCTACATTTTCAGCCAGGTGACAAGGGGGACATAACTCTTCTCCTATTACACGCCTAGTGAGATGAGCTGGTAAACAGTCCTGACGCAAGCTGTTCCCTCCAACAGGGAAGCTACTGTGGTCAGATGTGCTCCCCAGTATTTTGCCTCTTGCTACAGAGCTCTCCTAATTACCAGTGCTCCCTGGAAGGTCCATTTTATCTCTGGCTTTTCTGTACTGGCACAAGCTGCCCTCTAGAGTGGTATGACCTCTACACGGTTATCCTTCGGACACCCTGAAGGACCAAGGATCTTACAAAAGTGGCCAAGTCTCAGTTTACAGATTCATTATA
Organism: Haliaeetus albicilla; assembly: GCF_947461875.1. Taxonomy (NCBI): domain Eukaryota; kingdom Metazoa; phylum Chordata; class Aves; order Accipitriformes; family Accipitridae; genus Haliaeetus; species Haliaeetus albicilla. Next base: position 32,452,614 of record NC_091492.1, on the reverse strand, counting down.
CTAATGAATGTGTGAGGGCTCTGAGCTTAACTCCATCTTAACATTCTTCTCAAGGAAACAGTGAGGTTTAAAAGAAACAGACAAAAATCATATGCTGACACTGACAGAAGCATCAGTCAATTTTTACTTTTTAATTTTACAAGAGTTTATAAGTTCTTAAGTTATAAACACAGGTGATGAATATCAATGGCAAAATGAGTGAAAAATTCTAACTAAAGCAAAAAATAATTTATGCAAAGTTAATGCTAGGATTTGGCACAGAGGATTGAAATAAATCAAAGTAACAAACTTAATATTTGCCCATCTAGCAACAGCACCTCCTAACAATAAAATGAGTTTAAATTTTGGCTAAATGCCTAATAAATGAGCTGTTAGCTTTTGTACTTTAATGCACTGGCTGTTAAGTAAGCAAGTCAACACATGTTGAATGGAATTCAAATGTGTGCAGTAGGCTCCGCTACAAGTCAAACTCATAAATTGGTAAAAGTGGGAATTAAACATACCTGAAATACCAGCTCCCCAATTTCACATTCATTCAATAATCTTTTCCAGTCCTATTATATCGAAGGACAACCCAATTATGGTACTTAAATGTCTGTATACAGTTGCCAAAAATAAATTCCTTAGCAACACTTCCAGTATACTCAGAAAGGTTTCTGCGCTACAGAAGATTTCAGTTTCCGATTTCCTCAATATTTTCAGGTGTGACACACTAATGCCTCTCATTATATACAACATGGCTTACCATGAAGACTTACATTTTCTGCATATTGCTGTCTCTAATTGCTGACTCTGAGCACCTCCTTTATCATTACACCTGGCACGAACAGAACCAAGGTAGGTACTTAAAACAAAGTACGTACTTAAGTGGCACCCTACATAAAGGTGCTCTTCTGAATCTAGACATAAATTTGCCAAAAGAATAGGTTTTTAATCTGCGACTGTATAATTAAGTACAATATTTACAGAAGAATCAGGTAACGCTTTTGTGGCATAATGGTTTTGATCATGTCTTCTCCCTCCCTCTGTAATCTCTGTAAGGCTCATCGAAACCTTCCCATCAGTAAGGTGATGTTAGAGATCTAAAGGTGTTGCACAGATACCCAAGTATGTGCAGAGCCCGCATTTAAGAGATGAAGTATGACTAAGAATTGTGTTTCCTGGATATTGAGACCCACATACACCAAAGAAAAGGCTTCTTCAAGTCTAAGTTATCAAGGGAGCAAAAAAAGGTGATTAAATCATAGAAACAAACCCCCCCAAATCCAACACAATCACTTTTGTTCCTTGAGTCAGAACATCTGTTATGAGAGTGATGAGTTCAGCAGCCATGCTTACCTGGGCTTTATCACTCAGTCTTAAGTTATCAATTAAGCACGGCTAGCATGTGCATACATATCTCTGTAAAGCTTAAGAAATTTTCCAGAAACATACAGATTTTTGTCATGGAGCTCCTGTAGTAACTCACGTGCAATCGTCCACATGACCATTAAAACATACTGCATAGGAAATAACAGACAGCAAACCAGTAGAGACTCAGAGAAGCCCATTGACTCTTGTCCTGGTTTCAGCTGGGACAGAGTTAACTGTCTTCCTAGTAGCTGGTACAGTGCTATGTGTTGAGTTCAGTATGTGAAGAAATGTTGATAACGCTGATGTTTTCAGTTGTTGCTCAGTAGTGTTTAGACTAGAGTCAAGGATTTTTCAGCTTCTCATGCCCAGCCAGTGAGAAAGCTGGAGGGGCACAAGAAGTTGGCACACAGGACACAGCCAGGGCACCTGACCCAAAGTGGCCAACGGCGTATTCCATACCATGGGACGTCCCATCTAGTATAGGAACTGGGAAGTTGGGGCGGGGAATCACCGCTCGAGGACTAGCTGGGTGTCGGTCGGCGGGTGGTGAGCAATTGCCCTGCGCATCATTTGTACATTCCAATCCTTTCATTATTGCTGTTGTCATTTTATTAGTGTTATCATTATCGTTATTAGTTTCTTCTTTTCTGTTCTATTAAACCGTTCTTATCTCAACCCAGGAGTTTTACTTCGTTTCCCGATTTTCTCCCCCATCCCACTGGATGAGGGGGAGCGAGTGAGCGGCTGCATGGTGCTTAGTTGCTGGCTGGGGTTAAACCACGACAACTCTTGAATATGCCATCACTCCCTTTGGCATCCAATATAGAAAAAGCACGCAAGCACCGATGGATGAATAACTACTTGAACAGTCACTCACTCATCAGCATGCATTTGAAATTTGCTCCCAGCCTCCCTGCTATATTCTTGCAGTCCTAATTATGCAGACTACCCTACCCTGAAATTAAACTTTCCCAACTGTTACATCAATATTAAGGTTCACATCTAGGAATGATATACTCAAATGAAACTAATTAGGTCAAATTAAAAAACAAGACTCATTTCAGAATGATTGGGCTCATCTTTCAAAAGAAATGTCACTCAGAATAGGCTTTGGATCAGGTGCTGTGGACCACCCTTGTGAAGAGTTTATTTAAGCCACTTCTTTGCATGTTCGTTGCTGCATCAAGGAAGACACTAAAGGATCAGGGAGAGTTCCACTGATTATTTTTTTTGTCTTTAATGCCACACTGCATACAAAAGCAAAGTCAGATATTAAGAAATGGCTTCTATTTTCCTTATACCATTATTATATATAAACTGTCAATACAGAAAAAGGAGAGCCAAATTGAAAGGACTTAAATTATAAGCTAAAAATTTGCCTGTCAAACCACTTCTAGAAGTAGAAACCAGTCTTCTGGAAGAAAGTCTTCAGCCACAAACACAGCTGACAAACAACTGCCTGATCTATCAAGCAAGTTCACCAAGGAATCAGAATTTGCTTTTTTGAGCCAAAGATCAAAACTGGGCATGAACGTGACCAGGTAGTCAAACTTGTATGTTCCTTTTCTCATGACAAACCTGCTATTTGTCATAATTTTCTTCCCATTACTACCAAAAAGGATGGGATGCAAGAAGGGACTTGCTACTTCTCAGCACACGTTCTTCTACACTCAAGGAATCTTCTCTTTTCCTTAGTCTGAGTCTTTTAATTCCTCAGACCCTTGCTCACCAAGATATGCTATACACAGCCCGAGTTTGAAGCTTCTCATGTAATATCATACCTACCCTGTACAAAGACAGTTTGTAATCAGAGGCTATTCTACTTAGTAAGGTAGATAGAAATATTTTTTGAAGCATAACCAAACCTTTTAAGCAAGATGCAACTTTTAGAAGACAAAAAAAAATATTTTTCCAATTCACTGTATGCCAATTAAACAAATGCTGTCAGAAGGAATTTTCTGCATATTTCTCGGTACTTACACAAAGCTTTCTACTAGTTTGGCAAGTTAAGAGATCTTTATCAAATGCTAATTTTCTGAGTCATTTTCTTACCTCTGTTTGTATTGTATCATCTTATTCCACTGAATACAGGTGAATACTGTTAAGCTCGTCCAACAAGACATTTCTCATTTTCCAAATTTTCAAAACAAAAGTATATTTACTTTGCCAGGGTACCCTGCTGCCCTGTGCAACAGGTTTTTTCCAACTACCAAAGGTATATTTGTTCAAAAAGATATCCTTAGGTCATAATAAAGGTACCATACCAGCACAGCAAGGATGGAATAAGAAGAGTCACTAAGTCATTACATTCTTGGACTGGTGAACTGGGGCCAGGAAGCAATTATCTGGACTACCAGTCAGTAATCCCTCTGACCCATCTCTACTGGAGTCTTTACCAGAGCAGCAGTGAGCCTAACTAAGGAAGAGGAAGAAACAGCCATCCGAAAGAGCTGGATGGCCAGGAGAGAATTCATGTGGTTTCCGGGCTATTAGGCTCCCAACAGGAGATGGACAGACAATTTCATTGTTCTTGGCCCTGAATAGAGAAAAATAAAGAGAGAGAGGGGGAAAAAAAACCCAAACAAACAAACCTCCAGAATCGATACTTTCCTATTTGATCCTAGAACCACAGCTTTCTACAATAATTTGTCACTCCTACTGCTGTTAATTTGTGTATTATTTTTTATGTCCTTTCTAAGCTACTGTGAGGTGTCAGTGCTTTTATCTTACAGAAACATTTCCAAGCAGGCTTGGGTTCTTTTACACAAAAAGGCATACATGTAAAGAATAAAGGTTAGTTAAAATTCTTATAACCCAGGTTTTCTTTGTGACTCTATTGAGTCATTTATGTTTGAAAACGTGTGTGGATGCTTCTTACTGGAACACTCTTTACACAAAGCAGAACAGATTCCATCACTCATAACAGAGGTCACAACCTTAAAACTGGTGCATTAAAGATAAAATCCTCTTCATCAATGGCTCAAGAGACAGTGCTGTCTTAGGGTCTGGCCACAGGCCAGAGAATTAACTCCTTGCAGGATCTACAGGCCATGTGCACTCTACACTCAAAGCACATTTCTTTGCCCATGGCGCCTCTGACCTAAGGAAAGCAGCAAGTGCATAAGAATAGGAGGGAAACACTCAAGCCAGTACACTGCACCACATAGTCTATGACTTCTTCCCACACCTTAAGCTCCTCTATTTTTTAATTCAAAACCTTCCTTTTCAAAGTAGCTTAAGTATGGCTTCATGGAAGTATGGCTTTCATGGTGGAAAGAGGCCCTAAGGAAGTCCAACTACTTTACCTACAACAGACTAGTCTGGCAGGGCGTGACAGCCATCAGCTTTCCCTTCCCCATCTCCCTGGCTTTTTTTCCTCAGCTCTTCTCTATTCTTTCTTGTCTGCTTTACACATCTCCTTGTGTTTCTTTGCTCCCTCCACTCCTCTTACTCATTCACTTTAGTACTATGTGAACTTAATGGCATCCAGCCCACTGCCTTTGCATGGGCCTAAAATAAAACAGAGCAAGGCTGGCTGGCTGTACCAGTTACTGCTCTTTTGTGTAAAGCAACAAATGCAATTGATCTTCTGTCAGTCAACTCTTGTTGCTGATGGCACTTTACACGCTCAGTGTCCTGGGGCCAAGCAAGTTCCTTTGGCAATAAACACATCAGTAAGTATTCCACTGCATGTCCTGATGCCTTCCCCAGTGTGGTTAACAGCACACTGCCGTGTGCTACAGCACGCTGCAGCCACCCATCTTTATACGCTTATTTATCTTACAGAAGCAACCAAGCTCCTCGTTCTAGCTTCAGCATGCCCTGTGCTGTACCAACCAAGAGCACAGGCACTGCAGATACAACCAAGCTGCATCCTCCGGAAGGCCGAGTCACTGAAGTAAATCAGCTCATCAAACAACCAGGATCACAGCAGGCTCTGTTTTGGAGGACAGTGGGAATCTCTGCACCACACTGCCATTTCTTGATGGCATATGAGCTCGGAGGCAACACAGGACCCAAGTATGTCATTCTGGAGTAGAGTGGTGGGGAATTCAGTGCAGAAACACCTCCAAAAAGCTGTGAGAGAGAGCTCAAATCCGGCAGAGCTAGCGCCGAGTACGGTCAGGAAGCCTCATAGCACCCAAGCGGCTTCCAGGTGGAGTGTTTTCCTATTGCCCTTGGTAAAGTGGGGACTGGAATATGTAGTGGGAAAAATGGTACTTCCCTCAATAAAGGGATAAGAGTCTCAAAGCTGTCTGTCAAAGAGAGGAGGGAGAGGAGAGAACCTCAGCTCTTATTTTCGAGACATACCCAAACCTTTAAAAACAAAACCAAATGATACATGTTTGCTCAGTTGATCATCAGCTCCAGTAACACATATTTACTTTAAATAAATATATGCACATATCTTAACTGGCAGCCAACTTTACATCTTCCTTTTGAGTGATATTTCTGGTTCAAAGGGTATTCCCAAGCACAGAAAAAGAAGAGAATTATTTTAAAATAGGAGGATCTATTTGCATACCTATAAATACATGAAGTAATTGCTTTTCCCAATTTAAAGATATATATATACACACACACACTCTACAATTACAATTTTATAAAGTCATTTAAATTATTTGAATTCTGTAAACACCTCTTAAAATGGTAAAGAAATTGTATTATTATTACAGAATCTTAATTTTTTATTCAAGTTTAAAGATAGATGATGTCAAATGCCAGACAGCTGAGCTGGTCTGCATCAATTAAAAAAATATAAATTTCCAGGCAACAGAATAAATACTTCTGAGGACACTTGAAAAAAAATCCCTCTGAAGATTTCACCCTCCCTACTTCTGCATTCTGAGTGTCCCTCATGCAAGTTTAATTTATGCAGTGATGGATATCCTGAGAGATAGAAGCTGTGTTACAGACATGGAGATAAAATAATCCCTGAGTGAGAAGAACCAGTTTGGTCTCAATAACACTATACTCAGCACTGCAGGTAAAATCAATTTCATTAACTTTGCTAGTTAGCATAAATATTAACTTTGCCAGTTAGCATAAATATAACCTTTCTGATTAAAGTACTAGTTTATCAGATAATCAGACTCTCCTCACCTGGTAATAATCCAATACAATTTAATGACAGTTTTCATGAGTAAGGAAAATGATCTCTTCATATAGTCCCTTTCAAAGAAGAGTTGCAACTCTCTGGCCTAAGGTTTTGTGTTTGAGCCATCGCATCTCTCCTGAACCAAAGGCCAGGTCACATCAAGGTTTTGTTCTTCGGCCTTCCAGCAAGGAGACACTGAGCACCATGAAATATGTCTTATTGTGGGGCCTTTCAAATGAGACTATGGAAACTCAGCTCCGGCTCACCAATGATTTGAAATAACCTAATCCTATAAAATGCTAAATCACTCTGGCAAAGTTCCTGAAATCCCATTCCTCTGGCTATCAGCACTAAGTTATGAGGTATCATAGCTTGCCAAAGACAGACCACACTCTCAGGGCATCTTTTCAAGCCCTCTTGCCCTAGTCCTACTGCAGCCTAATTTGTGGCATGTTCCTGAGGTGCTTCCAGAGAACTCCGAGGTGCAAAGGACAGAAGAATTGCAAGGCTCAATCCATCTCTTGGCAAATACAGTGGAAAAAGCCTGCATGGTCTTTATAAAAATAGGATCCATTTTCTGGAAACCACAAAGGACTTGTTTCTGGTAGACTCCCAAATTTTGGCCTTCTATTTCAAAAGCATTTTTTGCAATAATTCAACATACAGCCCTACACCACAGGGTAAGATCCCAGTCCTTCACAAACACAGCTATTCTGCATGGGAGGCTCAAAGCACTCGATTTTTATCTAAGCCCACCAGCCCTGACTTCCTCTACTCCTTGCAAGATGCACTCTGAACTCAATGCAGAAATCCATAAAGATCCTTTCCTATGGAATGGAAGTGCTGGGTCCCAGCAGCAGGTGTAATGCAAAAGTATTTGCGCTTGAAGTAGAAACTGTGTCTTTTTGAAACAAAACACATTGCTGCTTCAAGTAACCCTAACAAAATGAGATTCACAGAGTTCTGCCCCAAGGAGAGAATATGAGGGAGAATAAATGCAGATGGCAACAATCAATCTCCTCGCTCAGTGAGCTACCAAAAAAGTCCTTTGAGATGGCAGCAGTAAGGGCAAAGCAAGGCTCCACACAGCGCAGAATAGATGTGTGCATATATACTTGTGTGTGTATATTTAAAATAAATCTCTTCGTTTTATGCTCTTTGTTCAACTCCATCATCAAAAAGAGGTTTTAAATACAAGCTTATGGGACTACTAAAGAGGTGAATTTATGAATGTATTCCTAACAAAACACACTCTGGAAAGCTTTAATCTATGAATTGTGACAACCTTGGACAAAATGGATTTTTAATAGAATATAATGTAAACTGCCTGAAACATTGTGATAAGGAATTTTTTTTAAGTAATGCACAGAAAAGGCATGATGCACTCTGCATGAAAGGAGGAAAGGTCTTAATTTAAAGCATTTTAATGAACACTCAATTTGCGTAGGGAAATGTGAGAAATGGAGATGAAAAACTCATGATAACGATAACACTGCAGAGGGGAGAAGGAGAAAGATTAGAAAAGTAAGCAAATTTGAAAAGGCTCCAGCCAATAATGCTGGCTAAATGGAATGCAGACTGGATTACGAACATGTCACAGTCCAAAGCCACTGTTCTCCTTGCAGGCAGCGTCTGTCGGTGGCTCTTATCAGAGCTGCACACTGGGGAAGAAAGAGCAAACCAGAGTGCAAAGCATTGGAGAACAGACCTCTCTCTGAGCTAAGGGCAATGAGGATAGTCAGAAATTTCAGCGAATGCAGCTGTGACTTGCTGGAGTTTCTCACTTTCACCGAACTTCCCACAGCTGTGCCAGCCCAGCCAGCTTGCAGGGCTGCCAGGGCTTTCCGCCCACTCGCAAAGCCCCAGGGAGGCTACAAAACCATAGCAAACTCGACCATCTCTTCCTTGGAGAAAACTAGCTACGCTCAGAGGCTCAGTCCTGGCTTACGCACTTCTCTACCACCAGTGTAACGCCAGGCAAGTCAGCAGAACTGAAATTACTTCCAAGAGAGAAAAAACTGTCTCCCTCGAGGTAGATACCGTTCTGTTTACTAATAGCTTCTGCTCTGCAATGAAAGAGATTGATCCTGCACTCTCACTCATACATAAACTGCCTTTAATGAAGCTCCTTGAATTACTAAAAGGAGGAACAGATGAATCAAGTCTAGTGACAGTTTTGCCACATTGACCTTAACAGAAGCAAGTTCAGGGCTCTGCTCATTTAAATGAAACAGCAGAACCCCGACATAAACACATAACATTCTTCAAAAGAAACAAGAGGGCCACCATTATGACAAAAAAGGTAAATTAAAGTAAAGATAAAAGTTAAATATTTACTCTGAGCACTACAATATTTGCAAATCTGGAAATCATCTTCAGCAGTTTCTATTTGCATACTTTAATTAATCCAAAAATATTAAACTAATCTCACAAAGGAAAGGGTCAAAGTATTAATTAACTTGAGATTTGTTGCTTTTGTGCAATTTAACAGTTCAACACAAAGCAAAAATCAGTTTTAATAAAAACTAAGTTACTGTGACAGGTATAATTTCATGGATTAGTGAAACCACGTACAAGGCAGTAAGTCTCAGTGTTCATCCTATTTTTTGTCTAACTTTAAAAATAGTTGTTTCATTTCAATGGAGAGATTCCTCTGTAACGCCAAATGATCTTAATTCTTCCTTTAACCTCAGCATTTCATTTTCAAATTGATGGCTTTCCACCTTGCTCTGAACAGAACAGAGGTCACAGTTGTTTTAGCAAAAAACCTGACTGCAACGTTCAGCAGAGAGCAGATACTGCACAACCACCCAGATCAGCCACCTGAGCTAATTCAGGTTGAGACTTCACTGCTGGAGCCATCATATGTCATCACGCAGCTCCAGAACAAGCGCAAAGATTTCCCTCCGAGCCAGCGTCTCTGCTGGCTGAGCTCTCACCCCACCAAAGGGACTCGCTGGCTTCTTTAACAGCTTTTTGGAGGAACTGGGAAATCTTGCCAAAAGACAAAGGGTTTGGAGACAAAGCATACAGCAACAAATCTGGCTGCCAGAGCTCTGTTTTATCAGTACAGTAGCCTGTGAAACCCCAGCAAAATAATGATGGAAGGTGGCTAGAATTTCCTACATCACAACCTCAGAATTGTGACTTTGACAAATGTGCTTAGGAAACAAGAGGGGACTTTCTGGCCCCCCCCTTTTTTTTTTAAATGGGGAGGAATTGCATGAAACAGCTAATGAACCAAAAGGTTTGCCTGGCATTTCATGCCACAAAGCTCTGTAGCACTTGACTTAACCAGAGACACTGAGCGGGGAATCACCTCCCCTCACTTCACGCGTTTACAATGCAAATGTCTGCATCCCACTCAGTCGCCTCCATTCTGCATCTTTACTGGAGAGAAACAGGCACTTTTCACTTGCTATTCATCAGGCCTGTTTTACACATCCAAGAGGACTCTCACCTTGGCAGTGCCTATTTATCCCTGTTGCTAAAAAGCAAGCTCACATTAAATAGCTTTCACCTCAACACTTGTATCGCAGATACCCAGAGCTAGGTGGGATTAATTTATTTCTCAAATACAGCTTCAGAAACTAAACAGAGTAGAAACTCTGCACTCTGGCAACAATCTTCCTAGGTCTAAACAATTATTAACAACCATTTTTCTCCCTTACAGGAGCTTTTAGAAAAAGATGGATGCAAAAGACTCCTCAAATAAAAATTCTGACAAAAGTTTTGTGATTTCCTAATGATGATACAATTTCAAGCTAAACTTATGCACAGTGTACTTTAAGTGTAGAGTAACTGCATGATAATGGAGAGAAATTGCTTGTATTGTAAAATACATAATTCTGACTAACAATGTAAATTTCTCATTAACTTTGATATAGCTTGTGGGAGCATTACCGTAACAAACGTACACAGCATTCATGAGACAGTTCATAGACACTCATAGGTGTTTTGCAGCAATAATGAACAACACTTAATAGCTATTACTTTCATAGCTTTTCAAATAAAGAAGACAGCATTGTCCTATATTGCTTTCAATTATTCTTCATATTTCTCTGTTTTAATCCTTTTGTTTCTGTTGGCTCTTTGGCAACAGGAATTCTCCTGCTACCCTGAAGGTGCATGAAAAGCAAACATGAGCCAGGACTAGTTGGCTGGCTCCAGTTTAATTAGATAATCTACTTCCAAAGCTCAGAAGTGAAACAAAAGGAAAAAGCTCTCATCAGATCACCTGTAGCTCTTCCAAGGAGGCTGAGGAAGAAAAAATACTGCTATTAAAAGAGCAATACAACTCATTAAAGAAGCTGTTGTATGTCTCTCACAGCATTTTAGCAAGGGTTAATGCACAAAAGCACTTGGAGGCTTACCTGTTCTCTGCATTTGGGTCGTTGTGCACACATGTGATCGTGGCAGTGGTCCTCGCACTGTCCGTTTCTTCTTGAACCCCCCATTGGTCTGCATCACTGACTCTGATGTCCATGATCTTCACACCTGCGGCTGTCCTAATTCTGTCGGGGAACAACAGGGATTGCTTTAGTTACAGACCTCCTACCAATAAATCCAGAGAGGTAAACAAGGAAGATGAAAGGAAATATTTCCTCTTCCATTAGTAATAGACTGATACATTGCAAGTGTAAGTCACTCTGCTTTAAAAATATAAAACAGGTCCAATCATTTTAAAGAGATGAAGTATGAGTTTCATTATGTACAAAGCCAGTTAATTTTCAGCTTGAACAATGTGGAGAGAATAAGAATGCTTTCTGCTTCAGTGGCACCAGTTTGATATAAATGAAACAGATGTGACTAAGCATAAGTTGATTTAATTTGTTGCGTCTGTCCTGCAGTTTAAGATGGAGAATCAGAGCACTGTGGTATAAAATATATCCTCCTGCTTGAAAACCTTTGGAAGCAAGGTACCTTTTAATATTAGGGTGATCTGCATGGGGAAAAATGTGTTTCACTGCTCAAAGACCATAATGCAGGACGGAGACAGAAGGAATATGTTATCCTAGATCTGGGACTGAGGGATGAAAATAATTATGCCACTATACTGGGATCTATCAAACTGGGCATGTCAAACTCTTGCTGCTGAAAATAATATGATGCTGACATGGGAAACCTTGATTTCCTAAGCACGGCTAGGGTCTGAAAGCAGTTTGGTAGTTGGCAAATGTCACCATTTTTTGGCTTAAAAAAAATTTGCTAAAAAAATAGTCCATGCTCTGCTGTGGCTCAGCGTTAGGAACAGATTGCCAAGGAATAGGAAACAACTGCTTTTAATAGCAGGGACTTCGTTTGTGCAGCTTGACTCCTGAAACAAGCCTGGGATTTCAACAGGAGTGCTGCAAATATGCCTGGAGAACAATTAGGCAGAAAGCAACTGCTGTAGCGCCATGTTCACCACTACTGTGACTTAATTAATTAAAAGCAAAGCCAAGAGGGACCTCTTAGTTGTATGGTGGAATGAAACAGCACTGCTGAGACTTGAAGCGTTACTTAACAGTGAATTGTGATGGATTTGCCCCGATGCCTCGTGGCCAAGAATTTCCTTTAAGTTCTAGCTGAGTTCATGGGTTTGGATCAAAGTAACTTCAAGACTCAATGGGTGGTCTTTTCCTCAGAGAAGGAATTAATTCATCCTGCTTTTATGATATCCTTATTTTTGCCTGCAAGGCTTTACTTACTTGATGGGCTAAATTCATGCCTGGCATAACCAATCTGATGAAAAATGTTTCCTGTAAGGAGAGAATTTTACTTGATATTTTTCTAATTGTCTGCTTCACGTTTCTCCACAGACATTCAGATCTCCAAACAACATGCCTCAAAGCTTATGTGCCCCTTTCCTATCATCTCCTCTTCTTTTTTCAGATGAACATTCATTTATTCTGTAGTAATTACACTGGACCAAATAATTCCTGCAAGACACCTACATGGCTTCATTTCAGACTGACTTGTAATTTACATGAGATAGAGAATTAGGCCTTCAGCAATGGATTCAATAATTTTTTTCATCAGACTTAGTCAACCACTCCTGAAAAAAAATCATTAGGGCCTGACCAAAAAAAAACCCCACACCACTTTTTAAATTTTCTCTTTCCCAGTCAAAATTATATATTTTTTTTAACAAATTTGCCTCCCCACCACCCCCTCAATTTCCCATGGGTTTTTTTTACAATATGTCTAGAAACCTCCACCTCAACTTTCCACCCAAGTCAAAGCCCTGGTTAATTAAAGGTTAATTGAAGGGTAGGAGATGCTGTGGGGTGGGGGGGGCGGGGGGGAGGAAGGTGGCGCATGACACAGGACAGCTGGATTTCACCCTTGATTTCAGGATTCATCAGCCTTTCTCCATGTGTCAGTAGCTGTTGTGTTCTCCTACACAGCTTTCTACAGATACCTTCACTCTGCAGCATTTACTTTTGTCTACTCTGATTCAAATCTAGGAGGTCAGTTTACCCCAACAACAATGAAAAGCAACATGGCATAGTTCCCTGCCACACTTGAGCAGGCTTTAACCATGCAGGACTCCTCTGCAGCTCCCTTCTTCGTGGAAGTGGAAGCTGCTGCTCCTCTTTACCTCCATCAGTGGTCCTCACATACAACACAGGCATAATGATGCAAGAGCCTCAAAAATCAGCATCTATCTACATGTCCAGCTGTTCCAACCTCTCCAGACACTCTGCACCCCAAAACACTGGCTTCCCTCTTGGGCCAACCCCTCAGCCATGTCTACCTCCCTCAGCTGGGGAGCTTTGCTGTTTCTTCTCTTGTGTCTGAATACAGCTACGAGATGCTTGTTGCCTGTCTGGACATCAGATGAGGCTCTCTTGATGCCTGTCCTGTTGGCTCACCACTTGGATTCTCCTTCAGGGCACTGTCCCTTAACGGGAGGCCTTCTGGGTTTTGGCAATGCTGTCTTGTTGACTGTGCCTACAGCTTTTGTGTGCTGCATCTCTACTGTCTTGCTGGGTTAGCATCAAGTGAACATCGCATACTCTCCTCCCCAGCTACATTTTCCAAAAACGTCTCGGAACGCTGCATTTTAGGAAAATTTCCAGTCTAATCCCCTGCAATGCATCTGCTCTGGTGGGCTGAGACAAGATGTCATTTTGCATTTTTGGATATCAGTAGAGCCAGGAAGGTTGAAAGAAGGAAGAAACTGAATTCAGCTTCTCGCTTAGGAAAAGTCAAGAAATTCAAATTAAACCAGCCTACACATGGGAGGTTTGAGCCTACTGTTCTTCAGATAAGTGATTCATATCTTTAAATCTGCCCCCAAACTCCACAGGCACAAAAATTATTGCAAGTCTTGAGGACTGAGGCTTTGCAAAAGCATAAGAAATTCCTACCAGAGCAGACATTAACTGGAGAAAGGACGGTGAATGGCTAGTGTATGAGCCCAGGCACTGGGTTTATTGCCCTGCTCTGTGCCAGGCTTCAAATACAAGCTTGAGTGGATCATTTAGTTTTCTTATACCTCCCTTCCCCACATATAAAATACTGGGAAGTGCTGCTCTTCCAACTCAAAGGGAGCTGTAAGGGTAAATAGAATCGCTTGAGAAAAATCTGATGTCCTTTAAATTTACCAGCTGTTCAGCATGGTGTCATATGGTGTGGAATATCACTTTGGCCAGTTTGGGTCAGCTGTCCTGGCTGTGTCCCCTCCCAGCTTCTTGTGCACCCCCAGCCTACTCACTGGCAGGGCAGCATGAGAAGCTGAAAAGTCCTTGACTTAATGTAAGCACTGCTCAGCAACAACTAAAACATCAGTGTGCTACCAACATTATTCTCATCCTAAATCCGAAACACAGCACTATAGCAGCTACTAGGAAGAAAATTAACTCTGTCCCAGCCAAAACCAGGACAACAACTAAGATAGCTTAATTCCTTTTTTATAAAGATAATTGTGAAATGAAAAAAAAAAAAGAAAGAAAAAGAAAAAAAGGAACAAAACATGATAGCCAAAAATTTGGCAAAACTAACATTTCATTTCCATGAAATACTTGCTTTCTGAAAAGCAGAATTTTCAGACAGAAAACTGTCCTGTTAAAAAGCACTTGCCCACCTTTCAAACATTACAAATTACATGGCATTTTGATAATGCAATTAGCAGAGATGTAAATGAGACAGTGGAATACTGAATGAGCTCACCAGAAGTTAGCTGGCAACAGGGCCCCCCATTTCAGCCTGTATCACAAATGAGGTGATCACTATTTATTCACGCTACTCTCTTCTTTAGGGGTGGAGGAGGTCCAACAGAAACGGGACACCCTCAAGCACTGCCTTTCATGACACTTACGCCCATAAGATCTTAAGAGGAGGTAGCTGGGGGGTGGGGGGGAGTGTCAAAGCTATAAAGAACAGGGAATCAATGGAACAACTGCTTCACGAGTGAATTTAGTCCTCTTCTCCAGCTATAAAGGCAGAATAGACGAAGCTGCTTTCAATTTAGACTGCAGAATACATTTGGTATCCCTGGCAGTGTTTTTTTCCCTGAGCAGTGTGTCCTCCATTTATTGTAGAATATAAAGATGGAAACATGATAGACAGAATGGAGCGGGCAAGCAGAAGCGTCCCCAGCCTGCCAACTTGGAACGACCAGAAACTACTTTAAAATGCATTCCCAGCCTTAAATGTATGCGACCCCATGAATTTAGCCGCTCTAAACCTCCTCTCTCAGTTATTACAACAGAAGGAAAGGAGAAGGTACAAGTAATCACCAGGGCTGGAAAGTAACTTAAGGGCTGCAAGAGGGATTTAAACAGCTGAGCACTTAGCGGAAGTGGTGCAGGGACTTCCACTGCCTCCCAGTCAATTAACTGCAAAATCTGAAAGGTAAATGCTTGCTTGCAATACACCCCCAGCAACACTCCCGGCAGCAGTAATTGAGAAGCAAAATCTTGGCAAAATGAACTTTAAAATAGAAACAGAAGGAAAAGATATTTAGGAAATAAAACAGGAATGTGCTCACAGCAGATGGAAAATGCTCAAAATGATGAGAAAAAAAGACTTTTTCACAGCTATTTTAGAAATCCTCTTATCTCCCCCCTTCCCCATTATGGGGGAAAACATGATCTGAGCTAAATTCACTCTCAATGACGTACTAATAATAACAGTTACGATAATAAATTTCATTTGTAATTTCCAACCATTTCTGTAGTCAGCCTTTCAACATGCATTTTTAGCCCAATTAAAAATAAAATCATTATCCTTCCCCTACAGGAAATCCAAGCTGTAGGCCAGTTTAGTTAACTTGCCTAAAATTATACTGTCTCTGCAGAGCCAAAATGAGGGTCGATACATCCTGATTCCCAGGCTTACACTGCAGCTACCCCTACCCATCTTTAAGACCAAACCAGAGCAGAGCTGAGTAATTCCAAACCCTCACAGAGCATTTTACATATTTGAAGAATTGCACAAACAGCAAGCAATTAGTTCTGAAGGAGGTCCCTGGGGAGTTTCTAGTTAAAATACATGTGTTTTAGGATACATTAAGCCAAGCACTATAAATTAAAATAATCACTGAATTCAGACATAACATCTGGGGACTTTTGGGGTGTGGGTGAGATGGGCAGTGTTTCTATATAGGAAGGAATAGAAGCACCCCTGTATAGGAGGAGGAAGCAAGTGGAGTTTTCTGGGAGACAAAAGGAGACAAGGGTACGTGATTCACAGTTGCCACATCCAAGTACATTCCATGGCATTTAGGAGGGAGGCACAGTCAGGAGTTCATTGGTGTGAGTGTATGAAAGCAAAACCGTCTGGGAAACACTGTTACAGCAGATGGAGGGCTGAGGTGGAACCAGAACTCCCCCAGGAGAGGCACCATCCCTCTCTTTTGTGTCTTCCTAAGCTTCCTGGCTAAAATTCTCTATGGTAATCCAGAAACACGAGGAAAATGAGGTGATGCAAAGTCACCCAGAAAACACGTGGCAGAACCGGGAATTACGCCTAGAGCTGCCAAGCAATATTTTGATATCTTCACCATAAATCTACCCAGCTCTCCTGCTCCTACTCTAGACCCAGTAATAACAGACGGTGTGTCCTGCAATGGCCATGCAAGACCAGCCTGTGGGCAAATATGCTTTCTGCTGCTGTGGGCTTGCAGTATGTGTGAAATGAGAGTGTCCCACCTAGCAGATAATCATCCTGCACAGTGTCATCTCTTATGGAAGTCAAATTTGCAACAAGTCAGAGGATTGGGTCCTAAATCTTCACAAGCTAAGCAAGTGTTTATTTGCTAAAGTATTTTTCCAAGAATTTTACTTCTTTGTTCTTTTATATTTTAAAAGACCTGTCACAGATTTATGTGCAAACTACTTCCCCATCAAATTCTCCTTAAAATAGCAACAGAAGGCCAGCTATGTTTGTTTCCACGATTCCATATTAATGTCACTATAAGCAAAGCTATCTAAGTATGTGAAATATGCATCAAAATACACAAAGATCCTGCAAAGATCCAAGCCCTCTCCAAAAGGTCACAAGTGTAGAAGCATAAATAATATGTTGCTTTATTGCAAAGTAAAACAAGCAGCCTACAAAGCCCTGTGGAGAGGTGTATGTAGATGGCAGGCAGATGGCAACATGGAACAGAGGGCAACTGCAATGCATCGAACAAAAGGAAACCCCAAGTAAAAGGGTTTGACCAATGGTACTGGTACGTAAAAAACTCAACATGGCACTGGTATAAAGCCAGTGGTAATAGGTGTTATCAGTGAAACAAGGTGGGAACTCACGGTGGAACAACGAAAAGCACGTTTGTCCTTGGGGATAAAGACAGCTCAACACTTAGAGACAGAGGCAGCAACTTTCAAAGCCAACTGGAGTTTTACTTAAGATTTGACCTCCACATTTCATCCATGCTCAGAACTACTCCAGCGACTGCCCCTTCGTTGTAAGACTAATGTATAACTGGCCCAAATTTGTTTTCAAAACAAGATATGGATATGCCACTCTCTGCCCGCCTTGACCCCCTTTTCCCCCGAAACGCCTCCCCACTGCAGGGCCAAAGCTTTCTCAGCCACCACTCACCCTGTGGAAATGCCCTTTCCGTATCTCTTGACCTCAGCACTCTCTCAACTTTACACCGCATCAGGAAATTTGCCTTTCCCTCCCTCCGGTATACCTCAATCTCTCTCTGCATCTGTTATTTTTATATAACCTTTTGTAGCTGTCTTATTTAACCCTGTCAAGCATTTGGGGATGTGGTTTCTATGTAAGCAGTTATTACCGTCATATATCAGAATATCTCTATCCAACACGCACTCAAGGAAGAAAGTCAATGCCAAAGCACTGGGTAGGACAAAGTAGAGAAAATAGGTACAGTGCCCAGCGCAATGCAAGGCAGGAACAAAGTTGCTCAACAGACATAGTGGCTAACATGAAAAAAGCTCAACAACTCAGAGAACAGAAAACCCTTTGAAATTGTGGAGGGGATCAATGCTAAAGATTTAGAATGATACAATTACCACTCTTCTACCCAAAAAGGTGAAGCTATCAACCTATTTTTTTTCAGCCCATCAAATGTTTCAAAATATGCTAAGCATCAAGCTCACAAGCATATTGGATTTTGAATAATGAAAAGAGTAAACAGGATTTTAATTTGGATTCTGACAGTAAAGTGCTTTCCATGTGATAAATTAACTATTAAGGAAGACAAATTAACACAACATACCCTTGAGTATGATGGCTTATGATTTTGAGGAAGCTTTTACAGAAGCATGATCAAAATAAGGCAGGATGAAAAATAGGAGATGATGTGGGGGGAGTATTTTATCAAAAATCCTCCCTCCTTCTTTACATCAAACTGTATGTATAACTTCTCTAAAAAAGTGCAGCAGATTTTCTCAGGAGCCCCCCATTTTTCCTAAGAATGTCTAAACATTTTAGGAGAGATCCTCAGCTGGTCTAACTCACCAGAGATTGATGAATTTTATAGTGTTTGTTTAAAATTGAAAAGTTAAATTTCACATCTGCAAAGCAACGTCAGAAAACGAGGTGTCACCCCTTATGAATTTTTTTGAAAGGGGAGGTGTCTCAGAAACATTTTCTAGATATAACACTATGCTCATGAAATCATCAGAGAGTATGTGAACATCTTCAAAGCAGTCTAACATCATGTTATATTTCCATATCCAATGGAAAAGTCCCTTTTTTTTTTTGCCTTTTTTTTAAAGGAGAGAAGACATTTTAAGATTTCATCTTCATATTTCAGCAGAAACTCCATTTTTCAATCTGCTCTCTCCCTCACTCAGGTAAGCAAATAGAGCTTAGAAAACCAGCAGAAAAACATCCTAATTGGCTTGAAATTAAAGCTATTAATTTTTATTCTTATTTATTCCTGTCACAAACCAGACCTGTTTATAGGGGTTTCTAACACTGCTATGGAAACCTGAGAGGTTCTGAAGTCTTTATGTAATATGAGATGAAAATGCCATCTCCCACAGTGAACACTGTTTTCTTTGATATATTTCAACAGTGGAACTTTGTCCCTCTGGGAGAAAAAGGGTTGCCAGGCACCAGGGCAGGAGACATTGGGTCCAATTTTATTGACTCAAGACATTTTATTAACCATTTAACCATCTGGGCAACTTCAAAATGGGAATAAGGATGTTTACTCACCTTTGCTCAGAAATTCATCCAAAAAGAAAAAAAATTACTATTTCTATGGAGACACTGAGCATTTGTATACTTAAAAATTGTACAGATACTGCATTTCAATGTATTTCTGTAATTTTCCAGTAGGTACTTAAAACTGCAGGTCAAAGAGTTCTGTAGCAATTGGCATTTTCTTACTAAAACTAAAAGCCAAAATTTATTTGAGTCCACCTGAAAACATTGTTGTGCCTTTGACATACAAATTATTTTAATTATAGTATAAGCAAATATGCCCGTAGATTGTGCTGAAAGCTCTTAAATTCCAGCAAACTCTTCACACCAAAAGAACAGGTCTGACGCTTGGGTTGCCAACCGCGGCATCGCACTAGCACAGCTCCAGCTACTCCTGCTACACCAGCACGGGGAAGCAGATCAGGTCCTCTGTCCTTTGCCTGCCTGGAGGGCAGGAAACATTGCCCATAATTTGCAAATAAATACACAATTCCTAAAACTGGCTTGACACTTTACACTTTCAAAGTATCCAATAAACATGAACTAACCATTATTACTATTGATCAAAAGGAGACAGCAGGTCTTTCCAAGCCTAAATGATCCTCGTGCTACCAAACAACTCATAACATCCCTTTCTCATTAGGATGCACAACCAGCTCACACCTCTGCCTCCCCTGAAAGAGGAGAGAGATGTTCCTTTATTCCACTGCCTCCGTTCCGTTAACTGAGTTATGATCATTATTCAAAGAGCTCTAGAGTGCCTGCTGTCATGCACCCTTAGACATCTCCAAGAATTGAAGTATGTGCACTCTCTTCTCCAACACAACAATCTGTGGTGTACCATCTCTGTAGAGAGAAGAGGTAAAATGCTGTAGTGGTTTTCTGTAACACATGTCTACAGAACAAAAATCAAAGCCTGCTCAGTCTCTTCAGCCTTTCTCTGAAAGATCTAAAACACTCAGACTATGTCCTTTAACTTGAAACCAATGCAATGCTATAATAGATGAAACTCTTCCTTAAAGCCTAGAAGTACAGGAGAAAATGCATTACCAAGTCTGAAGGTGTCCAAAGTATTTGAACTTGGAATTCTTGCAATCATGCAGAAACACAGCTTTGAAAACTATAATGAAAAAATCAAAGTAAGTCAGAGGTTTCCTCCCGCAAAGACAAAGATACTTACAGGTCTCCTTTTACTGAAAGGCTCCTTTCAGAAATCAGCACTGCAAAAATGTTTGCAGTCTGAATAGAGTTCAGGCCTCCTGGGAGACAAAGAATTTTTATAAAGGGGTCATTTTTCTACCTTTCAAGTAAAAAAAAAAAAGCCCAGAAGGTCATGGTTTCTGGAAGCACCTAAACAACAACAAAGTAACAACTTTCCATCCCTCTCCCCGCAAAACTAGGTAATGAGCTCCGTAGCATTGTCTTGGTTAACACTGGAAGGGGGTTTACAGCATTTAAAATAGTCCATCACTAAATCTGGCTAAATTTGCTCACCACCTTGGAGACTCATACATTTCCTGTAAGGAAAAAGTTTATTAAATACAATTCAGAGTAATATAATTATCTTTTACCAGACCTCAATGTATATGACTTAGGATCAGAAAAACTTTCTTGGGTTGCTGCTGAGTACTACAGTCAACCCTGGAGTTTGTTGTATTCATTGGACTGTTTGAAGCACAATCCCTCAGCTCTGGGCAGGTTGTGACTCCAAATCCCCCAACTGGCAGATGCCCAGAAGAGGCCAGTGGTAGCCAGTCTGTGGCTAGTCTTGAGACAGCGTGTGTAGTCTGGCCCGGAAAAGTACATAAGAGAGTCAGTCTGCATGCACTGAATGGGGTCTCACCTTGGCGTTCACACAGCTAATCTACCTCTTTCATTGCTTTAAAAAGTACAAGGGAGAAGACCAGCAGTGAGGTTGATGGGCTGACAACATGTTGACATGTCTCCTCCTCTTAGGAGATGAGGCTAAAAGCAAGAGGACACTCAGCAATGGTCATCTTTACCAAAAAGATTGCTTAAAACTGCACCAGTAAAAAAATAAACAAAAAAAATTTAAAAGAGCAGATTTTTTTAAATGTATACACCCCTAACTTCTACTGAAACCAGTCCCAACCCTTGGCGCATCCAATGATTTCTTAACAGCTTGAAGTGGTCTTTGAGGGATCTATCATACATTCTTCCACGCTTGCTCAGTACTCTGCATAAAAAAGCAGCACACAAAAGGTTGTTATTAGGAACTACACTTAGGCTGTGGCAAGGAGACATTGACCTGAGCACAAGGGACGGAGTTAGAGGGAAGAGGAAAAAAAGCACAGCAATGAAAATCCTTCCAGAATTAAAAAGGCCACAAGAACTTTGTCTGAACTAGTAGTTGTTGTTTTTATTGGATTATTTTATGGGGTTTTATGTTGTTTAATCAAAGAAAGAAAATGGATGCCATAAAATATGCAGAGCTAACTGGGGCTGCAAAGTACATTGCTGAATATTGCTAGTAATGCCATTTCCCCTTCACTGTCAAAAAATAAAAATATCGTTCTTTATATCCCTGTCACATGGAACAGCGGTCCTCTCATGCTTGCCAATCAATCATCTTGGAGTGCACCTTTACCTTGAGCAGTATGTGCTAGGACGGTGAATAAGGAAAGCTCAGGAAATAATCTCCCTTTCCACAAGATAGAATTCAATTTCCAGTATAGCTCAGACCAGTACTTTTCTTGAAAAGGTGGCACCATATATTACAGCAAAAAAGCATTTTTCTGCTGCTAGTGAAAACTTTAGTGAGCATTATGATTATGTGGTTTGTACTCCAGGCACCAATGACCACCAAGCAGGCTAATAATGTGTGAATTCTGATGAGAACCAGCCCTCCAGCTGGGATAAAACATCAAAGGCTTTTTCCCCCCCATTTTTTTTCCATTTTGCTTTCTTTACTATAAGATTTTCTTCTAGCTGCAGACAACAACTCTCCAAGATTCTCCTAGAGAGTAAGCACTTCATAATAAAATTATCCCGCTCCGGTGCTCAGGTAGCCCTAGTTAGCCCTTTGGCCACTGTCCCAACAGGCTTTTATCTTTGACAGCCCCAGTTTGGTTTCTTTGGGTGGTGCTTCTCAGAAGCTTTTTGAAAACTCTCTACAGGTAGATTGAGCTTTCATCAATGACTCTTTGAATCCCCCTTTGGATCTCAGCAGGTTTGGCAAGGATTTGCAAGTCTCAAGCTTTGTCTCTCCTCCAAGCACAGCTGACAGAGTGTGCAGGAGAGGCTGTCTAGGTCCATAACCTACTGCAATAAAGTCCAGAGAAAGCCCCACAAATGAACGGTGCCAAAGCCCTGGCTTGCTGGATTTGCCTGCAATATTTCTAACCATGAAGATGAGGGGACAGTTTTCCCCTCTGGATGCCCTGAAGGTCCAAATCCCAGCTTTTGCTCTGCAGATCTGGCCAAAATATCATTCTGCACGCTGGCACCTAACAGACAGACCCTGGCAGCCCCAGAGCCTGAGATGGGCAAAGAGGTCAGAAGGATTCAGGTCTCCGAAGTCTGTTGCTCACAGTACTGCCGCAGCTCAGAAAGCTTATCCAGCCTTGCAAAGCTGTCAGGGAAATCCAGCAGCCACTGCACAAAAATTCCTTGCCGTTTACCACAGTGATTGATGGTAACGCAGGAAACTAATGGCATTTTACTTGCCTGTCAAAAGAAATTACTTACCCTGGGCCAGGATTGGGGAAGAATTCTTTAATCCTTGCAGCGACTTTTAAATTAAACTCTAGTGTTTGCAGGGCTGAAGACCAGTCACAGACAGCAGCCTGCTTCAGAATGGATTCAAACATGATATAGCACACGGGCAGAGAGGTCTAGCACAGCAATATAACAGAGTGAAAGGCAGCTGCACACTGCGCTTCTGACTTTTTTGGAAAAGTTTACAGATTTCAGGAGGCCAAATGCATTTTCAGATTGTTCATCTTCAACAAAGACCTAGGTCCTGGCACTGTGCATGTAACAAAAAGTCGGGGAAATAACAGGACAAAAAGGCCATAATCAAAAAGTGGAGGCAACTGATGTAAGTGGTATAGGAAGGTGCTCCCATTTGGTCTATATGAGAAGAAGAGTATAGCAGTATAGGGGGTCAATTCACTTCCTTAATCAGTAGAGTTGATAGGATCGTTCCCTCTGTGGCTTTCCCTTTCCTTCCTAACACCAGTACTAAACCTTCCTTTATCCTTTAACAGTCTTCCTTTATCATTGCAACTGGTCTGTCTGCCACCAGGACTGCTCTGTTCTGGTTTCACCTGCAGTACCAGTGTTCCCCCTGTATTGTATGGATGGCAGATCCTCCATCATGGTTCAGTCCCAACATCCTTGTTAAATGAGCTACTTCAATAGTTTGGGGGTAGACAACATTCATTCATTAGCTGGCAGGTCAAGAGTGACGGACTAAAAAAAGGTGCTGATTCTTACAAGCAGTAGCACAGCAGGCTTCAACACCTAGCACTGCCCCTGGAGAATTTCAGTAAGACATATAGCAAGGGACATCACATAGCACTTTTGAGGAGAGGAATGAGCCACTCCCACAGTTTTGACTTTGGTTAGCCTCTGTTTTCTTGACCAGCCTTTATGATTCAAGCTCCTATACAACCTCAGAAACTAGATGAAAAATCATCTCTGCAAAAGGTCACAAATGAAAAAGGGGCAGAAGAAACAATTCATGTTTCATGAAGACTACACATGCCTAGGTGGTAGCTACTAAAAAGTCACTTAAACTTTCAGCATTTCAAAGCATACACTGTGTTTGCAATAACACACACTCTAAAAACAGGCTTTCCCACTGGGGGAGTTGGAGGACACTGAATCAACTACCTATAAAAGCGGCTACGATCCTTTATAACGCATTCAGTGGTTTTCAGTGAAAAACACTCACAGTCAGATACTGTATCCCACTGAGCATTAAGCACTTCCCATTCCTGTTCTGCTTTTTCAATTCTAACTAGTCCCTAACCCTCTTAGTCATGAATTTGCGATTAATGAGCCTTGTTTAGAGGATGTGAATACTGAAATTGTTCTGATATACGGGCTCTAACCACAGAAAGACGATCTAATTCAGCGAGGGAATCTGCTGTGCTTAGGGGGGATTCCAAACCTTCAATAAAGGAAATCAGCTGTTAAGTCATTTTAACAAGGGGCAGCATGCTGTGCTCTCTGCTCCGCAGTGCCACATGATGGTCTCACAGCTTGGTGTCTGGGGACAAAATAATCTTCATGCGTTAAGGATGCTTAACATCTGCTTGTAAATCTGGGGCTGGTCAAAAAATGGCTGTGACTGAAATGAGGATGGTGGAAGTGTGGTTTTCCACCAGAATTCTTAACTACGAGAAACATACATGCATACACACCTGCATACATACACTTTTGATCTAATACAGCAAAGGACCGATAACCCAGGGCTAAACTAATTATGACTAGTTATGCTTGAGCAGGAAAACAGCAGCCGCTCCTCTCCTGCTTCAAGGGGACAACTAAAACAAGTGCCTTCATGGCTCTTCTTCCCTGTGCCTGGAAGGGAAGAACTATCCCTCGGGAGTCTTCCTCTCCCAGGGTGTCCAGAGGAGCATATTTCCTCCTCAGCTGGGGACATGGGGACAGACAGGCAGGACAGCTCTCCTCTCCAGGCTTGACAGCAGGTCTAGAGAAGGCCCTGTATGCAGCCTTATCAGCCCAGCCTTCTTGTTGACCCCAATAGAAAATATATTTCTCAGGCCATGAAAAAATCTGATAAAACAGTGAAAAACAAAAAGATAGTATTTTTCATGAAATAAAATCACCCATCACGTGCTCATCAATATTTGGGAATAATTTGGGGTGGCAGGGGAGCTTAATTATATTTGAAATTGTTTATAAAATGCACCAAGATGGCATAAATGTTCCTTGTTCTGCTACAGCAGTCACTTTCAGACATACTTCAGGAGGCTAATCCTGGAGACCAGGAGATTAATTCCTCGAGACAAGCCCTTTTCCCCCCCCCAGCTCCTCCCCAGCTCTTCAGAGAAAATGACCTGGTCTGATCTTAACACATCTTGAAAAAGACAGAAGGATTAATTTTGCTCCTCCCTATTTCATCTTCATGGCACATCTGAGCAGCTTCTACAGCTGTGAAACCTTTACTTCCAGGGTCCTTTTGATTGTACTGCTGAGATATTCAAAGACTCATTAAACCTAAGGGGAAGTCCCATTCACTGAGACTTAGTATCGAGAGGAGGTGGGGGAGGGAGGTTTAAAGTTATCTTGTATTTAAGTTAAAGAGACAGTTGGAGAAGATTTACTCGTAAATCAAACTCTCCGCCCTCGAAGAGTCACCTATCCTCATGGTGCTCTGCACACGGGAGATGCTGTTGGGACTAAAGGACTAAGAAACGCAGCCTGCTCTGACGACTGGGTGACTCTGCTTGTTCCTACAGAAGAACCAAGGGACGGAGAAGTGAAAGCAACAAAAACTGCCTCATATTTTTGTAGACACAATTTTGCACCTACAGATCGCAATTGTTTTCTAGTCGCAACACTAACATCAAGTTAGAGCTCAGCTTTCAGATCAGTCTCCTGCAAAGGTGTGTTTGTTGATGCCTGCTTCATTGTGGTTGTAATTATTTCCTCCAGCAATTACTGTCACTATATTTGACCTTATCCTAGAGTCAAGTACCGAGGCATTAAGATGACAATATCTTCTGTGCAACTAATTGCTGATATAAAACCTTATTCTCAATTATTAACGTCAATAGCTTGTCAATATTAAAAGCGAAGCCAGTATGTTACTGGGGCTGAGATTGATTTCTAATCTGATAGTTAGGCTATAAATTATCTGATTTGCTGATGAAGACCTCAAATTACAAAGGCACCATTCAAAAAATCACTAAATATATGGATGACTTCCTTTGATTTTAAGTGGCGTTGAGAAAGTGCTCCATTCTTTCCTGGTGGCGTTGCCTTCCTGACTTGAATCTTCACTGTCAAGCTATCATCCTAAATTAACTTCAGGCACAACTATTATCAGGTATAACACTCTGCCTGCCGGCATAGCAGTAGGCTTCAAAAAGTGGGCCTTCAAGCTATAGTCTAAAGCTCATCTATCAGAAATACCAATATTATCCTTCTTTTTTACTTTTTAAGAATTGTGAAACCTCAGCAGTACCATTACAATCAAGGCTGTACCTACTCCTGGGAACATTTTATCTTATTTTCACATGGGGAAACCCCTTCTTTACAGAACATTCCTGCAGTTAAGATCTCTCTGCAGTTTTACATGAAATTAAGTAGCTAATGTCATACACATGGTGCTGCAACGACTAAATCATGATGTTAAGGGAAGTCAAGGTTCAATTTCCCTGCGTGCAGCAGGTGAGGTATATGCATTAGGAAAGGCTAGATCTGGAGAATGTAATAAACAGTCACAGGTGAATATAAAATATAAATGCAAAATGCACTTCATATTTATTACATCTTTTACATCTAAATCAGGCAGATTTCATTCCACAGATTGAGACTGATATGAAGTAATTTAGTGGGAGGCTGGTAGTTGAAACACATAATCACATTTCTAGAACAATGTAATTACATTGAATTTAATGTGATTTCCTGCCACTGGTTTAAAACTGCAGCCTCCTCCACATTTTCGATTTACGCTGAACCTGACAATTGATGCAAGATTACTTTTACGTAGCCAGGTAAAGCATTGCATAAGGGGAGAAAAAGTATGCTATGACTCCTTGAATTCCCCAAGACCATCACACAAAGATGTCAGTCATGAAGTACCAGTAAGTTCAAATCTTAAATTTCTAGGAAGATGCTATCTCAGCAGATAACCACTGATTTTAGATTTCATTTTCATTAAATATCTCACAAGGAACAATTTTGCTGACCTTAAGAATTTGTGCGCAAGTCAGCTCTGCTCTACGAGGCAAAGAAATTTGAAGGGAAATTCTTAGCAGAAGAGTTTCAGGTGTTTGTATGTTGTACATGTTGCTGAGAGTGCTATATTGAAGACTTTTTATGAAGAGCAGGCTAATAAATGGACACAGCAGGTCATACCCATTAAGAATAGCTAGGAAATACTGGGGGAAAAAGTAATTGCAATCTGAATGCAGACCAAGAATTTGAATCTTAAAAACAAACACAAGGACAAAGGGCTGGAAATTTATCAAAGTTAGGAATAAAACAGCACAGACAATGATACTTAACCCCTGCAAATCAGTCAAACTCTGGTCTAGAGAGAGAAATTGTGCAAGCCAATGTGTTGGGAGAGCTCATACTGCCAGCCAAAGCATATTACATAAACATAAGAGTTACTCTTAGAAAAAAAATACCACTAAACCTATAGCTGATCAGACGAAATCCTGCAAGCCCACCTAGTATGAAACAATTCAAGTAATCTCTTTGCAGAATAATTTCAAGTAGCAACCAAAGTTTTAAAAATTGAGGTATATTTACAATCGATTTGCAAACAGAAAGAAAAATTATTAAATTGATCAAAAATGCTATTTACTGCGGGCAGTTCATTTAGCTTTCTGCAGAATGCTTCAACATTTATATTCCTTCACTGGAATAAATAAGTATTGAAATTTAATGGATAATGAAGCAGATGCTAAAAGACAATGAAAGTGCATAGGATTTTTTTTTTTTTTCAGCAGACAAATATAAAATTGAATGAAATAAAAGTTGAAAAGCAGGTTTTAAAGCTGGGGACTTTTATGAAAAGTAAACGAACAATAGATTTAAAGTGGTATAATTACCGATGAATCACAACACTATGGAAATGGCCTCTGAGAGCTCCAAATGCATTATATGCTGCGGAGGGGGAGGGCAAACGAGGGAGAAAAGAGCCCCTAAAAGAAGCCAGTGCTGCAGCCCTCACTCAGATAAACCACCCTGCATTTGTGTAGCAAAGTCAGCTGAATTTAGGTTATAAAGACAAATCCTGAGATTCTTCCTTCCATGCAAGTTTTCTTTGGCATGAACAAAACTGTTGAAAAATCTCAAGATGTACAGGCTTGCAGCAAGCCAAGGAGGAGACCTCAGTGCCTTCAAGCTGCTTTTCAACACTGTCGATGTCGAGCACTGTTGAGCAAAGCGATGTGTTGCAAAAGGCTCACGCAGCCGGGCGACGCTACGCTGAAGTGGCAGCGACAAATGCAAACGTGTTAAAAAAAACAAAGAATGGAAAAGCTTCGTCTGGGAAACGACGGCATGTATTATTGATGGCTCAGCAGCCAGAAGACCTGAAGGCTCCAGCGCGTGGAGAGGATAATGGGTTTGTCATCTCTCTGCCAGGAAAGGACTTGAAGAGGGTTGAAAAGAGGCAGCATTTCAGCTCTATGCCCATCCTGCAACCCCAGCGCGTGGTCCCACAGTGCGCAGCAGGGTAAGCAGCTCAAGCTCAGCTGCGACGTCTGCCTGCCACAGCCAACACCAATACGCTCAACCCCACCACACGTCCAACACACTCTAATCTCAGTTCCTTCTTCCTGAGCTGGACAAGCTTCCCAACAGCCTCAGCATTTCCAGATTTCAAATCCTTCATAGGGTTTCTTCAAAGAGCGAATACATTTGCAAGAAATTAATTTTGGGCTGCAGCTTCTTAAAAGGTACCCATTTCTACATCAGGCAGATTAGCAGCAGGGCCTGCTAGAAGTTATGGTCTTAATCAAAACCAAAAATGTACTAAGCAGATTTTCCCTTTTGTTTACTGAAAAGCCTACTTTCTTCAAGGTGACTCGAGACAAGAGGCTGTTTGCTTAAACAGTAAGAGATTTGCTGGATGCCAGAAGGCCCCCTTTTCATCCCTGATCACCTTCTACAGCTCAGGAAGAGAATTCTGCAAAGAGTACATGGAAATACAACAGAGGAGTCAGGACCCTTATTAGGTTAAATTATCCAATTGCAAACCAGGACCAACCAGACAGAAACACTGTGATTCAAACTTGGACAAAAATGGTTAGAAATGAGAAACAATTTGGCTATGGCAGGATTACCACTACATTAGCTGGAAGGTCCACCCTGCTATTCAGGACTTCCATTATGCAGCAAAACAACTGAAAACCTCTGCTCACTCAATCACTACTATAACAGTTACATGTTCAGATTTCTTTCTGGAATAAGTGCAAATTTGCTTTGATTGACTGACATTTCATCACTTAATACATTCATAGCATGTCAAGGGAAAACTTGACTGAATTCACAATGCTGTACTGATTGAGTTCCTAATAGGAACAGTTGTCAGAAGGACTTGTAAGGATAACTTTCAAAATCACATTTGCTAGTTGGTAGAGGACTTACTGCACCAAAGAGCCTCTCCACCTACATACAGGAATTTCTGGGACACAAAGATGGACAGCCCCTCTCTTCCCAGTTGCCATCAGCCTGTGACATGGCAGCTGGCTGCAGCCACCCCAATGGCTGCACAATACTTTTTGTCCAAAAGTCCTGCATTTGAGACATACAGTTGTGGAGTCAGAAGAAGCTTTGCTGGAGACTAATGAACAAGCTGTGGAAGAGGAGCTAGGAAGTGAGGGGCAATGCTCTCCTTCTCCCCTTCCACACACCCAAAAGTTCCCCAAGTACAAACTACCCATCCACAGAGCTCAAGGGTGAACAGAGGACACAGGAGGTAGCATAGCTGGAAGTCAGTGTCTACCTTAGCTGAAAATGGCAAAAGATGACAAGGAAAACCAATGCAATTCAAGTTTGAGCCCTCGGCCAGTGCCCCAGCCGCGGGCATTGTTGCCCACCATGCATCGGGCAGCTTCCTGCTGCTCTCAATCTCTGCCTATGAATGGAAAAAAATCTGCAGTTTTCCTCTGCTCCTGATCCCTCCTCTGAAATTTTCACATTTGTTTAGAAAGGTCTTCAAGATACAGCTTTCAGATGAACCTAAGCATTTCCAAATTCCTTTCCTTCTATGCAGAGACCTGTAAGGCCCTGAAATGACCTACCTTCAGTATTCATGACGTGGGTAAACAGGATCCCTGGCTGCCTTCACCCTGTTTTCGTTAAGACAAACAGGGGAAAAAAAGCAGTGCTCTTCAATACTTAAAACCAAGCAGTTTCAAATAAATATTTAAAGTTGTCCTGATTGTTAGATAAGCAGCTTCTGCAAAGCGACTGCAAACGTTGCAACTGTTTTGCCATACGGTCACCAGCAGCTGGAAGCTCCAAGATGCCCATTTCAATCAGAAATTTTCCATTTCAAATGCATTTGGCAGTTTGTTCGTGGTGAGAAGTGCTTCTCATCACATGAGCTTTCAGAAGACCACAAGGAGTGAAGCACAGGTGGCTTTACTTAAAGCCTGGGTCAAAGCACAGCTTTCTGTAAATGCTCCTTTTTATAAGTAAGTAAATAAATAAATAAGAAAAGGTGCTGTGCCGTACCTTCTGCACTGCTATTAGGCAGCTGAGAGGCTCCTGCTAGACCAGACAAAGCCTTCAGTCAGTCCCACAGAATATTCACAAACAAATGAAAAGAACAGTGGGAAGAATTGGCTTAAAAGTGCATTCATTGTACTTTCCTTTTCTTTAAATATAATAATATGCAACAGCTCCTTGTGCTGTTGAACAGACAATACTATTAACTCTTTTTTCGTTACAGCACTTCAACCATTTGTACTTACATTCTTTCACCTAATCATTACCTAGCTGTTGTTAAAATCCATCATGCACTGTCGGCCAAATCTTGAGGTCCCCACTCAAACCCTCCCTTAAATGATTTCTTAGTAGAATTTTTGCATGATTAAGCATCACAGATTTTTTTTTTTCCTAACTGATATCTGAATAAAGAACACATGACTTTGTATGTGTGAACACAAGGGATCAGATTAGGAAAGCTAAAGTCCTGACAGAATTAAATCTGGCCAGGAATGTCAAGGGCAACAAGAAAAGCTTCTATAGGTATGTTGGTGATAAAAGGAAGACTAGGGAAAATGTGGGCCCTCTCCAGAAAAAAATGGGAGACCTGGTTACCTGGAATATGGAGAAGGCTGAGGTATTCAATGACTTTTTTGCCTCAGTCTTCATCAGCAAGTGCTCCAGCCACACCACCCAAGTCACAGAAGGCAAAGGCAGGGACTGGGAGAATGAAGAACTGCCCACTGTAGGAGATCAGGTTTGAGACCATCTAAGGAACCTGAAGGTGCACAAGTCCATGGGACCTGATGAGATGTATCCATGGGTCCTGAGGGAACTGGCAGATTAAGTTGCTAAACCACTATCCATTATATCTGAGAAGTCGTGGCAGTCCAGGGAAGTCCCCACTGACTGGAAAAGGGGAAACAAAACCCCCATTTTTAAAAAGGGAAAAAAGGAAGACCCGGGGAACTACAGTCAGTCTCACCTCTGTGCCCAGCAAGATCATGGAGCAGATCCTCCTGGAAACTATGCTAAGACACATGGAAAATAAGGAGGTGACTGGTGACAGCCAATATGGCTTCTCTAAGGGCAAATCGTGCCTGACAAATTTGGTGGCCATCTACAATGGGGTTACAGTATTGGTGGATAAGGAAGAGCAACTGACATCATCTACCCGGGCTTCTGCAAAGCATTTGACACTGTCCTGCATGACATCCTTGTCTCTAAATTGGAGAGAGATGGATTTGACAGATGAACCACTCAGTGGATAAGGAATTGGCTGCATGGTCACACTCAAAGAGTTGCGGTCAATGGCTTGATGTCCAAGTGGAGAGCAGTGACAAGTGGCATTCCTCAGGGGTCAGTATTGGGACTGGCACTGTTTAACATCTTTGTCAGTGACATGGACAGTGGGATTGAGTGCACCCTTAGCAAGTTTGCCGACAACACTAAGCTGTGTGGTGCTGTCAACATGCTGGAGGGAAGGGATGCCATCCAGAGGGACCTTGACAGGCTTGAGAGGTGGGCCCATGCAAGCCTCATGAAGTTCAACAAGGCCAAGTGCAAGGTCCTGCACAGGGGTTAGGGTAATCCCAAGCACAAATACAGGCTGGGCGGAGAATGGATTGAGAGCAGCCCTGAGGAGAAGGACTTCAGGGTGTTGGTTGATGAGAAGCTCAACATGACCCAGAAATGTGCGTTTGCAGCCCAGAAAGCCAACCGTATCCTGGGCTGCATCAAAAGAAGTGTGACCAGCAGGTTGAGGGAGGTGATTCTCCCCCTCTACTCCACTCTCGTGAGACCCCTCCTGGAATACTGCATTCAGCTCTGGGGCCCCAACATAAGAAGGACGGGGATCTGTTGGAGTGAGTCCAGAGGAGGGCCACCAAGATGATCAGAGGGCTGGAGCACCTCTCCTATGAAGACAGGCTGAGAGAGTTGGGGTTGTTCAGACTGGAGAAGAGAAGGTTCCGGGAAGACCTTACAGCAGCCTGCCAGTACCTAAAGGGGGCCTACAAGAAAGCCAGAGAGGGACTTCTTACAAGGGCATGTTGTGGGAGGACAAGGGGTAATAGCTTTAAACTGAAAGAGGGTAGATTTAGATTAGCTGTAAGGAAGAAGTTCTTCACTGTGAGGGTGGTGAGACACTGGAACAGGTTGCCCAGGGAAGTTGTGGATGCCCCATTGCTGGCAGTGTTCAAGGCCAGGTTGGATGGGGCTTTGAGCAACCTGGTCTAGTGGAAGGTGTCCCTGCCCATGGCAGAGGGATTGGAACTAGATGATCTTTAAGGTCTCTTCCAACCCAAACCATTCTTTGATACTCTATTCTATGAAGAATTGGTCCTGATCATTACCATGATGCTTTCATGTTTTCCACAATGCCACTCAAAAGCCTAAAAATATGGCATAGAAGCCCTGCGGAGAATGAATGCAAAGTGTCTTCATTTGTACCAGGAACTAATTGCTGGAAGAAAAAAAAGGATATTTGAAATAAACCTGGAGGATGCATGAGCAGAAACACTTCTGAGCAACTTGCCATTTAAAGCACACATGGGACAAATTCATCTCAAGAGTCACTTCAAAAGGAATGGTCCATAATCAAAATTAATCACAATTAATTTGGCCCTAGGTTTCTGCCACTGAGAGGCAGGCTCCTGCAGTCAGAGCTGCAGGCAGCGGATGGCAGGAATCACATCCACAGTGTCCACCTCTGCTGATATTGCCAATTCTTCTGCTATGCTGGTGCCATCGTAAAATGCTGCAACAGGATTCAGGCCAAATTTGCTTATCGGCTCTGAACCATGAGGCCAGCCAGCAATATGTGCTGAATGGTGCTCTTTTTGAGGATGTCATCTTTCTATTTATATTACCTAATTCTTCTTCTCCAGCTCCCTGTGGCAAACCAACAGCTCAAATCATACAGTATAAGCTAATAGGGTTATATAAGTGTCCATTTGCTGTACATATGCTCTCCCCCCTAAGGCAAGTGATCACCACGACTCTGTAGCAAGAGAGGTACACCTTTCGTTTTTGATGTCTAAGCACATCAGAGTTTTGGAGGTGCTTTGGAGAGTGTCTCTACCCTTGTTGGAGGAGGACATGTGGGTAGCTGAGCAAGAAGCAGGCAGCAGAGAACTGCCATGGCGGCAGAATTAAACACGAACAAGAGGTGCCTCATCTCCTGCCCCTTGTCTCTCCCATGAAACACAGCTACATTAAAACAACACAGAGGATGCCAGCTCCACATGTGGCAACTTTCAAGGTACTGCTAAACAGACGCAACCCTCAAGCTTTTTGCCCAGGCTTAATCCCTTGTTCTGCCTGCACAAAAGCAAAAAAATTCCTTGATATGGAAAGAGGCAGCTCTCCCTGTCTCTTGATGCTTCTCAGCCTCCACCAACAAGATTTGCATTTTCAAGCTAATTCTGCTCTCTGTCCTCTTCTGGTTTTCCCAGCATCACTCCCCAACACAAAGGCAAAATAATTTACATAAGCAACTAAGCTGTTTCAAAGTAAACAGGGTGTACAGACATGGATAATTCCTTTGTTTCAAATATATTTGCCTTGCATACTTACACTTAAAAGAAAGAATATTAACCCCTGTAATCTATGAGTTCCTGTACCCTTCACCCCGAGGTATGTAGAAGTGGTATAGGCACCATAACATGATGGACTTGTGGCCCCAGATCTCTTGCTCTCTGGAATTATCCAGGGTTTAAAACCTCAGAAAACATGTCTAGGAAATCTAAACCCATATGACATGAAGTTTAAAGTGTGCATTTTACTTATACATATTCACTTTTTTTTTTTTGTTTGCTATGTTCTACCATTAAACTGCTCTCAAATTCAGAAAGATCCATTTCTAGATACAGTTTGAACCTTTCACTAGAACAGTACAAATAGGCAATCCAGTAGAGGTGGGGGCTTTGTTCTTTTACACATATACCTACTGTATATACATAGCTTCTTATTTTACCCACTTTGTAAGACTGCTGCTCTCCCTCCTTGGCAGTTTGGAGGGCACAGATGCTCCAAGCTCTCGAGTAGACTCACACAGACAACAGTGCCATTTCCCAAACTGGCTACTCCCTTCAGTTTTCTGGCCAAATCCATTAATCAGGCCTGATCCAGGGAGTCCGCATGTGCATGTACTGTAAAATCCCCTTACAGAGCACTATCTTCCAGTGAAATGAACCTTTGCCAAGCTCCCCCATGGCACGCCAGCCACAGAAAGCAGACAGCACAAGCTAATGGGGCCCCACACGAGTCCATTTGCCACACATATGCTATGTATACCCTCAGGAGCAGGTCCCTGCTTCACCATGTGACTGAAGGGAAGAGACAGCATCCCGGCTTCCCACAGTCCCTGTGCTGCACACACAAGTAGAATTGCTTTCAAATGCCTTTGTGCTGCAGTGTTGCACTTCTGTCCGTTCTCCTCCCCAGCAGACTCAGCAGCCGTCTCAGAGAATTTCTTTTCTCTGTTCGCTTCCTCCCAGCAGTCACATCAAACAGGCCTGTATTACCTGGCTTGGAAGCTGCTGCTTTTATCCTCCAGGTGAAGAACTGAAGTAGTTAGCGTGCATACATTTCTGAACAGTCCTCAGTGAGAAAATTTCAATGTTCCTATTCCAGGGAATAAAATAATTACTTGCTTTTCAAACTTTCTGTTTTTCAAGCTGATAAAAGCTGCTGTTACAAGTGATAGACAATTTCTAGACCTAAACAGACCTCCCAGTTCTCAGCTACATTTTGCAATGGTTTTGAACATTGTTTGTGTCATCATTTCCCTTGCTGATCTGCCATGGATGACAATGTCTCCAGCACAGTCCGTAGCCAGCTCCAGCTTCCCCAGAAAATAGAAGCCCCCAATTTGGGGTGTAACACTTCTCTTCTTTCTCCCACTGCAAGCAAAGCCAGTTTGCCTGACTCAGATTTTTCAAGCAGCACAATACCAGCTTCAACACAGCTACATCCTATTAATGCTGATATATGTGGGACCTTTTAAAAGGCCCAGGGAAGACAGATTGCACTTTGTTGAGATAAATTTAGACACCAGAAGCTATAAAGACAAGGGAATCCAATAAACTATCATTTATCTTTCTTCTTCATTTGAATGGAGTTCACCAATATATAACACTACAGTTTTACCCACATGCCAAAATGTGCAAATTCAGTTCCTCTACGTGTTCAGTCACATGAAGATAAAACTGATTCACCCTGTCCCTTCTCCCGTATTGAATGTGTATTCTGGGAGGGGAATCTGCCCAGAATATAGTATTATCACTCCACAAGTTTTTGAATGTAAGTTCATGTGACATGTACCCAAGATACATGAAATTCAGCAACAGCAACTGGAAATGTTGGATTCTTTTCTGCAGAGCACTTACTGCCTCCTGCCAGCAGACAGTCTTTACTGAACTCGATACGAGCCTGTGTCAGGCTCCAACATCGCAGAAAAAGAATGAGCCATCACAGCAAATGAGGAATGTGTCATTTTCTCCATCTTTTCTTGGATGGTGAAACAGAAGCACAAGGAAAGCAAGCAAATCACTCAAGGCCACACCAAGAATAGCACCAAAATCCCCAACCATAGGACATGCTACATACTTGTAGTAACAAAAATATCTGTCATTGCATGTCACACAAGCTCATTCAAACTAAAAATTTATCACTTGCTTCGGACTCCAGCCAGGTGACAGCAAATATATCATGGAGCTGTCAACAATCTGCTAATCTTGGCTTGAAGTGTAGAATACAAGAAGCTTAAAAATATACTGGTCCTTCAGAAACCATAAATTTTGCTGGCTCTTTCTCACATACCACTGGGTAATAGGTCTACTCCAGCTCTTTCACTCCCACCTCCTGCAGTTAAACACTTTTATTTTGCATGTCTATTTAGAGAATGACAATCAGACATATGAGGTAGTGCAAATCACCCATGGGTATACAGATAAAGGAACAAAGACCCTCTCTGGCTCCTTGACTGAGAAGAGCTACTGGTGGCAGATTTAACTGCAAAGTGTGTATAGAAATCCCAAGACATACACAACTGGGTTTTCAGAGCCTCCACAGAAACAGCTAGAATAACATCTCTGCCCATCTAGAAACCTGGTCTATTGTGCTCTTCTGAGCAGAGAAGAAAGCAAAGAGAATCGAACTAAGACCTTTCCTCCTCCATCTGAAACCAAATCATGTGTCTAGGTTTGCACCTTTACAGAGAGAGTGCAAAAGGATGGCATAGTCCCATGAGTGAATATTCAAGCAGTGACTTCAGTTTCTCCTAGCACATACATTTGGACAAAAATTTAAACCAGGGTGAGGGAAGAAGAGTGGATTATAAACACAGTAGAAGTTTCAAAGGCTATTTCCTTACAAATAAGGGCTTGCTCACAACATTTCACACTGGGCATATTTTTGGGAGACTATAAATAAAAAGCAATCTTCCTTGTTGTCCCAGTTATGATACTTTATGGTCAGCAAGCTCACTAAGGACTACATTAGCCTGCTCAGTCTAAACACTACTACCCCTACAGCTGTGGGATGCGGCCTGGCTATAGAAGGCAGTTTAACTCGCCATTCTTTGTGCAAATTCAGTTCTTTAAATGAATTTCTCTTACAGCAAATGGCTTGGTATACCTGCCATTCTTCATTTCCTACTCCGGCCACAAACTTCAATTTTCTCTCCATAGCACTTAAACAGTGCATAATTACAACTAATCATTGATCACTGAGGGATTACTAGTTGACAAATCCAATTTTCACACTGTTATCAAGCATCACTGACTGTGGACCGGAGAGGATAGAAGGTACCTGCACTGTCTTAGAAACCTGCAGGTCTACAATCCGGGTGGGACCAGCGTTGTCACCATCACCATTATTAAACCCATCAGACTGCAGTGGCACCTGAAGGCCAATGTGTTTAGCGACCTATTATGTAAGGCGCTATAAATCTACACAAAGTGACAGTCCTCAACGCAAAGAGTTTTGCAAGCCTAAAAAAAGCCAAGCCTTTTACATCTGTAAATGTATTCAGTTTGGCTGCGTTTGTACCACTTTTGCATTCCATTTCTGCAAATACTCTCCCAAACAAGCTAGCTGGCAGCAATGCTGAGAGAAACAGCTCCTTTCAGGGAAAAATGCCACTCAATTTTCCTCAAAGCAAATTTTAAATTTGCATGCTTTGGTGCACCTGCTAATCTCAACAAATTGGATCAATGAAGGAAAGGAGAGCGCGCCGCATACCCGGTGCCCTGGGAAAGCAGCTCACACCCAGCCCATTAATGTTATTAGTTAGCTGCAGCAGTCCAGTTACCCAGAAATCAGGAGTCTGCTGTTGCGTGGTCTGTGCACGGTACAACCAAGGCACTGTGCGGACAAAGCATTTAAGAAAAAACAATTTAAAAAAAAAAAATCTGAGAGAAAAATACATGGAGCTGCTCAAACATCATTGAATGGAGTAAAAAGCAACATTTTCATAATAAGTCACATGATGAATTTTTTCCCAGTTGTACTTCAATGGAGTTATTCACATAATTCAAGTAGACACAAATCCCAGTGTGAAAATATTTGTGCTCTTGTAGCCCAGTGGCAGCCCTTCCAGTATGACTTACAACAAAAGACCGAAAAAGTCCACTCCCATGGTACACACAAATTGGTTTATTATTAGAGCTCATCCAGCACCATTATTTTCCGACAGTAAAAGTGTTTTTAACAGAATTGAAATTTCTGTGAAGAACGTTTTTCTTGCAAATGTTTAACTTTTCTTTTGGGAAAAACCACATTTTTGTTTCACGTCTGTTTAACATTAAGATACATTTCCCTTTCCCTTCTGTTCCAAAGGAAGCACGACACAATTTAGAAAATGCTGCACTAAATCTCCCTGGCTCCTAAAATAAAAAAAACCTGAGAATAAGCCTCACATAAAGAAAGATTGCAAGTGCCTTACTAAGGACTTTATTCATTAAAAAAGACTCAACTCTATTCTGCTTCTTGTCTATGAAAGTGAAATATGATTTTATTAAATGAAGCCCTTAATATGTTTGCTAAGACTCTGTCAGGCTGAACATTAACTACATTTCCATTGTTTTTCAAGTCCGAAAAGAAAGTTGCTCTGCAAGAGACAAGTTCACTTATAGCTTCCTAACCTACTGACCAGCGGATAAGTTTGTTTTATTAAGTGCATTTGCAATGTCCAGCACACACAAGGGGCACAGTGCATTCATAAAAAGCTTTTCGAAATCATTTAAGGAAGAGGTGGGGAGGGAACTTGTTACATGCATTTCAATTTTGGGTAGCAATACTGCATACATGAGCACACAGCCATTGTCTACTGCCCAGGTGCACCCCAGGATGTGTGGAGGACACCCCAGCAGAGACCTGCTCCTCTTCAGTAAGAAATAATACCTGGGGGAGCCTTCCAGGCTGCCAGGTCTCTGGTCCTTTGCAGACAGCTTCCACCACTGGGTGAACAAGTTGCTAAATCTTCCCCCATAAAGGCATTTTTGAGGTGATGCATTGAGTCCATTCAGGGGGATCACAGCTGGTGAAATAGCTTCCCATCTCAGCCAGGGCACCTATGCCAGCACCAACCCACATCCTAGCCCAAAATCATTCCCCTCCCGACCTGCTGTTGACTTTTGCCTGGGTTTTCTGCTTCAGACACAAGCCACACACAAGTCCACTCTGCCCTCTCCTGGCCTGCATACAGATCCTAGCCTGTGCAGTCGTCCTGCATCTCCCCTGTGCAGAGGCCTGGGATGGAGGGGATACAGTTGGGCTGGGAAAAGCCGGGCCTCTAAGGGACAGACGGAAGGGCAGAGCCCAAGGGAACATGGACTGGGCATCTGAAACTGAACTGAACATGTTTGGGGGACAGCACAGGATGCACGCACAGGACAGCACCTCCCTGCCCACCAAACTCACCACCCTTGTGGTGCTACTCTTTTGACAATCCCAAATACGTTTGCCCTGCTAAGAGAGCTAAAGGAAAGGGCAGGAACATCCCCCCAGCCCCACAGTCGTCCTTGAAAATTAACAGTTTGGGGGTAGAAGGGACACTGCCTTCCTCCTTTTGGAAAGCATCTACTGTTTGAGGTGTATCACTGGAACATGAGCAATAAAATAATTTGTAAAATGAAAGCAATGACAGACGTTTCTTGTAAAAACACTGTGAGACGTTACAGATAAAATAACATTACAAAAATAGCATTAGAACTATTATCATCAACAACAGCACGGGGGACACAGCAGTTTAGCAAAGGAAGTGAAAAATAGCGGATGTGATTTAAGAGGCAGAGAGAATCTGCACTGGCAAATTGTAATTACTGAAGCTGAAACCCAGCCAGGATCCTGGTTGACTGCCTCTAGGCTTGTGAAATGCAACCCGGAATCTTTAAATGAGCAAATAATTGGGACTTGGGTTTCATGTCGCCAATGAGACACCACCATTGACACAGCCACACCAGGGCAGCAGTCCAGCAATAACACATAGAAGGATCAACCACAAACACCAGCCTCCACAGTACTCGTGATTTCAGACATCTACAACCCAATGGACAAGAAATTAGGATGAGAGGAAATGGCCTCAAGTTGCGCATGGGGAGATTTAGACTGGATATTAGGAAAAACTTCTTTACTAAAAACATTGTCAGGCATTGGAACAGGCTGCCCAGGGAAGTGGTGATGTCGCCATCCCTGGAGGTATTCAAAAAACGCATAGACAAGGCACTTCAGGACATGGTTTAGTGGGCATGGCGGTGTTAGGTTGACGGTTGGACTCGATGATCTGAAAGGTCTTTTCCAACCTAAACAATTCTATGATTCTATGATAAATATTGACCTGAACCAGATCTGCTTTGCATGGTCATTTTTCTTCCCCAGGTGGTACAGCTGCAGGTTTTTCAACCATTCTTCAACTTCAGTACCCTGTAAGCATCTAATATCTAGCCAAAGGACATCACTCATCCATTTTCTGTTTCCCAGAATGCAAAGATATCTACCCAATTTCCTAAGAAACATTAATATTAAAGTATGGCTTTCTCAGCCCAAATCATGCAAGCTGAACAAAATTCTCCTGGCTTTTTATGACAAGGTGATTAATAATACCAAGAAGAAGGATAAAATGATACCAGATTATAAACTATTGTAAATCTTTCAGTCATCCCAGGAATAATGAATGGAGATTTCTTAGGAGAGCAGTACAGATTTAAACAGAATCATTTCAGTTTTCTTGTCAATCAGGATGCTATTTATATAATAGCAGAAACAGACAGTGAACTCGCTTAATCTTAAAACGAGGGTGTAGCACATTCAAGGCAAGGGTTATAGGCACTTCTTTAAAATGTTTTTTCTTTAAAAAAAAGGAATCGAAAAGACATCCTAAGCTAGAATTTCCAAAATTGTTGAAGAAAACATTCCATCTTAACCATCATTTTTGATCACTGACCTTCGCCTCTCCAAGCAAGAGCCACAGCGACAAGAAGTTAGCGTTCAAGTCACCCAAACATAGCTGAACTTAGAAAGCCTGAGCTGACATGACCTACTTTTTTTCAAATACTTAAGTAAAAAAGTTTGAGTATGGTCAAAACTGTACTGGCTAAACATCC
This sequence comes from Haliaeetus albicilla, assembly GCF_947461875.1. NCBI lineage: Eukaryota > Metazoa > Chordata > Aves > Accipitriformes > Accipitridae > Haliaeetus > Haliaeetus albicilla. Next base: position 32,411,556 of record NC_091492.1, on the reverse strand, counting down.
ACTGGACCAAAATGCCCCAAACTTCCTTGACATGGGTTATGGAGTCTAGCAAAAAGCACATGCAAACTCTTCACAAGTTGTTCCAGAAATGCTGTTAAGTCTTCAACCCCCACCTCGAGACAAGGGTTATGGCCTTGTTCTGCTTCTGGCTGCACAGGGGAACTCTGTGCTCTCTGACCCCTTGAGGCAGTCTGTCCTAGACGTTACCTCAATGGAATAATTAATAAATAATAATACTGAATTTCAGCTCATGCAACTCGTACAGGCTAAATGATCCAAAGAAAAATGAATAATACATGCAGAAGAGATTCATTTGGGGGGGAAAAAAAATTCTAACTTCAGTTTGAAATAAAGCCCTGGTTGCCTTGGCAAAGAGGATTTAATTGCTGTAATCACTACATCTCACATAAGGTCACTGTTTGAGGGAGTCCATAGTACTGCTATTCATTCTGTATCTGCCTCATAGCAAATAAAGGACTGCTGGTCCCAAGAGCATCAGTGAAATACTTCTGAAAAGGTTCAAATTATTTTTAAAGGGTTATTAGCTTTGGCAAATGAGTCAAAAGTCATCTTAGCTGAAAAGCATAGGTACTTATGCCACATTATGGAGACAACAGCAGGAAATGCCATAATTAAGACTGTACTACTAGTGTTACTGTGTGTCATTAAACAGTACCCAAAACATGACCGTTCCCTATCCGTGTCCTATCCACCCACCCACCCAGGCTTACTACCGCCCCTAACAACTTTCCCAGTAATTATCAGAAATACAAAGCCAGAACTCTGGCACACACACGTGCCTTGCACACAACCAAATTCAAATAGTTTTACTGGAACAAATCCCAAGCAACTCTATGGAAGTCAATTAAATCACCCCTCTTTTCTGTGTAAGAGAGAGAAGACTCTGGCCAGGCAAATTAAATTAGAGATGGGCCAGAGCCAAACTCCCAAATCCAAAACAACCTAAAACTCACAATGCATTTGGATCCTGGTCCAGATTCTCACAGTCTGCTACTGCTTCTCCCTCACCCTCTGCCACCTCCCAGGATGGGACAAACTTTTCAGACTGTCCCCAAGCATCACTTGGTGCATTTTATCACCATCTTCCATCAGGGATCTGCATGAAAGCGCTCATATGTGTGCTTCCTGTGGCCACTTGGCACACTTCTTGCCCAGACCCTCATTAACTTGAGCAGACGCTTAGAAAGCCCATGAACAAGGCATCGTCTATCCCATACTTCTGCTTCTCTTCCTTTCCCACTTGCTGTCTTCTAGGATCAGTGCAATTAGAGATGAGGATTCAGTGAAAATACATTTGAGGACTCCTTCATTAATACCACAAAAGCTTGGGCCACACAGTGAGAAAAAAGTAACCTAGAAAGTTCACGTGGCAGAAAATTTTAAAAAGGATGTAGTGGAGAGGGGAAGGTATATTTTGGTCCTACTGAGCAACTTAAATGAAAGCACAGCAGGAGCAGAGGGAGACCTGTTGGAGCCACATCTGATGGCTCAGAGTGATAAGGCTGACAAAGTTGCCCTACAAACACGGGACTGCTTGAATATGGCCCTCCTCATTGGCATACCCCTGAAAATACTGCTGCTCTGACCAATTCCTCCTCTGCTGGGAATATCCACAGCATCTCCACAGGGATCCTAAGGAGAATATGTTTTGGAGACGTTTTCCTCTTACATGGTTGTAACTCTCAACACAGGACGAAGCACTGCTCCATACAGGGCACTGTCACCCAGTGCTGCTGAGGGTAAGGGGCTTTTAAGCGGCAGACTGAAAGCTGGGGGGAGATGAGAGATGAACCCCACCATCTAGGAGCAGTTCCCTGTGCTCTGGGGAGCTCAAGAAGAGCTCCCACTGCAGTCCTCCCATGTGAAACAACACCGGCTCCACTGTGTGGGCGCTTTCTGCAGCTCTGCCAGCACAAAGCATCACCTTCCTCTCACTGCCTCGGTCCCCACTGCCCATGCAGCATTGGAGGGCTGGCAGCCAAATGGTGCAAAAAGTGAAATAGCTTTAACCGTAAGCACCGTTTGCTGTGCCTTGGGATGGCAGACTCATTTGTCACTGTTTTCTTCTCCTGCAGCTCTTTTGATTCATCTGGGATCCAATAACTTTGTTAATAAGATTTCTTTCATACCCTGGCTGAGTACAGCATCCAAGGCACACGTGGCAGCTATCTGAAGCATTAAATACCTCACACAAAGCACAGGTCCCTGCTCTGCTTTGTCCAAAACCATTTTACAAGTCCTTTATTGACATAAATTGTGTGGGGGACAGGAGGTGCACCCAAAACAAGATACATTGACAACTTTCTTGCAATATTCTGTCTCCTGCTTTCTGAAAGTCCTCCCTCCACAAAGCTGTCAGCTAACCATCACACCGGCCTTCTTGTATCAGACCATGCAAAAACTTACAGGTAAACACAAGGACAAAAGCAACTCTCTGTTGCATCAGCGAGAATATGAAGAAATTGAGAACAATGTGCTCACTCAAAGCAATACTTCATCAGACTCATGGGATAGTAATCCATTTTTTACCAGGATAAAATGACAGCAACGCACATCCCAAAACATTTATCTCAGGAAGAAGTTAAATTTCAAAGTAGACGCATTTTTACACTTTTCTTTTAATACTATTCACTACACACTAGAAGTAACTGCATCAACAACCAAATCACTGTTGTGTCTGCCTTGTTTAAACAAGACTGTGATTTACTGCACTGCCAGCTAATGAAGAGCCGAACAAGAAGCTGATCAATGCCATCATTGTCTGGCAGCACAAAGCAGGGACTACTCAGCATATTGTCCAAAACAAAGACCCTCCCCCAAGCTCCCCACCAGGGACTTGCTCACTAGGACAGTTTGCAAAAAGCCACAGTGTGTCCCCGAACTTGAAATGATCAATCAAAGACAGGAACCTTTTCTGACCTATGTTCCCAACCCGAGTATGATGTGCAAAAAAAAAAAAAAAAAATTTATCTTGCAGCTGTCTTCCTTAAATTACCCTTTGTGATACTGTGTATTTAAGCAGTTTTGTCACCTCAAGGCAGCTTTGTGTTCATTAACACAGGTAACTGAACTCAGACCCAGGTGCTCACAGGCAAAACTCAACTAATTCCATTTTCGGTGGCTTTCCCTTCCCATTTCATTGCGGCACCGATGTTAATCACAGCAGGGGTAAATCATCTGTCCCTTCCTGCAAGGCAATAACTACAGACAGGACAGCTCCCAACAAAAGAAAAATTTGGCGAAAAGCAGTGGCAATGCCCTGTGCAGACTGGAGAGGCTGAACCTACAGCAAGCCCCTTAGACACAGCCTCTTATCCAAGAGTGATCACTACCCAGCACACCTCCACATTGCATAGAGAAAGTCTGAGCAGATGCAACAAACCAAGGGCATCCTTTTAGCAGTGGTCTCCTCCAAAAAGCACTTGCCTCCTTCCCTGGCACGCTCTGCATCGCAAGCATTTTAACCACAGCTTACACCTTGTTCTCATTGCAACTATGCTACATCTGCCGACAGTGCTCCGCACCCAGCCCCAAAGCAAGCATTGCGTTGTGCAGGAGCTGCCTGAAGTTAATTAGCAGGAGCTGTCATGTTGAAGCTTTTGGAGACGGGGATCAGCCTAGGAACAAGCTTGTAGAACCCAAACCGTTTAAAAATGTAAAATCTCCTTCCATTACCGTCAACAAGGCTGAGTTTGTGTCAAGTCACATGGTGTATTGGCATCTTCCAAATCCACGGGAAACGCTTTTCACATCATCTCCATTTGCAGGGTATAGCAGTGTCTGCTAACGCACTGGCAGACAAGAGGTTGTCGGGGCTCCTATTATAAACCTTATTTGTCACCCACGTGCAAAACGATCTGATGCGTTAAACAAGATGCACTGCCACCAGTTACACACAGCACCGCTTACCCACTTGTAGTTCAGTACTGCTGAGACGAGAGGCCTGCTCACACGCTGTCATGGTTTAACCCCAGCCAGCAACTAAGCACTATGCGGCCGCTCACTCACTCCCCCCATCCAGTGGCATGGGGGAGAGAATTGAAAAAAAGTAAAACTCTTGGGTTGAGATAAAGACAGTTTAATAGAACTGAAAGGAAGAAGAAAATATTGATGATGATTATGATGATAATAATATCACCACCATAATAATAGTAAAAGAATTAGAATATACAAGTGATGCACAGTGCAATTGCTCACCACCCGCTGACCGATGCTCAGCCAGTCCCTGAGCAGCAGGCCATCCCTCCCGAGCAGCTCCCCCCAGTTTATATACTGGGCATGACATCACATAGTATGGAATACCCCTTTGGCCAGTTTGGGCCAGCTGTCCTGGCTGTGTCCCCTCCCAACTTCTTGTGCCCCTCCAGCCTTCTTGCTGGCTGGCCATGAGAAGCTGAAAAATCCTTAACTTAGTATAAACACTACTTAGCAACAACTAAAAACATCACTGCATTATCAACATTCTTCTCATCCTAAATCCAAAACATAACACTATACCAGCTACTAGGAAGAAATTTAAGTCTATCCCAGACAAAACCAGGGCACACATCAACTGACTTAAAATCAACATAATTCTCTTTTTTTCCACTTTATGATTCTGAATATGAGATACAGCAAATTAATTTACATAACATTGCCACATCCCTTAGCGCTCATAGATGCAGATGGAAAGATGAATGAGATAGCTGTGCTGCTGGCAGGACTCGAACAGAAGAAAAAGTAGGGTTTCAAGGCAAACCAAACACCTTTACCAATGGAAAGTGGGTCCTTGTTTCATTCCAGCTGTACTCAGTGTTCCCCCACCATACACGTGAAATATTCCCAAACTGTCAAAATTAAAAATAACTAGCAGTCAAACTATTCACCTTCTCAGTGAAAAACACTAGTGAAATATACACGCAGGTTAAATATTTTTAATAAATTTAATTCTGCATTTTGGTCAACCCCTCCCCTCCAACTCTTAAGTACATTTCCCCGCTCCCATGGGAGAAGGGAGCATCCCTAAGCCAGGGCTGTGGAGGGCGAGGGAAGGGGCAGACAGCGGGGACACTTGCCACAGTCACCCAAACTCAGCACCACAGCCTCCCATCACTGTCTTATCCTCCTTTACCGTGACAATACCTTAATAACACTGCAGTAACGAGTAGCTGTGTTTCTGGACAAAGTAGCATGTTCAGGACCCCTTTTGCAGGGCAACAGAAGTCACCGTCAGAAAACGTCTCAATAAAAAAAAGAGTGTTTTATCACCATGACGCTGCGATCCCGTCTGGAAGTGCTTCAAAGCCAATATCCAACAACTAACAAGAGCTTCTTACTGTCGCGTGGGGCTGCTGCTCTGCCTGTTTTATTCCTGTGAAGAGTGATTGCGGATGGCTGATTATTGTAGCAGATAGTTGACCTTTATCTAAAATTCCATTAAAAAGTTTTATTGACTGTAGTCTTGCGGGGTCTTTCAGGATTCACTGGGTCATTTATTCACTGTCGGATATCCATCGGTTTTTAAGCTTTTAGGACTGCTCGAGCTCTAGGAAGGAGCTATTTTTTGGTCACTTTTAGCTGTTTTTAAGACTGTATGAGGGGGATGTTTCTTTTCTTCTCCCTCTCCAGTGTGGCTAGGGCAGAGAAGGTTATCTTAAAGCACATGAAAAGAAGAGAAAACCTGGCAGTGTGGTACAACTACTTCCAGGGCAAGTTGGCTCGTGCATGTGGGTGCAGCACAGCCATGCACTGCCTGCAGGTACCCAGGGAGGATGCCTTTTTCACTTCAGTCAAGAAAGATTCAGGTCTAACTACTTCATACAACACACAAATTGTGACATTTGTAACTCCATACCATCATGCCAGGCTTTCATCAGCTGAAGCCACTTTTTCTGGTCCACATGCCTGTCTCAAATAGAAATAAGAAAAATAAAAAGAATGGTGCAACCCTTTCTCAAAGAGCATTTATAGAAATGGTTTATCCAAGCTAAAAAAAATTCTGGTGACAGCTCCCCCAGGCTTCACAGGAGTGTCCTGAAAGGATGTTACTCCCTTTCCCGTTCAGTGACAAAAAGAAAAGAAAACAGTGGGAGGAAGAAAATGAATGCATTGAATGAAGCAGGCAATCTGAAAAAAAAAAAAAAAAAAAAAAAAAAAAAGTGTGAATTTGTCTTTGAGGAATATGTTATAATGTGTATGTATATACATGGGGACCAAGTTAAGGTTGCACAGACATCTCTGGCATTTCCAGACTTTGCAGTGCTTGATATTTTTTATTAATATTACATATTACTATTTTATATTTCACACTTAGTTCAATGTACATTCAGAGAAAAGAGAGAAATACCAAACTTAAACATTCATTCTGGGTTTATTAAAAACTTTGCGTAAAAACCAATTATTCCCAAGTTGCCAGTAATGCTTTAATTCTGTAATTATTTCTAAACCTAAACGAGCATTTCTGATTAATTTCAGAAGTATATTTTTTCCCTTTCTCAACACTTTCACTTACACTGAATTTTCATCCTGAAGTTATGCTTCAGTTAAACATTTATTTCTCTCACCAGTAATAATCCTGCCCTGCTTCCCCATTCATACCAGCTTGGTTACAAGCGATGACGGCCACACGGAGCCTCCTCCTCACACGCAGCCAGGCTGCATTCCCCACAGTCTCATTTTCTATGCATTTCCAGATCTAAAACCTTCTGTTTTCTTTCCCTTGTTTGCTCTTGGCAGCTATTGGCAGGAGACATCCTCTTAATGATCTTTTTCTGGCCTTCTAGACGACTGCTCAGACTTCTACAGATCTTTCATTATTAACGCAGAAGCCTTGTAAGTCAGTTTTAATGGCCTGTGCAATTTTTATTCCTTAGTAGGAGACATAACCTCCTCCATATGGATATATGTTTATTAATATAAATCCTTAATATCATTTTTCCTAGTGAGAATAATCAGTAAAAGCCAACCAGCATGTATTACACCTTGTACTGGTTCATCCAAAAATCAAAAAGTAATCTTTGCCCTGCAATATGTGGAGCATAGCAGAGAGAAGTGGATAATCTTTTTCCCTGAGGTTGCCTAGGCACCGAATGACAGCAAGGTTTCTTTGCACGGTCCTGCCATTCCCCTCCAGACAGAGGATCGCATCCCAACCGCAGTCGCTTTCATTTCTCTAGCGTGGGATTCTTTACCTGGTTTCAGCCCCTTACTATTATTCCTGGAATATCTCCAATCTCCGTTTCTATTCTGATCGGGCATAAAAGAAGGATGGGTTCTGTTAGGGACGTGTAACGAATGCCGACAAACTCACTTTTTGTCTGTGACTTGACAAATTGCTATTAGTGCTCAGCCTTCATTACCAGCACATCCTTGCTGACGGTTTAAATGGGGAGACTTGGAAAACGGGACAAAACTTTGCCATTTATTTATAAAGAGAGTGTCCTGGTTTCTTTCCTATAACCAAGGATGATTGGCCATTTATTCCATTAAACGTTTTCCTGCTGTACAAAATTACTCCCATCTTTCTTTTAAATATACCCTTTGAGTCTCAAGATGAAGTAAAATAATAACATACACCACAAAAGAAATGCAAGCCATTCGCAGTATTATTGGATGAGATTTCTGTCCTTCCAGTTAAGAAAGAATTGGTATTTCCTGTCTCTTTTACAACTCTTCCATGTATATCAGGAGACTTATTCTGTTTAGTAAATAGCACAAAAGTTGGTGTTAGCCCTTGTTTAGTCGTGATTTTCATCTTTCCTCATTTACTATGTTTCACCTAAGTTTGTCAGTAAAGAAGGTAACACAGACGCTCCTGTGCATCAAAAGACAAAAAGTGCCTGAAAATTTGTGACACTATTGCATGTATTAGTCTTGCTGGAATCTCAAAGCTGTGCTTCATTTTTCCTTTGTCTTTAAACTAGGTAGCCCATAAAAAAGTTTAATCATGGCAACATAGCCCATTTCACCTATCTTTATGGTTAAACTATGTTTAGTGGCAACCCACCTAACATAATGGGCAAAATTTATGTTCACAGATGGTAATTTTTACAGTACAGACCAGACCGGCAAGGCCACAAATTAATCTCCAGTGTCAAGAATTTCACTGCGCACATGTATAGATCATCTGTCAACAAATTGAGCAATATGACTGTCAGCCACAGCAAAAGCATTAAATGCATGCTCAGCCTCCAAATTCTGCCCCTTGACATATCTGGGTCCTTCAATTACACTGAGCCATGCTGGCTGGATTGCAGTATGAAAAGAAACAAATTCCCCGGACCACAGCACAACTAGAGCTCCAACTCAATCTTAAATTCTAGTTAATGAATTAAAACAAATAACCAAGACTTGGCTTAAGCAGAGGAAAACCAGTTTGGACTGATAAAAGGGACTGGAAGTAATAGCTGGAGCTTCACATATAACTGGCAGCATCGCCCTGTAAGTGATATTACCGGAAGAATGGGGGTTTTACCAGTGAGTATCAACACATCACACTGCTGAATCAAGAAACTGTTTCCAATTGCTTTTCAGTTTCCAAGCTTGGTTAAGAATCCCAAATTTTACCAAAACGAGGAAGAATCTGCTCTCATATGAGAACTGTAGTCAGTTTTGCTAGAACAAAATCCAACATAAAATACTACACAACACAGCATGAAATAGTAAGGAGGTGCATAAAATTGAGCATATCTGTTCTTTTGCATACTGTCAGAGCTTGAGGTTGGCATCAAACACCGTGTTGAGAATGACTTGATTTTGATCTATTGTTTCATATGAGCCAGACTGCAATTCACCCCGCTACACTTATAACAAATATGATTAAAAACAATCAAGTTATATTAGGCAAAAATATATTTCCCAAGGCAAACATTCACTTCAATGTATTTTTCTCCGGCTATAACACACAGAAATTCTCTCTATATAAAAACCTTCTGGGTTTTTACGAACATTAGCATTGAGCTGAAAAACAGGGAAAGCCTGTGAGGGAAACTGCATATATTAGATGCAGGCGCTATAGTGATTGTATTTCCCTCAGCATAATTTCCTGCCCTACTATGTGAACTTCAGCTGAATAATCTCTCCGTGGGCCCCACATGTCATTTGAAATAATCATAGCAACAGTTGCTGGTGCTCTCTCCATCCTGAAGGACGGGTGAACCATCAGCAGAATTGCATTTTGCCTCTTACTTTCAGCATTCAACTGAAGGTTAAAGAAAAATACTTGCAGTTTCTGTGATGAAAAGCACAATGCAAGCAAAGCCAAATAAAAGACCAAACAGGCTAGACTTCATAGAGCCAATAGTGAATTTTCCAAGGAAATATTTCTGGGCACGTAAAACATGCTGAATTATTGTAACAGAAACATCCTCTGGAGATGAACCGATTCCATACACTTTTCAAAGAAGGAAATCCCCATGGAAACCTGACTGCCTTCCCAGCAGCTCAGGAGCACCGACATGCATGCTTCGCGTGTTGGAAGAGCACTGCAAAGTCACTCCCACCTGACAGCTGAAGACATGCATGTCATAGGGGCCTGTGGGAGAAGACGAGGGTCTTGGTGCTAGCCAGGCTCTTCTGGCTCATCCTGGGGCTCCCCAGTTTGGAGGCTCTTGACTCTTCTTTCTGCTTCCTTGAAACTCCAGGTTAGTTACTGTGCTCAGCGCTTCCAGAAACTATTTTGCTTTTGAAAGACAGCATTTCAAAACTATCTCTGCAAGAAGTTTTTGGTGTTTCCCTCACACTGTTTGCTACAAGGTAAGTATTATTTTAGAAATTCCAATGGAAAGAAAACATCCTCACCTTAGGTTGTCTCTAATACCTAGGGAATTTTATCTGTGGTGTGGCAAAGAGAACAAAAAAAACGAGAATTAAGAGCTGATGTTAAATCCTTGCAGAGCCTTAGGCAAATTCCATAATCTCTCTGCTATAGCACTGAGGATCAATACACAGCTGCCGAAACCTGACTGCTCCATGAGGTTGGTCCATCTACTGACAGTGGATGCTGGCCAAAACCATATTTAACGAATTAAAACCAGTAAAGCCAGGTAAAGGCAAGAATAAGTTGGGTTTCTTCCTATGAAGACCCTTCCTGACCCAAACCTTTTAAAGTCTGGTTAAATCCTGTGATATTTCTCACACATTTCCCCACCACCCTGAGTAGATCGAAGCGCTTGGGATATTGTGGACCATTTCTTTCCGTCTGCCTGTGCCCTGCACTATGAACCACTTGTCCTGATTCATGCAGCAATCTGTAAGTTTATTAATATGCATGTGCTATTTCACACATGTTGAATGATTTGAAAGTGCTGCATAAGGTTTGCTGTCTGTTTTCTCAATGTCTGTCCCCAAAGTGCACTTCTGTCATGTTCTGCTCCCATCGTTCTCAGATCAAAAAGTTAGAAGTAAGGCACGAATTTGATTTGAGGTTTGCTAGCATGGGCTGCAACTCCTTCTTTCCCAAGTGTCTCACATTCTCACAGAATATGACACTTTCCAATTACCTTTTGGCCCTTTTATTCCCCCAGTCTGGCTCACATTTCTCTCTGAATTTGGTCTCTATGCAGCTCTGAACCCACAGTCTGACAGCTAAGGACATAACAAATATGCAGCACTAACCCTCGAGGTGGTTAGAAATGCCTGAATTCTCCTATTACAGGCAGATTCACAAGTAAAGGTCACCAGAAAGTCTCAAAACTTAAAACAAAAATGGACCACGCAACAAGCAGTCAAAAGCCTGAGAAAGCAGGATGGGCTGTCTTATAGAAAAACGGAAGACAACTTGCAAAGTTTGAATCGAAATCCTGGCTCTGCCAAAGACTTCCTACACAAGCTGAGGCACATCTCATTTTCTCACCTCTCAGCTACCCCGTGTACAATGCAACAAAATAGTTCCTCACCACCTATGACCTGTACAAGATGTATCCCATGTACTTTGGAAAGATGATAAGAAAGTTGATAAAAAGAGAGGAAGCTTCACCAAAGAAACAGAAAACCCTCCTGCAAACTGTCTAGCAAAATGGATTGCCACAGTTACCCTGGCTGACTTAGAGGCATAATTTAAGAGGCAGAATTATGACTAGAAGCAAATGGAATCAAAACAAAAAATAATCATACAAACATTTATAGCTCATACTTTAAAATCAATTCCCATGTTCCAAAAACTGTCATCCACAGAGATAATTCAAGACTATTTATAGTTTTCCCCAGTTGGAAAGGAAACACTTAAGTTCTCTCAGGAAAATACTGAATGTAACCAAAGAAATTACACCTGACATCTATTTGTCCCTATTTGTAGACTGTTTAAAAATTCTCTTACCTTAATACAAACTGGTCTGCTAGAGAGTCATCAGCCAGGGAAACATGAAAGGTCACAACATCACCTTCTCTGACCGGGTTGAGTGGTAAGCGAATAACGACATTTTCATCTAGCCTCAGGGAAGACTGTTTTAATTTGTCTTGATTTGGGTAAACAATGATGCTACCAATCCTCTCCATAGCTGACAAAGCCTTGTGTTCATTATCTTGACCTGCATGGATATTGTTTTCCCATTTTGCATCCTCTGGAGAACATTCCCCATCTGGTGTATAAATCTTATAGAAGAGCTCCACAGTAATCCCTTCCAGGGAGGCTGTTTCCTCTGAGACCAGGGGTGGAGGGGAGCTGAACCAGCTAGGAGATAATTCCAGCTCTGCAACACATAATCCTAGATGACCTGTCAATCTACAGCTGGCCACAACTTCTCTAGACTCCAGGAGAGCAAACATCTTCACACAAGGCAACCTCTCCGCAGAATTATAGTCATCCCAGTCCTTCCCCACGATATAGAACAAGGTTTGTATTTTAGGTTTGTTGGAATAGATTGAGCTGTCGATTATGTGAGATTTTAATTTCCAATTAAAAGTGAATTTATTTGTGAAACCAAAAGATGCAGAAGTCAGCATGAGGTCCAAGGGAACAGCCTGCTCAACAGAAAAGGGTCCATATGTAGCATTTAGGACAGGTGGCAGTTTGGCTTTGTATATAAAGAATGAATCCACCCTGGACTGCAAACTGGAGTTCCTCATGATATCCTGGTTGGCTTCTTTGAGGAAGAAGAAAATATCAGCATTGCAGATGTGATAGCTCGCGGGGAGATACGTTGGCAGGTTTGAAAATCTCTGTATGCTGTCCATGATCCCTCCTCGGCTCTCCACCACTGCAGGCCAAAGATAAAAGGAAACAGAAAGACAACTCTAACATTTGCTTAGCATGCCCCTCAGTTTTTCTCAAAAGCAATGTATTACCAGAGATCAATACTGTAAGCCACAATTATGAAACAATCTGACACAGGTACCATGGAATAACATTGTTGGCTCAAATCTCATATGCTGAAAACATCCCATTGCATCAGCTGTACAGGTCCATTTCCACCATCCCCAATCTAATATCTACTTCAAAGCCATTAATCAAGTACTGGATAAAAAAAGGAGGAGATTGATTGGCCAGATCCCAGTCTAAGTTCCAAAACCTTTCACTGGTTGGTTTTTATTCTTTTATTGCCAGATCAAACTTAGGACTTTTTCTCATCTATGTTTCAATATACATAAGAAATTGGCATATTGAATATTAGCAGGCAGTAAACCAGAACATTTTCTTTAGTCTAACATTGCTAACACACAATGCAATGGAGGGGTGCAAATCTACATCACTCTCAATCCGCTTTTGCCAGGTCAGCAGCTTGGAAGTTAGCAGCAAACTGATAAAAGCTTTGTGTTCTTGAAACCAAAACTTTTCACACAAAACAATATGGGGTTTGATAGAGGTCTCAGTGGGATGGATTTACAGGCAAGAGTGAACTTGAGAAAAGGAGAGAAATCCTTTACATGCAGAAGGTTCGCAGACGCTTAGAAGGATTTTTTGGTTTAATTCCAGAGGAGAATGAAACACATTTGGAAACCACAGAAGTTTCTCTACAACACAATGGTCAATCCTCCAGCCAGCACTGAGCAATTTTTCCCAGGCAAGAAAAGATTCCAGAGGGAGGGAGGGATCAAACAGACATCTTTGGTTTGGGCCAATTGCTAATTAATAGTGAGATATATTCAATCTGGGCTGCAATTCTACCAGAAAGAAACGGTGGGTCTTTCAAACTAACAATTCATACACTCCAACAAAAAGCCAGTGAATGCAAGCTCCTGGGACTGCCACAGAAGAAATAAACAGAAACCAAATGAATTAAAATGAAGCAGTTCCATAATGTGCAGAGATAACAAAGGAACAATGACAGATCCTAAGGTCAAACCTCTTGTTGTCTCTCGCTGAAGCTTAGCAACAATTTTACTGTTTGTCAGGACTGGGGAGAGCAGATACACAATGTGACAACCGCACAAACAATTACACCTGTTAGAAGCCAGATGACTTGGATACTTGCAGCCACAATTTAGCACAGATAAAAGCTCTAATATTTAAGCTCTTTTTTCAGGTTGTGTATTTTTAAAGCCTATACTTATTGAAGACAGATTCTAGGGCAAATCTCGTCCGTTTGACTTTGCTCCACTCTTGTTCTCAGTTGAAATTCTGCTCATTTATTTTCAATGGTTTGATATTATCTACGCTTGTTTAAATGCTTCTCATCTCATCACAATCCTTCTGCCTTTACTTTTGCTGTATATTTAATTGTGTCAAGGTTTTTCTGCAGCCATTGGAATATTCTTTGTGGGAACAAGTAAATATGCAAAAATATATACAAAAGAATAAAAAAAAATCTCACCAGGAAACAGTATCAACAGTCTCCTCTCTCACTACTCCCCATGGGGATCAGAGCAGGGTTTCCTCTCAGCTCCACAAGCAAATGTAATTGCAGAGCAGCTGCCATGCAATCACCCTACTTGGGTGTCCTCTCATTTCGTATATGCCCGTGCATAAACATTTCAGCCCATCTCTCATAACACACCAGTGCAGCCAACAGCTTCCCCTGGCTGCATGCAGCCATGGATGTGGGCACCCAGCTGAAATGCAGAAATCTAGATGATGAGAAACTTTCTCCTCCCTTCCTCATGTGAGCACTGACCTGGGCCAGCTTGCTATGGTATCATAGCTCACATAGGGGACAACCAATTTTCTAGTAGAGAAAATTGACTTTAGCTTTTCCTTTCCACATCTCTTTTCGTTCAGATGCGAACGATGGGCAGCTGGCACACTCCCTGCAGCATGCAGAAACCAGAGACCCCAGTTCTCTATGGGAAGCCATAGGGTGTGAGTAGTAATAAGCAATTCTGGAAAAGGACAGAGGTAGCCTCTCCAGGCAAGAGGCTAACCAAGCTGCAAGCATTGTAAGAGGCAGGAGGCACAGGTGAGACAGACACCACTGAAAGCAGTAGGTGCCATGTAACTGAGATGGACACCACCGCCCATTAGCACTGGACACAGGAGGCTGCACAAGGCAAGGAACCCAGAGCAACCTACAACAGGGATGGAGACAAAGAGCAGAAGCTGGTGATCTCCATTTAGCAGGGGTCAGGCAATGCCCCACTACTGCTTGCTGTGCTGCTCTGTGGGAGCCCCAACGCTTTTATCCCACCACTGAATAACGAAGTGCTCGGGAAACACTCTGTGGGTCAAACCTCGTCCTGCTCTTAGCAGGAGGAGAAGGGAGAAAGAAGATCAATGCCAATTCTAGAACCAAAGTCACCAAGGGATGTTTTAGCAGCTCCATTACTGCTCTGCTATTTATAGAGCACCTTGACACAGCATGGCTTGCCATGCCATTGTGCAACTCCACAACTCAGTCGCTGAAAGTGAACTTTGCTCCTGTGAAAGCTGAGGCAGTGAGGGGAGGAAGGGCATCGTTTCTTCACTGAGAAGTCAAATGCAGACAAGCACCTTCCTGGATTAATTGTGGATAAATCGAACTATATTTGAAAGCAATACTTTTGTGACGTTGCATTTACCATAAAAATTGTGCAGCTGTACAGATAAGCAAAGGACACACAGCAGCAAGAGTATCCTCTGATTTCCGGAAGAGCTAAAATTTGCCTTCTCCCTAGACACACCAGGTTGCAAAGAAGATTTAAACACTGACATAGTTCCTGAGCCTAAAGAGGAACCAAAACCAAGGCATGGCTTAAATGTATTTGTGTTTACATTATAGGACTTACCCCCCCCCCCCCTTTTATGCAGATACTTTATGTCTCTCAAACAGTGATTTACAGGAAGTTTAAAAGGTATGTTTTTCCCTTTCCTCTGTTTCATTACAGTGGCAACATTCAGTGCCTCTTCTCAGAACTGGTACGAGGACTAGGATATCAGCCTGCTGTAACTCAAACAAAATGAGACACAAATTTTGTCTGAAAGCTTATATGGGAAGCCATAAACACCAGTAGACAGGGCTGGGCTTTGTCCTAGAACCAGCCTGCAACAAAATATGATATCTGAATTTAGCAGCATTTTATGACGCTGTAGGAACTTCTAAAAAGAAATACTTCATACGATGGCAGGCCAACACCCCGCCTTTTTAATTCAGCACGTCAGCACCACAGCATCAATCTCCTTACAGTAACAATCAGAAACAGGACACATTTCCAGCTTTCTGGCATGCAACAAAGTGACTAATAAATCACCAACCTGCTCCTTTAATAAGCACTCCAGCAAGATCAAAAGAGGGCAGAACATTAGATCAGAATGTGGGTTAGTCCTAATTATGTAACAAAAGAGAGCTAGAGTTGAAGAAAGTAAATGGAGGCCAAATGAGCATCCCCAGAGCCCAGTGCTATCTCAAAGCCTGAACACAGTCTGTTTCTCAGACTACTGTGGCATTGGGGGCGTTGAGGGCATACGTATGGAAATAACACATTGTTGGACATGACTTGGGATGTTTAGCTTGAATTTCTATTACAACTTTTACCTTGTAACAGGTTTTCAGCAGGTGCTTTGCCCCTTTTAAAACACCTATTTGGACTAGCTAAATACCAAGACCCCTAGAGCAACAGGTCAACTTGTAAAATCTTATCACTCCCATTTTATGCCAAAACTCCTCTCTCCAGATCTGGGCAATAGCCTCATAGCCCAGTTCATCCTGCAAACTCTGAGAGTGCACACAAAAAGGAAACACCCTTCTGATGTTTCTGAAGAGCAGAGAGAGAGGGAGAGAGGAAGTCACCGTGCATGCAACCAACCATGCAATGCTGTGCCTCAGGGGGATGCCCCTTCCTGGGCCTTACTCTGACCAGCTCAGACCTCAAATGAAGCTTCCTTTCTGTTGTCTTGATAATTTTTTATTTAAACATAAAATTGTCCATTGCTTTTGCACTTAATCTCACTCAAGCCTGGACTGATGCCATAAAAAGCAGCACAGAACTAAGGCACATGCAAAGCCATAGCTGTAGGTCACACTGTACAATAAAAAACTGCCATTCATGTAACTCAAGATTCCATTCAAGCTCTATTTCTTAGATTTCATACATTTTAGTAAGAAGCAAAACAAGTGTCCTCCTAGAAGGTAGGGGTGGCAGTGGCATGTCAGCATTAAAAACTAACGCATCTATGTTAAGCTGCAGTAAGAAGAAAGTCTTTAAAGTTCATAATTTTGTAACTAAAAAGGAAAATAACTCCTGTTGGAGCACAAATCCAAACTTCACATCTAAATCTTCCCTCTACTTCAGCTAACTACTTAACAGGAGCCAGGTCTTCCATAAGCCCTCAGCAATTCTGAAGTCGGAGGTGTGGGGAACAAGAAGCATTTAAAATTGCAACTTTTTCAATACCCTTTTTCTCTGAAAACAAACAAGAAAGCCAATCCTGCACCTGTGGAAAAACTGTGAAAATGTTAAAATTCCTCTTTCCTGCAGCATCATCAGAATTGTAGCATGAGATCATACAGACACTCCTCTTTGTAAAAGAGGAATAATTTCAAGTAATGTGGTGCCAGTAAGTACTATGATGTTATCCATGACTCACACAGAGGCAATCAATGGCTTGTCTGTATAGGAGAAAAATCACCAGCCCTTCCCACCAGCCCTCACTAAAGACCATAAAGACCAAAGTACACATGTACATTATTCCACTATAAAAATGGCTCTATTCATAATAATTATTTTGCTCTGGAAATGCAGGCATTATCCTTGAATAAAAACACACTGTATCCCAGAATACGGTGTCTACACAAGGAAAGCTATTCTGGAACTGATAAATTATAGGAGAATAATTAATTCTGGACCAGCTGTGTAGGTCACTTTCTCTCATACATGCAAGGGGTAAGACCTGATGCTGTTTAGGGATCCCAGCGATGAGAGGTTGTGCAAGGTGATTTGGCCTGGCTACAGCTGGGGAAACTCTGACTCTTAATCCTGGCAGCAGGAAAATAAGGAGGATGATTACAGTGTGAAAACCTACCATGAGTTTAGACCTCATTTGAGCACTATAAGTAGGATAAGTTTGGGTTGTGCAAGGAGGATTTAAGGACTCTAGATGAACACCCACCTCATGCTCTCCCTGACTCATTCAAAATTTAATAAAATAACCATGAAAGAACGATGTCACTGTTTACCTTCCACATTCAGAGTCCATCGTGTGACTCATCTCCTCGGTTTTACATTAGGGAGGAAAAGGAGGAGACAAACCCTCCATAGTCCCACTGAGGAACAACTTTCATCACCTACCATTCAAAAACAAGACTTACTCCTTTAGTACTTGAGATAGTTATGCAGTGAACCACACTGGCACAGAAGAACAAAAACATAATAACAAACAGTCTTTTCAACTGTAACAGAATAATTTGAAGATATGTCACTGCAAGAAAGAGCTAAGAAGGGTTCCCAATACTTTTTTAACATTAAAGTCAGCCCAGAAACTGTCAACAAAAAATTGTAGCATGAGAAAAGATGATAGGATCCCTTTAAGCTTTTCTCATTCTCTCTTTTTCTTATTCTAGTCTGATGAAAGGATAGAACCTGATGTAGGACTCACAACCAGTTTACAGTCCGTATGTTCAGTCTTGATTACACAGCTGTGGAGACAGAGATTCGCTTTGCAAAACATTGCTAGTCAGGCAGCTTGTTTTGAAAGACAAGAAAAAGGATGCAATTTTTAAAAATAAGTAGTCTATTTAATCCTAACATCTAAAACTGAAGGGAAGTTAATTAACTTCTGTAGACTTGTACCTATCTTCTCACGTACCTATCTTCAAATGTCTCTGTCAAGCTTCTGTTACCCAAGCTTCGCTGCAGCTACACGTTCTGGCCACCCTCTGCAGGAGTCAGCGCATCTCATTTTAGATAGGTATCTAAACTCAGCACACACTTCAGGCTCCCCTTTCAGTAAGTCACAGAAAAGGGTGTCTCCAGAATTCACTCATCCTGTCCTAAACAATTATATCTCGGGGTGATAAATCACTCTTAGGAGGAGCCTATTCCTATCTATTAACTCAACTGCTAAAGGTGGCCAGTGCAGACCTGCACGCTGGAGGCTTAGATGTCTATGGGCAAGAGTCCTGGCGCATCAAATCTGATGGCTCACTCTTCACTAAAGTTTCTCTTCCCACACTGCATGCCTATGTTTGTCCATCACCCTGCTTCCAAAAAGCCTGAAAGCAGCATCTCGGGCCTCATCAATCTTTTGTCTACTAAAATACATTTTTCAGTGTGAAATTAAACCATCCATATGAATGAACCCCCTGATCAGGCCACAAGTTCAGTAACAAATTGTATTATTCTGTTCCAAAGCAAGTCAAGTGCTTTGCCTGCTTACTGTTGCCAAAAAATTAAGTTGGATGTGGAAGTTTCTGAGCTGGTGCTTAATACAGTTTTTAGCTTGCATGCATTTTGCACAGTCACCCATACTGAAAGACATACGTACAGCAAGGCCACCTACAGATAGTAATAAAACCATACTGTCTGAAAGGCTGCCTATAAATCTTATTAAAGTAATCCCTTCCCTGAACCCAGATTATTACATTCACCTTTATGGTAGAATAAAAATTAATTTTCTCAGCTATAATAAGTGTATGATAAGAAGGCATCACTTGGGACTAAATAAAGATTATAATTAACTCCAACTGAATAAATCTAAATTTAGCTTGGACTAGCAATTTGTTTTCATACATTTTCCTCTACGACTGAGTGAATAGGTACAGCAGGATTAGCATCCCATGCCAGTTCCAGCACTGCTAGCACAGAAAGGAGTGAGGCAGAGTGTAATCCAATACCCAAAGGGCCTGAAGATTAATTCAGGGTTCTCTATCAGCAAAAGTTTGGGAAACTGGAGAAAAGCAAAAAGGCTCAAAACTGCCATTAGTCTGGCAAGGAAAGCATGTGAAGTGTTGGACTCCAGAGAGAATACTCCTCGCTGCACTCCCTAAATCAGCATTATGCAAAGACAGGACCTCTGTCACGGGCTGCTGAGAGCATGTTTAGGGGAAGCATCCTCCGTGCTTGCCTGATCTTACTCTTTCCTACCAAGTACCTGCTTTTGGGTGCTATCAGAAACGGGCTGCTGGGCCAGATGGAACCATGCTCTGATGCGGTAGGCCATTCTTAATCTGCAGTCCCTCATCTGCGACACCTTAGAGGTCACCCCTAAAGCAATTGCAAAACAAGACAACACAACATTAAACAAGCACATGCAAGCACAGAAACAAAATGGGGTAAAGTAAACGCATCAAGTACATACGCAAAGTTTACCCTGACTTTTTTTACTTAGTTGAAAATAAAAACCCTTATAGCAGCACTATACCCAGCAGATTAGAGATTTTTTTTTTTTCCCAAGGGAACAAGGCTCTACTTAGAAAAGGTTGAGGAACTGCTTTGTTAAGCCACTACCTCATTATTTGCCATTCTCTGGGAAGATGATTGTTAACAATGTTGTTACTGGGAAGGAAGAGTTCAGGCTTGTTTATCAAAATAGAACACATATTTATCCTAACCAGGGAATAGCATGCAACCCAAGCAATAAAGCTAGTGTGCTAGCCTATGCAGACATCAGACTTCCCTGCATAAGAAGATTTTATCAGGTATAAAGGTACAGCTGAACCATTATCATTACAGCAGAATGGTTCTCCAAGCAGATATGTTTATTTGCAAAGACTGGAGTTCTTTTAGTTTAAAAGTGACCCAGTCTGAAACAAACAAACAAAAAATTTCTTTAGGATTACATAAGAGTATGTATGGATGAAATGCGCTATAACAACTTAAATTCACCTCTCATAAGGGTTTAACTTTCCTAGACAGGACACCCTTCTGCTGCCCCAGTATCATCATTTCTTTTTGAGAACTACCAGACTTGAGCACAATTCTTGCCCAAATATGAAACTGCCCAAAATTATGCTGTCCAAACCTGAGGAGTGCAAATTAACACTGGCTGTTACAGTTAAATTTATCACAGCTTCTAAGCCAAAGCATTTCTATAGGTTATAAAGTGGAAATTTTATTCCACCAGGTAGAAGAGAGATCCCCTTTCCTCCAAATGCTATCATCGTGTCAAGGCCTGGAAGGACCTGAGATACAGGACATTAAACCTGTGACATCTGTAACTGTAGGAAGGCTGTTTCAGGGAAGTTTTAAAGGCTTTTATTGCTCCCTCTGAACCCTGTACAGCAGGAAACATGGTAACTAAGGCATCTGGTTTTATGGGCTGGAGCAATAGAAAAAACAGTCACAATAAAAGAATTTTAAAAACTCTCTAAACATCCCTAAAATAGCTTTTCTTGAAACATACTGGGATGGTTTCACCATCTGTGAGTAATGTGCCCATCCCAATACTCCATAAAATCTTTATGTCATCACATATTCTATTTATTCATCTTTGCCTCACTCTCACACGCATGCTTCTGGCCGAAGTCTTCGTTGTTAAAAACATTTATTCAAACATGTCTGATAGAAAAAGCTAGAAGTTAGATAAAATATACTCCCGTAGTACTACCTATATGTTGTGCAGAAGCACTATGTGGTCCCGCCCACGGTCTGTACAAAGCACAGGATAACAGTGTTCTTAAGCCAGGTGTTCATGGCCTCCCAGGGCCAGTGCGTTCTTGCCCAAATCTCTTGGGCGTAAGATATTCTTTCCATTAAAGAAAAGGGGATCATTCCAATGGGTGAAGGACACAGAACAAATGCTGAGGCTGAACCTATAGAGAAAAAGTGTGACCATGAAGAAAGCACAGGGACACTGAACACTCCCTCTCCAAAAACCAAGCAGAAATGGGATGAGACATTCACAGGGTTTCTCTTTCGAGTCTCCATCAGCCATCTCCAGCTCCTGCCTCCTCTGACAGAGGCAATACAGGTATTTGAAGAACTAAGGTTTTCCACCTTAGACTAATTCCCTGAGTACTGGAAGGGAGTCTTCCTCCATATTACACTCAGCATAGCCAAGGCCACCATGGTGCACATAACTGATAAAACTGCTTTAACTGCCCAAACCTCAGTGCAGGGAGGGTGCCCAAGAGAGGAAATCCCCCATGAGTTTTCTCATTTCATGTGGCTGTTACAATCACTCAGGTTGCTCTGCTGGGCTGATCACTGGCCTAACTTGCCATTTTAGTTTTGATCAGGGGTGTTGATGTAGTGGTTAAAAGTAACAGGCTGCTCTTGGTGAGTTTCTCTGCATCTTTCATACAACAGCAATGGGGAAATTGTCCCGCCAGTTATAGTTAGAGGCATTAGCACAGTGGCTAAAGGTCACAAATTCATTAGCTGAAAGAACTGAATGACAGAGCCACTATTGCAAGCTAAACTGAAGTTTAAAAAGACCTGATTAACCAAGGAGGGTTTCTATTCTGGTTCCCTGGAGGGCAGAGACGACTGCTAAAGCCATGAAAACACACACACACACACACAGGTTTTGCATGACCTGCTGCTTGGTGGGCAGAAACCCCATAAACACAAACCATGAACATCACAGCCCACGTTAAGGTGCCTCCCCCAGGCATGAGCAGCGTTAGGATTTCCTAAAACCTCCTTCTCCCTTCCAGACACCCCTCAGCTCTTCTTGGCCAGAGGTGGAGATGCCAAAACCAACCCTGAAAACCACCAGGGCACCACCAACTCATGAAGGGTAATTTGCATCCCCAGGCAGCACACCACTGCTATGGGGGGAGTCGTGAGGCACAGCCACCCTGGGTGAAGCTAAGCTGGGTGACAGTCCCAGGAGCCGCAGCAGGGCTGACAGACCTCTCGCCCAGCTCCTCACTGCAGGGCACTGGTCCTGGCATTGCTTCTTACCCCGGTGCAGAGCTGGTGCTTCCAGCTGCCAGCATCACAAACCCCTGTGCATCCCTCCTGACATCTGATAAATAAGGTTTGTCACAGCTACTGGAGGTTCTCATTGCTAAAGAGGAGGTTAGGATAGGGCTCCCTACTACCGTTATCAAAAGCAAAACTCGTTTTCCCTTAGTGATATTTCATAAACAACAGAAAATGAATATGTGTATGGGAGTGTGTGGATATATTCTCCAAACAACAGAAAGACCTTACAAGGCAAACACATTCACTAAAGGCACCAGGTGATTGCAAAAGTAAATCTCTTAAATATATGCTCTAAACTATTAGCCAACTGTGAAATATTTGTATTCAGTGTCAAAACATCTATGTCACACAAAGCCAAGAGACTGACAGGAGAAAGGCCAGGATTTATGTTAGCTGGGGTCTATCTGTCATGGAGATAGGAAAGCTGAGAGAGAGTCCTTTTATTAAAATCACTCTCCCGCTGCAGATATTGATCTAAGCAGCTAAGGTTGAATAGCAAAGTGCATCCCCATCTCTCACAAAGTTACTCACTGGTAAAGCAGTGAAGGACTGGAGTAAATGCCCTCACAACCCCAGCAAATGGCACCCCAAAAGGAAGTGGGCAAGAACAAGGGGCACTGGTATAAACAGCATCCTGCGACACCATGGCACAGCTGCCTTCCAGGAACCAGAAAGTCCCTCTCAACTCCACTTCCCAAATTTTCAGGAAGCTTATTTTGCTCCCCAATTCACTGACACAGGTTGCCATTACTCCCAGATTGAGTTCACCATTAAAACAATACAGAGAAACACAGTGCTAACTGCATTGCTTGCATTCCCATTTTAAGGAGCAAATGCTGCTTCAAAAGGATCCTTCCCTAAATCTGGTTCAGCATTTTCAGTTTTTCCTCTAAGCAATAATAGCAATAACTTCTGCCCCAGTTTGGGCTGATCCCTCCCTGGCAGTTCTCCCTCGGCTCCTGGAGGACCAGATCTTGGCTGCGTTTCTCTCGGCAAACCCCAGCTTTTGACTGCAGTCAATGGCCTCAAATATTACACCTAAAGGCAAAATGAAGCAAAGTAACTTGAAGTTCTGTATACTACGGACTTTCTACGTTCCTGTATCCACAGGTTACACAGGTACGTCATTTTATAGCACTTCTGATTCTCCCCACAGAAGCTTCTGCCTTTGGTGATATTGAAAAATTTCTTGCATGAGCCAGAAATTACAGGATACTAAAATGCTGCCAGCAGATTCTCCAAAGGCACTGTCAGAAAGAGGTAAGGTTGGTCCAAAGCCTTTCTCCAGAGCAATGGGCTTTCACTGGACTCTCCATCCTGTTGTTTCGAAGCTCTTGGAGGAAACAAGCTCCAAACTGATGGGCCCAGACAGCCGTAGGAAACCACAAAAGCAGCTTACAATAAAACCCCTGTAAAGTTACTAAGAACACAGATATATCTTGAATGCACAGAAAATCCTCTGTCTTACCAGCACTCATCCGTATCCCACTGTGACTCTAATCCCAGGAAGAGTATATGCCACTCATGGCCCCTCTGAGGGACCGTGATAAAACAAAACAAGATGCGGAGACACGCAAAGCAAAATCCTGGGTCTGGCACCAGCCCCACAGCTCTGCCCAAGCCCTGGGAGTAATTTTTACTTCACTCCCCATTACTGTTGGATTTCTCACCTGGATAGCAACCCTGACTACACATGCTGATTTTTGGGACTGTTAGTAATGCAGATAGTTAAATTCCTGGTTAAATCATTGGAGTATTTAGGTCTGTGGAAAGAAGTCAGCTTTCACTTAGGTTTCACCACTGAACTCCAGAGGTGCAGGCTGTTGCCTCCAGCAAAATTTGTGTCCGCACCCTGCAAACACGCATGCACATATATCATTTCAAGTGTGTGTGCAGTCTCACTAAGTCAGGGAGTTTTCCCACTGGGAAATTTAAGCACAAGCTACAAAGTTGCAGGACAGAGAGCAGGGAGGCCACCCAGCTTTCTAACTGCTTCAGAAAAAGCTCCCTGGCTTTACAGATTCACCACTATTAGTTCAGAGATATCCGCGCCTTTTTTCTCCGAACCCAATCTTCAACCTGCGCTTTGCATTGCTCTCACAGGCAACCAATATTACACTAACCAGACTCCCAAAGCAGTATGTTCTCTCTGACTCTCATAGGAGCAACCACACAGGCCTAGTTCTGCAGCTCAGACATCATTAAGTTATCAATTTATATCTGCCTTTCAAGGAACAGCATATGAAAACATGAATCCTTCCTTTCCAATGACAGCTCCCCCCCCCTCAAAATACCCAGAACAAAAGTTTCTGTTTTCTCTCAGACTCCTTTACTTAATTCAATGTTCTATTTTTGGAATGACAACAGCCTGGAGCAACTCCATTAATTTGTTACAGAATAAAACAGCTTTGCATTCCTACCGTGATTGCTGACCTCCTCCCCTGTTCCCTTGCTTATTGAAACAGTCCTGCTCAAGCACTTCCTGGTATCAGAACAAAGCCTAATTTTTCACACTTGAATGCATTATTTTACATTATGAATACACATTTGACATATTTTACAAATTCATGGCAGATGCTGTCAAAATGGACAAAATAACCATCCCTCGGTACCACTTTTCTCTTACTACAATGATCAAAGGCTGCAGCTTGTCATTCACACGTGGAGAACAGCTCCTATTTGGGAGAGGAGGAGGAACCTGCAGCCTCACCCAGGACTTCTCGGGTGTTTGTTTCTCTGTCTGTTGCCGATTAGCAATTTAGAGTTCAATTTTATAAGCACAAGGAAAATTCCCAATAGCTCTGGAGGAGGCAGTTCAAGGAGATCCTGTCAAAATATTGGCGTGTAAAGAAAGTGAAACCTTATTATGGCTTTCATACTGTGATGCACCAAATACAGTTATCTTGCTCACAGACAATTACTAACTTATAGGCAAAGAATAAAAACTCTCAAGCAAAAAACAAAGTTGGATGAGGTCACACTTGCTGTGTGGTTCACTTGTGTTAATATATTAAGGTAATAAAAGATAATGAGCATTAGCTGACAGCATTTTCAAACTTCAAGAGTCAAGAGAAGTAAATCAGATCAGATTTGAGATTGTCTGAAAAGGCAAAAACCTGGATCTAATTCTTTTCTCAATGACAAGGCAATTATAAAATTGAGAAAGAGTCACAGGACATCATTATCATAGCCCAACCCAGCAGACTAGTTAGGAAACTCCAGATCATCAACATGATGATTAATTTAGGATTAGTTTAGGCCAGTGCCTTGACCAGAGCAGAAAGTGCTCACCTACCAGGATAAACTACCCCAAGGGTATGAATTGGATGCACACTAATTTACAGCAGTGTTTCCCAATTTGCCCTACTACCTCTGAATTGAAACAATTCACTGATAGCAATCTGCAGCAGCTTGGGAAAAAGACTAAGGATTGAGAGATCTAGAAAGTCTGAGAACAACCTTTCCATACCAGGAGTGTTTATGCATAGGGTTAGCCTGTAGTAGTAGTTGTCAGCTCTTTCAGGGAAAATCAACCATTTAAGAAACAGGAAGGGAATTTGGACCAGTAATAATTTAGTGCAGAGGTTAGAAACCACCTCTTACATTAACACAAGTCTGCGGGCCCAGTTTCTGACTGGAATTAGACCCCATAAATTCAATGTGACCTCATCAACCCCAATCTCATCTATGTGCCCCTGACTGCAGAGCCTGTCCTGCTCCTGCCAAAGGCAGCAGCATTGGTCCCACCCTAGACCCTGCAAACACACCCTCAACTGCCTTGGCTGACTGGAGAGCCAGCCCAGGGTTTTGCACATGTATGACAGACAGCAGTCGTGCATGGGCACGGCCCAGCATTTGTGCATGCTGAGGATGCAGCTCCATCACAGCTCAATGCCAGCATTTGCCTGTTTGAAGCTGCCATAATGGGCAGCAAGAGGGAGCAGCAAAAAAGTTGTGTTTACCTTCTGCTTAGTGGCATCTCCTATAAACCTTTGTGTGGAAACATCACAAGTGCAGTTCAAGTTTGAGTCAATTCAAGTTCAAGTCATATCTTATTACATCCAGTACTGCTCACCTACCCATAGCCTAGAGAATAAAATTCTGCAGAAACTCAGCATACAGGTCACTTCAGCATTCTGCTTCGTCGGGCGTTTATAACTAGAGTCAGGCACATAATTCACACTGCATAATTTATCCACAGGATTTAGCCCATGGAACACCCAAAGCAGATAACAATTTCTTCATACTTATTTATTTTTTTGAAAATTCAGTCAACAACTTCTCCGCTTCTTCTAAACTCTGCAAAAAGATTATGAATCTCTGGCTATATTCTTTCAGGTTGAGCTCTTGGCTAGCTGTGATCAGTCAGATTAATTCACCTCTTTTTCAGTCTTCTACTTTCAACTATTCTTGTTTCCTGAGTGGAAGAAAATGTGTGCAAGCACTAAATCTCAAACATGCTATTCTAACATTTGGATTCCATTATCTTAGAGATAACATATAATCCTATAATGATATGTAATAAATTAACATTTAATCTCATATCTGAGAGTTCAAAGGGATCACAGCCAGCTGGTGCTAAAATAAGCATTTGCTAGAGGCTGCAAGGGTGGGAGCCAAAGATGAGAAGTGAGTGAGATCTAAGCTGCTCTGACACTTTGGCTTGGCAAGACTGGTTGGCAAGGAAAGGGTCAAATAAATCCCTGATATGAAGGGGACCATCTCCAAAATCAACTGACCTGTCCCCTCTCACTGTGAACGTAGTCCTTGCAGTCCATCCAGCGTGGAGGAAGGGAAGATTTCCCACTTCAGAGCTAACAAGCAGGAAAGGTGATCGTCACACAGTGCTGCACAGGGGACTTAATTCAGTGCTTGATTTGTCCCTCATTTGTCAACGTGCAGAGATCTGATGAGGCTGGGAACAAGCATCCAACCCAGTGTTGAGCTCTCTCCAGCTGCAGAGATCCATAGCCACCTTTTTTTCCCTGGCCCTACTTTATGCATGTGCAGCATTGACAAAAGGATGTACTGTTTCGACACACAGAACCCAAAAATAATTTGTCATTTTGTTCCCCTTTCACACACCTTCATACATAGCGCTAATACACGGACCACAGCACAATCTTCATTAATAACGACAGCTATTAATAAAGTTTTCTCCATAGAGGCTTTCTTAATAAATGCACATAGTGACTCTGGTGAGGATGATTCGTTTCTCTTGAAGACAGGTGCAATTAAAAGTCCCTGGCAAGAAGACACAGCCTCCCAAGCTGTGCAAGGCAATAACGATCACCAAGGGCTGCTGACCGAAAGAGCAGAGATAAATCTCTGACTTGCCAAAGCCCCTCCAACTTCTACCAAGCCAAGATTTCACTGTTAGGGTAAGGGGATAAGAATTGTCTTTATCTTCCCAGACGCTCTGTGCGCTGCCTCCATTGTCCCAGCTACATCCTATGGCATGGTACTTTTTTTCCAGAAATTTGCAGACCCAGCACTTAATCTTTGTTCGTGGGCAGCAGCAGTGAAAAAACTATTGACATCAGTCAGATTCAGGTCCTTTCTCTGAATCCAAAGACACACTTCATTGCTCCATCTCAGACTGGAATACACTTAAAAAAAAAAAAAACCTGTCAGGTAGCCAAGAAAGCCAAGAATCCATCACAGACACAGACAGTATTTTAAAAAAATACTGCCAAACCTCTTTGCTAGTTTTCAGTGAAGACACATCAACCTTACTGCCAAATTAGCTAGAAAGTAAAGGCAGTTAAAAAAAAAAAAATCAAGAAAAAGGAAAGGGAGAAACTCAGACAGGATAGCCAATAAAAATATACAGTGAGCTGAATTTCACAACTCCAGACACTGACCACAGTTCTGTATCTGAAGAAAACTTAATAAATAAAAATAACAAAAAAAATCTGAAGTGTTATGGAGTTATCTTTGCTCTAGCGTATAACACACATTTCTATTACCCTTTCTGGATTAGCCAAATGAAGATCAATGTATCTATAAAACTCAATGACACGTTAATGCAAACCTTAAAAAAGATAAAATGCCTTTTATCTCAGTCTTAGGAAAACCTAATAAAGAATTAACAGTCCTTGAAGCCATGGAATTTCACTCAAGGCTTTACTTTATGCCAGGACTTCCAACTCCATTAATTTTTAACAGACAGGTTTCCCCAGGCTTTGGGACATGTCGGTACAATAGTACATTGTCATTAAAATTGGTCCTATGTTTTCCTTTGGGGCTGGGATAGGAACCTCATTGTAGAATGTGGACTTAAAATATAGACAACACCCACAACGGATCAGAAATGTAAATCTGGAACAACTATTAAAATAAATAAATATGCAAAAAATGGTAGACAAATATTGATTTTGATAACAATCTGACAATTAATGAACTTATGAGCTAAAACTTTCACCTGCAGGATGAGCACTTTGGATCAGAGCTCATTTGTAACATCAGCGTTTCAAATTTATATCAGAAGCAATTGCCAGAAATCTACTAACACAACACTAGATGTTGAATCTTTAAAGGGATGCAGTCAAATATTAGTCTAGGATTTCGTTCAAGATTGGTTCTCAGAATTAACAAGCCTTCAGTGACTGCCATGGGCCATGCCGGGAGGCTGGGATTCATAAAGCCAGACACCACCAAGCTTGGTGAGAAACTGTTCTCATCTGACTTCCCAGCTATATTTATTTCTACTGACAAACACATGGCAGCAAGACCAGAAATTTCAAATGCCAGTACTTAAAAACCAAAATTAAATCCAATACTTCTCCACACGTTTAAAAGTTGCTTGCTCTCAAAAGGGCCTGAATACCTGTAGCCCCCAATGACATTAAAGGAAATGCAGATGCTTCCCACTTCTGCTAATTGGGGTGGCCTTGACTTGGATGCCAAGGAAAGGGCCCACTCCTTTTAGACACTCACAGGTGAAGACTGAGGCCCAACCACAGCACGATGCTTTTCTACGGGGAACGTGCCAATAGCAGGAGAGGCACAACACAGAGCCTGAGCTCATACACTCTCCAAGGCTGACAGGTTTGGGCTTGTGAATCAGCACAGGAAGAAAAGAGACAGCAGTAGGCAGGGAAAACAGTCCCAAGGAAAAGCAGGAGGCAACAGTCCAGGAGAGAGTGACAGGAAGAGCAGTGAGCAAAGAGGAGGTGGCAGGAGCAGGAATGAAGCTTGACTGTACAAAGATTGAAAACTTGCTATTGCCATTAAAAAAAAAAAAAAAAAAAAAGGAAGAAAGAAAAAATCATCAATCATTGGTCCAAAAAGCTAAAAGCCACTTTGAAGCCTTTCCCTCCTTCCTGGGATGAAGATGTCCTGCCCTTAACCCACCTGGGTCAGGTAGGGAGAAAGGCTTTCCTGCCTCGGAGGTCCCACCAGCCCAGCATCCTCCCCAGGAGCTAAAGCTCCTCAGACTCCACTGGTCTTGAGCACTATTTGCACTGGATTACCTGGGAGCATGCTCACCTCCCTTTCCACCCCTGCTTCTCCCCCTGCTTTGGGGGAACAGCTGCTTCTCCCAGGCATTCTGAGATTAATTATTCTTGGTTCCTCTCCTGCACAGTGCCTTGATCTAGAAAGTTTATTTAGATAACCTCTCAGGCAGCATATTTATCTGCTGGCCTCAACATCTGCCTGAGCATAAAAATCAACATCTGACTGATGACAAACATCATGCCAGTTGGGTGGAGACTGTCCTCTGCAAACTTTACCACCCTTATTCTGATGGTCTTGGACCTCATGGCAAGGAGCCTTAGTCTCTCCCCTCCTTGCCACTTGAGGCACAAGCACAGGTCTCAGCCAGAGTGAGAAACCAGGTACGGGACAACAAGAGAAGGAGAGGACACTCTCTCCCATCAGTACATGGGGACCATGCTGTCTTCAGCCCTGAAGCACAACCACTGCCTGATCCATACCACTGCTCTGCCAGTCAGATGCATCAGCAAAGAGATAAGACACAGAGACTTAATTTGGGACAAGAAGAAAGAACACGAAACACACCAGGTAAGGAAATCCGCACAAGACCCCCATTTCTACAGTCCCACCCTGAGCAGCCACTGAGAACATGCAGGCACCCTCACCACCCATACAGTCTTGTCTCTGCATTTCAGCTCAGGGCAAGGAGTTGAATGACTCGGTTGTCCTATTGTGAGAGTACAGAAACAAGGCTTATGTACCAAGTCACAGGCATTTCTGCCTCTATATACAAATGCCAGATATGGAATAACAGGCCTGGATGCATCCTGCACTGCAAATCCATTTGTTGGCAAAAAAACTTGTTTTGCCATCTTTAGTCACCCAACATCTCATACGCACCAAGTACATTTGGATGACCAAGGTGGGATGCTAAATTAAACAACAGGAAGCACTGCCTCCCAAAGGCAGCCTATTCTAGATCTATTCCTGGCTAATCTTCAAGGAATGCTCTGCCACTCACACAGAAAATTTGTAAGAACTGCAAACATAAGAAAATACTGCTCTGTGCAGTGGGGTTCAGACCAGCAGCCTTTGTTGCCCAACATGGAAAATTCCATCACCAGACCCCAAAAATCTACCAAGAGTCCCTTCCGAGAGCCACTACTTTTAAGAATTCTTGTAAAAGCCTGCTGCAAGCTTCGAAAAAGCAAACAAAGAGTAGGAAAATAAAGACTTACTTAATAAAAAGCAAAAATCCTAGTCCTTACCTTCCAAACACACCTTTTGAACCTCACCATCTCCAGTGAATTTTAGATGAAACTTAGAGCCAAATATTTACAGGCACCAGACTATAAATGAACCTCCCTTTTGATATCACCCTCCTAGCCTTCAGTTCAAGGCTGGGTGAGACAGAAACATGAAGACGGAGGGTGAATTAGCTCGAGAGGGGGAACTTGTCAATCAAAGCTGCTAATGCAAGACCACAACAAAACTCCGGTTTAACCTCAGCAGTGACCACCCATCATAATGTGGCACTTTGACTGCTTGTCAACAACCTGCTTTGAAGAACAAGGATGCTGCAGAAGTCTTTCTGAAACTCGGCAAAGAAAAATGCACCTGTCTGCTAGGCATCCATCAAGGCTTCCCAAAGTCTGCAACCAAATGAATTCTCAACAAGTTCTAAGTAAGTTATGGAGAAGAAAAACTACAGTATAAAGGATTAACACAGATACAGGCTCCACAATGCTCCCCTACGTGCCTGGCACATCATTTCTCAAAAAAATACAGCACTTCTTACATAACCACATCTGACTAGGGCACAAGGTTGCACATGGAGAGACCCTGTGTTTTCCCTCACCCCAAGCTCCAGGGACACCAGGCTGTCAAACACACTCCGAGAGAGGCTCTACGGAACGGTTGGGAAAGCATCAAATTTAAAGCAACTCCATCCAGGAATGCAAGGTCCGCATGTCAGGGAGCTCCCCAACACGTGTCCACAGAAACTGGAGGTATCTGCAAAAGAATGGATGATAGCCCAGAAGAGGTAACATTCTTCCTCTTCTTCTTGGCTCATGTCTGGATTTATTGGGTTTTGTCTCTTCACACCAGGAGGGGTGCAGATGTTTAACTGGACCCCTGACATGGACTGCAGGTAGGTTTTGTCTCAACCAATTTATTTACATCTGTTCAGCCCTAGAGCTCACCCTGTTTTCCCCATAACACTAGTGTCTTAGAGGCTTGTTGTCTGAACATAGGTAAGTGCAGGATTCGCAAGAGATGATCATATTTTAAACAGAACCTGTTTGCAGTTTTCTTCAGGAATATTAGTTTTCAGAAATGCAGTATATTTATTCATGCAGTTAATTGGATAGATTGGAATAAAAACTAAAATATCCTTTCCTTCTTCTAAGTGTAGCAGTAAAAAGGAAAAATACAATTTTAACTGATCAACAGCCTTATCTTACTCTTTCCTGAACGTTTAATCACAATGTTTCCAGCATATACAGCTTGCAACAAAGACCCAAACTAGTTAATTTTCCAAAAGCAAAAAGCATTACAAAACTTGTAAAGCAAATAAGCCAATCTTCACCTTCTGAATATAAAGATATCCCACAACAGCAGGAAATTAAGGTCCAGGAAGTGTGGGCTCCTGACAATACTGCTATCAAGGCAAGCATCCGGGTGCTCGGGCGATCGGAGCAGCAGTGGGGAACAGAGGCAGTGAAGGTTGAATTCATGCCCTACCACAGACCTGCGTAATCCCCAGCTCTGGGACTGTGCCTATGCTGTCTCCGACAGCGTAGCTCACACCAGCTTCAAATCTTGTCATTTTATCAATGAGAACCAGAAATGTGTGAAGACCAGCTTTCACTGCACTTTATTATGTTTTTAGAATAAACTAAAAATCGATTGTGTCTCGTTAATAAAATTCCACCACAACAAACCAATTAGTGAGACTCATTAATTTTTTATGCATCTTACTAATGTGCATGAAGCCAGCTGACCTTTCAGTGACTAGTGTAGCATACATTACACAACTTCACGTTTTCTGCCTTCTTTTCTTTGATTTACAGTAGTTACAATGCATTTTCCAAAAAGCAAAGCCTGGCTTTTTGGTGAAGTTCAAAGCTGGCTTCTCCCTTCTGCCATGTAATTCCTGATCACACCTGCCTAGTCCAGTGGGGCCAAATGACAGGGAAACACAAAGACACCTCCAAGCTATTTCCACCTGCAGAACAGATGCAAGCAAAGCCTGGCCGCACATGAGGGTATGTGGAAACACAGGGACTCCGTGGTCACTGAGAAAGACTCTCTCTCTGCAGGGACTGAGGATAGGCAGTCCCTGTCCTGCTCGTCCCTGAGACAATGACAGCTTCCATCCCACTCAAATATTCGCAGCAGGGGACACTTGCTGGTGGTTTCATAACAAATAGCCCAAACACCAGTCAGTCCACCCCAAAGCTGGCCTCGGTGTGGCCCAAAGCACAGGATGTGCCCCTGTGCTGCTAATGGATCCATGCAGCCATTAAGTCAGTAAAGCAGAAATAAAAGAATTTAGGAATAAAATGAAACTTCTGCTTGAGTAAGGACTTGTGGATCAGGCATTAAATCTGCCTGGTATCTCTCTCCAGTGTCACTGCACACCTATTTTCTCCTTGTAAAGCACACTATTGATTTTTAAATGTTTTCATTCACACTTAGAAGCTTTCCAGGATTGGACTTTATTCTTCAATATTACTCACCGAACAGTGAAACACTGGAACAGATTGCCTAGGAGCACTACAGGGTCTTCATCACTGGGAGTCCGTAAGGACAGGCTATCTGCAAGGAATTTCATAAGTAGAGCTGAGCTTTCCTTGGGACAGAGGCATGGACTAGATGACCCTTCGTGTCCCCTCCCAGCCCTACTTCTCTGAGCAGTCAAGTACACTTTGCACTTGAAACAACCAAGAGAGTTAATCTGCCCTTTAAGACATCAGCAGTGTCTCAGTGGCGGGGAAGATGACAGGTTATCCTACCTTATGTCATCCTCCTAAAATCTGGTTATCTTGGAGCTTATCTGCAAATCATACTCTGAATTTCTCAGATGTTAACAGTCACCACAATATATTGTACAAAAAGAGCAGCAACTTTTCAGAACTGAACACACATCCACAACAGGATTTCCTGGGTCCAATATAGCCTCGTCCTCATACTGGCCTGTTCATTTAAGACCAGAAATACACATACATATATTTACCTATGCACAGTTTTGAGACTATTGCGACAAAATGAACGACCTCTAAAATTTGCTGCTAGTGTTATTAAATGCAACAGTCTAATGTGCAGTTACAGAATGCAACAATACTGCTGTTGCCTTGCATGAGGGATATGGGACAGGAGATAATAGTGCAGTCTTTCCCTATGGGCAAAGGGGAGAAAACGTTGAGAGGAAGACTCATACCACCTGCAACTATTACAAGGTCAGTGTCGTTCACTGTGTGAATCAGTGCAGTGTGGCACATCAGCTGTTCGACTGCCTTCACCTTTAAAGGTTGGATTTACTGCAGGAAGGTCCTGTCTGATGACACCCCATAACACTTCTCTTTTTCGCTAACCACTTTGACCACAGATGACCAAACCTGGAGTGGCTTCCAGATAACTTCGCCTACAGTCAAACATCCACAGGCAGAGAGATAACATGGATACAACCCTCCTTCTGACCCCACAGAAGCAATAAACCCTGCTCTCCTCCAGTCAAGGCTCAGGCTGATTCAACACTTCACAAGACAGAGCTGAGCCAGCACCATTCAACCCCTCTGCCATTGGACATGTTCCCTCGCGGTCACACACAAGGTGCCTTTTTTTTTTTTTTCCAAACGGGTTTGAGTTTTTTCCTAAACCCAACCCCTACACTGCTACAACCTGATGAGTTTTGCACCAAAATTCCTCCCCTTGTTATTTTTCCAATGCACGATATAGCAAAAGTCTCCTTGCCCTTCCAGCAGATTGCAGAAAACCTCTGATTTTTGGTCCCGACTCTCTCCAACTGCGGCTCCCAGGACTGGGTACCAACGCAGCTGCAAGTCAAATTTGGCCCTTGCCACCAGATTTTTAGGGGCGCTCAGCCGACACCCCAGGGAAGGAAATAAGCCTGGGCAGGTTTTCAGAATGGTGGCATATGCAAGAGGTAATGGATCTCTGAAAAACAGTCCACAACCACAATAAAGGGGATTAATTCAACAGCTTTTTGCTACCCAAGGTAGGTACCGAGCCCTTGAGAAACCCAACCCATATTCACCCATGACTATCAGTCATGTTTGGAGGGTTAATTTGTTAAAATACAGCAAAGTATCAAATACTAAGAAGCATTATCCAAGTGACAAGTGCTTATGCATATTTTATGAAGCATCTTCAACCACAGTTCAATGTATCCAAGAATACTTCTGAAAAATGGCAGACTCTGGAGGGGATTTGGAGAGGAAATAACATATAGAATAGGAGGACAGATGTTGCTAATTTATGATGCAAAGGCCTTTACTGACAAGTGCACATTTTGCTTAAGATTCTCTGCAAACGCTATTTTAATGCTGATTTCCTCCTCTTTAGAATTTCACAAACTCTTCTCTGTAAGAACTTCAGCTTGGCTCAGAAGTTTAGCTTGGATCAAAAGAAGCATCTGTAACCAGCAATTAAACTGGGGCTTCAGTATTGTGCATGTTTTTAAAGCATATCCACTTTTTAACAATGCCACTTGGAAAAACATGGCTAAGCTGTATGTTGGGAATGTGAGAGAGCATTTTGCCCTTCTGCCTTCCACTCTTGCCAGGGTTATTGGGACTTTTTGACCTGGGACTAAACTCAGAACAGCGACAGGGCGAGAGCCAGCAAGGTGTATGGTTCCTAATACCCAATGAGGTCAGAAAACAGAAGCAAGATCGTATCCTGAAAAAAGAAAGAAAAAAAAGAAAGCAGGAAATATTGGCCCAAGTGCTTCATCAGTCACTCCCAATGCCTCACGCACCATCACACAGTCTTGCTTTTCCTATCAACACTGAAGAGCATTTTGAACACGAGTCAGTTGGTTCTCCTCTCCTCCCTTCCCGCCCTACCCCAAAACGTTTGAAACAAAAATGAGGAAGGCACGTGCCTCATGTCCCACACACAGGAGCCTACACAGATTTTTTTCTGCTTACCAGCCCCTCCACATGGACATGTGGCTTCATCGCTCCTCTGCAGCTCTCCAAAGACGACATACACTACAGAGCAGATTATTTTCTGCAAGGTTGCTACACCGCCAGGGGGGGTCTGTGAAATCCTCCTTGTATGTAAATATCAGTTAAAAATAAAAAAAGAGAACCATGCACTCACTTCTCCTTCTGGCATTCATTTCAGACACTGCTGGGTCATGCCAAAGTGCAAAGGAATGGCAGGCACAATCGTGTGCAGATGCTGCACTGAAAAACCTGACATCAGTCCAGGACTTCCTCTCTGTCACAGGCCAGCTTTTGCTCCTAAATTAAGGTGCTATCATTATTCCACACAACGAGACATTTAAAAAAAAAAACAAACAAAAACCAAAAAAAACCAAACAAACAAACAAAAAACCCCACCCCAAAACCCCCAAACAACCTCAGAGTTACGTAAGTCAGCAATCAAAAAATTCAAGAATTAGGGTTCCATGTACAACCACACTGGGGACAGGAGCACCAGGGGTTGTCACAGCTCCAACAGGAGGCCATGGCCGAGGGCTGCACAGCTGCTTGGTGTCACATTATGATACAGTCTATATACAATTACACTTTTTGCACCAGCCTTGCTCAGGGTGAGGCAAATGGGGTGCCCGCTCAGGGAGCTGCAAGTCACTGCAAGTCACTCCTTCCTTGCCCATCAGTGTTTTGTTTCCAGCACATTGCTTCGGCTGCCCTGAGCACAAAGCAGCTCATTTCTTCATTGCTTTTCTTTCACCACATCGCATCCCAGAGCTCAGCTAACCTTACTGGATCTTCTCTACACAGCTCTGGCTGAGGCTTCTGCTCAACTCCACAGCTGGAACAAGGCGAAAGTCTAAAACCTCACCCACAATCCCAGGCACATGATTTGGGGTGCCTCAAACCCAGATCTTTACTTCCAATATGTAACAGCACGTGCTTAAATCACATCTGTTCTGCACTTCACTTCCAAGGATGTCTCTTGGGAGGCAAATTGGGAATGCCAAGGTGGGACCCCAGAGAACAAGGAAAAGCAAGCACAGATCCCCGTGGCAGCGTGGGCTGCACCAATTTCCTTGGCACCGCACATAAAATCTGTGGTGAAGGCAGGGAGAGAAGTTTCATAATTCAATGGCAATCTCTCCGCCCATAGATCGTTCCAGCCCAAACGATTAACGACCGGCTGAGTTAAAAGCTGCTGAAAGCCAGATCCTTAAAAGACGGGTGGGCGTAGCAATGCTAATTATAAGCAGTGCTGATGTCTGGGCTTCCCAAAAAGCAAAGGGGTCTTCTACTTCTCCATTAGCGCTTCCTGGGACTGTGTACTGTCCATTACCGTGTTACACAGTCACAGCCACATCGCCACAAGCACACCCCTGTGAAGAAGGCTCTGTGTACGCCCTATACCCCACCAGAACCAATTCACACCAGTTGCTGCTGCC
Source organism: Haliaeetus albicilla (assembly GCF_947461875.1). Classification (NCBI taxonomy): domain Eukaryota; kingdom Metazoa; phylum Chordata; class Aves; order Accipitriformes; family Accipitridae; genus Haliaeetus; species Haliaeetus albicilla. The sequence goes on along the minus strand of NC_091492.1, from coordinate 32,374,268 downwards.
CTAGTCCCCATGCTGGTGTGAGTCCCCCCAGGGGCAGGCAGCCTTGGGGAGGGTCGCAATGCCACCAGGCACAGGGTTACACTGCAGGCACCTGGCTGCATCCAGCACAGCCCCTCAGCAGCTTGGGGCTGCTGTGAGCTTAGCAATACTTCATGCTCACATATTCCCACAGCACTTTCAGAGAAGAGTGATTACCCTGCAGAATACTATCTCACCCATCCCAAGCAGAATTTATTTACTTTTTTGTTTGTTTGTTTTAATCTGATAAGTTGCAATTTCAGTACACTTGTCTGCAAAAACACTGCATTACAAAGACATATAACAAACACCAATTGTTTATAGACTAGGTTATTTATTCCCAGTGTATCTTCCTGCCTTTTACTGGCCACGTCTTTTATCAGCAATAACCAAGTACCTTTCAAGTTGACAACCTGTTTGGTTTACGGCAGGAAAATGCATCCAAGTGCCTTTCAAGCCTGCTCTTGCTGCACAGAATTCAAATAGCTCAGTGAACATCGTTGTTGCAAAGTTTAGTTTTGATGCGATGCACATTTTTGTTTTGTTTTCTGTTACTCAGTATTGTCTCAGGATGGGCTTCTTAAGGCCAAGCAAACTTTTCAAATCAACAGTGTCAGTGCCAGAACCAAGTCTCCCCATCCACATACTGCCCAAAATTATAATGTCTAAAAAGAATAATAATCATAATCCAAGTAATTTCGAGATGATAGGCCATTTCTAGTTAGCATTAAAAGAAGCTGGGCTTCAAGGATATAGGAAGAAAATCAGCTAATGAAGAGTGATGAAGGAAAAGCAAAAAGTTAGAGGCTGACTTGGGGAGCAGCTTGCAGGGACACCCAGACTGCTCAGACACACACAACTACAAGACTTCAGGGCAAGAGAAGAAAGCCTGAAAAAATGGACCACATGTGTGCAAAGTAACAGAGGAGGAGCCTGAACTCTCAGAGCTGGACTCCAGACCTGCCATGTCCGCGGAGCCACAGAGAAGATGGTTTCACTTACACATATCGAGAAATTGCAGCAGTGGAGCAAAGCCAAGCAGCTCCACGGGTGTGCGGCCACCTCCCATCCTCACTCCCCTCCCACACCCAGGTACCACCAGGCAGGAGTGTGCTCTCCTCCTCTTCCCTCCCTCCTTCCCTCCCTGCCATCTCTCCATCTCCTCACCACCGGCTTGCTTCACACAGCTCTTCCCATCATTTATTTCCTTTTGAAAGGGCTGATTCATGAGCAATAATCAGACTTTTGTGTTTTAATGTTTTGAGTGTACTCAGTCCCCCGCTCTCCCCCAAGCCCCCTCCAGGTTCACAGCAGTGACACCTTCCCTTCAGATTCCCTCTCCAAGAGCCATCATTTCTCTCCCTAATTGAATTGTTGTCATGGAAATGGTTCCTCCTCTCCATCTTACCGAAAGGCTTTTAAAAAAAAAAACAGCCCCCTGCTCTACCACTTTTCCAGCAATCAGCCACACCACATCTCCCCCCAAGCACACCACAGCCCCGGCAGCTCCTTCTGCTGCCAGGCCATGAAAGCCCACACGTGCCCCCCGCTGCCCTTCTCCCACAGCAGTGGGCTGACACGACTGGAATATCTGGGCACCACCACAATATGTCATTTTAATACATCATTAGGGCGATCACCGGATTTGCTACACCACTCTCCTTCTCAGATGTGCAATACCACTACAGCTCAGGAGCCATTAGCTATCAAATGCAGAGCATAGCCACAACCACCTGTTCTTCTCTGTCTATAGATAGATAGGTAGATGATAGATAGATGTAAATGTGAAGTGTTTGGGTATTTTTCTAAAAAAAGTTTCTGCTTACATAACAGGCAGTAATTTTGCAGTCAAAAAAATTCTGTTTGTTTTTCCAGGCTAGAAAGTTAATTACTGAAAATCACCCATGATGAACTTCCAAGACGAAGGCTGCTGGCTCCAGAAACAGAGCAGGGCTGATTTGGCTCCAAAGAGAGAGGAAGAAATAATGGCGCTCAAAATATAACCCATTAAAATGCTGCGCTGGGTGCCCGTGCCCAGGCGCTGGCAGCTGGGGGGCCTGCAGGGCCAGTTCTGTGAGGAGAGGCCGGGGCTGCCCCACGCCAGACACAGCCGGTTCCAGCCGGTTCCGGCAGCCCCACCGCCGGGCACGGCTGAGCCCCACAGCGAGGCTGGCGGTAGCGCCTCTGGGAAAAGACCTTTAAAAAAGGGCAAAGCGCTGCACGGAGTGAGGGGAAAAGTGCGAGAAACAGCCCTGCGAGCACCCGGCTCCGAGCAGGGGGAGGAGGGGGAGGTGCTGGGGCAGAGAGTCCCGTGCAGCCATGATGGAGAGAGAGACCACGGGGGAGCAGGGGAAGGGTGTGAGGAGGAAGGAGTGGCGGAGAGGAGCTGTTAGGGACCGACCACAAACCCCTGTTCCCCATCCCCCTGCGCTGCTCAGTGGACGGAGATAGACGAGTTGGGAATGAAGTGCAGGCAATAAAAAGTGTGGGTTATATCCTCACAGCCAGCATTCGAAGCAAAGCCTGTGCCTAGACTTGGTCGACAAAGCTCAAACCATCCACAGCGATCCTTTGTAGAGAACAGCTCTACTCAACAACTACAAGATCAGCATGTTTACTAAAAACCTGGACCAAGGCTAGACAACGAGGATGTTAATGCCTCATCAATACATTATACTGGAGTATGCAAAGAAAAGCTGCTTTACTTGCATCAGGAATGCCACCAGCAGCCCTAACCACCCATGGAAAGCAATCCCCACACAGCCGTGCTCATCCCAGCTCCGTGTCCTGCTGAAACACACATCCACAGCACTTGCAAATTCTGTGCTTTCCTCTGTTCACCTGCACCTCCAGCCCAACCCCAAACAAAACCACCCAGAGAAGACTCCTCAGTTAAAACAGCAAATCATTCAACCACCCTGATAGTGGGGATAGCACCAAACCCAGGCCACCTTCTTCAAGTTTATTTGATTGATACAAAGGCAAAACCAGAGGTCAGTGTGAGACCAAGGACACCTTTCAGCACTTCATCATAGACAGGGCCTGCACAGAGAACCAGGATTAAAACTATCCTAAATCCTGGAATGGAAGACACAAGCAGGCATTCAGCCATGACTAATACCCCAAATAGTCACAAGAAGGAAAACAAGAAATCTGCTCCATGATCGTTCACTGACAGAGTCCCATAAAGCTACTAATTAGAATGGTGTTTACAGTCTATATTTCATTTCATTTGATGTTTTTACTCTGATTAGTTATTCTATCACCTGCAGAGAGATAGTTAGCTGAATGCAAAGATGTCATTGGACTTAATCAAGTAAAGTAGCATTTCATAGAGGGAATTCAGCTAGCTCTGTCCTGCTTAGTGCTGTTACCATGTTAGTAACTTTTTTAAAAATTAAAGTTGAAAGCTAAGAAAAGTCAAGTTAGGTCAGTGCTCAGAAGAGCGACACCTGCCAGAAAAAGGGCAAGGTGCAGAAAAATTGTGTATTACTGATCCTTTCTTCTGCATAAACACCCCAGCCGGACACCACGGCTTCTGGAGGAAATATAAAGCAAGGTTTAGTGCTCCTGCGGTCCCAGATTATACGGTGCATCTCCAAGGAGGAGCAACGCTCCCTCCAGCGTCTTCTCACACCAAGCCATCTAGCCTACCTCAATTGCTTCGAGATTTCAAATAAGATTGGAAGGCTTGCTTTCCCTCCCAGCCACGTTGTCAGTGGTCACAGTCTCTCACACTGTGCCCCACATCCCACCAAGCCTTCCCCAGGGCTGCTGGAGCAGCAGCATCACTTCACTTGTCTTCCCTGCACACATCCCTGCAGAGTGCCTTTTTAGTATTACATGACATGCTGATTTTTGACCTGCTGATAGCCTACTGTAACCCCAGATCCTTTTCCTGAAGTGTTGCCTAGCCTGCTACGTGCCATCTGCAGCAATTCTTGCCCCAAGCTATCACTTGGCCCCTTTATCCTTTTTTCCAGATCACCATTTCAATCTGTCCAGATTATTTGAAGAAAGGGCTCTGGTTCTTCTTCCCCAAGAATCTGCAGTCCCTCCTGACTTTTTATCACCTGTCAGTTTAACAAACGTATTCTCCATGCCATTACCCAGTTTTATAATGAAAATATTGAACAGAGATGGACAGGAGCCAACCCTGCGGAGTCTCACAGATTTTCTGGGAATCCAAGCTAAACGGGCTGGTCCACAAAGCCCTGATTCCTCTTTCCCCTCTGTTTTAAACACTGGTACCACTTCTACTGTTATCTTTCTTCCAGGCAACTTCCACCTCGTGCACACCCCCAAAGCACTCCCCCGCAGCACTGTGAGGCTGCAGCCAGGTCTCTGGGGCATCTGAAGTTTCCAAGACCCTGCTGAAAATACCTAAAATTACAGTCAATAAGGAGGTCTCCCCTCTGTTAGAGGCATATGTGGGGCCTCTCACTCGCAGCACCCTTGCTGAGAAACACTGGCACCTCTGGCCTTTTCCTGCTCAGCACTCACAACTAGCACCCTGGTTGGTGAAAGATGCAAATATGCTTTTGCTTTAGAACAAAAATTGTTGCTTTTTTCTCCCCATTTAGCTTCCTAATCACAGCTAGCCAAGCTTGAAAATGCTATACTGCATTATGCAATAATCCACTGAGAGCAGGGGATTTTGCATAAACTGTGTGCTGTAATGAAAAGCACTTCCCCCCCCCTCCCTGCTAGGGGGCAAAAAAAAAAAAAAAAAAAAACAACCAACCCACACAAAACAAACAAAACCTCTGTCTTCTAAGAGATGTTCACTTTTACCAGCTATTTGTTCCATTTTAGTCATTCATCTACTGACAATATTTCTGACGAAAGCAGAGCAGAAACAGGTCAATTTGCAAAGCTGGGCTATATTCACCTCTACAAAAGCCATATACAGTTTTGCCCCAAATTCCACTAAAAAAAAAAACTAGTAAAGGCTGCTTCTCCAACCAAGGGACTGGGGTTTCTTTTTTGAAGGGAAAAAGCCATTATTTAGTTATTAGAGTGGAGAAATATCACTCTCCACAAGACACAGAGCACTGAAATGTTCTAAAATTAATAAACTGGTCTACTCAGTGCGTTTTAAAATTAGAATTCATTTTTCAGAGAACCTGTATGCAAAGTTGCAGCCTGATGCAAATTAAAACAGTAATAAACACTTCAAAAACACGTTTATAATAGAAATGCTAACAAATCCTTAACTATAATGATAATGGCTTGCTAGGCAGCTCTATAATGTAAAATTAATCCTTAACATGTCTTAATTTTTTTTCCACTGGGTCATTTAATAATGTGATAACTCATTTCTTTCCTCTACCTTCATCTCTCACATTGCCATGGAGACAATTGTGAATCAGATATAAATAAAAATACTCTAACACTGTGGCACCACATGTTCTTTTGATCCGTTGCCAACATGATTTTAAAATTACAGGAATTCACAAGAGCTCAATAATTAACAATTCATTTGCTAAGAAATCACTTCTTTTTAGCCAGTTTCCTGGTGATTTGCTAACTCAGGACTGCTCATAAACATGAGCAAAAAATTAAAAGTTCTGTATTTCCTTCCAAATACCTACCTTGCACTTCAATCAGCAACTCAGAGGCAAACAGTTATTGCAGGCCACAGCCTGAAAGCCAGCACTGCATTTCCTTTTGTAGTCTCATCAGTCTCAGTGTCATTTCTAATGGAAATAAATTTTAAGGCAATTTTTAATTGTTTGAGCTCAGAACTTACAAGGATAAATAGAAGTATGCAGTGAACAAGTTTATTGCTGGCCTCTATTATCAGAAGTGTCAAAATAAGCGCATGGATCCCTGCTACTGTATTAGTTTGTTAAGTACATACAGCAGTAGAAAGATTAAGATTAATTATGCATTAATGATCTTGACACCCCTTAATTGCTACTCACTGATAGAGGCCATAATCCCCGATATTACCCATGTTCTCAGAAATCCTGATGCCAAACTCTCCTCCGCGACAACACCGCCATGAATTTGCACAGGGTCAGCAGCTTTTTAGACCAGAGGGTGCCAAATTCAATCCTTGCTGAGGGGCACATGGTCTCAGGCAACTCCAGCACTCACAACATCTCGTCACTGTCATCGTACATAACCTCTAATAACTTGTAGCTCTGCACTCACAGCATGAGGACAGTCCTAGCACTTCACAATTAAGGACTTCAGCTTATTAAAGAACTCCACTGTGTGCTTAAACCTTTGAAGTCAGGGAAGAACTCACAGTCTCAGGTTTTACAAAGGCTCTTATCCAACTCCAAAATTTTTATTTGCAGTTACATAAAACCCTCAGTTAAGCAGCATTATTATACTATTTACATGGTATTCTGTTCAGCCTCACCAGGCATTTCCAGCCCAGCATCCCAAGAGGAGACATGTTTCTCTGCACAGCATTTTCCATCTTCCGCTGCCTTAGAAGTAGAAGGGCCAGCGTGGGCTGACCAAGTTATTAATCATTGCCACGTCTCTTCCATTAAAACACATAGGCTACGACTCTACAAATACCTCTATGTGTCACTGGGAAATCTCACACATATGAGGTCTTGTAAAAAAGCCCCCAGCTCTAATAACTATTTTGTCCAAAAGGATTCAAAATGATTTAAGAGCTCAACTCTGACTCTCAAGAGCAACATAAGCACCTAAGCAGTTTAAATAATAGCAAGGACTCAATGGCTCAGAGCTTGCCTTCCCAGTATAATTCTTGCTGTAACAGCTAATTATAATTACTGATACAGCAGGTATGGCTTGATACCAGCCCCGTCCTTTTGGTGACTTACAATGATCTCCTTCTAGAGCAGACTAGAATAAGAAAAGAAAAAAAGAAAAGAAAGAAAAAAAGGAAAAAAGGTCACTCTTTCCCATGAGAGAGCTGCTGAGGGCTGGTCCATGGGGAAATAACATGTCAACCAGCCCTACCAGCTGTCTGCAGACAGAGAGCTTCAACAGCAGCTGCTCCAGCTTCAGCTCTGCCCTCTCCTCCTCTGCAGTAACTCACAGGTGGACAAAACCACCGGCCAATGATTTCAGAAATGGGACATCAGCGCAATTGAGGCATTCGCCTTTTCTCTGACAGCACATACAAGGAAAAGGCATTCGAACCCTAATTCAAATCCAAACACTAAATAAATACAGTAGATACTAATTAGATAAAACCTAATCAGGAACCTATGGCTGGCAAGCAACATGGAAAGATAAACACAGAGCACCAATTTTGTATAAGGTGAATTAAGTCTTTTGTGCCTCCCTGCCACTAAGTTCCGGTATTTTATCAAGCAAAGGAAGCTGGTATGTTATTGGACACACAAATATCCCAAAAATGCAGGAAAATGGCATGGTGTTCAGTTCTGCACAGCAGATAACACCAGCTCCACCACCACGGGGCAGGTGACCAGGGACACACAGACTTGCTGCATGGGGGTTCTTCCTCACCTTTTGCATAATTCAACCTAAATTACATGCTCACACTAAGCAGCCAGGAGTGGAGTTGGGGAAAGCAAGTTACTACTGGGGCTTTAGCGTCCTGCATAGCTCTGCCATAGAAAAGCTGCATGACTTCCATATCTCTTAATGGGCAGCCTTTTGGCTACTGCCTATGTCCAATTTCTCCCTTTGATCTGGCTCAGCAGTCTAAAAACAACCTTTGTTTATCTGTAAAATATAAACATTGACATCCATATCACAAAGAGCGTCAAGTCAAGAGGGGATTTTTAGTTGAGGGAGAGGGCTTAATCCACAAAATAACTTTGACATTTTGTCATACTCACTGAAAAACTCTTCAACACCTACAGCCTGCCTAAGACATTTGAAAATACAGATGAGCTTCTAATCAATACACAGCCAATCCTTGTGAGGAAAGCGAGGCACAACAGTGCCACGTTATATATTCTTTATCCCAGTCAGACAAATCAATGATTCCTGATTTTTCTTAACACCAGGCTGTACCATACCCTTCCTTCTCCTCACTGGTGCACAGGGTTCTCAATCAGCCTGAAAATATTTCCATAATAGAATGAACAGGTCTGGTGACCTGACCTCAATGTGGTGTTTGCTACAAAATTTCACAGTTAACCCCAGCTTCAACAGCAAGGACTCAGAAAAAATGCACCACCCCCTGAGGAAGCTCCCACTGATGTACAAGGCTGGCATTGCTTGTTCTGATGTCCCATCTCTGGTCCCATCAGCTCCAGGTGTTGAGCTTGTAACCAGCTTGGAGAGGAGAAAACCTAATGGAGAAATGCACTGAGAGCTTTGGGGAGACACGATAGGGAAGAAACCTCAGTCTTCAGAAGTGAGGGTACTGGAGTAAAAGCTAAGTCAATAGGTAAGACGGATGTGCACAGAAGTCTTCCACCACCCAAAACCCCTCTTCTCCCATTATTCCTTGTTCCTACAGTTTGCTTTGAAAACAGTTGCACAGAATCAGGTTCCAATTGGGGAGCTGCCATGCACAAGTGCAACTGCAGTAAAGGAAGGGAGGGATTATGGGATACTTCCCCCAGAGCCACCATCCCACCGCAGGAAAACCTATGGGACACCAGGGACAACTCAGGGATGGAACTAACACAGATCTGGAGGCAAATACAGCACAGGGCTTGCCCGGGCAGGAAAGTTTCAACAGTGGAGCTGGCTTAACATGCTCCAACAAAACAACTTAGTGGGAGGGCTGATGGCATCCCTCCAGCCATTCTGCCCACCCCAGTTATTGCCAGCACTGCCCATGTGGTGCCCACCCAGCGTGGGAAAGCAAGAAGGCTCGTGGTTGCCCAGCCAGCAGGACTGCCCTCGGCCAGGCAGCGGGAGAGAAGGCAGCCGGAGCTGTCAGCTGGAGGAGTTGCACCTCCGTCTGGCTTGAAGGCAGCCAGGCAGGACTTATGATGGCAGCCTAATTTTGCAAACGTTATCTCTGCTTTAAGACTGGAGAATTGAGACTCACACAGATGTAGCGTCCTCTGAAATTCAAAGCCCAGCCACTGCGCAGAACTGAGCGCAGATCTCTTGATCCCAGTCTAATAACTTAAAACACAAGAATATCTCCTACTCTCCTCCATCCAAATACCTCAGTAATCATTAAAGATTCAAAGGGGAGCAGGAAAGCCTATACACCAATTAAATCATGTTTCAGTAAAATATCACTTTTGTGATGGATGCGCTGCGATATCCCGTGCACTTCTGCAGGGTTCTGCTTTTCATCAACTGCTGTAGCATGCACTTAATGACACACGAGTTTCCACCCTTGTTAGGATTTTGCTGCCTGCGTTCGCTCACAATAGCTCCCCATATTTATTAGCAGTCTGATAACAAAGTGAAGCACTTGTGAAACTGGCCCCAAGCTCCGCTCGGTGAACTGTGAATTAACTGTAAATATAATTAGAGCCATACCTCACACTCGGGACTGGGAGGAACAGGAGGTCTGCCCCAGAGCTGTTACTACAGCAGTACACAAGTCCAGGGCTGATAAAAATAGCAGCCCCAGCTAAAAGAGCAGAATTAATTACATCAGCTGCTAAAACAAGCTACACAAAGTGGTTGTTCTTCTACTTCAAAATCAAGAGGAAATTCCTCAGTCCTTCCTGCACTGAAGAACGAGTGATGCTTTGAGCAGCCACAGTCCCCTCCCACTATGTTACTGATTTCCAGTAGGTCTGACTCCATGAAGCACTGCTCAGTCACAGAGAAAAATTACGCCAAAATTTTCTAAGACAGATACCCAAACTGATTTTCAAAAGTACCCATCTGCACCCTTTTAGAAAAATCCAGCCTTCTGGTAAGATGATGAACACAGCCACCGTGAGCACCCACAGCCAGCTCCTCATCAGACAGCTGCCCATCCCCAACGCGGGGACCGGTGCTTTCGTAAGACAAGCAATGAAAGATGAGCAGGGCCACAATGGAAGGACAAAGAACGGTGTGAGCTGTGACAGCTGAAAAACTAAGATATTTTCAGGAAATGATGTATTGTTCACCCTATTGGACTTGGCGGGGGGGGAGGGAAGATGATAACAGGTCAGCAAGGACTGGAGGGGAACAGAAGCATCTTGAATTGAGTGCAGATGGAGTGATGCCAGAAGGGGATCCCTCAGGAAAACAGGGGCAATGGCCACAAGTCACAGTTTGGAAGACTTAGTCTAGGGGTCAGGAAGGTCTTCCCTCAGAGGGAGCACCAGAACAGGCCCCAGAGAAGGAGAAATCACCATCCCGGAGGCGGGGGGTTGAGGCTCAGCTCAGCAAAGCCACTGCTGTCCTGACCTCATGTGGGCAACTGTCCTGCTCCAAGCAGGAGGCTGGGCTGGAAACCTCCAGAAGATCCTTCCAACCAATGTTTCTACAATGTCATGAGTTACCACCTGTGTGAGATTAAATGAGATGCATTTGGTAGGGGGAGGATGCAGGAAAGCACAGGCCATGAAGAAGAGGAAAAGTAGGAGGCTAAAGCCTTGAGGATGACATGCCTTTCTACAAAACCAGCTTTTCTATAAAAACAGTCTGATCTTTTGCACGGCAACAAGCTGAGACGTGCAGCAAAGGGGAAGCGCTCAGCCAGCATCTACGCCCCTTCCCATTCAAGCCAAGGACGGAGGCTCAAGGCCCTCCGCCATGGGGAGGGCCGCCACAGAGAGCCTCCCACAACCCAGCTACATCCTCCAGCCTCCCCATCCCATGGCAGAGGTATTTCCCACCCCTAGGGCTGCAGCAACAGCAGGGCATACCTCTGGGTAATACAAACAAAACCAGGACACTGTACCCATCAGCACATTTCTGACTTAAATCCATGACCATAGAGGCAGGCAACACGCCATAAATCGAACAAAAAGCCTCATAACATAATGTCTCCTTGTGTTGCCTTCTGCCATAAACAAGCAAGATTTATGCATTCCTGGGGCTATTAACAAGAGCAATTTGTCTTTATTTCTGCGTGTAACTAATGGAGACACCAGCAACATTGATGAGCCTCGTGGGATTAATTACTGAAGCCGTTTACAAGGGGGTATCTATGGACTTGGTTTCCTTCATACTAAAGGAAACGTCAAGCATTTTTCAAAGCATAGGATGAAATTTCATTTAAGAGACCAATGGCCCATGTGAGTGCAATCATTACCAGGCTCAGATACGGCCTAGCGAAAAATTACAAGTGTCCAAAAGGTTGACGACTTTCTCAAGTTTTCTCTAATTACTCCATTTTACAACTATTAAAGCAGCACAGTGAATCAAATCCAACAAGGCCAAAAAAAAAAAAAAAAAAAAATCCAGTGGGTCCATATGGGTCCACTCTGACTTGCTGATGGCCAGAACCAAGATGGTTCTTTTAGATACCCATTTCAAAACAGCCTGGAGGAACTTGGAATTCAGGACCATCCCCTTTCCAGGGAAAATCACACAAATCAGGAGAAAAAAAAAAAGAAAAAAATTCTAAAAACCCCCGTGGTCCCACAATAAACCAAAGGGTCAGCAGGGCTTAGTACCCTATAGTCTCATGTTATCTATAGGTCATCCTCCTACTGAATGCCTGGGGCACTGGGGGCACAGAATAACCATACGAGGGGTAGAAGGACAAGGACAGACTGGAAATACTGGAGACAGTTTAAACTTTGTAAATATGAGCTTTCACTGAGACCACACTAACAGAAATGAGTCATTAACTTAATTCATTTTATGAAAAAGTTGAATAAAGGTTAATAGAAAATTAGTCATCTTTCCTTAGGTTTTTCTTCTACCCATCCTACATAATTTAATTAAAACCGTGCTATGGAGTTCCAGAGGATGATTAAAAATAACCTCTCATTTTCTATTAAACTCCTTAGGTTTGTACAGGAATTCCTATAGAACCTGTTTACCTCTGCTACATTTCATTTCTATTCTATACATCTTTTCCTTAAGTCCAAAGGGATTTCGTGATGGGGGTGGCTTGTTAAATAAATATTCTTTCCCATGGCTGGCAGTCCAAACTTTAGATTAACATTAGATCAGTGCAGGAGAACATTCACAGTGTAAAAACTCTTTACAAAGCAATATTATTAGCTTTGCCTTTCTCAATGGGAGACAGAAAGACAGTTGGAAAGATCTTTTCTAGTTATCACTGCTGTAACTTAGCTGAAGAGGACAGGAATAAGAAGGTTGGTATAGCCATTGTTGGTTTGATTTTTTCCAGCCTTCTTGATATTTTAATTTTACAGTGGCACATGCAAGAATACAACCCATAGCAACTCAGTCACTCTGCAGGCTTGCCGAAAGCTGAGAATGTTTTTTCCCAGTTTTCTTATGTTGCTGTCGAGCTACAGTACAGAGCTATGTAGCATTTATTAAAACAAGGCTAGGTTGCTTTACAGCAGGTAGGATATATTCAACAAAACCAAAAAAGGATCCAGAGCTTGCAGGCATATGAAACCTATTCAAAGTGGTAGAAAACAGCTCTAATGTCCTGACTCAAGCAGATACCTCTTGCTGTCACCCTCCTTGAAAATTTGGTCCAGCTAAATTAATTCAACTGTTTCTGTGTTCAGTCCATCCACACTGAATTTCTGACTAAATCTAGACAAGTCAGAAGCCCAGAAATTCTTGTACAATATATCTGGGTTTGTTCATTGACATGAAGGAATTGCACAGACCTATTTCTTTTTTTATGGAGCAAGCCACCAGCAAACCTCACACCCACCACCCACCCTGCTGCACTTCCACTGTACAAGTAGCAGGGGCCACATTTTTAAATTTGCATAAGAGAGACACAAGGGCATGCACAGGCTCAAAGCCGCTCACATAACAGCCTGCCAGCACATCTGCTAGCGCAGGAACCTGCATTAACAGCACAAGCAACAAAAATAGTGGTGGCTGCTCCTCCTTCAGCAACACAATCGCTCGCTGCCGCAAAAGGACAATGATGCAACAAGCAAGGAATCGGCTTTGGGGCTAGAAGATCCAAGTTTGATGCCAACTGCCTCCTATGCAACTCTGGTCAAATATTATAAGCTTGGCTTCACTAAACCAGGCTTGCTGAAGCCCTGCAGACCTTAATGGGAATTAGGTGCTTAAATACCTTATTAGACATTAGTTTTTTCCATGCTGCTGCTTTCATCCCATGGGATTATGTCAGCACTTCCCAGGGAAGATGAGAGATGAAAAGTCACCTGTAAACACCCAAGCACACATTCTCATGTGGGATGGGAGGCAGACCTAGTACAGGGCACACGTCCTCACCATCAAGTCTTAAAAAAAACGGAGCCTACAAGGGCAAAAAGAGCCCCTCCAGGAGCAGTGCCAAGGTCTTTCCTGGCCTATGGCTGCCTGCCTCTGCAGAACAGGATTGATGCACCAGCAGAATATGCCATTTTGAAACTAATTGCACGACAAGAAAAGATTCTTTAATATCATGCAGCCGATCCTAGGGGGAACAATTACTAGAAGATAAAAAGAACAGAGGGGAGAAAAAAAAAAAAAACAACAACAACCTTCTGTGTGCAGAAGATAGATTTACACAGTTTCTACATTTCATTAGGAAAGCCTTCTGTGGGTTCGACAGTCACCTTGAGCAGCATTAAGGAGGGAAGGGAGGAGTCAGTAAACATTCAGGAGCCGTAACATTGCAGTTCTGCCCTTAGGTAACTGTGCTGCCATTAAAGGCCAAATCTAATAAGAACTCATTCTGGCTTGCAAGCCAGAAAAGCCTTCAATAATCAATTAAACTGTGAGATAAGACTGCAGCTGCTTCCGTGTACATGGACCACTCGAGTCTGGGTCCCTCATCAGTTTTCTGAGATCAATATGCATCAATACATCGCTGTCGGGCACATATCTGTCATCCCTAAAGGCTGTGATTGAACACCAGTACCCTGAGCACGTAACAGGAACCATCCCTTATTTTTCTTTGCAAAGCCAAGAAAAGGGTTGACTAAACCAGTTTGTTCCCTGAGAATGGGGCACAAGGACTGAAGATAAAACTTTTTTATTTAGAAGGAACACGAAATAACATGAAAGGGGCTTGTATTCTTTAAGACTCAGACTGAAAATCCCAGCTATTATCTGTATGCAAAGGACCTTACAGCAGTTGTCTAACTGCCATGGACTCGGTTCCCCCACAATTTTATTGCTACTGAACCTTGCCTATCTTTCCATCCTAACATAAGATTTTCTTTTCTGAACAGAACAGAATAATTCCTAATTTGAATTCCACTGCACAACAGAAACAGCCTGTAAAATCTTAAAAAGAAGTCAGTTCCCTCTAGCAGAATAGAAGATATATTAGGCTTCAGGACTGTATAGAGCAGAACATAAAATTAAAATAACAGACATCATAGAGTTTGATAGCATCTTCCAATCTCAAAGATCTCAAAATACATTACTAACTGCAACAGCCATTGCTCTGTTAGACAACCGCACATCTCTAAAGTGAATCATATATTCAGGAGAGGAGTTTACAAGTCTTTATGTAAATGGGAAGTACTTTGTTGATCCACGAAACGCTACCATCTCTGGGAGGCAGCACAGCAGCACTACACAAAGGTCATAACATTCACCATAGGTGTGCCTGTTACTCCAGCTCAGTTTAGACAGCAAGAGTAAATTAGCATTTACTCTCTCACCAGCAGAGAAAGATCATCCCATAAATGTATTTTCATCAGCTTTATGTAATTCAGGATCTTCATTTTCTTTGCTCTCCCCAGTACTTAATGCCTAAAGAACATATTCCATGGTTAAAAATTGGTATTGCTATAAAGCAATGTAATAATAATATCCTTTTTCAAGCCAACTCCCACAGGCTCCTCACTAGATGGTTTAATCGAAAATGATAGTTAATAGCTGCCTCAGTGTTTTCATTAGTGGCTAGGTTTTGGTTTGGGGGTTTTTTTTAAGTTTTAGTTTTTATGGAAATAAAAAGAAAGCAAGTACAATCTGTTCTAAAAAGTTCCTCAAAGTTCCCAGTTCAGTGTTGTTGATTCAAAGCAGTCCAATAGACTCTTTTTTTTAAACTCTTATTTCTTTTTTTATTATGTGCCTTTTAAGAATAAGCTTGGTTTACCCTTTATCCTCTTTCTGCAGACACAGGAGAGTCAGATCTATACTCAATATCCAACTTCCACAAAGAAAAACTCATTCTAACAGAATATTTTTTTTTTAATGCAAAACCTAGAATTCAATTTTTAGGTCTCTCAAATACCTCCTGATGCTGATAAACAGGAACATAATCCAAGCAAAATAAGCGTCCTGAATCCTCACAGCTAAATTCCAATTTCTGTGCAAATTTCAAATGTTGCCCTCCAGTCCCAAGAGTTACACACTGCACAAGCAGATAGTAAAGACAGTGACCTGATTTGTTCTGCCAAGTATAAAACGTGTCATAAAATATTGCAAAGGAAAGTGCAAAATTAGCCGTACCAGCACCTTTGTAATCAATGGTGAAAAACACAGGACTCTCCCTAGCCGCCAAGCAGGTCTCCAAACCCTGACATTTTCTTTATGAGAGCTTGTTTTCCAAGTCATTAATTTGTCAGCATTTGTACAGTATTTCATAACTCCAGAAGAGCAGCAGACTAAGGCGTCTTGAAATCAAAAGCCCAAAGACTTCCCATCCATTGCAATCTGCAGAAAACAGCTGGCTTTCTCCTAAATATCCACCACAGCATGGCAGCGCCCTCAAGTCCATACATCAGCTAACGCAATTCAAAGGCAGAAGATGGGTACGCCTCACTTTCCCTGCTCAGCAATAAGCACCCTCTTTTTTCCCACAACGGGAGAAGACTTCAACAGGGGAAAACATCAGGCTGAAAAAATCTGGTTGAAGTCGGAGACGCTGAGCGCTTGAGCATCCATGAAGTCATTGTAAGGATCCTCTGGTAGCAAAAAAAATGAAATCAGCATCCTGCGGGACTGAGCTTGACTCCCAAAGAGTTAGACAAGCTTTTGAAGATCCAGTCCTTATGCACCCATAA
Source organism: Haliaeetus albicilla (assembly GCF_947461875.1). Classification (NCBI taxonomy): domain Eukaryota; kingdom Metazoa; phylum Chordata; class Aves; order Accipitriformes; family Accipitridae; genus Haliaeetus; species Haliaeetus albicilla. The sequence goes on along the minus strand of NC_091492.1, from coordinate 32,358,300 downwards.
CTTTGCCATATTTGACTGCAGGGAAAGAAGACTTCCCTGAGTAGGGCCTGTCAGATTTATTATTTTCTCTGCTTTCCATAAAACTTTGCACCACAAAAAACAATTTTTTATACAAAACTTTTTTAAAGGAAACTAACTCTAAAAGCTCCTAAAATAGCCACTAATCCCTAACCAATCCCAGAAAGCAATCTACCCAATGCCCATTTGCACTAGAGAGACCTGATTCTGCATTTTCCTTTGACTCAAACTCCAGCTCACTGTCATGGGAATAAGTTGGGCAACACAACAAGAGATACAGGCTGCAGACTAGAAACACGTGCAACCAGAGAAATCCATGTCAGGCTGGATGCACAATGGGGAAACCCCTTCCTGCGGGAAACCCACCAACTTCATTAGTTAACACTATCATTGCGAGTGGCATCACAATATAGCCCAGATATATCTAGGAACCACCCCCTGCCAGGTGGGGATGGCTCATGGTAGGTACAGAGGGCTGGGGGTGGGGGCATATTGTCACTACTGCCATGGAATTTCCCATATGAGCACAAATAAATACCTAATTGGAATTTCATACCTACTTGAAATGGATTTTAGCTTTTGTTATGTCCTTTGCCATTTGTGTGCTGTAACTACTTTCTGTTCAATTTAGTATGTCACTATAAATATGACTGGAACCTTCAAAAGTATCATCGTGACACTGAACTGACCCTGCATGGAGCGGGCCTGACACCACCACCTAAGATTGTTCTTAATTGCCTGGCTGAAACAACAATTCCCACTGCTAGGAGAGGGGCACTATCTCATTGGGAAAAAAATTTACTTGGGTGAGGATTTGAAATGCTTCAGCTTGGTTTAGACTAATCGCCCTAACCACCAAGATAAATCTAGTTTAGCAAACCCCTGACCCATACCTACAGACAGGGCCTTGCACCGCACATGGATCCAAGGAGGAAACACTTGCTAACTTTTTGCTGAAATACAGTATTAGAAACATCTGAGCTGGCAATTGAGAGTATCTTTCAAAAGATTGACCAAAAGCAGGACAAAACTTGAGATTTCCAAGTCATCCACTGCTTACACATCCTGCAAGGCAAAGACTTGAGCGTGTACCACATCAGAGATGGTTTTTTTCTTGACATAGACTATACTCTTATAATTCAGATAGGAAGTAAAATCCATTTGCCACATGCCACAAACAGATGCTAGTTGTCAGCTGAAATAAAAGGGAAAATGCAGTTTCTGCTTCTACAGCTGGGACCACTACTGTTGCCACCTCAAGACAGAACACAGCCCTCAAAGGTAATCCTTGGGAGTGGTACAGAAACACCACCCTCATGATGGTATAGAAAGTACTTCTAAGGACTTTATGGCCTCAAGAATACTAGAAGGAAAAAGGAAAAAAAATACACCTCATTTCACTTGCGCGTACTGTATGTGTTCCTGTATACCATACATGCTTCATATTACTGTGTGCATGTTATTATCTAGGGATACATCGGTAACTGCTACCAAGGTAACATGGATAGTAATAAACAGCAACCAGGGGAAAAACACCACCAGGAAGACAACACATTTCCTCAGGTTATATTTTCATGCCCCCTCTTATAACCTATTTGGTTATTAATGTATCAAATATTGGATTTGTATAATTTCACATCTTCTGCATTTTTGGAGAATTAAGATCAGAGTTTTTAATAGCTCTGGAAAAGAAAAAGTCTCATTAATGACCGAAAACATAGTGCTCTGAGATTTCTTACACAAGGGACTCTCCAGAAGAGACATATTTGTGTGAGTCAACAGCATATGTCACTCTCAGAAAATAATGCATTTGAATGAGATTTTTTTCTCTACTAGTTTTATTTAATGAACAAACAAAACAAATCTTCAGCACATCTTTTCAAAAGTATGCACAGCAAGGCACAGGTTAAGCTGGTTTTCAAACTTCACCATAACAGGCTGAGAATTTTCCAATACTGGAAAAGATCTGGGGAGAATGGCTGCACAGGGCAAACAAAAGGATTTATTTCCCTTTTTACGATAAGATGACAATTCAGGAGCCTAGCAAATCCTTAAAAAGAAGTCTCTAGTGGATGGATGCAAACAGAAATGAGCCTGGGCACCTCTGCTGCTGTTTTGCCGATCACATTTATATACCTAGCCCAGATCAGCAAAGGGAAAATTGAGCTCTTTCAGGGGGCTAGACGGACCCTCAGTCTCAGGCGTTGACAGTTTTCATTTCTTAACTGTTTTACAAATGAATGTGGATGTTTAGGGATGAATTTCCATTTTTATTCAGCGTATGAGAATGGCCTTTCTGGGTATACCTGTCTCGCAAAAGAAGCTGCTGCTTGATCATGGCCCCAGCTCATCAAAAAAAAGGCTGAGGACAGTAAAGACTTGCCAGGGGAGAACTTGGGAAGTATTGCCACCTCCCCAGCCTCTCTCTTACCTGCGTGCATTGAGTCAAGTCCCGCAGCTTTCATGGTGGCCCTTGTATTGCTGCTATTATTATTATTATTCCCAAGTCAGCACCAAAAGCGGATACAATAGGAGGGAGGTGAGGTGGGTTTTACTCTGCCCTGCCAAACACTAACGTAATTACCCACATCCCAACTACACCATGGTACCTTTGTAACTGGAAGTGATTCACAAGTCCAAAGGAGCTCAACTGGAACTTAAATTCCCAGGGGAGGCCGTTGGGCTGACAGAAAGGAGAGCTAAAAAATAAAAATCTCAAAATGGGTACATTAGATCTGAACGTCTTGGAGAGACAGATATGGAACTCCATAGCACTATATTTAGACCCACTTTTCAAAGGATAAATGCACTTCAAATTCTCTTCATTAGGTCCCACTCTTCAGCAATGGTTTATTCTCCTAAAAGCACAACTTCCATGCCTTGGAGAGGAGCGTGGTGGCCCCTCTTCCCACAGTGGCACAGGGACCTTGATGGTCCCTTCCCCACCTCTGAAACGTTCCCATGAAGACGCAGCAGGGGAAGAGGATACTTCTCAGCTCAAGGGCTGGGTGTCAGCACACATGGGGTGGAAAACCCTGTCCAGTCAGAGACCAACCCCATGGCTGTGCCCACACCTGCCCTTCACCACCCAGCAGGACCAGGGAGCCCGCTCCCCTGTGCGCAGAGACATGGGTCAAAGCAGAACAAATTACCTCTAAAGCAGCCAACTCCTCTGCAGCAATTTAACAGAAAACCAAACCACCCTTTTTAGATGACTAACTGTTAGACAAGACACATCCCACATGTGGCACGCTCCTCGGCATCACCAACCGAAATTCAACATGCTGGGGAGAGCAAAAGGTATCACTGTCTTTTGGCTACCTGTGAAAAGCCATGCAGCAGCAATCCAGAGATAGGTCTTTGCTCCAGAGACAAGCCAAAGTCCTTGAGTCCCATCCCCACAGCAAAATGGCTCAGTGTCCACCTGGAGCCCACTGGAGCCCAGTGGCCCCCTGGGTACACGGCATACGGAATCACTGCTGATGCAGCAGCTCAAGCCTTGCTCCAAATGCAGGTCAGCTCCTCTGAACAAGCCTCGCTGATTGCAAAACGCAAAAACAAATTCAACACTTCATGGGCTGGATCTGGCCCACAACAAGCGCTGAGCGGGCATGATGAGACTTTGTGCTGCCACAGCTCACAACACACCCCAAGGCCACATGGAACAACTGCTTCCCCACTGCAAGGTGCCACTCGAGAGCCTCTGTTACCAAAGTTTTTACCAAATTGCAGCCCAGAAAGTTGGTCGACTGCAAGGAGTGCATCCAATTTGAACTGGTGAGGCATGACCCAGAGAGGCAAACACTGCTCACTGCAGACTCTCCTCCAAATGCTGCAATAATGCATTTTACAGAGAGCGATCCCCATGCTCTAAGTCAGCTCAGATTTAAGAAGCCACATACTTCAAATGTCTCCAAAGAATACTAAAATGAAAACTCGGTCACACTGCACTGTGACTACTGTGAAGCACTATTAAAGAGAAGCTAACATTTGTTTTCAATTACCCAGCATATATTTGAAAGACTTAAAATTGTCCCCAAAGTATTAAATAAATGTTGTGTGTTTCCTATGCGCTTGTGCCTGGAAAATGAAAGTTATCTGACAACCATCTCCCAATACCAATATTTTACCAATATTGTACCAATATCATTATATTGACATATAACGAGTCTCCCTGGGCTTCAAACCATGTTAAAAAATAAAATTAGAAAGCAGAGGTATGCTAAATCCTGCTCTTCAAGATGCAGAGTAAATGCAAATGATAAAGTTAGTATTTTATTCCCACATCTCCATTTTGTTCATAGCAGATCACGTTGCCATTTTAGTCAAACTCTCCAGACAAAATGACACAGAAAGCAGGAAAGTTTGTGCCAAATGCAGAATGACATCCATAAATTTATGAACTAACTAGACTGACATTCAATGCAATGCAAAGTGTTTGCCAATCAATAGCCATGAGCATCAATTCCCTGTGAACAGCATTCCTGTGCCATCAGCCTCCCACCAGCAACAGGCAATGCCATTTTCTGCTTAACTTTATGATCACTGTAATCTCCCTTAATCAATGATATCGACAGGTCTGCGAGATCAAAATCCAGCAAGCACAGCACTGAGGCAACGGACGATGCAAAATGGACGTGCGGTAACAACAGTGCCTGGGGTACACAGAACTCTGGCAGTGTTGCTTAGCAATATAGCCCATGCATGCCCATCCTTACGCTGCTGCCTACACCCAGGGAGGAGAGAGATTTCGACAGCAATCAAAATACTGACGAGAAGAAGCAGGAGGAATAACTACATGCAAAATGAATAATAAGTGCTCTGCCTTTTCTATGTGATTTATGAAAATTTAACTCCCGATTCGCCATAGCATCATAGGAAGCGGATGGTGCTGGTTAATCAAGGTGATGCCTTGCTTTCCCTGCTGGCATCCCAGTGACTTCACTGCAAAGCTTCCTGTCCCGCCAGAAAGCAGCCTGCACTGGGAATTTGAGTGCTTGGGTACATCCACAGTCATTTGCAATCAATAACATACTTGTCTCTTTCTTTTGCAAAGTATCAACAGAGAGTAAACTTCTTCCTGCTACCAGAAAGCTTTGCTGGGATCTCCACTCAGGATGGATTAACTGCACCAGAGATTGATTCGAGTCACTGACAGCTGTGACAAATGAAAACCATCATATTTAAGGGCTGCAATGCCATATGCAGGACATGACGGGCAGGGCTTTACAGCGGTGCTCTGGGTTGCGACAAGCGGCCTGCGCTGTGCCTGCAAACGGTGCAGACAGGGGCCCATGCTGCCTGAACCCTTACTCCGGCAGAGATGCTGCTTTTACTTAGATAAAACGAGCTGTATGACCTGCAGCAATTGCCTCACACAGGAGAGACAGTGAGCAGCAGAGCATCAGCAACTGAACAGATTGTTTATTTTTTTGGTTACTCTTCACATTAAGCCCTTCAATTAAAGATTTAATTCAGATTTATTAGACATTTATTAGGTGCTAAATTCATGCTGATTATTACTAAAAGTGACCTGCAATGTGCATAACGTAATCTTCAGTTTCTATATTGCTCCCAAATACCCCCAAACAAGGGCATGGAAGAAAAAACAGCTTCTACAGCCCCTTTTCAGCATCTGCTGCAATAAGCAGGTTTCTGCTCTGCTGCTTGCCCAGTTTGCTCAGTACTGGTACCTTCACCCCTTCAGGACCTAGAGATCCCCAGCAGGGGCCAAGTAAATGGTCAGCAATGGTACGACGGATTCAGCATCCCTCTCAAGCACATACAAGGGATGTCTCATAGTCAATGACTGAAAATCCCTCTGCGTCAAACACTGTCGGAGCAGTTAGATCATAAACTAATAACTGTCAATCTCCATTTGTTTGCAATGCTGCAAAGAGGGCTTTCATAATTCTCTTAGAGATATAAAACAGGCACTCTGATTTTGCTTTAAATGAAAGCATGCGATAATGTTAGCTGCCTGTAAACCTCAAAGACAGTATTTATACAGCATCAGAAACATTTGCAAAGACAGGAAAGAAATGCCTTTTGGCTGCAAGACCTTAAAATCTACAACCCATATCCTGCAAACTTTTATGCCTCTGCTTAAGCGCACTGCAGGATCTGTGCTTATCAGTATTGTGATCACCCCAATAAGGCGACACTTGTGCAAAGGAAGCGATGAAAATTTGACAGTGTATTATTCTTTTTCTTAAGGACTTTTCTTTTTTTACACTTAGAGGAAGATATAGTAGACCCAGAAACTGAAGTCTCCAGCTCATACACAAGAAGCATAGCACAAGTTGCACAATAAAACTCCCTGAAGCCCTTTCCTAAGCAAAGGGCAGAGCAGCATTGCTCACTTAATGCAGAGGATCATGTTATTCCAGGTACCAGGCGGGAAACTCTGTCCCTGCATTTCGAGCATCAAAACTTTCTGGAAAACAAAGCTGGCTTGTACCCATGTGGTCTCGAACCTTCACTTTCTGCAGGTGCTGGAGGTGGATAGGCAGAGGTGGTGCTGCTACATTAACAAGATATCTCAGAGTAAATTCCTAATAACTCCAGATGCCAACAGATCTTCCACCCCTGCAAGTCCAAGCAAGACTATCCTGGAGAGCGAGCAGTGACTAACACTGATTTGCTGGGTGGCTGCACGGACCTTGCAAAGGAAGCAGTAAAACCAGCAGCATTTGCAGACTCCTAGCGCATTTTTATGTACATCAATGACCTGAGCAGAACTTGCGAGTTCCATTGTGCAAAGCCAAGTGAGTACTTCTTATATCCCAACTGAATGTGAGCAGATTAACGATGGAGAAATGAAGAGGAGGGAGAGTGCTAGAGGGGAAAACCAATGCCCAAAGGGGTGGAGATATTCAACCCCAGATTATTTAACTAGCAAGAGAGGCCAGACAAGTAGCCAAGTCTATTGAGGCTTCCCGTGTCTAGCTGTATAAGGTATATATAATCCGAAATACTCACCACTGCTTTCATTGCTCATCACACAGAGGGTAATTCACTGTACCTAAGGGCAGGCACATAAAATGAGGTTGAGTCGAGCGGGACGACCAGCTCAGCCCTACACCCCCTGCTCCAATTGCACGCTGCCGGGACGACTCCCAGGCAGAGGTGTGCGGTGTTGCACCATACAGGATGCGAGAACTAAAGGCTCATGTCTATTCCTGGCTCTGGCAGGGAACAAAGTTACTGCACATCTCTGCCAGTTCCCTCTACCTGTGAAATAGGGATAACTGTGTGTAGCATCTTTTTCCTGCAGATTGCAGAGCACTTTTTAAAAAGAACAAAGTGTGGAAAAGTGCTGGTAGAAAGTACCATAAAAAAAAAAAACCTCTCTAGGTAAAAATCTAAAGTATAGCAAACTTGCTAAAACAGGATGCAGCCTTTCAGCTACACCAACCCTGTAGTTTCTCTTCTCCCCTGAAGTTAAATTGAGGCAATTTTCAGGAATACGTTAAATTGGCATGAAAAACTAAGAACGAAGAACAGTTTGTTTCTGCTTTGGAAATTCTTCTCTCCTGGCCTCTTCAGATTTCCTGCCAGTATGCAGCATCTTCTTCACTTTCAATTTACCTTCAGTGTTATCACACATACTCATTGAAAAGAAAAACACATCAGTAATAATTCAGCCCTAATTTCAGGGTCACTTAAAGGAGATTTCAGCTTGTCGTGGTTTAACCCCAGCCAGCAACTAAGCACCATGCAGCCGCACACTCACTCCCCACCACCCAGTGGGATGGGGGAGAAAATTGGAAGGAAAAAGGTAAAACTTGTGGGTTGAGATAAGAAGAGTTTAATAGAACAGAAAAGAAGAAACTAATAATGATAATAATAACACTAATAAAATGACAACAATAATAATAAAAGGATTGGAATATACAAGTGATGCACAATGCAATTGCTCACCACTTGCCAACTGACGCCCAGTTAGTTCCTGAGCAGCGATCCCCCCCCAGGCCAAATTCCCCCCAGTTTATACACTGGACATGACATCACATGGTATGGAATACCCCTTTGGCCAGTTTGGGTCAGCTGTCCTGGCTGTGTCCCCTCCCAACTTCTTGTGCCCCTCCAGCCTTCTTGCTGGCTGGGCATGAGAAGCTGAAAAATCCTTGACTTAGTATAAACACTACTTAGCAACAACTGAAAACATCAGTGTGTTATCAACATTCTTCTCATACTAAATGCAAAACATAACACTATACCAGCTACTAGGAAGAAAATTAACTCTATCCCAGCCAAAACCAGGACACAGCTGCCCATCATGGTGCAGCTGAGGACTCCAGATTATTCATCTGTTGGTCCTGCAGGTGCTGTTTCAATGAAACTAAAGAAGTGCCCATCTCATGCGAGCATTGCTAAGAAGGAGCTGGAGAGACTGTGGATAGGATGGTAGAGAGGGCACAAAGTAAAATGAGATCATCATATGGGGAAAAAAAACCAATGAGGATCTGGAACCACCTCCTTTTAATGCAAGGCAGAATTCTACTGTGCTGAAAATACCAACTGGCTGCTTTCCCAGGTAAAACGCCATTGCTTGAAAGGGAGAGAGAGTCAATTACAGCCTCAAGAAACCTCCCTGCCGAGGCAAAAAAAGTTATTTCAGCTGATGTATTGAACCCTCTCCATGATAAGAAAAAGAGAAGAGAAAGCTGCCTGCATGACAAGCCAACACCTAGGAAATACATGAAGATTCAGGCGCATTTTTCACCAGAAGCTCGCAAATGGGAGACTATCACATCCTAAGCTCCAAGGTGCTCCAGCTCCACTTTGGAATAAAGCAACACAGACCAGCCCAATGTGCTTTGCATTTGGCACATGGATGATGCAAAATACCTCAGAGGAACCTGCAGGGACTCCCCTCAACTTGTTCTCTCCTTGAGATTTGCCTTTTTCATTTTCATCCCTCTCCCTAGCAGGGACTGGAGCTTCCTGGAAAGGCCTGTCTACAGCAGGCAGCCCCCTATGATGGGGCTGTCTGGAGCCACAAAGGTCTCTCTGTGGGCTCAGAGACTTCCCGGGCTCTGAGGGAGGCAGCCAGGCTGTCGGCATTAACCGACCCCACATCAGGTCTTCTCCAAGGGTTTGGTGAACCTACCCATATGCCCAATGACCAAAATCCTGGTGTCAGGGGTGTGCGGGAGAGGAGTGCTATTGCCCTTGAATCAATCACAGCTGATCGGGGCTGAAAGCCCATCAGGGGACCCTGGGGCAGATTTGATCTTCCATCACCTAACAAACACTCATTTTTTGTTAAAGAGATGAGAAAGGCCTATTTTATCCTTGAGAGAGAAAGGGAGGGGGGGGTCTATATATACACACACGTATCTCTCTATAGTGTGTGTATATATAGAATATACATACACACGCACACATTTCCCAGCTTCCAAAGCAGAGATGACAGCATGTTTTCATATAGTACATCTGAAGAAAAGGTCTTGTATCAGTGCTACAGCAGAGAAAATTCCATCTTGAAACTAAGGAGGGAAGGGAAAAAAAAAAGGAAAATGAGAGAGAGAGCGCTTTGCTCCTTATCATGTCTCAGGAACTTAACTATAGTGATGAGCATGATATAAAAACCTCAGACAGCAAAGCACTGTTCTAGAGACCACAATATGCATAAAAACTCCTGGAAGCCCTTCTTAAATGTTCCTAGCCTCCTACCCTACAGCCCATACCTTCAGGGTGCAATTTTCAGGAGACAGAAAGATTTAATGCTGCCTTGGTTAAAATAACCCCCTGGATTCTCGCTGCAGAGACTGTCATGACAGCGTGTTCCTCTGGTTTATTATATTAATAAGCAGAGTCATTCAGCACTCAACATGATGTGGCTGTTTGACTTGCACACGACTGTGTCCCCAAGCTATGGCAATACAGAGGCCTCCCCCTGTCCCTCCTTGCAAAAACACTTTGTTATTTCGAGGCAAAACTTCCACAACTACTTACAAACACGGATGCACACGTAGCAGGTTGCCACGAGCATGTGGAGGCAGGGGCTGAATTTGCCCCCAGCTGCCTCCACTTCCCCCCACTCCCTGCCAGGCTCCTCGGGATGCGCCCGAGCCATCCATCCCACTCCCACCTCCATCACATCCCTGTGCACCCAAGGAGCACGTTGAACTTCTCCACTGATTAAAGCCAAACAAGAGTAGAAAACAAAAGGCTATTAAAACAGTAAAAAAAAAATGCCTAACCCATGAACAAAGCTTCCTTTCCCTGACTTGAAAAACAGTGCTATCCTCCTTGTCCTTGCCTGAAATTGCATGAACTTCCCCTATTACCTCTAATTACTGCTCCCTGCCTTCATTTCCCCAGCTGTGAAAGGCATGTTATGTTTACGCACACCGGGCAGCACTGCTCGTATGGCTTTCTGAAGATGCCCTATGCACAGCGCTGTTATTACACTTTTTTCTGGGGTGTTTGGTTCAAGCACAAGCAGAAAGGAGACTGCATCGCTGCTGCAAACACTGATGTCATTATCCACATGTACTCAATGCAGAAGTAGAACCCCAGCTGATTTTCTGCTCCCCTTCCCATAAAGGCCTTTTATTTTTTCCTTAAAATGCAGCCTTAGTAATATTTTGTGTTGCAGAGGTTTTATACCATGTAAATGATGGATATTGTTTATGTACTGGTTATGTCAAACCCAGCTGTTTACCTTTGCTAGAACTGCAATTATTTTAACAGTAATTGCAAAAATAAACTGGGGAGAAAAATAACAGGAACTTTCCAGTTTGGTTTTCAAAACTGCAGCACTGCCAAGCGTGATTTGACCTCAGACAAGTCACGTGTAGCCACTTATTTTAAAAATCAACTGAGCTTGTCCGTGCATGGAAAACAGACTGCTCTGCAGGGTTCTGGGCAGAAATGGGTCCCAAAAGGTTCAGAATTCAGCCCGACCACATCTTCCTCATTTACCACCACCTGCTTAAGCTGCCACAGCACCCGGATCTTCCCAACAGCCAAACAGCCACATAATGTTGACGCCAAACACGCTGAATAGGGTCAAACAGCCCAGATGACAGGTACATTAACCATCACCTCTCCCCTTTCCAACAGGTTCACTCTCCTCTGTCCAAAAATACCAGTATGGACCAAATATTTTTGAAGGTACCCATTTTGCAGCTGGAGCAACTGTTCCCCAGCCTTCCATGCAGTTCCTCTGCTCCTCCTCCTCTCCCTGGATCGCAGGCAGATGCCAAGCCATGGAAGTTATTCTCTCATTTACAGCATCTGGTTCCTTGGCAGACTCCTCGGGCAATTATGTTCATAGCTTTAAAGCTGTCTCTAGCTCTGCTTCATGGGTTTGCTGCCTTTGGCTTGTAGCAGTCTCTTCTCATCTTCCCTGTCCATCATTTTGGCTGAATGTTGCTCTTAAAATATGGGAATTGGACCACTAGCATCTCCCTCTAATTAGGAGCAAAAATAAACTATACCCTACATTGTTCTTTAAACAAGCACTTGTTTTACTTTCACATCCTTATTCAGGAGGCCCTGGGCACCCTCTTGGTCTTGAAGCACCATGTACTTGGAGTCATTTGCAACCACTGAGACAGCCTGGACAATTATACCTCCATACAAACATGACAATTTTTTAAATTTTTTTTTGGCAGGGCCATTGCATTTCTGCTTGGATGCCTCTTCCCACCAGCAGCACTCAGAATCACTTTTTTTGCCTGCAGACAAAAAGGCAAAGAAACATCTACCCAGCACCTTGGAAATCCCTACCTGAAAGGCTCCTGAATGAATGGGCTCTCTCACAAGGAAGGTTGTAGCCCTGCCATAAATATAAGGCTGTGGGGGGCTGAAATCCATGAGCCTCAAAGGTCCCCCCAATACTGTGGGAAGGATTTTACATTTCCTGCCAGTGAAAGGCTGTAGATAAAAGGTGAGGGACGACGTAGGTCCTGTCCCTCATCATCAGCCTGAAGCAACCACCTTCTGGGATAAAAGGATAAGCTGATGCTCAATCCAGTTTTGCTGATTAAAGGTGCCAACAACTAACTGAGATCCACATGCCTGCTCTAGGACCTGCAGCTCCTTTTGGATGAGCCAAGGCAAGGCCACCATGGGGGTGACAACCTCCGGACACCACTGGCTGGCACAGGGTTCCCATCGATGACCCCTAAGCAAGCACCAGATGGGGCTTTCAAAAAAAAATCCCAAACCACACTGTTCCAAGGGCACAGAGTCACCACCTTGGGGTCTCACAACTTAGTAAAAGCAGAATAAATTTGGTGGAGAGCCAGCTTTTAAAGAGGCATTTAAAACCAACCAACTTCACGCATTATCCTCAGGGGATGCTTCATGGAAGCAGCACCTTTGTCAGCTCCATGTCTCACCAACAGAAACAAGTTGCAAACCATTCCGGAAACACACCCACTGTGGCAGCTCCTGAGTTCCCAAAACGCTTTCTCGGCGGAGGAAGCAACAGCCTGGCTATTCATCATTGCTTCCTACCATCGCTGGCTCAACGCCCGGAGCAGAATTAATTGGCCCGGTTTGCGAGAGCGTACGTCCAACTGGATGGTGCTTCTCCATCTCAGGAGAAACCACAAGCCCTCATCCAAACCCCCTGCCAGGACCACCGGGAATGGCTCATGCATCTCCAAACCTGGGGAATGTATGGCCATGATGAGAAAACCCATCAAGTGATGTGTTTTTCCTTTTCCTTTGCTTTCACCACAGACACAGCTTAAACTTTATCTGCTTCTGTGCAAGTGCAGGGTCCCCACCATGAAGAATAGAGGGACACGCACTGACTGCCAGACAGACCAACATGACTGGTGCAGCCATGGCATTAGGAAGGACCACAGCAGGCACACTGCATTAGCATCCAATTAGCAGCCCTGTTGATTTAACAGGGCCACTGGCTTGAGCAATTGATGCTTGTGATGGCCAGGTCAGAGGAGGAGGGATGCTCTCCTCTCCTGGGCAGGAAGGAAGTTGGATGCTCTACCAATCCCCACCCCCTGCATCCAAAGGCCCCATCTGGAGTATGGAGCAAACAGACCAAAAACGGTACTTCCTCAGCACAACGGGTGCAGTGGGGCTGGGCTTCCTTAGTGTTAGTGCTAAGCCCCCGTCTACCCTCTCAGCTGCAGAGGTGCCCGGAGCCCCCGCTGCTTTTCATGGAAAGCATTTGTCCTGGGCAGGTGGAGACTTGGGGCATATTTATCCTTTTTGAAGGAATAAGCCCATAAAGAGAAAAATACAACAGATTTAAGTGTTTAAACGCATTTCCATAACTGTTCGCAATGATTCCCAGGCAGCAGCCTTCATAAGCTGGAGCTGAGAGCACCAATTAGCAGCATTTAAAAAAAAAAAAAAAAAAAAGGAATGAAACCCCTGCAGTTATTCCCAAACAAGGAGTACAGGCCCAGCCTAATCTTTTATGCCTGCCTTTGCTGGAAACGGTGGCAGGTTAATGCTCTGGAAAGGTGGAGTGCACAGTACTTGGGATGGGCAGCCAGCTCAGTCCCCCCATGCAGCCGTTGCAGACCTAAGCCGGCTGGTTGCACAGCACCGTTTGGCTGCTCGGGGAGGAGAGATGTAAAATATGGCAGTTCATCCTCACATCCACTGCCATAAACACAAGGAAAGAAAGGAAAAAGAGAAATCCTGGCAAAGCACTGGTGGACACCTCCCTCTGTTCATCAGCTCCCAAGGGCAGCTGGAGGAGGAACATCCAGCCATGAACTCCTCCCCAGCAGGTCTCAGCAGCCGCTCACACCCATTTTAGAAGATGCTTGAGCTATTTTAAATCACATGCAAATGAAAATTACTCTTTTTTCCATTCATTCTGTATTTTGGCAAATTCTTTAGCTTTACGCTGTGCAAAACAATTCTACTGGTGGACCATGGTGGCATGGCCCTGCTGCATCCCCCGCTGCTCAGCTTCTGCCACAGGAACTGCCTTCTAAAGCAGTACAATTATTTATCCAGTTTTCCTTCCCACAGACTCAACCTGCTCAGCTTCCATATAAACTTTGTCAAGTTTAGCCTCAGACTGGCAGCAAAGGCGCTCACCAGTGCAAAACACAAACCAACAGAAAAGATCAAATCATCTATTTAAAGGGTAAGTGTTATGGATTTTTTTTTTTGTAAGGGCCATGAGCAATTATTTTTGAGCACAGAGATCTTAACCATTCATTTATCCTGAGAATAAAAGTGGGAGAAGGGGAAATGATTGCTTTTTCATTATTTGTCACAGGGCCAGCACTGAAACAAAGTCAGAGGACTGACAGAAGATCTCCTTTGATCCAGGTAAGTATCATTCTCATAAACATTTCAAATCTACACAGAGAAAACCCAAAACTCCAGTAAAATCTTTCCACCATAATTCTAAAGATAAATATATAAACAACAAAAGAAATCCTCTTCCTCTACATATAAGACTTTGTCATTCAAGCTAAGCACAAAAGCTTTTTTTAAAAAGATGCTGTCTGGGGGGCATCCAGAACTGGACCAGAAAAAGCCAAGCTTGAAGATTCACATCATCAGCCCAACATCATCACTCACAGTGAGTTAAAGACATTAAAAAAAAAAAAAAAAATATATATATATATATACAAAAAAAAGATTCTACATCAGGAACCAATTTACTTTTGCTGCTCCACAGAGCAATCATGCCCCAGGACCTGCAGCTAAATAGCTGGAGCTCACGTAACTGGAACAGCAAAGGAAGCAGCGGAGAACTTTAATGGCTTATGAAATTCAATTGAAATTGATGGTTGGAAAAGTGAAACATTTACCACCTTACCAATTTAACATCGGCACACGCACATGCACATACACACAGACATGTACACAGACCAAAAAAGGTGGGAGCTCATTTTCTGCTTATGCATCCACAACCCCCACAGTGCTCTAGGGAAGGAGACAGCACCCTCATACAGTAACTTAAACAACATATAAATATTTTAACACCTCCAGACCTTTTTCCACTGGAACCTTTAATATGAAATCCATCTTTTGTGAAAATGGCAATACATTATTACGACCTGCCCCGTCCACTTCTCGGAAAGATTAGAAGCCACGTTCTGCATTTCATCTTCAGCTGGAGCAGGAACTCATAAACCGTCCCTGCTATTTGAGAAGACTTTGAATAAACTGTCTGCAGCTGATGTACTTTTCCAACACAGATCTCTTTTGTTATGAAGCCTGTCTCTGATGAACAATAGAAAAATATTGTTGACAGGGGTGTACTTTTCCATCAACTCAAAAATATCATTTTGCAGAATATTTTCACAGCTCAGCAGAAGGTGGAAAGAAAGGCAATATTATGACTATATAAGAAAGAAAAAAAATAATTCATTATAACTAACTTATAGTAGTTTTCTTGTTGGTTTTGGTTTGCTTAAATGAGGTTCTTTACTAGTTAGAGCCCCAATCTGACTTAAAAAGCCTTCAGGCAAAACTCATGTTAATCAAAGATTAACCTGGGTAAAACGTTTAGAATTTGGCCAAAACACTTTAGAACTATGCTTATGTTCACAA
Organism: Haliaeetus albicilla; assembly: GCF_947461875.1. Classification (NCBI taxonomy): domain Eukaryota; kingdom Metazoa; phylum Chordata; class Aves; order Accipitriformes; family Accipitridae; genus Haliaeetus; species Haliaeetus albicilla. Next base: position 32,342,766 of record NC_091492.1, on the reverse strand, counting down.
AGCAACAACAAGAACCACCAGTAATCTTAACATTATTACTTTTAAGTGCTCCCAGGTGCATGGTCAGTCAGGTGCTTTGGGATGCATCACCCAGACTCAGATGTAAGGAAGGAACTGCCATGTCCTGGCAAGCATCACCCTATCATTTATCGAGTGACACAAGGCACACAGATACTGCTGACTTCCAGAAGGACTGAAACACCAGGAACCCCTGCATTGGAGCATTCATCACCCACTACCATCATGCCCTGGGAGCAGGCAGGGGACATGTTCACGCAGGCATTTCACACAACCACACCATAACTGAGCTTGCTCTGGTGTGCTGTACCAGTTGATTCATGGGGAGGCTTTGATGTGCAAATTAATCATTATAACTTTTAATTGAGCTAATGTAACCATCATATGTTGCTAATTACACAATGCAGGGGGAAAAAAAATATTGCAAATGAATTTAACTGCTTAATCTAATCAGGATGGCAAGTTGTGTTTTAATTACAAATTGTTGTGTAGCAGCAAAGCATCTGCTGCAATTCAACGATGCCGGTCCCAAAGCAAAGCCCCGCTGCCTCTCACTCTCGTGCTCAGCATCCAGCTCTGTTCACCGCAGCCCCAGCCCCCCTCAAACGTCGGGCCAAGCCAGTGGCATGGACCCAGCTGGCTGCAGCCTTGGCTGAGGACAGCGGGTGCATTCCTCCAGAGGCAGTGGGGACATGCCACCTGCACCTGGCTTGCAGAAATGCCCACCCTGAACACCTCCCCCCAGCAACTACTTGCAACAAGGGCTCCTTATGGACACCTTCAAGCCTGACACGTTCAAATCCCACCATTTGTAACCCTTCTTTTAATCTGAATGACCATTTCAACACGCAGAGGCAGAAATCTTTACAATAAAAAAAAATAAGAAACCCAACACTCCTGGACTTTGTCATCTGAGGTAGAGCCTAGAGCAAGTTTTTACAACCAAATTAAAATTCCTGAAAATTGTAGGTTTTAATGGAGACACTGATATAGCCAAACAGCTCTAGCATGGCAATGCACCTGCATAATGCATCACCTTGAGAATGTATTACCGTGAGATATGTGACAATGACAATGTTCACCATCGGACTGTACCTGCAGCAAAGAAAAACAGTCACTTGCCAATAACTCTGCTGGTAATTAACTAGAGAGTTTCAGGGAGGAAAGGATACCTCTGAAATGTTATGGCAGATACATGGTATCTAAAAAGCAAAGGCAATCTATTTTTTCTTATATTATTTTTCAATTTGATACAACTTCTATTTGTCCAAGGGAGGAAAAAAAGTCCCACAGACTCTGAGCACATTATTGTGCTTTAGATTTTGCCAGTTATCCGCATTAAAGCAAAAACCTGCAGTATTTGGTTGGTTTTTTTTTAAACACCAGGGGGCTGATTACTGTGAAATGATCTTAGGTTTCTCCCACTAAGTGGACAGACAGATTGCTACTTCTGCAACTTCTTTTTTGCAGTGCTGAATTCAGTTGCTGGTTGGAGCCTCCCCACCTGGGTCCAGCACTCCCCAGCATCATTTCCTCACACTTGCCATCTCACTTCCCAGCCTGAGTCTGGGGTACGGAAAAGGCTCTCTGCATGATGTGGGAACGCGCACACTCCCTCCAAGCTGAAGCACGCACTGGACCACATCAGCACCGCCAGAGTCCTGCACCTCTCTCGTGCCCACGCTGGGGGAGAGGAAATGGCACAGGCACACCAGAGCCCCAAATCTGGGTTTTCGTGGCAAGGGAGATGGTGGTGATGCTACAGAAAGAAATGCCACCAGCGCTAGCCAGACCAGCAATGAGATCTCTCCAGCATCCCAGTAAACAAGCTGGAATTTAAAAGGTTCTATGAGGTGACAATGAAACAAAAAGCATTGCTAGACGCAACCCATCTCCTTAACTATTTTTTTAAAAGAGAAATTTTACAAAGTGAGAACTGAAACTCTTGCTGCCAAACTTCATCCCTGCTACCCTGATGAACACGGCGAACCCATTCGCAGTGGTAAGCGACTCATGAACAGTCGTGAACATTTTGGGTCTCCGGCCAGCAGCCGCTGCCTTCACAACCCATTCTTCTCACAGGCAAAACACAGCTGTCAGGAGAAAAACTTGAAGAAACTCCTCAGCGTGCAGGGAAGGGAACTGCCCATTCAGAAGGCGCTTTTTAGGAATCGGTCCTCTGAGGAGACACTGCCTGCTGTTGGGCATCATCCTGCTGCAGCCCAGGGACTGCAGTCCCTTTAAGACAAGGACGAGGGACAGAAGGAGGAAACACTCAGTTTGATCCGAGGAAGTAGAAAACCCCCATGAAAAGCAAAATCCCAGCCCCAGGAATGACTAAGCACAGAGTCGGGCACACACTCCCAGAGCCACATCGGCTCTGAAGGTATGCGGTACAGAAATGCCACTGGGGGGGGGGGGGGGGGGGGGACAAACAAACAAAAAACAAACCTAAACCTAAAATTAAGGACCCAATTTTTTAGCAAGCCACATGAACTGCCTATGAGGGCTGTTTATAAGCAATCCCATCTGCCTGTATCTCCAGCTGATGCACAGATAACAATATATGGGTCAATAATAATTTAAAGATATGTGTCAACCCATCTCTCCTCTGCTCTCAGACAAACCTTTTACAATAGCCACTTACTTTAACCCTGAATTATCTGCCTCTGCACATCTTCAGGGAGAAGCAGCACAGCAGAGAAAGCAGCAGGCAATTCCCTGTGATCTGAAAGCTCACTTTCTAAATCAAATCAATTTTTCTAACGTAATTTGCCTAATCTAAATCACTGACCCATGCATTTTCTCACAATCCTTTGACAAGAGCTGCACCAATTGAAGCAAAGCTAAAACACTTCAACCAGACCAATTCATAGAAGTCTTTAGAGGAATTCTTTCATCGCTGTAATTAATTCTTTAAGTACCACAGTGGGATGCTCTGAATTCAAACCCAGTCCAAGGAGTAATGATTATACTAATGGGAGAAGCTGTGCAGTAAATAAATGCAAGTGCCCTGCTGAAAGAGATCGTTTTCAATAGGAGACTGCCATTCAGGGAGATAACTGTGTTTTGGAGATAATAACTCAGATGATGAAGTCCCACAGACTGGAGTCTGATACAGCAGTTCCCAGACCACGCACACCTAACCGGGCTGAACATTTTGATGGATACCCTTTGGAGCTGGGGCTGCTCCTGCTCTCAGCCCTTTGCTCGTGACAGCAGTGGACCCACCACGATCACTGCCTCAGACACGAGCCCATGTAACCAGCTGGAACAGTAGCGATACGGGGTCAATTCAGCTCAGCCAGCTGCAGACCCCCTCCCCAGCTAACCTTCAGCTGGGGCTGAGCATCGGCAATGCATCGGGAGCAGTCGGGAGAGCTGCAATTTATCAGCAGCTTTTTAAGCACATTAGACCACAGGCACACAGGAGGGCTGAGGGCTTTTCAACCACGACAAAAGTAAACTGCTCATGTCGGACGGGGCTCACTGCTGGGCTGTGCGCAGCCTCACAGGGACTCTGCATCTTGCAGGCAAGGTCCTTGCATGGGGCATTCGGCCAGGGGACACAGGGAGCCCGGCTGCTGCTGATCTACACTTGGACTTGGCTTTATTGGCACCGCCAGCCACGGGAGGGCTAGTGGGGACTGCCATGCAGCAAGCAAGAAGGTGTGGGGACAGAGAGCCTAGGGGAGTTTGGGAAACCATCTAAAAGTTTGCCGTTTGGTATCAGAACCAAAGCAATGACTTCTCTTTGACTTTCCCTTTTTGTTAATTGGCTAAATGCAATCAAGCCTTCTAATGCATTTAATGTGTTGGGCTGCAATATGCTCAGAGAAAGGGAGAAAAGATATTTTAACTCTGGTTGAGCAGGATGCTTTGGTAAGACATAGCTGAAGCTGCACCCAGGAGCTGATACTCAAAGCCCCGCATCCCCCAGGGCTTACAAGAGACACCACTAATCTCATTACGACACTAGTAGTGTTGCAAATATGGAGGGCTTTGTGGTGAAATAAGGTGCACAACACAGACATTTGGGTTTTAAAAGGGCACATCTGAAGAACAGCTCCTCAGTGCAGTCCCTGAAAAGATGTCCCCAATCCCCATGAGCTGCCCGGCTCCATCACACCAGGGAGGTGATGGGGTGGGCACCACGGGCTGGGCTCTGCTCTGTAGCACAGTCTCATTTTAGCAATAAAGAACATTAGCTCCCACCTCTTAATTTCTGCTTAAGACTTCCCACAACAGTTTTAACAGGCTGGTGCAAATCAAACTCAGCAAAAGAAACAAGTGTTAATTCAGCCCTTCCCTAACATAACTCATGGCACTCAGCCTTGTAATGCCAACTGTGGGGCAGCCTGAGAAAGCCCTGACACCCACCCACACACCTCGGCAGTGTCCAGGACGGGGCTTGGAGATGCCAAGCAGCTCAGCCACCAAAACAAGCCCGGGCTGAGACACAGAGGAGGAGATGGCACCCGAGCAGTGCTTAGCATACCAGGGCCAACGGACTGGCCATGCCACCTCAGCAGCCTCCCATCCAAGGTGAGCCTCACTCCTCAAAGAGCAGCAGCAAAAAAAAATTAAATAAGCTGTCTTCAAAAAATAACCCCCGAGCCCAGCTTCACCCAACACCTCTGCTCTCCCTGCCAGCAGGGCTTTCGGTATGGGATTGCTGTCCTGGGCCCCTTCGTGGGGACAATGGGAGAGCACAGACCATGTCTTCGATGGTGCCCGCTCTCTTCTCTAAAGCCCTTTGAGATCTATACATGGAAGAATGATGAATGATTAATGTTTGAAAAGGAAAAAAAAATGGCCCAGCTGCAATAAAATTCATGCTATCTTCTGTTTTTCTCTTGCTTGTTTCTTTTCTTTAATGGAGTTGAGCCTTTTTTGCACCAATACTCATGCTAATAACTTTCAGCGGGCTACTCCTAAGCGAAAGACGGGAAATGAGTAACTGAGCTGCATTTAAAAAAAAGAGGAGGAAACCTTTGTATATTAATTCTCGTAGCTGTCAGAGATGAGGATTTAATAATGTTAGTAACTAAGCTACTCCATTATTTCCAAACACCTTGGAGGAGAATGTCTTAGTGGGAGATGAATTAGATAGTGTGACTATAACTGCCTTCTGAGTATTTTCAGAGCATAATCTATGGCTCATCACCACGTGCATTTCAAGTCCTTGCCCTTTATTCTCCAAATAACCTCCAACTGTAAATGTATTTACATGCCAGGCTCAGCTCCTTCTTTTAAGCATTTCCCACTCGCTGTTTAACCCTGGTTTGCAGATTTGCCTGGGTTCAGTTTTGGATGGGTGATAAGGATGGAAAGTTGTGGATTCAGGTCATCCAATAAATGACGGAACGAAGCAGAGAAGAAAAAACGTAGGCGGAATATGGGAGAGGTCTAATAGGCTGTGAAACGCTCTGCCAAAGGAAACGGCAGAAGTCCTGCTGCCTGCATCACTGAAAACCAGCCACGCTCGGGAACAGACTGTACCAAACAACTGTTGGAGATGGGAAAGGCAGCTTATTCGCCAACTTTTCCAGCCCTAATTCCAGTGATTTGGGGATGGTTGAGGCATGCTGGCCTTTGAGCTTGCCGACAGAGCTCCGCTGCTTTCAGACAGCTTTTACTATCCTCTCTAGATGCCTCTGCGGCAACATTTTAAAAGCCTGTTTCATTGGGCAGGTCTGTGTTGCATCGTTTTTGCACTCAATGAAAGACAATCAGACTTTCTATGTTTATTGGTCCTCTACCCCCAGCTCTCTGACTTTCAGAACCACTGGTGACATCTCAGAGGGCTGTAGCCCCTCAAAGTCAGGGACAGAGGCACCGAGGGCTGATGGCTGTTGTCTCTCACCACACCAGGCACTCACACCGGCCAGGGACTTGCCCCATACACACATCCAGAGCAGCTCCTTCCAAAACTCATCTCGGACTTACTCCTTTTTCAGTCAAAAAATCTGGGTACCAAAGACATTCAGCAGCTACCAACTATTTCCTGAGTTTCTAATTACCACTCGTTGCACAGAAACCTGCTCCATCTGCTCAAGGGTTCCCTTTTAGGGTGCACGGGCTCTGTCCTTTTTTGGTGCAAGTTTCTTTTTTTCTTTTTTTTTTTTTTGAGCTGCAGCATAAATGTTTGTTTCGAGAGCTGCAGCATCCATTAAACATCCCTCCTTCCCCATCGTGGCAAAGGTCTTGCTGCTAAGCAAAAGCTGTGGCTAATTGACAACAGCTCCTAAACTGAGATATAAAATAGTTGTGTCTGTCACTCATGCAAACAGCTGGCTTTGGCAACCCAACTGCTAAATAATGTAAAATGGTTCATTTTTCTGACTCTGGGAAGATCCTTTATGAAAGGAATGAAAGTCTCCGGTGCTACAGAGCCATGCTCTGATCATTCTTGCATCTTAAAAATCTAACATTGCCCATAAAATTCATAAGTAACATAAACCCTGTTCCTTCCACTACTCTCCAATCAGAAAAACTGGATTTAAATCACCTGCTGGCAGGTTTATTACAGGGCCCACAAGCAGATAAGGTCCTGTGCACCAGCCCTCTGCACTTAACAGGAAATAAATCTCTGCTTTGCCATCTGTTTTTGAAATGTTCACATACAAGCAAAACAAAAAAACCCCAAAGATATCTGCACCTCTGATTTAATCTTCTGAAGGATTTTATTTCTTGGGTAATGAGGATGACATTTCCCCTCTCTCTACCAGAAGTGCTTTTCCCCTCCAGGCCAACTTCCCCCAGAGCTCCCTTAGCCCATGACCAAACTCTCCCAACATTGTGTTTTTAGGGTACGTGTTACCCCTGTGCAGATAAATGGGCTTGAGATAGGGACAGCTGTTTGGCCAAAGGCACCATCTCCCACACCATCCAGTGGGCTGGTGCTGGTGGGAACACCATCTTTGGAGCCTCCCGAGCCCCTCAGCTTGGCCAGAATAAGGATTTTGGTTCCTGCTTCTCCATTTGACCCCAGTTTGAATTGCATTGGTGGGGTTTTTCCAGCGTTTTGTTCCATCCAGGGCAGCTTTGTGGCACTATCACTGATGTCAAGCTGCCTAACATGTGTGGTTTTACACCATCCCCTCCCCGTAACCATACCTCTGGTCCCTTCACAGTCTTTAACCCGAGGGCAGCACAATGCCCCGGGACAGGAGGATGTGGCCACGCAACAGCAGAGCCCTGAGCACCCTCTCTCCCAAGATTTAGCATCTTTGTCACTAGAAGTTCATCCTTCTGCCATTGCAGGTCTCCTCCTCCACTGTGGGGGAAGCAATGGGGCAGAGCGTCTCTCAAAGGCCAGTTGGTGCAGGCACACCGAGATCAGCAGAGCTGGTTTACACACAGTTTCCAATTAGTCTACTCAGCAGACAGCAGCCTCATGGAAACCCCTCTGCTCCTGGCTATCCCTCACCCCCTCAGGGCACCCCTTTGCTTCACCCCTGACTACCACCATCAAAAAAAAAAAAAAAAAAAAAAGTTAAAAATCAAATGCTACACTTCATTTTTCTCTCCTTGCCTGAAGTTGCGAGCGACAAGATAGGATGTAATCGCCACTTTTAAAATCATCTCCTATGACAGGCAAATTGATCAAGTGGGGAGGCTGGGCTGCTTTTGAACTTGAACAAACTGATTTTCCGTGAAAGATGGTGTTTACATTGCCTCTCAATAGCCTGCTGAAATATGCATACCTCTTGCCATTTCATCACCAAAATTTGGGAAGAAAGAACATTTTGGGGGGGGGGGGGGGAGGAAAAAAGAAAGTGTGCTCAAATCTGGAGCACATCATAAATTCATGAAGCTTTCTGAATACTTTCAGAAACAAACACGCTTACGTAAACAAAGAAAAGCTGAAAGTGTGCTGCAAGAGAATTTTTTTTTGATAGCGTGGAAGAAACGTTAATATTTACATTGCACCTGAGACTCAAGTCTATCGTGCAAGGTACCGCGCAAACAGCAAAGTCCTTCCACGTTGAATTTACCCACCGCAGACACTCCAAGCAGCGCTTGCATTACTTCCCATTGCAGCACTCTCTGTCATGGAGGGGAACGGAAATATCCAGGGAAAGCCAGACATCAAGCAATCCCTGTCCAGCCCTGTAAGTTATCTCAGAGGACCTCTTTGCTTGTAATTTCTGCCTGCCCATCCTCACGTGCAAACCTCTGAAATGCCAGCTGGAAAACTCCCGACAGCATGAAATCGAAGCATCTTCCACGACATCTAGAGCACCACATGGTAACTCACACTCCCCAGCCTCCGTGGCACTTAATGCAAGGATTTGACAGCCGAAGTTGGGAAAGCATCTCCATTACCACCACGTGCCAGCACATCAGCTGAGCCACTGACAGGGGTAAGCACTAATGCTATGCCAACAAATCAAGCCACCGCTTGTCATTAACAAACATTATATTTAGGTGGGGGGAGAAGGGGGAATCAAGTTCAGTGAATTTAATTTGCTGAGCTGATGGTATTTATTTCAGTGGGATGGCTCCTCATTCAGTGAGCTGCTTATTAAGGCCAGCAGATTTTAGTTTCCCTTGCTTCCTGCACGACGTAGGAGATTGCCACCTCCCCTTTGCTCCTTGGTCACACCTCCAAGACAGCACAGGTTTGCAGCCGCCTGCATAAGCAAGACACATTGCTCGGTGAAGCCACCTCTCCATCACGGCAAAACTCGTGCTTCATATCAGCATCAACGGCTGAAGTCTGAAGAGCAGCACCATGACTTGTCATAACCCAATGCTACGAGTAACAATACCCCCCACTTCCTCCACCTTTCAGCAAAGGGACCCTCCTGGGACAGCAGCCAGCACAGGTCTCCTGAGCAGCCTGGCTTCAAAGCACATTTCTGAGGAGCTATGGGAGAAGGGCAGGAGGGCCCCGACTCATTGTGGGGTCACCAGAGTAGAAATCTCCATCCCATGGGCACAAATGGCAAAACACTACATAGCCTAAAATGCTACATAGCCCAAATCCCTGCCATGCTTCGTGGTGCAGACTCCTCTCTCCAGGCTCTTTGAAACAAGGGAGTCCTTGCCCAGAGACGCTGTGCTCAGCAGACATCTGCCTGGGCTCAAAGTGACCAAATCCATGATGGCAAAACCATCACAACAGTTAAACAAATGGATGCCATCTCTGGCTCAGGAATGCATCCCTGATCCAAAAACTCCTTCCCAAGACACAAACTGTGTCCCCGTCTCGGTGACCCTCTGCTCTGACCTCCTACAGCTGCTCCTGGGTTCGTACCTTCCTTGCCATGCTAAGCTGCTTTAAACACAGAGATAACAGGGCTTGGAGTGAGAGTCTTAAGAGCGTCTATCATTCCCAGTAATAAAATACAGCAAATTAATTGCACTTTATTGATTTTTTTTTTTTTAAATGTAACTATTTTGGCATTCAAACCTCAAGAGACTCTATTGATCAGCCAGAGAGTCAGATGTCAACGAATGGAGCTTTGCGACCAAGCCTGACAAATTGAAGAAAATAATCAAAACCTGAAAACAGCGAGTGATATGGACTTCCCCATTTCAAATATACAAAGGGGGCGGCAGCATTGGTGAGAGGATATTTCTGAAGTGAAAAATGCTGCTCAGGGCAAGTCACACAGTTGCCTCCTGCATTCCCAGAGAGCCCAATGCTGGTCACAGCCGCGATGCATAAATCCAGAGCAGCTTTACTGACTTCAGAGGAGCTGCTCTGGATTTACACTGATGGGAAGTAAAATCAGAATATCTGAAATATATTGCTCTAATGGATGTTGGAGCAAGAGGCAGTATAATAATTTTAGACTTCTCCCCCCACCACACTATCCCCCAAATCACATCAGTTTGGACAGTCATTGCATAAAGTGTTGAGATCTGCGCTAATGGGGGGAAAATAACCTACATTTCAACAGTTTGTATGATCACATTCTGCAAATCTATTGTACAGTAGATAATAGAGGTCTTTCATTTTTGTTCCTGAAGAGCCTCTGCATAAAAAGTGCCTCCATATTATGTAGAGTGATACAGGGACACATAATAAAATAAGCATAATGTCTCTCCACCCACACCTCCCTGGAGCCAGAGCCTAAAAGCAATTTGCAGGTCTTTCCTCATGCACAGATCACGACAGCCCAAGTGCATCTTACAGGGGCTGAAGCAGTCAGTTTGTTCAATAAGCTTTGCACGCCTGGTCCCCGTGCTGCCATAATCCCCTCCGTCAGCCCCAGCCCCACGTTCCCACATCTGCTCCTGGGTGCACGGCGCTGCCCACGCACAAGGCAGGGGAGCGAGCTGGTGAGACAGCACCAGGCAGGAAAACAAAATATTCAGGTAATTCATCCAGGTCATTCACAGGATACCTATTCATATAACCTCGGAGACAGCTCCGCCGCCGGCGGCGAGGAAGGCGGCCAAAAACCCTGCCTAGATGCCAGCAACAAACGGGGGCCTGTTGCCAGCAAGAGACATCCTCGAGCTCGGCGTGAGCGGCCTTCGGCTGCCAAACACACACGCACACCCTCTGCTCGCGGCCGCACGCACGCCAGCAGCCGGGCCACCAGAGACCCGGGGACAGGAGAGTGATCTCTTAATTGGACTTTCACAAAGCTATTTAGGGGACCTGCCTGACAGGCGAACAAATGCCACCCGCTTTGAAGAGGCTGGAGGAACTCAGCCTGGTGCACCCCCAGTCCCCGAAACGCAGCCTGCCCAGAGCCAGCCCCGGCAAGGGGGAAGGGAGCAAAGGCACATAAATAGAGAAAAATGGCAAGTGCCCAACACGACCGTCTGCGTGAGCTGGGAGCTTTGCAGAGATGGCAGCACCGCGGCATGACTCATGCAGGTGTCTCTCCCGTCTGCAACAACCCGAACCAAGATGTGTTCCGTTAACCCCTGTAATCCAGAGGAGAAAGGTGACTTGGAGCACAGCGAGCTGCAGGAAGGTCAGCACAGCCCCGGAGGGAGGCGTTCCCGGGCACTGCCGCCACTCGCCTCTTTCGGAAGAGGTTTCCCCAGATCCCAAACACCCTCTCCACACAGAGATGTTGCTGTGGTCCACGCCAGGGGTGGGACAGGGCAGGGGCAGCGCTCTGCTACGAAAGCGAAGGGATGCTACAGCCTAGAGAGGAGAAAGAGGCGCAGGCTGGGGACAGATTCGTTATTCACAGCTTGAGCTGAAAGCGCACTGCGAGTTCCTAACGCACACATTGTGCAGGGAGGCATTCAGAGAGCAGGGGAGAGGGATGGGTACGATGGTAGGTTTGCAGCCACAAACTGTTTCAAAGTGGGTTTCCATATGTTTAAGCACTCAAGAGCGCTGGAAGAATTACACCCACAGCCCAATCTCACCATGGTAGCTACCCACACAGGAGGAGACGGGAGGGGGGAATATCAGAGAAAAGATTATCATTAACGTGTCAAAGCAATAAAAAAAAAAAATTAAAAAACCCAAGAAAACCTGCTTCTTTGCTGCTCTTAACTCTCTCCTCAGATAAAAGGAGAGCTTTACACAGTACAGGGCATCGCACTGGCAACGGACAGCCATCACTCCGCCCGGGCAGTACTGACCCACAGGCAGCTCATGCCCTGCGTCCCACACTTGGTGCCCCACTCCCCACGACCTGCACCCTGCTTTCTGTGCCCTGCACCCCACACTCTGCTCCCCAGTCCCCATGTCCTGCTCAACAGGATTTTCAAGTGCCCCCATGGCTGCACACACCCCAGGCAAAGGAGGGAGCCGGAGGGCAGGGGCAAGCAGTGCTTTTTAGGGTAAGCAGAGCAAGGACCCCCTTCTGTCTATCATGTGTGTGTGTCCCCAAGGCTGATGCCTCCTTCCTAGCAAACTGTTCCTGCTGTTCCTGTAGGGACCTTTCCTGAAACACTTCCCTACCACAACGCATTTCCCTGTGCCCTCCCCAGCAATGACAGCTGCTGCTACTACCCCTCCCATAGATCATCCCTTTTTCACCTAAAAATCCTTGCATTTAGGCATATTCCTAAAGCCTCAGTGAAGTTTCCCCAGTAGCCCAGGCTCCGCACTACGGCCAAACACCAGCACCGTCCCAAGCAGCAGCAAAGGCAAACGAATCACTGAGCAACTTCAGCACCGATGCACCTTAATTAATTTGCTTTTAACGACCCCTATTTATTAAGAACAACATCTGCCAGGGAGCTCACATGAGCAAGCGGAGGAAAACGTGCCAGGAGAGAACTCCTGCAAAAGACTTTCCCAGGGGCAGCAATTCAGCTCGCCAGCCTGGAGGTGAGCCTTTCCCCGGCAAGCACCCGCGACTGGGACCCAAAAGGCTGCTCCTGAGTTCAGCTGTGGGGGGTGGGGGGGGGAGATGGGGAGAAAAAGAAAAGAAAAGAAAAAAGAGCGCGAGATGCTCCAAGCCACGCTCTCCAAGCCCCAGGTGTGCTGCCTCGCAGCTGGCCGCAGTTAGGAAATCCCACCTTAGCTCACCTAAGGGCCTGATCCTGCTCCCCACCGGCCCATGGAAACCCACTCTCCTTAAAATTAAGTGCAGGAAAGGCAGCACAAGCATTATTTTTTAACTCCTGTACATCATTCATTCCCCACCCACCCACCCGAGGATATCCAGGAGCAGTGGGGAGAGCAGGGGGTCGGGAGTCCCGTGGGAAGCCCCAAGCCCCGCGACCCTTCCCCGGCCCCCAGCACTCCGGGAAACCCAAACTTTTCCTTTTTCCCCCCAGACCGGCAGCGATCCGCTGGCAGCGGCCGAAGCCGTGGGGCAGCCCCCCACGCAGCGGGCCGGGGAGCCCGCGACACGCGTGGGGAGGAGGTGGTGGGGGAACACGGGGAGGCGACTGTGGACGCGGCGGGGGGGGGGGGGGGGGGCTGCCGCGGTGGAGATGGATGGGGACAACTTTGTGCGCCCGAGAGCCGGGGATCTGCGCGCGTCCCATCCGCGGGCGCGCAGAGCAGCGCGGAGCGCCCGGGGGGGGGGGGTGTCGTGCGGGGGGGTGGGGGACAGACCCCGCCGCCCTCCGCGGCCACGTCGGTGGGAGAACTGGGAAGGGGGAAACATAAAACAATGAGTTCAAACAAAACAACAACAACCAAAAAAAACCAAAACAAAAACCACCACGGGGCCGGGGTCGCGGCGGCGGCGCTGGGGGTTACCTCGGCACAGGAGCAGCAGCGGCGCCAGGAGCAGCGCGGGGCCCCGGGAGAGCATCCTCTTTGTTCCATGCCCAGAAGTAGTCATGGTGCTGATTTATTTGGAGAGGGGCGGCTTAGCGGGGCGGGGGGGGAGGTAGGGGGGTGTGCTGGGGGTGTCGCGGCGGAACCGCTAACCACTCCCCCCGCGCCTGCCCGCTCCCCTCCGCTGCGCGGCTCCGTCCGCCCGCCCGTCCGGCGGCGGGGCCGGGCGCCCCGCGGACGGGGGGGGGGGGGTGTCCCCGCTCCCCGCCGGCCCCGCACTCACGGCCACCCCCGCCGCATCGCCGCCCCGGGGGGGCAGCGGGCGCCGCCCCCGCCTGCCGCCGCCGCGGCGGCGGCGGCAGCAGCAGCAGCAGCGCTCCCGCGGGGCAGCCGGGCGCTGTGCCGGGGGCTGCGGCGGCGCGGGCGGATGGACGGGCGGACGGACGAGCCGGGGCCGGACGGGGGCGGCGCCGCCGCCGGGCTCACCTGCGGGGGTGGGGGGGCCGGGACTCGGCGGGGCCGCCCCACAGGTGCCCTGCTGCGCCCCCCGGGGGGTGGGGGGGGGGCACCACGCGGCTCTCCGGAGCCCGAGCGGGGCTAGCGAGCACGGGGGGGGGGGGGGGCGGGGCACAGGAGCCCCGTGTGCCCTTTTCTGCAGGACCGCCACCCCACCGCCCACCTTGCTGGCGGCCCGGAGAAGTTTCTCAGCCCCGGTGGGCTGGGGCCCGCCCGAGACCGGGCCGGCAGCCCCGAGCGGTCGGCGGCGGGGGGGCGGGGAGGGTTTCCCTCAGCGGGCGCGGAGCGGCGGGAAGAGCACGGCTCCCCCCTCGCGGCCGCCGCCGTCACTGCGCGGGGCGCGGAGCCGCCGGGCGCGGGGGGTGCGCGCGCCGCGCGGTGTGCGAAGAGGCGGGCGGGGGCGCGTGGGGGCTGGCAGAGAGGGCGCGGCGGCAGGCGCGCGCGGAAGCAGATGGCCAAGGGGGCGCGGCGGGCGGCTCGCGAGGAGCCCCGGCCAAAGGGGAGCGGGGGAGCGTCTGCCGAGGGGCGCCCGGGGAGGCGCGCGCGGGGCTGCGCGCGCGCCGTTGCGCAGACGCCGGAGGGCGGCAGCGGCCGCAGGGGCGAGGTGGGCGCCGGCAGCCGCGGCGCGTTGATTGCGGGGCCGAGCGCTGGCCGCCTTCTGCGGAGCTCTGCCCTTGAACCCTGAAATACCCCACCGCGGGAACCTATATTTCACTGAAAATAAACTCGGCCTTTAAGAGCTGGGAGCTGTTACTGCGGTCGCAGTAAAAGCAGCGAGGTAGGAAAAGAAAAGGAGAGGAAAAACTGAAAAAACAAAAAAAACCCCATCCCCTTGGGTTCTTTCCCAGTTTTGCAAACATGATTCCGAGTTTGTTTTTTTTCCCCCCCCCTCCCTGCATAAACAAGCCTTTATGTAGTACTTGCTGTAATCTTGTTTGCCTCCATAACCGCTCCTATGAATGTCATAAAAAATTTAAGTTTAATATTTTACCGCTCCGCACAAACAGAAACGTGAATAAACGCTTATCTCCCGTGTAGGGAAATGTCATATGGTGGCATGAGAAATCAAACAGAAATCGAACTTGGGCTGAAGAAACTGGGTCCACACAGGTGGGGGGGGGGGGGGACACACCAACAGACAAGAGAACCCAAAGATTTAGTTTTCTTCTAATAAATAAATCCTCTAAGAAGATAAAACTAATAAATAAAAAGCTGCAGTAATAAAGATCATCTTGCCGTCTGCTCTTGGTACTTGATATAATAAAATACAACAGGAACATTTAGCTGCTAGTGGAGACTTAGTGATCCAAAATAAGTTAATTATCTACTTCAGGCGTCCCTGTTTCTTTGGGGGGGGGGGAATACTGGGTTTGCTGCGGGCAGCCAGGCGGAGGTACGCACACCCTGACCTCGGCGTGAGCACCAGCGATGGCAAAGAGCACCCGAAAGCCGTCCGTTGGCGCACGCCGGGCCAGCGCCTTCTCCTGCCCGCCTCGTCTCACCTGCGAGTCCTGTGCGCAGCCGAGGGCCTCGACCGCAACCTCACCTGTACGGCAGCACCGCAGAGACTTCATTGCTACACGTTCTGAAGTGGGGTTTTATAACCGACTTCGGAATGAAAATCCGAAGTGAGAAATTTTGCTGACTGAAGAAGGGCTGACGAGGAACCGAGCCTGCTTACATAGGTCTAGGTGCATCGGCCGAGAGGCGCTCAGCCCCGCTCCTGCTAGCTGCGTATAGGACTGGTCTGGTTAATGCCTTCCCAAACTTGTGCTTAAGATGAATAGTAAAGCTGTACTGATTCATCGTGTACCTCTCTCAGCCAAATAACACAGTAAAATCTTCTCCCCCCTCTACAAGCTGCTTTAATGCTTATATTGTCTTCTAATGAAGGCTAATATCATTCAGGTTAAAATGAAGTGGAAACAGGTGATGTCTACAGATTGTAAGAGGGTTGCTCTGGCATTGCCCTCTCTCCTCTTCCTGCAGGTTAGCTTGTTTGTGTTGCAAGAAACAAACCATAACAAAATAAAATGCAAACAATAATAAACCGTATTGAAGGTTTTGCCACTGAACGCTAGGGACTGTGTACAAATAAACAGGTGAAAATAGAAGTTATCACAGAGAAAGGGTGTCAGAATTAGAGATTTTCCAGCACAGAAAGCACCTTGCGGGGTGAGCCCGCGGCAGCGGAGTTGCTCCCCTAATAGGGGCTATTGGGGATTGCTGCAGGCATTTCAGTGCGGGGGGGGGAAGCAAACCCCTTGGAAAATCCAGCTGATCACTAACTATAGGGGCAACTGGGATTTATCTCCCTCGTTGAGTTTAAAAGAGGAGGTGTGAGAAAACAGAAGGGGATTATTGGGGATAAAAAAAGCGTAAGGAATAATTGCAGATGAATCAACAAAATAAATAGCTACAGCTGATGAAGCACAGCTTCCTCATCAAAGCATCAGCACAATAAATGCTCATTGAGTTTGCACAATTCATTGGAGCTTCTGGTTTCTGTATCAGCCGCTGAGCCGTTTCCAAGCTCCTTAGCCAGCTTACAGCATGGCTTGTCTTTTCCTATCTTCTTCTGGTGCAAGAGCAGCAAAAGCTAAGTGAGGAGATGCCGCCAAGACAGCCCAGCCGCCCAGAGCCTGTTGGTACCATAATCTGGGTCTCCCATATGTGATCCTCAAAATAATTCTTTTCCCAAAGGAGATTTTCTTTTAAGTTATTCCGGTAGGATGTTGCTATAGTTTCTTTGTGCCGGCATGATTTTGCACACAGAGGCAACCTGTGTTATGAAAGACTTGAAAGACTTTGCAGCATTACGGAAAGCTGTTGGTTTTTTACATCACTCAAATGTCAAAAACCTGAAGGTTTCAGGAGCGCCCCTAGGTAAACAGCAAGGATGAGAATTTTAAAGATGTCTTAGCATATTAGGAGGCAAAAACCCAACTGGGAGTTAGGGGGGGTTGGTAACGGAGGCCAGATCCTGAGCTGTGTTTAGTGACTTATTTCCTGGAGGGAATACGGACCCTGAATACCTCCGGGGCTCTGCGTGGCACACAGGGGACTGCAGAAATGCCATCGCTTGGGCTAAATCTGACTCACACGGTCACCACATACTCAAAGCAGAGTGAAAGAGAAACTCCTTTTTGGAAGGGCCGGGGGTCCCTCCCTCTCGCCACCGGGCAGCGGGACGTCCCCATCCTGCCCCGTCTCATCCGAGCGCCCGGCACAGCGGCACTGCCACCCTCCTGGGGTGAAACCCTTGGGTGACACGGGTGACACCGGCTGCAGGCTGGAGAGCCCAGCCGGCGGCTGTTCGCATTTGGACTTGAGAGCAGGGGAGGGAGGCTCTGCAGCAAAGGATCTGCAAAATTACCATCAGAATCCGAGCGATATCTGATGGGGGGGGGGCAGGAGTTGAGTATTTTCTTGTCCCAGCTTTTCCTCCACGAGTGTTTAATGACGATGGGAAAGACTTAAATGTAATTACCCTTTGAGGTGTGCTACAGTATTTGAAAGCTCCCCATAGCTTTTATCACTTTGTACCCTTGTGGCCAAGCTCATTAGATCAGCATTTATAATAAAAGTCTGCCAGACCTAAAAACAGTTAGGTGATTCCTAGCCCGATTTGTCCTAAAACTGCTGGTTTGGGGGATCACTAAAGCAGCTTGTGAACCCAGGTCAAACTCTGCAAACAGTTTGGGCTGAGGGAAGAAAATGGTAACATCTAAATATTTTTGGTGCTTTGAAATAGAAATATTTTTATTTTGTACGAGCAGCCTTTGGAAACCGACCTTAGTTACTTATTGAGTTTTAAGTACAAAGGAGGAGATTATAGGAAAGCAAAACACTCTTCCCAGCTGGGCAAGCCTTGACCTGCAGCGTGCTGTGAAATCAAAGGGGCTGCATTCGTCAAGGCACCAGGTGCCTCTAAAACAAGGAAACCTGTGAGCAGGTCTGGAAAAAGGCAATGAAACCAAGTCCTGTCTGCTGCGTGGGGAGCATCGGCACCACAACCTGTGGTAAAGTCCCCTGGAAGCCGATGAGCCCGGCTCTGTGGCTGTGCCCAGGGGACTGCCCTGACGGACAGGACAAGATTGGGAAGAAACTGCTATTTTAGCTCATGGATTTGCCACTGCTGAAAGCTGCTGGCCACTGCCCGACGGGTGGGAAGAGGCTTTGACAGGACCGAGATGAAAGCTGCTCCTTTTTTAACATTTCCTCCTTTAAGTGAACAGAGCTTGTTAACAAACTAGAGCGCCTTGTCCTATAGCTCGTATGGGGCTTGAGATTTAACGCTGGGAGAGAAACCTCAGCAATGAAGAGAACCAAAACTCGGTCCCCGTGGATGTCCCCCGAGCCCTGCGGACGTGACAGCGAGGAGCGTGGCACGCTCAGGCTCCAGCACCCCGCAAGAGCCCGGCACCACGTTACTCAGCAAGCGGGTGGAAACATGAAATGCTGCTGCAGGAGCCGCCAGCCTGCTCAACCTCGGCTATTAATCGGCACCAACTGGAAGCTGCAAATCAGTCAGCCGGTTTCCTTGCAAGAAGCCACCCGAGTGCTGCATGCAGAGAGCGGATAGCCAGAAACTCTGCCAGTGGTGCCATCTGGCCTCCTTAGAAAGCCTGGTTCATTTAGAGCATCGTTAAGGCATGCTGTCCCATCAGACCATGTCTGCTGACTGCTTGCTTGCAAGTTGCAAGAAAGAGTGTTAGCTCCAGGTCAGAGAAAGCCCAGATTTTGCAAAAATATAATTGCATCCATTTTGCAATGTTGGAAAACACCGGGGTAATGAATCCTCGGTCTGTAGGACTGAGGCTGGTGCGTCACTGGTGGCTGCTGATGTGGAAGTTACTGCCAGCAGCCCAGCCTTGGGTTGTTATGCCCTGTGCCTGCTCCATAGGTTGTTATACTCTACCTCCAGCCGACGAGCAGAGAAATCATCACGGTCCCCATTTTACAGGCAGGAAAGCACATCGGCACTGCTATTTAGGGTTACTTTGACAAAATCCAAGCCCCGTGAGCTGTCCTTCCCCCTCTGTAGGAACTTCACCACCTGCACGACAGCTTGCAGCATGGCACCCCTGATACACGAAATGGGGTCCTCTGGGCATCTGCCCCTCTCCGGTCCCTGGCATCAGCCACAGGGGGAGAAACCAAAGGGCCAAGTCAGGAAGAAGGAGCTGCTGTTCTCCTGGCAGCGTGGGGCCGGCGTGAGTCACGGAGGTAAGTGATTCACCCAGCATCATGCAGGGAACCTGTGAGCAAGGCAGGAACTGAATCAGGGGTTGGGTTTTTTTTGCTTTTAATCATCTTCTCTCTCTCATTATCCTTAAAACCTCATCCCAGAGGTGGAGGGGGCTTTGCTCACTGGAAGGGAGCGGGTTGATCACTCCCAGGAGGAAAAGCACAGAGAAGTGGGAATTGTGGTGCCCTGCTACAGCCGAGCACCTGCAGAGACTAAAAGGTGATGAATTGCTGTAATTTCTGCTCCCTCCTTTACCTGCATTTAATTAAATTGGTTTAAGACAGGTCTGAGCAGCAGACTGATTTCTCTCTGTGTAATTTAAAACACCTGTATGGGGGGGTAGGCAGGGTGGGGGATGCTTGGCAAAACCCATATGCATGTGCCAGGTTGAAATGCTCTGTGTCTGGCAGCTGCCTGCAGCTGCGAGCGACCAGCTGAGACCCCCCCAAAGGAGATGGGGCTTGGGCACCTCGTCCCCAGCCCCATCACGATGCCTCCTCTCTTCCTCTGGTCGAGGAAGCACCGGAGAGGGTCAAGGCAGGATCAGACCCAGAGAAACAGCTTATTTATTTATGGCAAGGAAGCGGCTTTGCTCCTGCAGCTCTGGGAGCTGGGGAGGGAGCGCAGGAGGGTTTCCAGTGTGGCCGGGGGCCAGGAGGGTGCCGGGGGGGAGCGGGACTGGGGGTGATCACACACCCCAGGTAGTGGGTAGCGCTAAAGGTCCGGGGGACGCGTGTTCACCCTCCCTCGGGCTGCAGCCAGAGAGGCTCAAAGGATGGTGCGTGAAACCCCCCCCCTCCACCGAGCCAAGCTCACACAGTCACGGGGAGCTTGCAAGAGCCTGGGAGCCGCTCAGCCCTGGGGAAAAACAGAACAAAACCCCTAAAAATATAAACAGAAGGAGAGCGCACACTGTGTGCGTGCGTTGTGCTTCTCCCAGCAGCCGGGGGCTCTCGCAAGCTCACACAGCTGCAGAGGGTTTCAGTGCTGCCCTTGGGCCAGGCTGCACCAGCCCAGCTCACACCCCAACCTTCCCAAAATGCCCAAAACCATCCCCCAGCGCTGTTCCCTGATGCCCAGAGACACTGCTGTGCGAGGACAGGCTTGCCCAGAAACCTACTGCTGCTGAAGGATTTTGCCCAGTTGCTGTCGCTGGACTGGGAGCAGCTTGGCGTGAAGCAGGGAGGCAGGCAGCCCGCAGCGCTCTCTTCCAGCACTTGCTCAACAAAAGGACCAAGTTCGTATTTGGATGCTGTGAGCACAGGAGCAAGAGTCTCAGCGAGCTGATGTGACAGACCAGGGCAGGAAGGAGGAAAAATGAAGTGGAACGAGTTAATCTCAGCTGAGGGCAGATGCTCCACCCCTGATGTCTGCCCGCTAGGAAGGCATTTTTCAAGGCACTGACACAATTCCCCAGAAGAGCAGCCCTGGGTTTTGGATGCAGAGGTCAGAGGCAGGGTCAGGTCAGGGGAAAGGCCTGATCCGGTTCCCATTTCCATCAGCAGAAGTTTCACCACTGACCTCAGGAGAAGCAGGACTGGGACCCACCTCTGTACTTCAGACCCTGGGGGGACAGACAGATTACTGGTGGTGGACGTGCAAATATTTTACAAGAAATGCTGCATACGCCAGCTCGAGATGCAGTTTGCTGGACATGGTCCCTTCGTGGGACACGCAGTCAGCGGCACAGCGTGTGCTGGCAGCAATTTGCAATACACTTCTTCGGGCGGTACAGGCTTTTCTAAGCATGTGATCTACTTCTCGCAAGCCAACTTAATATCTTTAGGAAAACAACAGGAGCCCAAGGCCTGTTGGAAATTCATATCATAAAGCATCCTTTGATTATTCTTTCTTTAGTTTTCCTAATAGCCAGTCATAAAAAACATTCTTTAAGGAAATAATTGTGTACAAAGAAAATCAGTTTTATGCCACGTAGATGCTCTTATTTGCATAATTATGAGGAATCTGATTTTATCTCTTCGCTTTGTCAAAATAAAGAGAAATGATCTCGTACCATGTTTTGGTTGCCTCATTTTCTGATGCCTTTGAACGGATCAAAACACCCAGCCCCGTAGCTCTGGTGAATACAGGGCCTGTGGCTGGTCCATCAGCTGGCTTTCATTTATCGCTTGCGACCGTGACCGGGTTGCAAAGACAAGCTCCAATTCTGCCCTTTCTGAGAAACCTTCTGCTCTCCTCCCAGCAGCCACCAAACTCCAGACTGCAGGGATGTCTCAGCTCTCCTGCTCAGAGCTGTGCTGCCTGGAAATGTTACGGAGAGATCTTCGTTAATGGTTTCGGGTCCGTCCGAACCTGCGAAGGCAGCATCAACCTGAGCGGAGATGCTTGGGCAGGTGCCATTCAGGCTTCCTCCGGACTCAGCCTGGGCACCCACACCTCCTTTGAGTTTTCCCTGCAAAGCAGTGATGTTTAAAAGCGGGGGGACAATGTACCCCGTTGCAGGGCACAGGGCAAACACTGTGGGCAAGGGGACAGGAGGGACACAGCCATGGCTGGAGGAGCCGCCCTGGGAGGAGGATGAGGAGAGCTCAGCCCCCGACACCACGTGCAGTTGGGACCAGCGGATGCTCCCGCGCCTGCACTCCTCAAGCAGTCAAGACCTGGTGTTCCATGGGAAACAACCCAAAAAAGTGAGCGTTTTCCATGGAGGTCACAGCTGGGAAAGTTCTCAGGTAGCTTTGTCACTGAAGAGTTGCTAAAAACAGGAGTCACACAAAGCAACATGCCTGCCGACTCATTAAAATAGTCTTTGTGCTCCAGAAATGCATATGAAAGATGCACACAGGACCTGTCATTCTTACAGATTTCTTCTCTTATGTTCGCTCATTCTCAGCTAAACTAAGAAATGCCTGAAGCCGTCAAAGGGGCTGTTTCAAAGGCAGCCTGGAGACAGAAAGGGAGCAAGCCAGCGCCTGGAAAGCCTCGCTAATCAAGGGGGGGGGATCCGCCTGGTTTCCTCCCTCTCTGAGCGCGGCTCGTGCTTTGGCTTTGAAGACCTGTCATCTGTGATGCTGCTTTACTTCAACATTTATAATGAGAAATTTTTGCCTAGAATATATATTTTCTATTTTTTTTTTTTTAAATCAGTCCACCCACTCTTCGCCTCTCAGCACAGCTCTAGGATCTCTGAGCAGGAGCATTTCAGAGTCTTAAATAAAACGTAGGGGAGGTGGCCCCAGTGCCAGGATCATCCCCACCCCAGGCCATCATCTGTATAAACAGAGAGTTGTTTTCATAACGCAAATGCCAAGCAGGCTGTATCTAACACTGGGATCTTTAGAAATTCAGGTCTCTCTAATAAAAAGGAGAGACTTTTGCCCTCAGGAACACTACAAAAATTAAAGGTTATTATGACTGTAACTACTTGAATCAAATGCGAAGCCATGTGTCACACAGCCCTTTTGCAATTTTAGCAGCTTATTACAAGCCTGTTTACATCTGTCCCTGCCTGATTTAAGCCCAGCAGGAATAAAACTAATATAAAGTGAGCAAAGTGAATTAGGAGCAGAGATGCTCTTAACACAACTTGTCCGAGCACAGCCCTCTCTTGGCACCGGGCAGATGGCTCCTGCTGGTGTTTGGTGGGTCAAAGCCCAGCAGATACCAGGGGAAGGCCCAAAGGCACAAACCCAGACACATCCCAGCCCCAGCACTTGTTCGTTTGTGCCCGGTGTCTCCTCTACCATACAGGCAGGGGCCATCCCATTGCACAGCAGAGGTGCCCCTGCATCCCTCAGACCAGCAAAGCCCCTCAGGCTCTCCCAGCTGCAAGCAAGGGGTCAGGTCAGGGCATAGAGAATGGAGAGAAAAACACCCTCAGGATGCGCTTGAAGTAAAAGCACGTTTCTGCAGCAGCCCCAGATGCAGACGTTAACTGCAGGTGTGTTCATTAAGCCGAACAATGCCTTTGGATGATATTTGAAGAGCTGATGTAGCTGCTTGTGGCGTGAAAGGCAGAGGTGTGAATTTTCTCCCGTTCTGTGCCGTTGGCGTCTTTAATCTCAACCCGCTCAGAGAGCTGAGCACTGACACCGTCCGTGTCCCAGCTGGCAAACACGGCTAATTAGAGACAGTGCCGAGAGACAGCGCGGCATCAAAGCGGGTTTGCGGAGCAAAACGTGACTGTGGGTGCGCTCTCTGCGGTGGGGGATTTGTCTTTCCGATAGGACAAGTCACTCCTCTCCCCCTTTCTACATGAAAGAAGGTCACTGGCTGAAATTTTAAGAGATTGCATTAATAGATCACTAAACTCATCTGGCTGTCAGGGATGGGTTTGGTAGACAACATTTTGCAGGGAAGAAGTACGGATTTGGGCTGGCGCACAGCTTCATCAACCCATTGCGCTTGCCGTCACAGCAGTGTTTTATGAATTACTTACAGGTAGTTGTAGTCTCTGGGCTGGTTTAATATTTTATCATGTTTTCATTGGTCAGATGCAGGACAAGATCCTAGAGAAATCAAAGTCCAGGGCTGAGTGCTGTTAATGCCACTACTTAAGTTCGCTAAGGAGCCACAACTGTGCTGCTCATCCCTCTGATTTAGATGTGATGCACATGATGTGCAGGAGGAATTTTCAGACCAAATAATTCCTCCTGCCCATATTAGCTTCTGGGAGAGGTTGCAGCAAATCCACTGGACCATATGAGCCAAGAGCTTCTGCTAAGCAGCTACTTAACAGGAACAGATCCAAGAGCTGCATGGCAAAAGGGAAGTAAGGCAAAAAAAGAAAGGTCAGTTTTTCACAGCAAAAGCAGCCCTGCTCTGCAGGGCTGAATGCCTCCAAAACCGTCCTTCTACAGGAGCAGCCCAAACTGAAGTCTTCAGCTGCCCAAAGCCTCCCACCACCCTTCACCCAAGGGGGATGGCTCAGCTCTTGCTGGGCTTTCCTCTCTTTCAGTAGCACAGTTTTACCTTTTAGCTTTCATCAGAGCATGGCACCGTTGTGGTTATCCCTTGGAGCACTGGCCAGATTGGATCTAGATGATCTTTCAACATCCCTTCCACCCCAAACCACTCTATGATTGTATAACGTGGGTTGTTGCTGCAAACCCCACAGAAACTGGGACTTGAAATCCTTTTTGCAAGGACTTTTCCCCAGGAGCCTCTCTGGACTAACACCACGCTGGCCTCACCTATGGGTCTAACCTTACTGAGCTAGCGCCTCAGGAGGGGTCATTCTAAGACCAGAAGAGCTCAGCTGATGAGGCACTTCCCTCTGCAGTCGATATCTGATAAAAATTTAAGAACGGCCCATCGCAGCAAGGACTGCTGCTCCTGGTTTCAACAGCTCTCGTCACCTGCCCAGCAGCTCTTTCCCTGCGTGGCAGAGGTAGCACAGCAGGATGTGCTGCTCAAGTATTTTTGCAAGGTGTCTTAAAACCAAATTTCTCTGGAATTCAGAGGAGATAAACAGACATTAGGCCAGAGCCAACCTCCCTCCTGGCAGCTCAGGTGGCACGTTTTATTCTACAGGACAAGGACTTGGACGGGGGCCAGTGGCCCCGCTCGGCTGCTGATGGTGTCTTGTTAAGCCAGGGCAACCCAGGTGCCTGGACTGCGCATTTCTGAATAGCCAAGAGCAAAACGATTGATTTTTGTTTCTACTTTAATAAATGAGTGGGAAATTTCCACTACTTGGATCAGGAGATGCTCTGAATATTTATGTTATTGTTCACCAATTGGAAAAAAAAGAAAAAAAGTAGTGCTATAAACGAACATATTTGGTGACCCAATTTGAGTGGCTCATTACAATTAGATCAAGCTAATTGCCAGTCTTGTATTTCATTTGGCAACTTGTTAAGCTAATTGAACAAAATAAAACTAATGAACAATTATAATGAAGTTTATAATTAGACCATTGGAAAAAACTCAGTGTGAGAATATTTAAGGCATAATGAATGTTCGGGAGGTTTGGGGTGGGGGGAACAGGAGGTGTCAGTAAATCATGCCACTCTCTCCCACCAAACTGCTTCTTCCTAGGAGATTAAGTTCTTGGCATATTACCTATTCCCAAATTATGTCAACCTGGCATTTTCTTAATTATTAATTACATTAATGCCTTTAACGTACATACATGGCATTTAACAGTGATCCTAAATTCCAGAATTAGCCTGTTAGTGAGGCAGCTCAGAGTTGGACATTGTGTTATAGCTGTCCCCAACTCCATCTTTACAATACAAATCAAAGCCTCTATTAAGGACAGGTTTATAATGCTAAAAGTGAAAAACAAGCATGTGGTGCCAACAGAGGAGTTCACAAAAACCCGACAAGCTGATCTGTCAT
Organism: Haliaeetus albicilla; assembly: GCF_947461875.1. Taxonomy (NCBI): domain Eukaryota; kingdom Metazoa; phylum Chordata; class Aves; order Accipitriformes; family Accipitridae; genus Haliaeetus; species Haliaeetus albicilla. The sequence continues at coordinate 32,317,513 of NC_091492.1, read as the reverse complement.
GTCAACACACAAACCTGCCTTTCCAGTTCAGGAACCAGGGAGGCAGAAATGGGGAAGAACAGAAAGAGCAATGCTCTCTGTGTGATTAGAGCCATTTTTTAAAAATAGAGTTATTTTCGTCGCATTCAATTCCTCCATAGATTTGAATAAACCCATTCCAGCTTCCTTTCACCCCCTGCTGCTGAAGCACAGAAAATTAAATACCATGATAAGACACAGAGAGTGACCTTTCAGAGTTTCAATTTACAGGGTCAAGCAGGTACCCACTGAAACCTAATAGAATTGTCACATCAGACTCCACGCAGCTCAAAAACTTCTTTTCCTCCAGTTTGTACATGAATGTAATTATTTCATATAGAACTCAGCAGGAGCCGAGGCTTTGCATCAGGGAATAAAGGCAGAAACTCTTAAGCTAGGGTGGAAACGTGTTCAACCTTTTCTTAGATGTCTAGAGGTTTCCAGTACTTCTTGCACTCTGAAATCAAGTACCAGTTCTCAGCAGGAGCCCATGGTGCCAAGCACCATAAATGCACAGGGCAGGGATGAAGCACATGCGGTCCAGATAACCAAAGTGAGGGAGACAAGAAGAATCATCACCAGAGAAATTAAATGGTGTGACACTGATCACACTCGCTGTCTGTAACCACTGTAACCCCAACCCAGAGCCCTGGTGACAATAACTTTCTGCTTCCCATTAACACAGCTACTTTACTTTACTTTCCCAAAGATTAAGGTAATAAACTGATTCAGGAAAAATAGAGTTTTATTTTTATGAGCTATTGAAATCTCTATTCCCCCCTCCCCAGTTTTAATTCCAGCTGCATTAGGAGAAAAATCTCTGGGTTTGCAGCCATGTCTCAATATTTTTATGCCATCAGAACCAGCTGTCATCTTCTCAATCTAATTACAGGTTTCACCAGGGGAGTGATAACATCCTGGTATCAGCGCAGGTTTGTAAGCTGTCTTTGGCACTCTCCATGTTTCATCACCTTACCATCAGCCTTGTTTTGGGTTTTTTTCTGCAGGTGTCTTTTCATCTGCCATCCTGGAACTGCTGGCACAAACACACTGGGGCCAGGGCTGCCCTGCCTTTGGCTTGCGCTGCTCGGAGCGGGGTCCGGTCCAGTCCAGCACAGGCAGGGCGAAGGCGCAGAGTGCCACAGCCACCCCCCGCCCCGCATCCCTCTCCATAGAGATGCAGAGTTTATTGCTGCTGCATCACCTGTGAACTTGCCATCTCTTCCTTATGCTGGCACCTGGAAACCTGGGGAGGCCCCGCGCTGCACAGACACACAGGAGGAGACAGCCGGTGCCTCCGAGACAGTACTACCTTACCCAAACCAGGTGGAGGAAGGACGCACATATCGTCAGCCTCCGTGTACAGCCACGGCACAGAGACAGAGCAACCAGCAGAGTCACCTGGAGGGGGGATGAGGCGAGCTCTCCCTGTGGCACCCAGAGCATCGTCCCTCACCCTGGGCAGGACAGCCATGCTCTGCCTCCGAACCCCAGCAGCCACAGGGCTGCCACCCAGCAGCATACATACCCCCAGGGGTTACGGACGTGGATTATTCTCATTGCACCAGCCCTGGCAATACCTGTATTTTTTGCCCATTGCTTGAAATTAAAGAGAGATCCCTCTGCGTGCTTTCCCTGTTAGGCAAAGCGCCTGGGCAAAAGCAATCGGGGCTTTTTCTCCCCTACCCCGACAGCCCCAGCCATCCACCAGAGGAATTTAATAATGCCTTTCACCAACACTTGTACTGAGGACAGCAGGCTGACAGGCTGATCTCTCTCACTGCCTCCTCCCAACTACTTCATCACTTGGTAACAACGATGAGGGCCCCCCATGTGCTAAAAGCTCACACACACGTGCAGGGGTTTATATAGGCTTGTGCTGCTCTGGGCATTTCCTTCCTAATTCCCCCCGCCCCCGCACGCTCACACCTTCTAGTAATAAAATGGTTCAGGAAACAGGAGCAAACCCTGAAGTGAAGCGTGAAATAGGCTCCATGATTCCAAATAGCCAGGTCCATTTAAAGCCTTGCTTGGCATTTGCATTATAAGGACAAATCCTGTACAAGAATCTCTCTTCAAGCATTATACTCTTGCATTAATTCATGAAGTGTCATGTATCTAGCATATTTTATTATACATGAGAACTAGGCAAATTAAAATTCTCAGTTGAGTATCATGTTTGCACACTCAAGGCCACCTTCTTAGGCCCCATCAAGGCTTAGAAGTCACACCTGTTTAAACTCAGCTCACCTTTTAAACCAAGTTAGTTAAACTAGCACAAATTCTCATAGTTTTCTTCAGGCAATTTATTTCAGTTTAGCTTTAACCTCTTCATAGCTAATATAAGCTGAAGAGAAATACATCTGGTTTAAAGGGAAATAAACATGCTGCCAGAGAAGTTAATTACAATTGAGTGCTCAGGAGTGTAGCCACCCACTTGAACTGCCACAGTCTGTGCCTGTCCCAGTCCCATCATCCAGGTGCCCACAGGACCAGCTGCACCAGGTAAGTCCCATCAGTTTAAAATCCACTGCAAAGGAAGGAAACACAACCTCACATGTCAGTGAGCTCCTAAAAAACACCTTTTCCTGGGCAACAACAGATGCTGCAGGCACAGGCAGAGATCATGAGAGGTAACAGCATTATGAACAGACTGGGACTCTCCTCCTCTGGCTGCTCTAGAGAGAAGAGCCTGAAATAAACTCTGATTTTTAGAAAGGGAAAAAGCCCGTCATCCTAAGCTGGGGCTTAATTAAAATTAGGCTGTTTGAACACAACCCTACAGCTCTTGTCCCCATTAAAGAAGAATTTATCGCTATCTCACTTAAGACTAGGTTTTGCATATAATTTCCAAAACGTACTTTTCAAAGTACCAAAGCCAAACTGAACAGGCATCTCCTAGGAATGGGCATTCAGCTACAGGCTCCCAAACATCACAGCATCCAAGGACTGCAGAGTGAGGAGCATCGCCGTGACCTCCTCCAGCTTCGCTTTCTTCTGCCCCAGACATACACATCCCCATGCATCCACTCTCAAACCTTCACATTGCTACTGATTTCAGCTCTCCTCTTGACCAGCTCTTAGTGCCCAGCTTAGAGCTTGCTCTTATAAAACAGAGCCCTCCTTCAAAGGGTGGTGTTTGAGCCACTTTCCGTAATACCGCATCCGGGGCTTTGGAGAACAATGTAATATAACAAAGCCAATGCAAACCATACAATGAGAAGAAATACTCTCCTATTCCTTGGCAAAAACACAGGCTGTAGATCAATAAGCTAGAAGTGTTAAAAACAATCTCTTTGTAAAACTAAAACAGAAAACACACAGGAATATACCCACCAGTGGGACTGTTACCCTGCAACAACCAGTTCTTAACTTCCCTCTTCTGTAGTGATTTAAAGGAACAAAACTGAAAAAGGGAATTTTTTTTTTTGAGCAGACTCCTCATTAGTGATGTGAACCTCTACATGTATACTTTAATATACTATTGTAAACTAATCAACAAACCTGGAGATGATGGTTTTTTCCCAAGGGACATTATTCTTTCAGCTGGAATCTCAGGCTGAATGCTGATAAGCCTCTTGAACTTTGCAAAACCACTTGTCAAAAGTAGTAAGATGAGAATTTGTTAAGGTCTTCTAATTAAGAAGTACAAGGTCCAATTAAGCTTTCACTAATGTGCTACATAACCCCATTAAACAATGGCATGCCAAGGATTTCCCCCCCCCCCAACACTGTTTTATCACTTAAGTTCATCTCCAACCGGTGGTTTGGAAGAATTTCTCTGGCCATGAGAAGCAATGATGAGGAATTGTGTGGACAGCTGCAGCCTGCTACATTAATACTTTGGGACATCTTATTGTTCTGCAACTGAAATTGTTCTGAGACACTCTTTGACTCACTAATAGCATTTCAGAGACTGCTTCCCTCTCCTTTGCATAACATAGTCACTCCCACTTTGCACACAGATCATGTAGAGCAAGATGCTCAAACTGATGTTGATTATCTCACTATTTGAATCTAAAAAGGCCCCTAATTCCCAGCAAGGAAAATATGTGTGCTCTCATCAGCTCTGAGGCTGCCATACTGGACTGTGGCCATGCTTCACAGCAATTCGTACCCTGATTTTGTTTCTGGAAGAATACAATGTATGACATGTAGCTTCCTCTTTCTACAAAAGATGCAGAAGAAAATTAAGTTGCATCTTGTTGCTGTTTAAGACCTGATTATTTAAGAGCTAGAAATATGCTCCTCAGAAAGGGAGAAAGACAAACCAAGCATTTTTTGATTTATCATCTCAGCTCTGTAGGACAGAAGATCCAGCCAGTAGACACAGACACCTCAGGAAACCAGTAATGAGCTAAAAAAAAAAATCTAAGTGAAGAAATTGCTCAGTGCAGAGCTCCAAAGATCACCTGCAGGAAGACCAAAGCCTTCATGTGTACTGAAACATCTCTGATCAGAGTCTCAAAGGTGGACAGAGGTTAAGTGCTCAATAAAGTGACCCACTAGAAGAAAAGTGCAGAAACAGAGAAATGAAGTGTTATTCAAAACAACACTTCTTCCAAGTCAATGTCTGTTCCACGCTCTGACCCAGGTATGAGCACATCAGGCGATTTCAAATACATTAATTGACAAATATCTCTTTCCCACCTCACCCAAGCTCTTGTACCTCTGAGCACCAAGGAGACAAATCACAGAATGTAAGAGCCTGATTTCATGCCGCTTCTGCCATGTGTTCCACCACCAGCCTTCTCCAGCAAAGGTCTCTCACGTTCGCAGAAGTGCTCGCTATCCACCAACCTTCTCCTCCCTCAACAGCCTGTTGAGCACCCAAGATTCACACATCATCTAAGGAGATATTTAGTGACTCAGTCTTGATATTTAGCCACACCAAAGCCCTGGTGCGCACCAGCTGGAGCTGCACTTACCAACACAAGGAATATGGCAGCACTTGCATCCAGGGATGTGACATGGCGAAGATCATTCCCAAACATCTTCCACAAAGGTTCACTTGGACACCATCTCCCTGCCAAAGCATTCCCTATAGACACCGTTTTCCCCCAAACCAAAACCCTACAGTTTTGTCTCAAGAACAAACTGGTACACTAGTACTCCTTACTAATGCATTTTAAATATTATTTTAACACCTATTTACCTGTGTGACTGACTACTCTGCCTTGTAAATGATATCCTTTTAAATATGTATGCATTAAACTGAAAGACAATAATGGCCCCAGGGAAGTTGCATTCCATCAGGCAATTACCTGTGTTTTTAAAATCACTGAATAAGTAATTCACACAACCAATTTCTCTTGCACATAACAATAAACAATTTCATCAGCTATGCCCTGCTTGGGCTGTTGTGTACCAGCTCATTTCATTTCTCTGAGAACCACCACTAACCAGGGAAATTAATTGAAATCATAAGGTAGTGGGAGGGGGAAGTACCTGCTCTAACAGGAGCTGACAAAAGCACATTTCTAAAAGGGGAGTGATAAAACTATGTCTCTCAATGAGTCAAGGGCAAATGCGCTGATTCCATCACGTAATTCAACAGTCGCTCTCAAATTTGCAGAAGACTGAGAAAAGCACCTAGCCTGAAGTACCTCTGCTCTGAATTTCCTTGCTGTTGAACACCGGTGTCAGAGCTTAAAGCAATTTCCAGAACTAGGTCTATTTGCATGCCACACATGCCACTAAAATCCGCACATGTAACTTTCCAGGCAAAACACTGTGAACCCCAAATTATAAACAGGCAACAAAAAATTAAGGGGGCTACGCATTCAAGGTACAACTAGTTACACACCAACAGCTCTAAGGCATCAAGTCTTTCTGGACGAGAACACCTGAGGTAGGTCATCAGTCCATCGGCTCAGACACATTCTGCAAGGGTTACCCAGCTTACACCTTAGGAGCATCCCAGAGCCGCAGTACTCACAGGAGTTCTCGTTGCTGATGCTATGGTATCAGAAGCTGCACTTCCACGCCAGACCTTATCATCGTAGCCACGCATCTGGGTGCCACCAGTTTGCATGGACCCCCTTGAAACCGCACTTAACTGCAATTACCCTACGCCCAAGCCCTGGGAAGAACACAGCTAGTTTACAACCTGGGATGGGAAGCAGAAGGAAAATTACGTTCTCTGCTTTTGCTTTCAAACCGTGATGACCTGAGCTCCCAGCTTCCATGCCAGTGATATTTTGAACTATCCCCAACTGAAAGGAGCACACCCATGTTCACAGCTCCATGGCAGTATCCAAAGAAATGGGTCACACTAAAGGTAAGCAAAGATAAATGCAAGTTGGATGTTTGGAGGAGATTTGAAATAGGAGGAGCTGCACTCAGGCAGTCTGGACAGCGTTCCCAGCTCTGCCACAGCCTCAAGTGCAAGTCACTTCACAGCTTAATCCAAGTACCCACTTGGATTTCCATGAGCTGTCAGCATCCAGCACTTCTGAAACTCACTCTTGAAACCAGGCGAGGCACAGAAAGGTCATTTGTCTGCACAGTACAGTTTGTACCACCCATCAAGGCTTTATGGCTGTAACATCATTTTCAGTACATAGATCAATACATAAATGTATCTTTTTTTGTTTGTAAGTACAGCCTGGGAAAAGCTTTGCAACATCTGACATTTGCAAGAGATCAAATTATATCCGTTAACAAAACTTTCTGCAGTGTTTCCAGCAGGATAATGGATTAAAAAAAGCAGCCTCTAGGCACTGTATATGTTCTTAATGTATCTGTGCTTCTAAACTATCTTTAATTAATGAAATATCCCAAAATTACTTATTAATAAGGATCTGTGGGCTTTGTAAACTCCAGACATTTTGCATGAATTAAAGAACAATATAATGAAGTTTTAATGAATACAAAGTCACAGTTAATGTAAAATTTATATATAGCATGCCAGAGGGGAAAGGAATTTAAAAGTACTTTTAATCATAGGTTATTGGCAGCTGGATAGCTCATTTTTATACTTTTCTAATGGGTGCTTGGTATTTATATTATCACATTTATCATGCCAGCATGGTATATTGTCTGACTTGGTACAGTTCAGAAAGTCAAATGGAGACCAGCTAATTTAAAGCCTCATTTGCTAATGAGGCATTTCTGCATCCTGTAGTGAATGTGGAGCTGGTGTCCACAATGACTGTGTTCTTTTGATTCAGTCATAGACCACCTGAGAGGGGCTACTCCTCAGCTGCATTTATAGGCAGTTTCACTCTTACTGAATTATTAGCAGCAATATTTGGCACATTCTGCAACAGCCTTCAGCTTACTGCAGCTAGTGAGCTGAGATCTATCACAGGGTGGAAGAAATATACAATAAACTTACTAGCTGCAGCTAAAAATGAGCATCTAGATTTTGCCCTAAGTAATGGAGTATGCACCTTTCAGTGTGCAGATGTATCCCTTTTAGCAACATTAACATATCACAACCTACAGCTTCGTACTGTACTGACACAAGGCACATTTTCAGCATACTTTCTTCCACTCCTGTTCACCTGTGACCTCCTCAATGAGACAACCATGCATACATAACCAGCAGCAATGTTTTACTTGTCCTGGGCTCTGCATAAGAAAACAGGATAAAACTTTCAGACAACAATAATTTGCGGGGGGGGATATTTGGATTAAAACCATTAGAATCACTAACAAATTAAGCTAAAAATGATTCCATGACACCCAATTGAAAGGAAAATAAAAATAAGACAGTAACTGAGTGAAAGTTGAAACAGATGTAATATATAATATATATAAAGAATAATTTTCTTTTAATTAACTTTATCAATGCTGAATGCATTCAACACAATTGTAAGTACATCCATGATTTTAATGCATTAAATATTTAATCCACAAAATTCAAATAGTGCAGGAGATACTGAATGCCAGAGGTTCGGTACAACTACTGCAACTGTATTTTATGAAAAACAAAACAATGTTCTAGTGCTTCCATTTTACTGTTTTAGTATGCTCATTACAGTATTTTTCCCTTTATGAACTGGAAGGATACAGAGCTAGAAAACATTTTAGTCTTTCACTTTCAACATGACATTTAGTAAAAAAAAAGTTACAAAACCCAACAGCTTTTGATAAATGAACACACTGGAATTCTTCAGTTAACATAACACGGTATTCTTGCCTTATAGCCAATAAAGAACTTCAAAACAAGGAAGCAAAATGCTGTCTTCAACTGCAATGATGTTAATCCAGAGTAATGACAGTAAATTCCATGGAAATAACCTGGAGTTACCCCAGGAATAACAAGGAGGTGATTGCTCCCTCATCTTCTGAACCCCCAGAAGTCTATCAACTAAAAGCTTAAAACAATAGGAAGGTTACATCACAAAATGAAGCAGCAATTACCTTCAAGGGTACCATGAGATATTTCAAGACTGAAATTATTCTGAGTCAAGTCAAATGGGTTTAGTGCATTATGATTTGGCTTTATAAAAACATTTAAATGCACCCTATATAAGGAACACCTTCATGTTTCGCAGTCAAGTAGTTAAAATCACTGTATATTCTTTACAGGTGACAAACACATGGACTGAAAAAAATGTTGCTAAAAATCTAGTTAAAAAAAGAAAGCGAACATTCTATGAAAGAAATATTCTACTTGCAACTGTAACTTACACTATTGGTGCACCCATTTGATGGGCTGTTGATGTATATCTAACAAGAAAAGATGCACTCAATATATATAAAAAACAAAACAGGCAGGTTCCTCCTTCCAGGCTGGAAAAAACTCCAAGATACATGGCATATTTAACCAATAAAAGGGAGCTAAGCTTTACCCAAGCCTTTCATAATGCACTTAATGAAATATTTTTTCTTTTAAAAGAACCACTGGTATTAAATAGAGCTTTTTCTTTACATACAGTATTGGTATATACAAAACAAACACAGAACAAAGACATATGCAAAAAAAACCCAAAAAACCAAACAAGTGACTTCAGAAGTTCTGAAGCTCGGGAATATTTTGGTACAGGTCCAAAGTCTCTGGGTTTGAGAAAGCTCCCCGCTGCTCAACTTCTTTCCCTGCAATTATTTGCTTCACAGCTACTTCCACTTTTTTCCCATTTACTGTATACTGAAAAACAAAACCAGCAATGATAAAATTACACTTTTCATTGTAGTATCTTTACAGAAATATTCATTAAACCCCCTATCAATCCCAGAACTCAATCAAAATTTAGCACAATATCTTCCCTTCTCTGTTACACTCAAGGCACCAGAACCATTCTTCTGAAAATCACTTGAAAAGTAAGTGGAATTCAAAGAAGGGTTTATATGTGATTTTAGTTTATTACTCCTATTTGGTAATACTGTGAGAACCCGATCAAGCTCCAGCTTAAACCAATGAAACAAGATCAGAATCATAGTATAAACACTAAAAATCTTTAATGTTTACTGTTCTGACACATCCAATTTTCAAACAACTCTTAATTTTCTAAGGGTGGGCTCAAAAAACAAAGCCCACCTCCATTGGGCTTTGGGACAAGAAAACCATGACTTACATATCTTAAATGGACAGTCTTTTTCTAATAGGATAAAGTGAAACACTGAGCTTAAATGGTCCTCTACATTTTAATGTTTCAAAACAAACCATAACAAACAGAGGCTTCACCTCCACTTATGAATCACACAAATTCTATTACATTGTGTTACTCTAAAAGTAAGGACATTCAGAAATAAAACCCTAATTCTTCTCTTACTGGGATGAGACCACTGTAATTTCTGACTAGTAAAGTATGGTAAGGAAGAACTACTCCAATGTTAACAGGAACTGTCAGGACCCATTTTAGATGATCTCTGCTTTTATAGGCTCCAAGGCTTCAAACACCACCTTCCTTGGGCTGGTACCACTGAGAAGTTTTGGAGGATGGCAACTTCGAAAAGCTGACCTCAAAATACCTCCTTAGTCTCATCCATCTGCTCCAGGAACAGAAACTGCACCACTTGCTTTACTACTGAATCTGCTGATTGAAGAAGCCAGGTTGTTCCCAGCCTCCAAAGCCACTGAAACTCCTGAACTCTGGGGCACCACAATTTTTCATTAGAGATCTCTCAGAGCCAGGCTAAATAATCCTCTCAACTCAATACACTCTTGCAATATTGATCTTGATACTAAATCAAATTTTTCCTTATTAAAACTACTGAAGTCATGTGCAATCCTACCCTCCTGAACCACCTTAATCAACCACTCCTCCTCCTCAATGATTAGCAACCTAATTTTCACAAGTGCTCAGAACCAGAACACTTCAGTGGCCTGCAAGGCAACTGCCCCCTTTAAAAAAGATCAGACAGACTGTTCAGCAAAGCAAATTTGTTTAAACATCTTGTGGATGATGACCAAAATGCTTATCTGGTCAGGACAGGACTACAAAGATTCACATTAAGAGTTTGCAGTGTTTTTTAACACCTGGATATCTCATTAAAAACCATGCTTTGTATTACTAAAGTCACAATCACTTCAACGCAGCTACACTATTTCTACCAGTATACAGTGTCAGTATACAGTCGGGATTAGACTGTATTTTCAGATGAGGATTCAAATACATCTCTAAAAGTAACATAAAGAGGTTTCCCTTCCAAGCAAAACTTTCAGAGAAAGATGGGAGACAGCTTTGATCACTTTACCACTGGCATATTTACCTGAAAGGTAATTAAAATTCACTCAATTGTAAATTCAGTCGAAGCACGAACTAATTAATGATCTAAGCAGGCTTTCCTGAGGGGCAGCCCATCACAAACACCTCACTGCCATCAAATTCGTGCTGCACATTGAGGTGATTTACATGGTTTACAAGTTCAACACTTCATGCAGAAGCTAAGTTGCAGCCCAGAAAATCTAGACTTCATGATTTAACAGGTGCAGGGGATTTTACTTATGCAAAGACAACATTTTGAGCTAAGTATTATTTGCCAACAGTGGCCTGAAACAGAAGTAACTCAACAGATCAGAACCAGATTGCTGTGTGCACTATGGAAGCTGGCAGTCCTGAACTCTAGACCACTTTCACATAGAAACATACACTGGCAGTAAATGGGCATCAGAATAGCAAATGATTGGTCTGAAGTCTCAAATCTTTCCTCTAGGCACACTCAAGTCTATGTGCAAGTGGGCTTGAGAACTACACTCTGCACTCCCATTCTGCAGCTCATAGAGCTGTTGAGGACTCTAGCAGAGAGGACTATAAAAAACAGGCAGTGCAACTAAAGAGTTCATGCAGCAAGGAAGAGCACTGTAGAGTAACACAACTCCAGAAGACTGAGTGTGCAGAACCTTTAGCTATACAAATTTATCTCCGCTCCTCTTTCATAAGCACAAAGATTTTATTTTAGTTACTGTTACAGTTAAGACAGTGATAGAGCTACATTTAAGTGGCTAAACAGATGTAAAAGTGAAATGGTTTACAAAATGATTTTGTAAATTTGCTCAGTGCTCTCAGCTTTCATAAGAATGTCACTCGAAACCAGAAAACAAAACCAAAATAAGCTTATGGGAAGCCAGAAAAGCTAAAGTTAAATTACCTTTTTAATATTTTCCTTTAAAAGGCTTAAGTATATATTACCGAGAAAACGCAACACATTTATAAACTGAGAATGGGCATTTTTAGGTATTGTTAAAAAACAAAAACATGCTTAGCTGAAAAGGAGATGAAATGGTGTTGCTAGGCAACATAGACAAACTATTTATAAAGCTCGAATACACTTTTGAGATGCTAAAACTTCCACGCATGTGGGTTTGAAGAGCAATGACAACTGCTCCCTAATTACTACTCAAGGTGACAAAGAAAAAAAGAAGGCAGCATTTTTCATGACATACCGGAATGCCTTTGGTTTCTAGAATGAGGCTTGGAACATGCCTGGCAGAAAGTGCTATACGTATTGCATCTCGAATTCTTTTCACCAGATCCTCACTGAACGCATGGTTTAATGCCATCTTCAGGAAGAGTATCACCCTCTCCTCCCCATCTTTGTTGTACTGAGGGACACAGAGACTATCGGAAACCTCCTCAAAGGCTTCAACTGAAAATAAAGGAAGAGTCCTTATTAGCACTTTTATTTGTATATTATTCTGGATGCACATTTTTTGTGGTTGCACCAAAAGAAAGATCACCTCCCCTAGAGCTGCAAAGGCGAAACAGATGTCCTGGCTAGGTTATTTTACAATGAACTTCCCCCCAGGTGGTCTGAAATTTTAGCTCCTGCTCAGGTGAAAATCCAGGTTTAAGGACCATACATATTTAGGTCCAGGACAAAAAAAATTTTGCTATAACTTTTGGGACAGGTAACAAGCTTTTACACTAAGCCATTTTCTTTGGCTTTCCTCACAATCCCCATTGCTGCATAGACAGAATACTAACATGCCTGATCACACAAGAACAAGGAGAGGCAACAGGTCCTTAAGTCTCGGATTAGCACCTTTGCAGGCACACAGTTTCACCACTTTTCACAAAATAAACCTTCTTTGAAATATAAAGCACAAGCTCAAGATCTTCTAATTATCAGGAAAGATACAATAAAAAGAGCTTGTCTTGGAGGAAAAAAAGAAAAGCCTCAGAATTCGGTCTTCTCTTGTAAATCTGCATGATATAATTAGTCTGTAAGGCCTTATTATATGAAAGCAACATCTTATGGAAAACACATCTCAACTAGTCATCTCCAGCCCTACAGATACTTCAGGAAAGCAACCAATTTCAAGTCTACAAAACGGAATTTTACTGTTAATGCTAGTATGTTCTGTACTGTCTTTCATTGGAAAAATGGCAAGTTTTTTATTACTTAATCCTTCCAAACACCTTTATAATGCTTACATTTCAGATTTAAGGCAATAATGTCATAGCTGAAAGAGGTGGAAAGTTAATTTCATACCTATGTTATAGATTTCAGAACTTCCAAATCTTACTCCATTTGGATTTAATGTACCATCACTGAAAACCACACAAACACAAAACAAAGAAGCATTAAAATGTGATTAGAGTTTGATGGAAAGAGAAAAATTGATGCAATTAACAAAGTCTCTCTATATTTCCTGCAGTGAATATGCAGCCACATTAGAAACAGAATTTTAAAAGAATTTGACTCAAAAAGGCATTTAGTTCATTAGAATGAAGCTGTACAGAGAACCTCAACAGTATTCATTCACCTTTCCTAGTCCCTCCCCTTTCCAGTAGCCTACAAATACCCACAAATACCACTGAGGACAAAACAGACCAAGAATCTTTGTAGTAGTCCATCATGTTGCAATTGCCTATCATTACTTTCCAGTCTCTTATAGCTGGAACTTGTGTTTCATGTATAGCAGCCTCACACCATATGTCTGTTGAGTAGGTCTATTTGTGACAATGCCAGACACAGCTTCAAGGCATTCACTCAACTGTTTCAAACAGCAACTTTTAAATGCAAGCAGAAAATTTAGCCACAATTGTGATCTTGTATGTCTATGATCGCTAACAAAAGCGCAACTTAAAACCTGACCTTCTATAATTAAGTTTTACTGTAAAGCAAGTCAACGGCAAAGCCAAGACCAGAAGACAAGTTTCCTGATTCACCACCTTGAATGAGCTACACTCTCAAACTCTCATAGATGATCATTATAAACCACGGAACACAAAACCAAGTCCAATACTGTCTTGCGTTCACACATACAAATGTGGAGTAGAACTTTGAAATGGGCTCCCCTCCCTCTAATCCAGCTGCTCTGCTTAATTTAAGGGTTGAAATCCACAATACTGGATTTCACAAAACAAGTATAAAGCTAACAGGCATGATGGAGAATCATGTACATTATGCTCTAAGGTGAAGTTTGCAAATTTTAACACTTGTTTACTCAGAACGCTTTCACCAAAATACTATACCTGCGACCCAGCATGACAATTCCTCCTGTCTTGGGATTAATTTTACAGTAATCACCATGGGCCCAAACACCTATTAGAGAATGACAGGGGTTAAGCAGCTGATTTCTTATTCATCTAGTCACAGCAGACACTTGTGTAATTCCACTCACATTAACTTAGTAAAATACAAAAATATAACATATCAGATATACTTTGAGAACTACCCACAGCAAATGTAGCAGTATTTAACTATGCAAACAATCCACATTGCATTTACTACAAAGAGCTAGCACACACAAGAATAGCTCACACATTAGGATCAAACCCTAGGTTATCTTCCGATTGCTTGTTTGCATGACTATACAGCATCCTTTAGAAAACAGATGAATAGCTGCTCTGAACACCAATTTTGAGGAAACTGGAAGAATCTTCCACAAAGGTAACAATATTCCCACCAGTCTTTCTTGATCCACTTCTTTTGTGTCATATAATTCTGTGCAAGAAGCTTTCTGAGCTTGCACAATAGGTCTCAACAATTCCCAAGGGAGCTTATGTGCTTAATGTTCTTGATTTGTGTTAATGTAAAATCAAATTTGACTTTTCAGAGCTGGAATAACTTTTGTATTATTTTAAAGACTGATACCACTACAGCAGCCTGCCACAAACAGAAATACAAGCCAATTCCACTCAAATTTTTCTAAAGAAAGAAGCAAACCTCAATTACTTGCATGTGCACATAACATCATTTTCTAACTTAACCGTTACAACCTTAAGCCCATTTACAAGGAAAGACAGAAAAGGGGTTTCAGACAGAACCTCTGGACTACAGTGATTTCAGTCTAACAACTGTCACACAGATTTATTTTTTTTTCCCCCATTTACTGTTGTCAGGCTTACATGCAGACTGCAACTTCCACATTCACTCAATTTTCCTATATGATTATTTCCTACTGCACATCCTGACTTCTCTTGTGAATCCACTCTGTATTGCTGCTATATATAAAAAAGCTTCTGTCTCCAAAAAGAAGCACTTGAGGTCCTGCTCCTATAAAAGACCCTGCCCAGTAGGCAGCAGGGGGTTCAGCATCGCTGTGCCACATAGGCAAAAGCTCTGGATGAGTAGAGTCCTCCACAACTATTGGGAAGAAAGCCTCTGGCCCACAGTTCCTGTTCCTTTATTCTTACCACCACTGAAGACTGTATGAATGCAGAATATGCATGTCTGAGGCAGCATATACTTAAACCTCATGCTAATGAGGTAGCAGGTCAGCACTTATCCCTTAGGATTCACTCCTCCAGCTAGGTAGGAGCAGTCTGGCAAAGGTGCAGTAGCAGTCATTAACGGAGGATTGCTCCCTGACCTATTCAGCACTTCCATTTCACACTCATGCCAAGCAGTTTATGTCTGCCCTACAGATTATCAGGCTGTTACAGTCATATCTGCCTAATGAGAGCAGGAGCAAAATGGGATTGGAGCTTTCCAGAAATACTTATTAAATTGATTTGGATCCATATTCCAAACAAAGCACTAGAAAACAGAGAGTGAAATATTATGTAACATGCCATAGAGTTCTCACCCTGGAAGTCTAGATTCAAAGCTGCACCTGCCTATCACTGGGCAAGAATAAACCTGTACCTTCCCAAGAGCAGCAATACAATCTGTGTCCTTGGTCAGTTTAAGCAATATCCAAAGCCCTTCATTACATACCTGGGAATTTTGAAAAATATGCCTTCCTGTATTTGCTTCCATTCTCATCATTCCAGAAGTGCGTAGGCTGACAGGGAATAGGCTTGGTACAAACCAGCTCTCCACTTTCACCCCAAACTGGTTTTCCTGTTTGCAAAGAAAGAGGTATTTTCTGCATTTCCCTTCTGTAAACAAGAAAGTACCAAAGCAAAGAGCATCTACAGTTATTACTTACATGCCAGATGCTGATGTAGATATGAGAGGAGTTGTGACTGGTGGTCTTAACAGCTTGTGTTCAATTCCTAAAATTCATCCCTATCTTAATCCCAGTAACTTCAGGAGAGTCACACCACAGGGTGGAAGCCAACCTGGCATCCACAGCAACGTAGCTAATTAGCATGCACACCAGAGGCTGGAATTTGGCCTTGATAGGCTTTCACAGAGTAACGGAAAAGGAGGGCCTTTTCACACATTGATTATCTTCACCAGAGTCCTGTATGATCCAGATCGGATGGATCCAGACACTGGTTTGCAGAACATGTTTCCAAAGTGAAATCACGCATTTAACAGTTGACTGTTTACCCATCCAATGAATAATACTTAAAGGTCATGTAACTACCATATTTCATAATCATGCATAATATATTTTGGATAATAGCTACCTTCATCATTCCATGCTTCTACAGCCATTCCAAGATTTCTGGCCTGAATTTCTCCTTTGTAAACTGGAATTGTAACATTCTGACCCATGAAACACGAAATTATATCTGTCCCACCTACAATAAAAGAAGTCAATTTAGAATACACAGTACTTTCAGGAAAAAGCAAAACTGAAAACTACGTAAGAACTTGAGAACAGCAAACTGCCACCTCTGCCAAATGCTTCTGATCCACATTAAGCAGCATAGAATAGACAGTATTATCTAGGAAGTTATGTAACTTTTATTAAAAGAAGGTTTTTCTTTTCTTACTGTACATGTCTTTTTATACGTGTATGCCCTTCATGCAGAAATATTGCTTAAGGCATAACTTTGCTTCTTCCAACAGTTTCTTTAATCTCATTTAAGGAAGCTTCTGTTTATGTGAGAGTGAGAAAACAAATAGGCCCTAGTTTACAGATTTAGATATTTAAGATCATTTAGAAATGTTTTCCTGTTTGTTTTCATTAGTTTAAAGTAACCAGTCAAGCTATTCCACTCAATATTTACCTAGCTTTTATACCTTGTTCTCCTTAGCATAGGGCAGAGGGGGAGAGGAGAGCCATGCCTATAGGATGGACAGTTACTTTAAAAACAGATACTGTCAACATGCTTACTTAACTGGAATATTTATAGTCTTTCTAGGACTTCAAAGTAAAATTATAAGACAAATTAATCACATTAGCTTTACTTAAAAATAGTCTTTGCATTTGAGACTATTAATGTCTATAGTAGCAAGTTCAAGATTCAGCATTACTCTTACTAAGACCAGAGTCAGAGGTGATTTCAGCAGCAGAATAGTCAGACTTTAAAAAAAAAAAAATCAAACTAAACTGAGTTAAAAAGCCCTTTGAAAAAGTCAGTCCTCGTTACAGAGCAGAATGAAGAGTTCTGTGGTGGACCTTATGTGAATAGAAGTTACCTCATCTAGCACTCCTCACAACAAACTGCACAGTATGTGGGCTTGATATTTCTCTAATTATATAATTTATAAAAAAATCTGTCTGCAGTGCCAATTACTTGGCACAAAATAACTGAAATGGGAACATGGAAAAACCTCTCCAAGAGGTATTTTCTGCTAAAGTCAGCTATTTGCAGAACAGTATGTTCTGTAGGTTAATAGACTCTTTCCTTGATCTCACCCTGCTACCCCTAAGGACAGCCAGTCAAAATAAATGATCCTACTTAAAAAAAAAGCTAAAACCCAAAACATTCACCATGTCAGAGACATTCCACCTAAAAGCCTTTGAGTGTACGGGCTTCATTATGGCACACAATTACACAGAAAATCTCTGTGCTAAGACGACAATTAATTCCAGTTTAGCTATATCCAAGCCTGGATGATCCAAGGCTTAAGTTTCCCAAATATACAGCAGCAAACAAGCAAGAAGGAAATGCACAGGCAATGAACAGAATTAGTAAGATGCACACAGCATAAAAGCATCACCTGAAATGGATCCCAGGAGGACACTGCTTTTTATGTGTTTGTAGACATACTCATAGCTTTGAGATTTGAGTGGTGATCCTGTAGACAGTATAGTGTGAAGTGTTTGGAGATTGTGTGTTTCGCCTTAAAAAGGAGGAAATCAAGAAAATATGTTAAGGTAGAATTTTTACAAGAGTTTGTAACTATTTGTCACTACAATCCAGAATAATTACATAAAGGACTCTGTGACAAGATACGGAACCTGCAGAGGACAGGTAGGAGGGAGGACAGAAGGTATTCAATAGCTTTTTGAAGCTTACATGGTTTTAAGTTTTTCTCTTCTAGCACAGCCAGCCACTTTGCACCCGTTCCAAGGATAGTGATCCTAGAGAGAAAAAAAGTTTAAGTGTTTTGCATATTTAAATATGCTAAGACTCTAACGACCTGCAATTCCCACTGCAGTAAGTAAAGGCTGTTAAGACACTCTATATTGATTAGTCAAGCAATGCAGTCTCTTAAAGCTTTCTAAGTGCAACGCACATCCTTTTGAGCAATCAAAATTAGTCAGATCACATGTCATTTCTGCAGCTTTGAAACTTTTAATTCTATCTTTAAATATTAAGCAAAGCTTTCCCACCTCGTGGAAAACGTTCACTTTCATTTACAGGAATTCATAACTGCAGAACACTCCAAAGACATCACAAAATGTTATAACATTTACTTCATTAATGGGCCATAATTGCCACTAAGCTGTTTAACACAAAATTGCTGCCTTGTTACACTCTCACATATAAAAATTTTGCCATTTCAAGGCACAGTTTAACAAAGAATACTTTACTCTGAAGACAGCAGCCAGTTAATTTCTCTTAGATACCTGTTCAGTTTCCACTGATTAAAGTGAGTTGTAGGTGCCTAACTGAGCAGGAAATTTCGCCTAGCTAACCAAACAATTTAACTCTGCCCTCGCAAAAAGTGTATTTAGAGTTCTCCAATAAAACATAATTAAAACTTGAAATGAAGGCTGTACCCTTTCCCTACTCTATTGATGGAAATGCTAGTTTAATGTTTCTGCTGACTTCCAGGAAATCCTCTTCCATGCCTTCTGCTATTTTATATTACAGCAATAAACTCACTCAAGATAACGCATAGAGACAGATAAGGGTAAGGGATACAGTCAGAGTGCACAGAACATGGGCAATACATACATCAGTAGAACTTAAAATAAGAACCTCCTATCTTTGCTTTTACTCCAAAGGCAAGATAGAAGGTAGAACAGCTCTTGAGATAATATAGTTTCAGACACAGAGACAGGGCTATTTCAACACTATCAAAAGGGATGTCTTCCTTTGCCACTTAGGTGGATGACAGTTACTGAGAGGCTGCCACCTCCTGTGTAGGGAGAGGGACAGGCTATTTGCAGAAACACATTGGTGCATAGAGCATTTTATCAGGTACACGGGAACAGCACCATGAGAGCCCACAGAAGTATACTGCTCCTCCAGTTATGTACCACAATCACACGAACTATTTTTACTCCTGTGTAATATTCTACTTTCCTTCCATGCTTCAAATTATTGCTTATTTTACAGTTAGAATACGTAATGCTTCTCTGTTTATTTTTAAGCTCTTTGACACGTCCTCTACAGCACATGTAGAGCCTAGTCTCCTATTACTTCTTTCCAAAGGCTATATAATTGGTGGATGGTGACTAAATACAGTTCACTTGAACAGATCTTTAATTCATGTCCACTTGAGTAATTCTTGTCATGCGGTATGAAGTATCTTGATGATACTATAAGAATATGCTATCTGAAGGAAAGTATGGTACATCTTCAGAGAAGTAAGGTAGTCTTAACATGTTGAAGCCTTTTTTTTTACATACTTAACATATGACTGAGTTGGGAACAGACTGCATTTTGAAGTACCACACAGATGGCCACCGCTTTTAGCACCAGATTACAAAAGTGAGACATGCAGACACATTTCAGTTATCTTCACTTACTTTTGGCATGTAGAAACAATGCTTAAAAATAAGCTGTGTTATTTCTTGATTCCAAATTTTTGCCTGTTGTTCTACTGGGGTTTTGGGCGGGGGGGAGCATCTTAACTTTGTGGTTTTTTTTTTTTTTACTGGAAGCATTCTGACTACGCATTAACCTTCAATTATAATAGCCAGAGACAAAATGTCAGTCTTTAAATATTACATGTCACAAAAGACAGAGGGAAGTTTAAATTATTAATTATCAAGAGTCAGAAACTGAATCTTTTGGCATCTACTTTCCACCACAAATGAATTAATTTTAATTACCAATTAAAAATTGAACTCATTATTTTACCAGTAATATCATTCAGATCTACTCCTTGGCAAAATAGGAAAGTTACAAAAAAAAAAATCAAAGTTTAACCAGTGTACAAAGCTAAATACGACCACAGGATTTTACAGCAGTTTATCCAATACCTGCCATTTCTCTAAGCTTCGACAGAGGGCACTGTGAGCATTTTTAGGGACAAAGAACTGCATAAAACAATTAACAAACAGCTTGACAGGGAGAATTAGGCATTATAGATTAAAAAGCAAAGTATGAAAATATAAGCAACCCTGCTGAGCCTTTCCAGTCAATTTACGTGTTTAAGTCAAAGTGCTACACTGAGTCTTATGTTGAGCTGCTTGAAATAAAGTATTCTTATTTTCTGAGTATGCTGAGAAATTACTCTTCAGATTGCTCCCAATTACTGCCTTTTGAAAAGGCTGCTCTTGAAAACTGACTATTGAACTAAAATTCTTTGTTTTCCTGGAATCCAAATACTTGACTCAAATTTGAAACAATCAGCTTTTTGTCTCTTCTGCTCTCTCTCAAAGACTGTTTAAGTACAAAATTTTAAAAAGTAGTTCCACTCAAGGCTAAGCCAGAAGATAGATTATCATGCTACATACTAGTTTCTGACCAACGGAATAACCCCTTTAATGAGGTTGCTTGTATGCGGTTATTGTAACAGGAACAAAGACCATTATCCTTCCATTTAATCTTGCTTACATACCCCAGTCTGTCAGTCAAGTCCCAAAGCACATTTGGTGATGGAATTAGAGGAGACCCATCATACAGGACCACTGAAGCTCCTGTAGCAAGTGCAGTCACTAGCCAATTCCACATCATCCAGCCAGTCTGGAAAAAAGACAATACCTACATTAGTTTCTATCTTTGTCAGCTAACTGCCCACTTTTCTGGCAGCTCTTTCACAGGATCAGGAGTGTTGCTTGCTGTCATATGCTGGTAGAGGAGCTACAGGCAACTAGGAAATGATGGACAGATGTAGCTCTTGGCAGAATCATCTGGACCAAAGCATACTCCCTGCCCTTATGCAAGAGGTGCCATCTTGCCCTCCACTTGCCTCACCCAAAGTTTTCCTGCTTTAAGAAACTGTTAAACCTAAGTTTATGCCCACCTCTGCTGATTACATCCGATCGTATTGTTTAGGAATCAGAAAATAAGGCTGGAGCACTGTTTATCCTCTCACCTGTCCCAAGACTGGATCAGCTACTCGTTCCTGATGGATGTTCATCTAACTTAACCTTACAGGTACCTAATGAGATGGGGATTCCATACCTCCCTATACACGTACCTTTAAAGCATAAGTCAAGAGACAGGACAAATTTGGGACAAGGTAATTATAATGATTCCTCCACGGAGATATTGCAAATGGACTAGTAGTGTTAAAGTTCAGAAGGGAAGTCATGAGGAAAGACATTAGCTTTCCGAAACCATTACAGTAATAGAAGACTTAGGAGTAATTTTCTTTACCACAGCATTAGGGAAAAAAAAACACCACATAACTGAACTCCTACATAGATCAGTTTTATTCCCTTTCCTTTACAAAACTTACGAGTTGAGGAGCTTCTTTCCTCCCCACCAAAACAGAAAGACATAACAAATTCTCATCTTCAGTATGGTCTAGACTTGCATGATGCAGGAAAGTAGATTGCAGGTGATATTGATGAGGCAGTTAGATCAATAAACCTAAAAGACTGTAAAAATCAATCCATTTTCCTCACTAATTAGATCAGAAACATTTAACATGGGTTTGACCTTTCATCAGAAAGGTCCCTGTTGCATTTTGTTATTCCACCTGTTTTTTTTTTTAAACTCCGTTAAGTAGAACAATCCCTTGCAGAACAAGAATACATTAAAACGTACTTGTAGATTTATATGAAAAGCTGTCCCATCTTTATAAGAAAAATATATTAAAGTGTTTCTAAAAATGCCTTAATAAGCCACACTTGCCGTTGTATAGTACATAATAATGTCATTGCTGGTCATGTTGCCATGAAGAATGTGTTCCTTCAGATGCTGGATTAGTGTACCCTGGAAAAAAAAAACCACAGTGAAAGAAAAAATTCACATAAATGAAAAGCAAAACTGACAGCACATTAAGACTTCAAAAAACCCAATGTTGTCAATACTTCGCAGGACACACTCCAGGATTAAAGGCTCTCTCATTAGACCTCAGCAATTCCCACTGCACATCATTTTTAATCCATGGAATAAATAACTTCCTTCACTTCCAACTCCAGCCAGCCATCAGAGTTGCATAGTACACCATGCAGGCTATAATTTTAACAGCATGCTTTTACCAGCCAGTTTTTCCAAGAAGATGAGCCCTTTGACAGAGTTTCATTTTCAGTATATCTAGGCAACTGGGAGGAATGAAGGACCTAGAGCCACTACAAACTGCAGCAGCTGCAATACATTAACACTATTTATCCAAACTATCTTATCTATTAAGATCTAGGAGACAAAAGACCTAACTATACACATCTCTTGTAAACATTGAAGTGCCTAGCAATGTGAAAAATCTCACTGCTCAAAGCATCAATATTAATAATTTAGTTAAATATATTACTTCCTTTTCTCTTTTGTTGGAAATGCTGCTAAAGTACCTTTCTGATCATCATTAAAACATAACTTGTTAGGATAAATAAATTTACAAACTACTTCATTAAGTCACTTCACTGCAGTGACAAATTAATGTGGTTGATTTTAAAATAAAGAGGGTTTTTGCATTTATGCAAGGAGTTATAGTGGAAGTATTAAGAGCCTCATAAGCATAAAACACGATTTATGCTGAAAGAAAATAGATTACAGATAAACATTTGAAATGAAAAAGGAGAGTCATAAAACTGGCACACACTTCGGGAGAAAAGGCAGAAAACATTAAATAAAAATAAAGGAGTAAATCTTATTTTCTCTTTGCAGTGCAAAGGAACGAGGTCTGAATTCACCTGCTACTGTTTGAATACACGAAGCTGTCACAATGCTGCCACCTAGCTATAGCTACCATTACCTACATTTAAAAATTAAAAAAAAATTTAAAAATCAGGATTTAGAAACACTGTATCTAACTTAATTGTTAAGGTTACCAAAAGAATTGCAGGTGTTAGCAATTATTCCATTTGTAAAAGGAAGCACATTGCCCCTGCAGGAGAATCGGAAATAGCCACACAAAATAGTGAAATTAAAAGTCAAATTCAATTAATACTGGCTTTCTTTTTCCTTCATTTAGTTGTTGCTATTTCACAGTTTTAGAACCAAAAGAAAATTTTCTAACAATTACTTTAGGTAGAGGCTATGAACTATTCCCTTGCAAAATCTGGTTAAGTCTCAGTCCAGAAACAAAAGTATTGTGGTAGAAGGCATAGCTGTTCTAAAGAGCTTAAGGCCCAAGATGCTCTCTCAAGTTTATTTATAGGACTTGTTTATTTATAGGACTTATACGACCCTCAAAATAAATCCTAAGCATTTAGCATTTCATGACACAGATCTGGCAGCTGATAAAAAACTTACTGGTCTGCTTGTCTTCATTGGGCTTAACATACGGCTGATAGAGTGCTGAGCATCTGGAGTGTCAAAAAATCAGTAGGCATGGCTGCTCCTGAGCCACACTATCAGCACATAAGGGACCAGTGCTAAGCGGTTACATAGCTGGGAGAGAGCAGCTACTCATGGCTGCTGGTCCTGGTCTCAAACCAGCAGCATTCTCTAAACAGTGTTCAGAAAGAGTCCGAGCATGAAAAAAATCCTCAGAGTGATTTGCCTACGCTTAGACCTGAAGTCCATAGCAGCACAACTATTTAAGCCCAGGTCTTGCGAGTCCTCAAGATGAATAGAAATGGGCTGATTAGGATTGTATCAAAAAATTCTCTCCTTCGATAGTTGGGAATATGGAATAACTGAAAAGGGGCCTGTATGAATGAGGCAGGAAGCAGAATCCATGTTTTTAGGACTTAAAAATAACAACTACTCACTAATGTTTTTCAAGTAATAGAAAGAAACCTCCAAATGTCTTTCTGTAGCACACTCAAGTGTTCAATACGATACAGCTTTGCTTCCAACACCAGAAAAATCTTACTCCTTCTGAGGCACTACTTCTTAAATCATCTCCCATGACCTGGCTTCATTTTCATTATTTACATACGTTATTTCACTGTGTGTCAAGAAAACAGAGTATGTGCAGAGAAAACAGACCAGAAACATACTGCAGAATTAAATAAACCGAGTTGCAAATTTGAAGCTGCCTATTAGGATCTGTAAGATCAGTACAGTAACAAAACAGCATTGAAGCACACTGCAAATAAGCAATAATTGAAATGTCTTCACTGAAATGTCATCTCTTCTTGCGTTTTTGACTATCAAAACCAAACTTCGGTTAATCTGAGGCTGGAAAATGAGACAGACTGTGGGCTAATTCTGCTTTTGTTGAAATCAGTGAGAATCCTCCTATTAATTACAGTGAAAACAAGATTAAGCCAAGAACAGAGGAACCCAATCAAGCGTGCAGAAGACATGTAAGAATTTCTTAGCATGGATTTTATTTGTAGGCCCTGTTCAAACTGACACTTACAAAGCATGCAAACCACGGAAGCCTCCAACGCAACAATTTGCTTTTAGGCCAATCCGAGGTGTTAGCACCAGAACTTAAGGAAGAAAAAAAAAAAAATCACCCTGCAATACAGGAACTACAATGCTGCTCAGTGGGAATACAGAATCCTCATAAATAACATATCCTATTCAACAAACCATTGCATTTACTCATCCTTGCTGGGGAGGAGAGGTCTGTACCTAAACTCTAAGGTACCTCTATAGGAACTGACAAGGTGATTCAGGTGGAGAACAGGGGCATGATTAAGGGCAAGCTAAGCAGCCATATGGATATAACATGGGAAGAGAAAGAACTTTGCAACAGAGAAAAGTCCTGTTGTCTGATCTACATCTGTGTTTTTCATCTCCCTACTGTTTATCATGCAACACACCTATCCTGTTTTTGCTAATCCATCTCTGCAAGTACTTAATCAGTCTAAAGCCAGCACAGCTTCAAAACAGCTGTCAAACTTCAAAATACGCCTCCTCCTTTCTTCTTCACAACATAGGATTTGTGTCCCAAAGGGACCATTTTATATGTCGCATGCTGCCTTGTATAATCTCCTATTGATAATATATAAAGCAGAGTGTTTACAGGCAGCATGGGATTTGTCTGTGGGCAAATCCTCCATTTCTTGCCATCAAAGAGAGGCAAGAACATACACACTATGGGCATAACATCAAAGTGCTCCTGCCCTCAGGCTATCTAGACAACTCTACAGCCAGTCTTGCAAGATGCTCATCCTGACTTTCAGAGCAAATAGCAGAAACAATGGACTCCAGCTAATAGTTGTACAGTTTAATGTATACAAGTTGGTATAAATGTGCTAGACAAGACATTCTGCCTGCCTTAAGGGGAAAAAGCCCTGTCTTTTATGAAGGACTATACTAATGGCAGAGTTAAAGTTTCAACACTATGCCTGACTGCTGGAGTCACTTCCTGAACTTCAGTAAGTTGCCTAGAACAACTTTTAGAACATGAATAGTAAACGGAAAGCATGTGAGCATGGGAGATTTTGGCAGTTACACCATATATACCATTAGTCACAAGAAGACACTGCATAAAGCAAAGCTTCCATACAAAGCAAAAACCTACACACAAAGAGACAGCTAACCTTCTGGCTTCCTTCCTTAAAAAAGACTGATGAGGATGACATTCTCTGAACTGATAAAAGTTTGGAGTAAAGTTTAAGGTCAAAAAAATTCTAGATAATAAAAATTGCAAGCTCCCTATGGGTCTCAACTTAAGCATCCAAAAATCAGTTCCAAGCACCCAATTCAAGTTCTTTGGCCCTTCTTCTACAAATATCAGTCCGGCCAGTTCTACTAGTGCTTTTGAGACTGACACTTGCTCCCAGGAGACAGCTGAAATCTGAAAGGTCTCCACACCAATCTCTAAACCAAATTATTTTATATCCTTAATAATCCGTATTTGCTTTCGAAGCATCACAAATACAAAGTTTCACTGCAAGTCACTGAAAAACTGTCAGCAATCAATTCTTCCTTAAAGTACATTATGGTATGATACTGATAAAGGAAAAATATAGGTAGTTAAATATAGATAGTACAGGTCCAGGAGGAAAGACATACCCCTGCTGAATGAACCATGCATTTTGGTGCCCCTGTTGTGCCTGACGAATACATGATAAAAAGAGGATGACTGAAAGGCAGCTGTTCAAACTCCAGCTGGGGGGCCTGGTCTCCCTTCCCAGTAGCAAGGAAGTCTTCTAAAAAGACACTGAATAAGAGGGGAAAAAAGGAACATTTAAAAAATTTTTGAAAGCGTTACCCCAGCCCACATATAGGATTACATCTGTATCTTAATAGCTCTCTTACAATAAGCTATATACTCAAACTATGTATATTATTTTTATTCCTAGTCTTTCTACTCTTTGAATTGCTTATTATTTTCTTTCCTTTTTCTGTTTTAAAATAGAACATTAGTATAATATTGAGATGTATCACAACAAAATCAGGCCTATAAACTGCACCAACAACCAGCTGCCAGTCTTAACAGCTCAAAGCAGACTGGACCAGTTGGACCTTCAACACAAAGTCTGGAACTCAACCGTTTCCAGAAGGTATCTAACATACGTAATCCAGACCAGTAAATAAGCAAAACAAATTATGTCTAAAAATATCACTTAAATTATTAATTATTTATTTCTGGAAGCCACTTCTTCCTACTACATCCTATTGAATTTTGCCTTCATTTGAGAATCATTAATACCAACGGTGGTTTTGTATAAGCAAAACATCTGCAGCTACATACTACTTCTGTTTTCAGTATGAAGCTGGACCCACATTAAGAAATCTGGCTAAATCCTAGCTTTTGCAAGTTCAAGAGATCAGGCAGTTTCAATAGCTGTCAACATACATCTCAATCCCCTAGTTAGGGCAGTCACAGCTCAGAAGCTCCCATTACCTGTTTGGAATTTTGGAAATATCTACGGTTTCTCTTGAGGAGACATATGGAATCACCACCACTTTTCTTATATCTGGAAGCCCTGGAAGAAGGATGAAAAAAAAATTATTTCTTACATTCAGTTACATAAACCAAAGGCCTTTTCTGTTTGACTGGATCGTACAGTGTAATGCACTAAGTAACAGAAATAATTTTGACACATATCCGACTACTGGATATAGTTTTAAATGTTAAGAAACCCCAGAAGATTGAGTTGTTACCTAAGATACAATTTCCTCAATACTACCAGCCTTTTAAAGAAATACATGTGTAAATCTGCAAGCTTTAGTGCTGTAATACCTTTCCATTTGTTTTCAGCAGCACTTCACTTGGGCTTAAAAACACCAGTATCATCTTTCCCTGTTCCCCCAATTATATTGTCACAAATTAGTCAGCAGTAAATTTAAGCTAAGCTAGCAAAAGACTGATAGAATTACACAAAAAACTGGTTAGTTTTTACTCAAATCAGTTCTGAAATTCTAAGTGGCCACGGAGATACCATAAAGGATGAAAGACAGTGACAAGCAAAAGTGTCGCTTTTAGTGGCAGTACAGGCTTTGAGTGCTCACGGAACTACAGCAGAACTAAGACTAGCTGGTATGCAGTGAAATACCTTTTACCACACTAAGCAGCTTTTCCAAGTGGTTATGTTCTTTGCCATTGTATATAACAGCTTCAACAGAGAAGATGAGCTTAGGTTGAATTTGGGAAAATCTGTCCAGTACACCCTAGGGACAAAGAGAAAAACAAGTAAAAAAATGATATTAATTGCTACCATAGGAAAACCTACTGGATGCTAAATGCAAATCACAATTCAAGCAAGGAATAAAGACAGGAATTAGCAGAATTGTTAAAAGACTGCCTGCTTGTCTTTCACTCACCCAAGATCTTCAAGGTACAACAGGTCTGTAACAATCTATTTCAAGACCCCCAAATATATCAGCCAATAACAAAGATAAAATCACCACAGATCACAGAACATTGTTCACTGAAGGATCAAGTTCACAAAGCTATCTAAGCAGTTAAAAATTCATCTTGAGAATCAGACTTACAAACTCATCTAAAGAGGATAAGCACCTGTGATGTGAGCAGGAGTTAGGCACTTAATTTACTTGAAGGTCCACAAGACTCCTGTCTGCATCTGCAGGCAGGTGCTCTATATGCCCTTGTAAACTGCCCCCAATGCTGCTTGGACAATATACCAGTAGTTTGGTAGTCTGCATGGTGCAAAAATTGAAAAACACCAGTCTTCTGGAAGATGGATTTATCATGTGGCGAGGTGGCACTTCACAGGAACCAACAGGTTTGTTCTGCTACAATTAACAACAGAAACTGTACTAATGATTTTTACTGGAACAACTAGATATTGAAAATACACGTACATACTACCAACAAAAAAACACCACAGCTCCTTTAGAACCTCTGGGGCAGGACACATTCAAATGCTAAATTTTCAGGTGTCTCCTCCAGCTTACACTGTTTTCAGGAATTTACCACAGCTATTATCATATTTGAGAGAAGAAACCTTCTGGCCTTTTTTTTTTTTTCCAGGTACACTGCATGCAGCAACCTACCAGAAATGGATCTTTTTTGTATTCAATAGCAAGAAGCAAATCCTTTTAGTGAAAGCTCTCAGCACACAGTAATGTTCATCCCTCTCTAGCTACATTACTTGAAACATTAAGAACTATAAGATTACTCAATACTATAAAATTGTTCTTGAATAGTTAGCTGACAATCTCATAAATCATGTCACAAAAATCAGACTTCAGTCACATACATTCTTCCCAGCATTCTTTATTCTTCTCCATTTCCTGCTTTGTCCTCTTCTTTGCAGCCAAAATGAGACAAATTATTACCAAATCGAAGGACCAATGCAAAAACATCACAACCAACTAATCTCTATTAAACTCCTCCTCTCCAAGCTGGGCTGGTCAGGGTTGCAAGAAAGCCTACTGCAAAAGTACAGAGGTCCTGTCCTGACAACTTCTCCATGTTGTCTTTTTAGGAAAGCTCACTGAACACCACAGGTAAGGTACAGGGATATGACTAACTATAAATATGCAACTGCCTCTGCTGAATATGTTGCTTAACAGCTTTACTATCACCCAAAGATGCATTTCCTTTTCCTTATTCACGTCATAAGAAAATACAGTGGCAATGCACTGATACCTAACTTTATCAATTAGTTTAAAACAAAAATCACCAGAATCTGTTTTGGCACCAGAAGAGGTTTTTGAAGAAACCCCTAATGCATTAGCTAACAAACTCAGAAATGTAGATTTAATTAACACATTAAAGTTACTCTCTAAGGGACTATGAAATCAAGTTTCCTGCTTTCTCACGTATGTTATCGTACCTACTTCTTTGTACCATTTTCAAGGAACAGACCAAGCAGCCAAATTACACACAGCATGTGCGCGCATGTATACACCTTCATGCTGAGCACTGAGCGTACACACCCCGTATCCATGCTGCCTGATGTTTAAAAAGTAAGACCAGTGAGAGGACTAAGGGTACTCTAACAGAAGAATCAAATCTGAACAGAAGTGTGAATCAGAAACAGATATGACTACAATTCTCAGGGTTTTACTAATCCTGCTAACACACCCAGTTGGATTCATTAGCACTGGCAGGATCAAATCCCACAGGGCAGCCTGGTACGATACAAAGGCAATACAAACAGATGGAACATGTAATTGCTACACTGGAACTTTAATCCAACCAGATGGCTCAGCAAGGAATTGCTTTCATTAAAAGCTCAGGTATACCAGATACAGCTCGTTCCATTCTATGAGCCTCAAATCCAGTACTACAAATTGTGCAGGGCCCCATGAATGGAGCTGCACTGACTTTGCTAGGGCTCACCAAAGGTTTCTCACATAGTTCTAAGAGCAGAGCCTCTTTTTAAAACTTACATATCCAACAGTTTCTTATGCACAGGCCGCAATGAACACTTTCCTATTAATACATGTAAATGGATAACAGTGACTAGAGAAATGAAGCAAAAGCTGCCAAGAGCGGCATTCTGTGTGGGAGGGAGCTCGCTGGTTCTCTGACAGCAGACTTCCTGAACGCTTGCAAAGTCTTTGGATGTATGGCATTCAAAGCCTGCAATGTGTAGGCAGTTCTGAAAAGTGACATTTCTAAGCTTCACAAAACATACATACACAATTGGATTTGAAATGTTGAAAACACTACACTACACTATTTCCCAAAACACAAAATCTTCATTTATGTTAAGAGGACTAATGCAGCTACACACAAGGAGGAATATCTTTTCCTTAGCATGGAAGCCAATATCCCTGAGGACCTCTGCTGATCTCCCTCAAGATTTTGGGGTTTGAATTCATGCCAAGCCATGCTGCCAAGCCAAAGGAGAATAAATGGTATCAACGGTACTGCTGCTCCAAGGCTAAGTTTCATTAAAAAACTATCAAAAAAACTAAATAAAGCTGGGCACTGAAAATAACAGCACATCAACATGGACAGAAAACATACCAGTACTCTGTAATGCAAGCAAAATGAACAATCTTCCCTCAGATGAGAGATCAAATGACATTGCAAAGAAAATACTCCATACTGTCATTTTCTGAGCAAGCAAAAAAATATTTGTAGAACAGATTGATCATTACATGCTGTAATGATTTTTTTTAATCTTTTTTCCCCAATGACACAACCTCAAGTCTAAGAAAGTGGAATGCTGCTGCCCTCTAGCGCTAATCCAGAGATGACAGTTCCATACCTTTAACCAGCTACTGCAGTTAAACACGGAGATTGAGAGTATATTTATTACCTAAAAACTTTGGTGTTGTCTGTCTTCTGCAATGCACAAAGAGTACATTCTCCAAATGCTTTCATGCAAACTTTTAGATAGAAGAAAGGTTCAACACTCCACTTTAGAAGTTATTTGTATCTGTTGCTGCTTATGATGTGTGCTAAAGACTTTCCAAAGAAAGCAGAATATACTCCCAAAGGTTCCAGGGCACACTGTAATGTCTGTTTGGATACATGATAATTTTTACTGTATCTTACACACAGCATTTCTTCCTAAATAAATTCCTAACTAAAAAAGAGTTAAACAGGTTAGTGATATTAGCCTGAAATTCCTCACCTTGTTGGCAAACAAAGCTTTCTGGAAAAGACCAAACCGGGTGTTGCTCAGTTTACCCACACAGGAGGCAGAGGAAGGGACTACTTAGGCAAAGAAACTGGAGTGTGGCTAAGCAGCCTGGGGAAAGATTTGGGAATGAAGGGCCAAGCCCCAGACAATTCTCTTGCATTGCTGCTCATTTGCACATTTAATATAATAAAAGCTCACCAAGCCTATGGATTCTGCCTGAAAATATCCCAACAGTGAGTTAGCTAAAGATACTCAAATTACTATGCTCAAAGTCATTACTGACAACTGAAAGCATGGGGTTTGTTCAGTTTGCGGCAGCTAGAAAAAAAATCTGGTGTACTTGGTTCTGCCAGCAGGTGGCAGTAAGACTAAAGTGAACAGAATCTACTCTGCCACTTTAATTTATCAGCTTCACAGATGGCTGAAACGCAATGATAGCTTTTCTGCAACACACAATAATAAGGTTACTCACATTGATGCCGAAGTCTGGTGATGTTGAACTCCAGATAGCACCAATACTTGCAGCAGCCAGCATTGCTTCCACTGCATGAATGCTGTTTGGTAAGTAACCTATGGCAGAATTTGAATGGTTAGAGATGGAAGAAAACTAAGAAATATCAAATCCTACAGTAAATGTAATGTATACAATAGCCAGGTTAAACAGATTAAAAAAAATGAAAAATCCTAGACTGAAGCATCCTTTAAAAAGTTTTCCACACAATTATAATGTCCTCCTTCAAAGTCAAATCAGTTACCCAAGGAATTAGAAATAATTCCATTAATAAAAACAGTTGTATCAGTTTTTGTATCTACATGGTTACTTCCAATTTACAAATGTTTCTGCTTAATTAATGAGACTTTCAGGATAAGATGGCAGCACACTGAAAAGAAGAACTGGGAGAGAGAGCAAGTTTGTGGATTGAATAGGGTACATAGAGACTAAGAATACAGCACCATGCAGGGGAATAGAGCAGCTCTGTAGAAACAGCCATTAGAGAAGGGACAAGTATCTGGAAGGAAATATTATAAATACTCAGTTCAAAAGCAGAGATTCAGCTTTACAAAGCTGTCTGGTAGACACTGCCAGAATCTTAAACACAAACAAGCAAAACCAGTGTCTCAGCTGATAAGAGAATAATACAGTGGGACAAGTCCTGGAACATTCCCACACAATTGTAGCTCTTCAGGTTTATCTCATTAGCTAGCAGCACGATTTCAAGACTCAAATTCAATTTATGAAGGCATACAGAAGAAACTGATGTCAAGGAAGTTAGATTTTCAGTGGGCTCAATTTGAGCAACTCTCCAGAAGGTGCTAGGTGACCAAAATTGACTCTCAACTGATCAGAATCCAACCCACAAATGAAAACATACAACTGAAATTCACAAACTACACTAAAGCAGATCCAAGATTTGGAGCTTCAGAGCACCCTTCTTAAGCAAACAAAAAGATGTCCAAGTACTTAAAAAAAGGCACATGACAGGCCTAATTGCAGTACTTCAACATCTAATTTGAATTCAGTGTTTGAAAGCAAACTTAGATGGCAATAAAAATGCTTTCCAACCCATTTAACCAAAGTGGTGAGCACTGATAGATCTTGGACTGCAGTACAAGTTGCAGGTGCTCCAGAACTATCTACCAGACAGCAAAAACTCACTAATGCTAGGCACTTCTCAAAGGTATTTATGGATGTATGTTACAGGACAGAAACTAAGATCACAGATCTTAGTAGCAATTTGTTACGTTAACTTTATCAAGGAGGGTACTAAGCTTGATTTTTGCCAGTTTGTCAACACAGCTTGAAAAAAATCTATCCTTTTTCAACTTTGTAAAAAGTACACTTTAAAAGTAAGTCTTAATTTAAACTGAGGTTTTTCTTCACAATTCAAAAATCAGTTAAATCAGTTTCTTAAACCAGCATGACCACTTCAGTTAATCTGTAAGCTGCTGTGCTTTTGGGAGCAGCAACTTTGAAAACAGCATTATGACTTCAGCTCAACAATTTCTGGAAAACAAAACTGTAAATAAAAACCTCATATCATGTTAAGATATAAATTACTCCCTAGAACTGCCTACAGTTTATGGTGTTTTGTTCAGTGAAGATTTTAAGTACATGAAGTGCAGCAAAACCTCACACCCATAAAGGCATTATTTATTTTGCTATTTTTCCCTTAGGGTCAAAGTTTATGATACAAGGTACAGCATCCCAAAATTTTAGTGATTTTTCTTCTAAGAGAAATCTTTTTCTCTGAACAGTATTTTGAAATTTGAAATACATGAACCAGAACAGACTAAAATGTAATTTTGTGTGATGGAAGCAGTTCTTTTTTAATTGATGCCAAATATTTCCACTGCGTGTTTCTTGGATGAGACTATCAGGAGGCCAGAGTGCAATGAAAACTGAAAAACATCTCTTCATGCTTTGGAGCAGTTATTACCCTACCATAGCTGACAAGCACCAGTTCTATTATAAGCAAGTTCTCCTTTTCACCACTCCTACAAAAGCCCTCAAGGCAAGAACACAAATCTCTGCTTATTATTGTAAGCCAGACAATTAAGTCATTACTTTCATTTGTCAGTTGGCTTTGAGGTGGTATTTGAGTTTTAGGGAGTATGAGCCAAAACTGCCAAAAGGTATGAAACATGCAAGGCAACTTACTCTGCATTTCTGTATCTTTACCCATCACTGCAGGCATCCAGCCTACTTGCTCACTGGGATTTTCACATATTTGTCTTAATTCCCAACACCAGGTATTATGAATAAAAATGTGGTTCTATTCTGGAAAGAGATCCTCCAAACATAGCAATGTAAGAACTCATGTTGCTTCTCTCTCAACAGCTCCCAGCTCTAGATCGCACAAACTACTCCTCCTGTCAGCCTTTCAGATTAAAACTGGATTCTCAGAAATAAAAATTTTCTCCCTTTCTCACATCAGAGATTCTGCAAACCAAGTACAGCAACTGTCATGTACGTGAAACTCCCTCCATTTGACTGTGCCCCTTGAGATATCAACTGAGTCCTCAAAGCATCCAGGAGGCTGACACAGGTCCTAAGTGTCTAAAACTTAGTAAACTGGAATGTTGCTAACAAAGAAGGATAAAAAGGATAACAAAAAGGATTAAAAAAATCCAACTGGGTTCACATCAGGGGTCACAGAACAGTAGTGTAGTACAGAGCTTCTGTACTGCAGAAGGGTAACGGTACAGCTAATTTAAATATTCATCATAGGTTTGATCATATTTAACTAGAGCCTCCATGTTCTTTGATACAGTATTTCAGCTAAGGATCAAAACTAGCATTCGTCATCAAGGGTAAAGTCTACAGAAGGTTCTTTTCGATCTCTGTATCTTAACTTACCCCCTTCTTAAAGCTGCTAAGAAAGGTGGAAACTAATTTCTGTTACTAGAAAGAGGAGATCTTCATACCCTCTTTGGGTGAACTAGAAAGCAATGGAATACAGGGTTCAAAATACAGTATTTGGGAACCCAGCAACTAGGAATTCAGAGTATGACATACCAAGGGTCCTAGCAGCACTCCTCCTGACTCCTAAGTATGTATAAAATCTCCATAAGGACAAAAATAAAATCTTTACTTTGACATAAAACCTGTGACAAATCTCTAAGCAAGACAAGTGGCATCTTAAAAACACCGCATGGATTTTTTTAGGAGGCACTTACAGCTTGATCTGCTCAGGACAGCATTTTCTGTCAGTTGCTATTTACTTAATCTACCATACACTGAGATTAAACTTAGATTTGTTCATTTACACTACACTACTTTACCAACAGAATAGGTGGAAACTGTAGTCCAAAAATTTCTGGTATAATCATGCTGGAAACTATATCAAAGGTCTCATTTCTCAGAGTGCTGAGAACACATGTCCTGCAAGCATCTAATGCCTTCATAAAGTAGAATAAATGGGTACTCAGAGGCATCCAAACATTTGTAGTCATCTGAATGAAAAACAAAAAACTAACCAACCAACCCAAACTTAGGCCCTGCATCAAAGATTTAGTTTAAGCCTTGAAAGAATGCATCAGGAAGAAGGAAAGTAAGGAGGTGCAACTGAAATATCTTCTCAATGGCTTATACTATTGATCTACACCAGCTCTCAAACAGAAGAGAAAATTCAAAGACCAGACTTCCAGTTTCTCTTTTTGATATTAATACAGCATTTCATACTCCCGTAGGACATCCTACCTAACATTACTACAGCCTGAGACTATTAGTAACATGCTAATCTTCTTACAAAGCTAGCTTTAAAACCCACGTAAGCAAGTGGGGCTAATACAGTTACTATAGATAAAATACCAGCTTTAAACAATGTAATTCACTGATGTTTTGTTGAGGATTTTTTGTGTGAACACATGGGGAAGATTAGTTTGTTTTTAACTGCTGACCTGTAATAGAACAAAGCTGGCTACAGGGATATAATAGAAGCAACCTATCCAGAGATGAAAAACACAGATACTCCCAGTTTTATTTTATTCCTGCTACAGTCATTATTATTTGCCAAACAGACAGCCAGTGGGAGACCAGAAGTACTTCACATGTGGATCTGTGTAGCTTGCGTTAAGTATTGTATCTGTCTCTTCCAACTGTTCAAGCATCATTGACAGTATTGTAAGACATCTTCAGAAAAAGAGCTATGTTTCACCACACATCTGCTTCAATTATGTTTACTATTAAGTGCTATCTCCTTAGTGATGGAAAGGGAAGACTAGGATGAAATCAAGCTGAAAAAGTGCTGACATTGCTGCTTGTCCACCCACATTCACCCACCTCCAACTTTAACATACTATTACTGTCATGATGCAACCATAAATTGTATTGAACAAACTAGGGGATATGTTAAGTATAATGAAAAGTTAAAGTAGTCTTGTCTTAGAGGCAGTAAAGCATGGAGATGAAATTCAGAAGAAGAAAGCAATGTTAATGGTCTTGTACATAATTCTAACAGCTCAAGATTTTAAAGTGATTTTAAGAGAAAGTGGCAACAAAGAGCACCAGAACCTGGCAGGCTGACTAGGTGTTAGGCAACTATAATAAAATTAATAAATTACCTCCCTTCTATTTAAAACCCGATTTTTCAGAAGCAGTAAAAGCATGCCCTGTATTACTGCTATAAACCACATGAAGAATCACCCTTCCTTCTGCCACCTGCTATAATTTTTGGAACAAATTAGGTTCCAGTAGATTTTGGCAAGCTTTGGAGAGCCTGATCCTTGATACCACAAGTGGGTGTATGACTCAAACTTTCCCACCCACACTTAACATCTCTCCCTCACTTCAATTCGGAATTTGGAGAAAAGCCCACAACCTCAACCTCTGACTGTGACATTAGTTTAGCTCTTCTGAGGACTGCCAATATCCTCTGGCATAGAAGAGAAACATACGAAAGAAGTCAAAACCCAATTTAAAAAAAAATACATATGTAATCTCTAAATAGTTGGATTGCTGTTAAAAAGCCCATCAGATTTCTTTCAACAGGGAAGCTCTCCCTAGATATGGGCTGCTGCCCAAGGCAAAGCAATCTGTCAGAGTCAGGAGTCTAGGACTGGGGGCACCAGGGGAAGGGAAGGAGGGGGAACTGCGCAACAGCTCAACTGATGGGAGCTGATAGGGGTTCATCTGACTGAACATTACAAGGAAAAGTGTCTCTCACCAGCCAGGGTAAGAGGGCAGGGTGGAAAAAAGTAGAATGTGAGAAATTGCCCAGAAGGAAAAAAAGCATGTGAAGACTCTGGATAATTTAAAAAGCTCTACCTGAGCCCAAAAACATACTGTGATTTTAAGGAAACAAAGAGGTTGCCTAGACTGATTAATCTTTTCTGTTATCAAAAGTAAAGGCCTTTGTAAGGGCTCTAAGCACAATGCAAGCCTGCTTCCACAAATAAGCTGTAACTGCTCATAAAGACATGCTTAAGCTATTGAAATGCTCAAGGGCCCAGCACAGACACTTGGTACCTACAGCAGCTGGGCAGAAAGGTCTCTGCTGTGGTAGTGCCAGACAGGAAACTTTTGCTCAGGAAATGCACAAAAAGGCCAAGGGAAAAATCAAAGCTACAGCTTACTCCAATGATGGGAGCTTAACTCCAGAGATTTAAGGAGCTGGGATCCAAATACTGGTTTTCATTGTATTTTCAATGTTGGGTGTGGTTGGGTTTTTTTGTTTGGTTGTTTTAATAACAGCTACACCACCAGACAGCCAGAGACTGCAATTTATGCCTCCTCTTGAAATTACTAATAATCTTTCCACACTACCCACTGGAGTCAACATGCACATTTTCTCTCCCAAGAGCAGGACAAAATGCATGGTTAAAATCCTACCCTTTCTGTGGAAGGAAGCCCTGACATTAATGATGAATTTTCAACAGAAACTTGGAATTGCTACCTTCTGCAAGCATGCAAAAAACCTGTATAAATAAAAATAAGCAGTATCTAAATATACTATTTTATTCATACAATCTTATTTTTTTAAAGTATCAACTATGCTTTCTAATTTAAATAAGAGGTAAGCCAGCTGCCAAAACAGCAAGCGAGATTCAAGAGTCAGCCAGCCTCCAGTTGTGCTAAGCAAAATACAGTCATTAACTAAAAGGAACTATTATTAAAATTACAATAGCATTATTAGCTTAATTATTAGCACCACTGACTACAGCTATATTTCAATAGCATGTTTTCTCCAGCTACAGAGCACATTCCCCCTGCATAGTATACCTTACTAAGAACTGCTCACAAGATGAGCACAAAATGACAGCATCATATGTTGTCTTATCTTCCCAAACGTAGTATTTGTAACTGGTTTTGATTAGAAGAGTTCTAGCAGTGATAACCAGGTTGTGAACAGGACTTCAATTCGCACCTTAGAACACAAAACAATATTGATAAAATTCTTTAATCATAAT
Source organism: Haliaeetus albicilla (assembly GCF_947461875.1). Classification (NCBI taxonomy): domain Eukaryota; kingdom Metazoa; phylum Chordata; class Aves; order Accipitriformes; family Accipitridae; genus Haliaeetus; species Haliaeetus albicilla. Next base: position 32,279,424 of record NC_091492.1, on the reverse strand, counting down.
TCAGAATCAATGTTCCCTTTAAATGGGACTACACCTGGTCATACTTAAACATTAGTATTACATCTGTTACCTTAGTGAGGAGTATTTTCTTCCCAGAGATTAAAACCCTCTCTTTTAGCATCAGACATCAATATGTAAAGTCTAAGAAATGGACTTTAACCCGAGAATTAGGACAGCAGCAAAGAACAGCAGGTTCCTACTCACAGGAACACACCAAAGCTACAGCTGTTGCTACTCACAAGTTTACAGCTGCTGTGCTCCCCCACTGTAGTGTGTTCACAGAGTTTACATTCACACAAAATATGAAAACATATCCAGTAATTACTCTTCTGCATTGTCCACCACTTTCCCACAACACATTTCATTATATTACAGGGTGTGAAACTGGTACAGAACACCCTTTTAGCCACTTACGCATGAGATCCAATCCTTCAACTTAGTATAACCAGCAATACATATGGGAGAACTGTTTTGAGCCCTGTTATGACTTTTTTTACTTACTTATAAAACAATAAGGAATAGTGTATTAAATTCACGCAAGAGGTCTACAAAACAGAGCATATGAATTTGTTTTGTACGTATCAGGAGAAATTTCACTGCAAAAGTCAAGAAAGAGCGCATTCGGTGTGCTTCATGATGACAAACAACATTTACAGAAAGCATTAAAAGGGGTCAACAAAAACCTGACCAGGACTTGGTTTCATAATGTCCAAGTTTCCAGTTATATGCATAATTACATACTGTTTTACCAATGTCTTTGGGGCAACTTTTCAAAATACACACAACCCACTTTTACCATTTGATGTACACATCAGAGGACACGTAGTAAGAAACACCACACTTAACTTCTAAACACTCAGACTTTGTAGAGTGTAAGTCTTCCTATTCATTAGTTTGGTTTCAGACAGAGACTTGCTCCTCAACAACTTGTCAGACATTAATGTGACAGTGTTAAGATTGAAAATGGCGACAAAATTAGCGCATCTTAAGTCTTCATTCAGACAAACCTTCCTGACTTTACTGGACAGTTCATACCCAATTAAGGATTTAGCTCTAATTCTGTGTAAAAAACCAAGCCACCAGCTGTGATAATTAAATGTTCAGTTACCAGTTCCATAGAATACTCATACCATATGCATGAAGTATGAGCCCTCTTGAGTATATTTTATATTTGCAGGTCATATTTGTGGGTTTAATACAAATAATAATGCATACCCTTCTGTTTTTGAAGACATGGGTTCAAGTTCTGGTTTGTAACATGTAGAAGACAAACCAGTTTCATCACTTTGGGTTTGCATCATATAAGAATTTACACATACTTAGGATAATGGCCAAGTATTGCTCAAAGAACATGTGATTCCAGTAGTAAGATGGATATGCACATCAACAGAACTACCAGGTAAGAGTGAAGGAGCTTCAAGGATATTGCAGTTTTGACCATACTGACAAAATTGAAGAGAGTATGCTACAGAGCACATGAAACACAGAGATGAAGTGGCTCAGCTGGAAGATAAAACCTGCAATTTAGAAATAAATGGACTGAGACCAGCTTGAGTAACTCCTTTCTATGCCTCGACTGTATACTATACAAGCTGTTCACAAGACAAAAAACTGTTTATATAGAAAAATCCACATGACAGTCTTATGACAGAAAATACTACTACAGAAAATTTTGTGAGTTACTAAAAGGATCACAGGCTTCTAACTACTAAGCTCTGCATTGATATGACTTGAAAAGTTACCGTGCACCAGCTCTTCACTACCACCATTCTAGAAGACACTACTCCCAGAAGCACTGGTGGCAGAAGGTAGTACAAGTCCATTCCTCAAGAACTGCAATTCACAGTGCACCGTATTACCTGGGGCTGCAGGGTCAGTAACTGCAAGCTGGCACTAGAAAAACCAACCTGGGAGCGTAATTTCCAAGATTGCCCCTGTGTGAATCTGCCAGACCTTGTGAATCAAGGCTCAGCTAGATGCAAAGTCTCCATCACTTCCGTTTCCAAGGAGTGCTTATGAAGCAGACCTTAGTGAAGCTATGAATGAGGTATTTTCCTTTCCCCTCCAGTGCTAGAGAACTTGCAGGCTAATCCAGGTTCCTTCTCTCTAGAAGTGTATTTCATACAAATGTAAACATAGCAGCATAAGAGCCTTTTCTTTAGAATGTTTCTGTGAAATAGTATTTCATATTCATGTTTCTGTAACCCTGACTACTCACTTGCATATTGCAAGAAAATTTCAACTCCCATCCTTTAAAAAAAGAAAAAAGTTACTCACCCACAACTCTGTCTCCTACTTTTACTCCCATCTTCCTCATGGCTGCAGCATACAAAGCTACAGCTTGTCTCAGCTCTTCAAAAGTAATTTTCAAGATTTCTTCTTTGCCTTCCTCTGAGGAAAGACAATTAAAACAACCAGTCAGAAGTTATGCATTGCAACATAAGCAGAGACTAGTACAAACAACTAATTCTGGAAGAAAAAATACAAAGCAATTTTAGGAGAAGAGTTTCCATTAATAATTATAATTTTTGTTTTTCAGGTTCCTGTTATGCTGTACCAAGCCCTTCTATTTAATGGGAATCAAGCAGTAATCAGTAATATTCAATCAGTAGGCACCACGACATTTTCAAAGACAGAACACACATCTGCAAAAATGCAAACTATTCACTGGAGAAAGGTGCGTCCTCAAAGAGCATTCACGATAAATAGATTGCACTCACCAAGGCTGCTTTCTAAGGTGGAAAGAACAACCTCATTTTCCCTTTTTGCTCGGTTTTCTCATTAGGTCTAGGAAACAGCATCAAGGTGCCAACTTTAGGTTTTATTACAGCAAGTCGCTGTGGACTAGAAAATCACGCACATATAGTTCCTAAGGTCTGACTTTCAATATGCTTTTTAAACATCTGTGTTTGCCAGCATACCACAAAGCAAATAAACTAAACTGGATTCCATGCATCTCTGAAAAGACCTGCAGGGTGTTTTCATTTTTGTACTGTCAGGTAAGCTGTTACTAAATCACTCGTGAAACAAAATGAACAAATCTAAATGTTATGAAAGGCAAAGTTTGTCATCTTAAAGGTCCCTTCCTGCACTCCCTCAATGTGACTCCTGCAAACCACTTGGCCTGTCCTGCTTCCAGTATCCAGCACTTCTTCTGAAAACACATATGCCAAGGATGTCACAACAAAAATGTACTGCATGCCCTGTTACAGCGGGTCCTTGCAGAACTACCATCAGTCTGATTTCCTTAAGCAGGGAACAGTGTTTGTCACTCTTTTGCCTTCTTAAACTTCCACCCCAGTAAATTTGGACTTGCACAGAGCAACTGAGCAGGTTGTGATGGGAAACAGCACAGAAGTCAATATAACATGTAGTTCATAAGCTGAGCAGGGACTGACAACAGGTTCTGTGTTCCCATAGAACAACAGGAAATGGGACTCTGATCTTGCACCGTTATTAAAGCCCCCAGGAGAAGGGAGTCACAAACAAGAGATTCACAGTAGGAGCCAGTGACAAGTGAAATTGTTTAGGAAAGTTACATTTACATTCCTGTGCTCTATTACACCTACACTGCTCCCACAGAATCATCCCTAGTGAATACATGCACCTGACAGGTTTCCAGAACACCACTCTGACCTAGCAGTAAGGGGTTAACAAAAAATACTCTTGACTTAAGAGATCTTAAGAAGATTAAATACAGCAGAAGGTCATGAAAAGAAATGCAGATGGAAGTCTGTTCACTGCAGAGAAGTAAATGTGTTCACTCCAGCACTGATAACAGTATTCAACTGGAAAAGAATTTTGCTCCTTTTGATATCATCACCTGTGATTATGCAACACAAAACAGTAAGTCTCTGGTATACCCCATGACTTCCTAACAAGAAGGAAGATCTACAGGGACAATGTAATCACATGTCAAACCAAATAATTCACTAAGTTGATAATTCCTTCAATAATTTAAATACTTTCAGTTCAACTCCACTTTTTCTCAAGTTGCATGTTTAGCTTCTAACATTAACAAATCAATCGCATCAATTCTACATACATTTAGAGTTGACTTACTAATCGGTGTTTGGCTTTTAGCTGTTGCACAAGATGTACTTAATTACACTGATTTTTTTCCTCCATTAAATAATATATAAGAAGCTTTTCTAATGATCTCAAAATTTGAGAGTGATAAGTTCATCACTTTGAAGCCAGCTTTCTGTTACAAGCCTCATTTCTATGAGACTTCACCAGATCAATTCTTATTACAGCAAAACTGGGCCACAGATTTTCCCATTCTCTCTGAACTGGTAGTTGATATATATCTAGAGATAGATATATATATATATATGAGATCAGAGAGGTTTATTTCACTATGTCTAAGCAGTAAAATGCAACTGAGAAGTATCTCCTTCAGCAGTAAGCTTACAAAAGACTATTCTATTGTCTCACACTGTTTTTAAACAGCTATCAGAATAACAGTAATACATATGTAATTCAAAAACTGATCTCCACATATCAGAAATCAGAAACTAAGACTCTTAACATCTACACAATCAATCCACTGCATAATTTTTTCTGCTAACAAGCTGTAAGAAGGCATTGTTTATTGTTAATCTATTAAGAAGCATCACCGCTTGGTCTGTCTTATAATAAGGATTAGGTCCAGTAAAAGGGAAGCTCTGAATATAACTCCCTAGGGAAGCACTCACACACCTGAACAGAAGCTAATCACATCTAGCAGCGATTAGAATCAATTTTTAAAGTTACCAAAGTCAGCAGATATAGGGAAAGGACGTTGTCTTAACGTTACCATCCTCATTATGAGTATACCCAGATTTCACTAGACTTAAATCTTGTCCAGCGTAACAAAAAATTAAGACTGAGCTTTAGTCTTCCAGAAAAGTGAAATTCCAAGTCTTCCATACACATAATTGTCCTTCCTTTCTGTATTGTCAAAAGCAGAGTTAATTCCTACCTACACCCCATGTAGTTCTTTTAGTATTCCTAAGATAAAAGGCATAGGAAGAGGGTGGGAAGGACAATATCAAGCAAATGTGCCAAAATACTTCCTGAAGGCAAGCATTAGGCAAGTGTTTATAACAAATGTGAAGTAATAGCTCAAATACTGAGTGAGCCTAAACACAACATGATCTCCGCTACCTTAATGCCGTTAAGCACATTCTAAGAAAGCTTCATGTAGTTTGCCAAGGCCTTTTCAGAACTATCGATATTCCCAGAGCATGTTTTGCTGTTTTTTGTAGAGCTGTATCACAGACTCTACAGAGTTACTGACTTTATTTTCCTCTTTACTCCTTATCTAAGACAGTTTATTTCAAGGTTTCATAAAAAGCAGAGCTATTTTATAAGGCCTAGTCCTATGAACTATAAATAAATACAAGCCGTTAATTCTTTCTTACTTGCCGCATACAGTGCAATCTTGTCATTGTCCTTGTGCTTCAGAAGATTTTCTGCATAGTTTAGACGGCTACCTTTAAACCATTCCGGGACATCTGCAATACTTTTAGATGTATCAACCACCTGAAAAAAAATTAAAAAAACCTTCCTTGAAAACTGTAATATGATTTCTTTTTCAGAGCATCGTACAGAAATCAGCTAATCAATTCCAAGCTCTTTATACACTCTAGTAGGCAACAATCATTTCTCCTGCCTTACAGATAGCAAACAGACACTAAATCCTGTAATTACAGGCCTGGAAAGATTAATTATTTGTTAACTGTCACAAGCAAAGACATTACAACAAAACTAGAAAAAGTTCCTTGCTAACAGTTCTACCTTCGGACCAGCCTCAAATACACAAGCAAAGCAAACCACTATGACTGTACCCAGACCATAAGCTACACACAAACCACAGTGCACGCTGGGGTTTTGCCTCTGGGAAGATCCAGAGCAGGGACTGAGCTACAGCATATTGTAGCTCTCTACCAGGCCATACACTCCAGCCTCCCTGTTACAAAAACCAAAACGTAGGAAGACGAGTACCCATTCTTCCCCAGCATGAGTCACAAGTTACAGAGACCAACATCAGGAACTTAGACAATGGTAATTCAATTTAACCCTAGGATAAATAAGTGAATGGTATAGTCAAATGTAACTAAAAAGTTCAAGCTTTTTATTCCAATTCTCCATTTTTTACAATTAAGTTGCAGTAAACATTCAAGTAATCCAAAGCTTCATCCAGAATGCAAAGTACTGCTACCAACCTCTACAACTAAGAAATACTGTGTTACAAACTGTGCAAGTGCACATTTCTACCATGCTTGATTTGCCATTTTCTAAAAAGAGGGTCCAACCACCTAATAAACCTATATTAAGCAATTCCCCATTTAGGACTACGACATGCAAAGAATTGAAAAATGTAATGAAAAGAAGTCACAAAAATATGTTCAGCTGAAACCACTTCCCTTCACCTTGAACTAAGTAAGCCTCAAAATATTAAATTACCTCATGATAAGTCACAGTTAAGACTATACTTTAATAACAGTGGTAGGTAAAGAGCCCCTTAGCATTAGCCACAAAAGCATGTAAACTCCTTGCAAAATGCCCCACTTTTTAGAGATTCAGCTGCCCAGCAGCACATGCATTTTGTAATCTTCAAATTGAAACTTTATTTTATAGTTGTGCTTTTGAAAGCTTCAGTTTATACCCTCAGGTTCTCCCTTATGGACTACACATGCATTACAGAGACAGCATGCTTTCAGACCAAGTAAAAGGCTCTTCTGAAAGCCAGATAGAACTCAAAATACCTCCCACTCCAGAAAACCTAATATTTTTGTGCTTTGAGATGTACAGTGTATGTATTACTGGAGGCAATCCTAAAATTAATTTTTATAAGAGAAGTTAAAGCTCATGTGAAGTGCTCTACTGTATTACTTTATTTCAAATGAATTTTCTAAACTCAAGTAGATTTCTTTGCTTGTAACAATTAGCTAGAACTGTGTTAAAACAGTTTATCAACTCAGGCTGCAGAAATATTACTGCGGTAATTAGATGCCACTCTTAAAACTGACTCATTACTGACTTCCTTAGCTTGAAGAAAAGCAAGCAGAACATTTTCAGCATTTTCCAGGACAAGATCTAATTTAACCCTGTTTTTTCCTGAAGTGGAACATCCTTTCAAAGAGCTCCGCTACCATAAGGTGCTGGACTCGCATACTCGATGTTCCATTATTTTCTACTCAGGTAACACCTATGACTCCTAGTTAAGCCCAATCTCTTTAGTAGTGGTACTTTGTTATGTAACAACCTGATCTCTCCCTTAGAGGTAAATTCTCAGCAAGCAACAAAAACTCCAGGTCTGCTAATTATTTAGGGGAAGATCCCAGTTCCAGGAAGTCTATAAAAATGTAGAGCTTTGCAACAAGCCTTTTGTTTCATACAGTCCTAACAAACACTTAGCAAGGCTAGAGGTAAGGGAAGGAAGAGCAATCTATAGTGCTGACTGCCATCCTCATTAAATGAGTAAGGCTTTACTCCTACTCACAGCAGCATTAAGGCATACAAGGCCAATTTGAGCAGTTAGGTGAACATGCCAAGTATCAGCTGTACTCCCATGCCACCAGCTCCTGTTCTACCATTGTTCATAGCAGCTGATCAGTGACTACTTCCCAAGCCTCAACAACTACAAATAAGCATCACATTAGCAATATCCTCTGTCTACACCTCTACTGTATTTCCCCCCTCCTTGAAGTGGTTTGCTAATTCTGCTACAACCATGTGTTATCATGCCCCAGAGATTCTGCTTATCCTAAGCAGAGACTGTACCTTTGAGAATGAATCTCACCATTACCATGAGGCAGATAATCCTTGCCTATGGTACATGTGATGCTCTGTATGACCTGAAGAGCAAAACAGCATGCCTTATGCAAAGCCAGAGAGCAGATACTATCAGATGCTCAAAGCAGCCCCTCCACAGGAACAGCTGTCAGGTGCTTCTTGTAGCAAAAAGAGAGATAAGTTTAGACTATATTCCTCATTTAAAACCAATAGCTACTTGTAACTTGACATAATGCCAGTGCTGCCATGCCAGGATAGCTTTGTACACTGGAAGTACCTTTGTTCTTTTCAGAAGTGACATGGATATCAATTGCTGTAGTGACATGAGCATGTCTACATCAAATACTTAAAACCTTTACTAAGTTTAAATCAAACACTGGCTGCCTGCATCATATATACACAATGTTTTATTGGTTTGGATTTTTTTTTTTAGAATGACCTGTGGAAGTAGAAACTGTTCCACTGGCTAGGAACAAAGGAGTCAACTCTGGTTCATGAAAAATTTTATTTTCCTCAAAGCATAATGCTTACTTCCAACAAGCAGCAGGGATCAAGTGGTAAGACACTTCAGATCAAACTTTTCAGCCCTTTAACTACCACAGAACAGCTCAGATACTGTGATCAGCCTTTCCTCCTGACATTCAACAGAAACAGACCAATGGTAAGGACTAACAGCAAGTCAGCTTTGAGACTCAGCAAAGCTGGAGTCAAGCCTTGCAGCTGACACTATGCTGACACTGAGGCAAACAGCAATATCAAGGAAAAGTGAGTCAAGTATCCTCTTCTGCAGTACTTGTCTACCAGCTGACTCTGCTTCTCCTGTTTTAAGATATCACATCACAGCAAGACCCTTGCAGAATAGGCATGCAGGGGCCTAGAAGCTCTCGAGTGGTCTAGTTAAAGCCTTCCTAGACATCCCCATCTTCTTGCTTCTCATCCTCAAGAAACATCCATTTTTAGGCCACCATTGCATGCTTCCGTCTCCCTTCCAGTTCACCAGCCATTGGTGGTATCTGGAAAAGGAGACTTCCAGAAGTGCCAATCCCAATCCTGCAAGGCAAGAGAACAAGAAGAGTTACTGTCCAGCTTGCTCAGTACAGATACAAGGGTGCAAAATAGCTCCTCTGAACTGCTTGCTCAGGACAATTTGCATTCATGTGGAAATTTAGAAAAATAGCCTCACTAGCAGCACAGATTATGTCAATAAAATAGACAGTATTCCAAATCAAAATCTGGCCAGATTTTGAACTACCATCTACAGAAAAAAAATAAAAGACTAAGTGTTTACAGTCTTTAGACTACATACTTCAAAAAGCAGGCTAGTTCTTACAATCTTGCTAAATTCACTCTTCTAAAGGGTCACATTAAGACACCTAAGCATGCAGTTTCATGGCAGGAGGAACCACTTGATCTATCATACCATGCAGTACAAAAATTTGTAAGACTGGAAAAGGCAAAAGAAACTTACCAGTTCCCTCTGCAGAACTGCCAGTACTCTTGAGTGTTCTTGGAACAGAAGGCCTCCAGGGATTAAGGTACAAGTCCAGTCCTCTCTACTAAGTCCCAGAAAGGTTCTTCTGCATCAGGCTTTTGAAGGAATTAGACCATCATCTTCCTCAGATGGAAAACTGCAGGCTGGTGTTGATATTCTATGCCAGGACTGTACAAGGGCTCCAGCCTTGTCCTCCATTTACAAGAGGAAGTCACCTTTATCTCAAAGCAACACTGTGGCATGGTCTAGTATTCCACCTGTGATTGTGTTCAACCACTACAATTCCCTGAGATATTTCAAGCCTACATCCGATTGCAGAGACTTCCGTAACCAGTTCTACAAAACTGGAGTGAAACAGGTGTGCTTATCAGGTAAGCTGACTCAGGGAACGTAAACATGAACTTGACTGCATGCCAGCATTTATAAAATAAAGACAATAGTCTACCAGCATAATCCTAAAGCAGAAGGCAGTATGTTGGTAGACTCCTCACAAGCAGCCAGAACTGCCAAGGTATTTGAGAGCACACAACCACAGGGACACTACAGCAGAATTGCTTAGGGCAACAGAACTCTAGGATTGTCACTGTCCTAAAGCATACCAGCAACAGAACACCACCATCCATCACAAGCAAATTCAGGACTATACACTTAACAGATTCTTTGTATCACTTGCAAAGGTTCCAGGAACAGATCAAAAGATTGATTGTAAAACTGGTTTACCTCCCTATTGTGTTGCACTTGACTGTTTAAGATAAACACTTACCTCATCATATAGGCGAGAACATGTGATGTTACTGTACTTCCAGAACTCTGCCCAGAAGTCTGAGAAGGATTCCACTGACCACTGGTATAAGTCATCGTAGTTGGCTAGAAGTAATAGATATCTGTTAGTGTTATGTGGAGAATTACAGGAATTGAGACAAACTACAATTAGGGATATCCCAGATAAAGAAAATTTGTGGCTAAAAAACAGTAAGATAAAACCGATCACACAGGATAGATCACTTCTGTTCAAGGCAAGTGACTATGGCATCAACAGAAATAGTCTACTTGAACACCTGAACAGATGGCATCATTCCACCTGACAAGCCATTTGCCACCACAGAGATAGGAGCCTTTAATAACTCCATGCAACATTTACCCCCCCTTCCCCCACCAGTGCAACTGAAGATTCGATAGCAGGATGGAGTCCTGCTTGCTGACATTTCCACTCCCTAGCATATCATCAACACAATGCTTTCATACAGCAAAAGATAAACAATTCTTCCTGACAAAAGACATTTGCTGTATGGTTCTAGTCTGGGACCAAAGACCTCCAATAGCATGGTAACATGGAGATTAGATGCACTCCTTATCTAACTGTAATATCAACAGCACTGTTAAAGTAAGCACACATTATTCCTCAATAAACAAGGGGTCTGACAGATTGCAGCTTACCTTTTCACACTAAAACAGCACAAATGAGGTGAAACAAGATGTTTACTAGGCAGATATTAAAACCATGACCTGGCATTAAGAACATGGAAATGAGCAGTTTAAGTCTTACATGACTGCAAGACAGGTGAAGTTACCTGAGGAATGTACACCAAAACCCCACAATTCAAACTAAATACTGAAACTCAGTGTGTACAGCAGTTCTAGGTATAACTGAAGCTGATTCCTCATCATCAGCTTAAAAGTGACATTCCCAAGTCATGGCCATGCTGTCTGAAGCTGTGCCAACAGCCACATTAAATATGAATATCTGCCATCAGTGACAGCAGTAACAGTTTTCTGCTCTGTCAACTGTGTTCCCTATTTGATGCTTTCAGCTAAAGCACCTGAAGTCATTTTCTCCAATTATCTTTGGTTTGTCATCCTGTTATCCAGCTGATTGCTTCAGAAGTTATCTTTGCAACCTCTTCCTACAAGGAGGACATCCTCCAGCTTTACAAGAGAAAAAACATTCAAAACCATCTCTACACTGTTACTCACACTTGATCACTACAGCCATTTCCCCACCCAGTCTGCCCCTTCCACATCTTATTCCACTCAGTCTTTTCCATCATTGTGATATTACTCCCTAGGTATTACTGACATAGTAGAAGCAAAGGCAAGGACTCTTCTCCATAACTCAGCTTTTGCCCACATACTGCATCAACCTCAGCCTCCCACATACCCTTTTTTACACTCCACCCAAGTCACTCTTCACTGTTCCATACACTGCACATTAGCTGGTGTGGGGATAAGATTTTACCAAAAGAAAGTTCAAGTTTCCATCTCCTCCTTCAAAAACCAGTTGTACAGCATGCTCTGAATCATTTGATAAATGCAAAAAGCTACAAATCACACTTATTTGTTTTTTTTTACAATATGAAGAGTTTATTCTGTCTTGTCTATACAGTTCATCCCCAAATGAGCTTCAGCATGCAAGCCCTTCAGGGCACAAGCCTGGTATTCAGCAGTTAAATATTACATCTTGTTACTACATTGTCAGGGTGGGGCAGAGCCATGCTGTTTAAAGGGTTATATTGCCCTTAGCTCTCCTCAGTCAGTCCACATCTTGATGTTACATAAAGAATCCATTCTTAGCTGTTGAATAGCACACAGACCAATGAACATCAGTTCAGAGCTAATGGAACTTGACAAAGGTTTCTATATATGCACAGGAATCCACTTTGGATGCAGATAGCCACTTCAAAATGGGGTAAAAAGAGTTCTAGTTGTTACAGCCATGAACACGGGCAGCCCATCTGAAACTGCATTCCGTCTTGAGCGTACGAGTACCAGTTAGATGACACTTCTACCCAGGAGTTAGCTAAAATCCTTCAGTAACTTGCTTCCTAAGCAGCAGGAGAGTTAGACACTATAGATTCGTGTTCAAATGGGAAATCCCCCAGCAGTCAAAATAGTGACCTGCTTGCCTACATAGCAAGTTCCCAATCAAGGTACACAATTGTTTTCCAGACATGAACTGCTAAAAGCACTAGATACATTGCTACTACTCCAGAATGTCTCTGCTTGTACCACAGTCACATTTATACTGGACAGGCAAACTTGTCAGGCCGTTTGCCAAAACTATTCCCTCCACCCCCCATCAGACAAATGATTACAGGAAAGCTACACAAGCAACCTGGTCCCCAAATACTTAGGGAGAACAGGCAGCATAAAACAAGCTAGTCAGAACTGGAGAGTTTGACTCCCACATGCACTTAAGCCCACCCGGTTCAAGATGTCAATGAGCCCACACAGCCAGCACCACTGACTCCTGATATCCTGGAGACACCACCTACAGTTAGCAGTCATTGAAGAAACAGAACAATCTGGGCTGAAAAACATCTGGAGGTCCAAACCCTTACTCAAAGCAGGGCTAAATTCTAAGTTGATAGGTTGTTCTCAAGTCAAAGCACTGCACACCTTTTCACAGCTATATAGGTATTTCTAAACAAGCATGAATCAGAGCTTGAAGTTCAAGAGCTTGGGCAGATGCACAGCAAAAAACCTTGGCTTCCATCACTGAACCAAATTATACATCACCTTTCACTTCCCAGCATACTTAGAAATTACAGACATACTCTTCACAAACAAGGATGCGGACGCAAGCACAGCTTTCACTCAAGGCTCACACACATATGTTGTTAAAGCACCATATTAAGGCTTACCTTAACCTCACAGCCATGATGGCAGCGATCCCTCCTTCCCACACCCCCTTAAAACATTAAGCCCCTTCAGTATTGCTATTGGCCCCAGGAAATCCCTGCAAGCAGGACCTCAGCTACACCGACGAGCAGACAGGAGCACGCAGCAGGTACCAGTGCCGACGCTGCCCGGGCTGACATCCAGCAGCAGCACCGGTAACAGATAAGGCTGTTTGCATTGCCCATCGGCACGCACCCTCGCACTAAGCCAGATGCTGCACCAGAGGCCTCTGCATGAGGCACAAGCAGAGCATCCCGCTCGCAGCCTGGACCACTTTGCCCCCTCCTGCCTCCGGGGTGCGGGGGGTGTCCGGGCACCTTGTCCCCCTTCTCTGGGGTAGGGACAGACGGACGGCCCGCAGCCCTGCCGCGGACCCGCGGTAAGGCCAGCCCCGGGGAAGCCGAGCCCCGCCGGCCCCCACAGCCAGTGCACGGCCCCGAGCAAAGCCCAGAGGGCCTCCCCGCCTGGGCGCTGCCCGCCCGCCCCCGCCCGCCGCTCACCCAGGCGGAGCCCGCAGCTGCTGGCCACGGCGGCGCGGAACCGGTCCATGTGGGTGTTGCGCTTCGTGTCAGGCTCCCACAGCACCTGCGACTCCATGATCTCGGGCTCCCGGGACATGGCGGCGGCAGCAGCAGCAGCAAACGACCGGAGCGAGCGAGCAACCGTCCCTCTCACGGAGGCGCCGACACCACACCAGGCTGCCGCCGCCCCTCAGCCCTGACTGCGGCGCCCCTCCTCCGGGCGCACCCTTTAAGGTCCTCCGATGCCTCACCGTTCCGCCTCCCTCCGTAACCTTCCGCCGGAGAGAAAAGAGTGCGGGGCGCTGCGCCCCGCCCCCGGCCGCCGAGGGGGCGAGGAGCGCGGCGGGGCGCCGAGGGGCAGCTCCGCCACCGCCCCGGCGGTCCCCGGCCCGGAGAGCGGGGGGGCGGCGGGGGAGGGGGGTCATCCCCCTCCGGCTCCCTCAGGAGAGCGGGGGGAGGCGCGATCGGTGCGGAATGAATGGGGAGCAGGCGCGGCTGGCGCCCGGCCACGGCACGGCCGAGCCGGGGACTGCGGCGAGGCCCCTCACGGCGGCGGGCGGCCCTGACGGGGGTCTCGGCGGTCCCTCACCTCAGGCGGCAGCGACCCCCCCCCCCCTCCCCCGGGTCCCTCCCGCCAAGTGACCGCGTCCCGTCCCCGGGGCAGCCCCGACCCAGCGGTCTCCACCCTGACAGAAACCCCGCGGCGGGACTTTGTTTAACCACCGGGTTGTGACAGGATTAAACGGGCAGATCCCGCCCGTGGCCCCCGCGGCGGCAGGTGTCGTGCGGGCCCTGCGGCGTCGGGGCCATCTCCCGCCCGCGGAGGCCGGTCAGGGCACGGCCGACGAGCCGCCCCGCCGGGGCGCTGTGGAGAGCGGAGAGCCGCCGCTTGGGTCCCCGCCACCGCTAAAGGTCAGCGAACGCCGTGTCGGCACCGCGGAGGAACCGTCGCTTCGCGCTTCTCAAGGCGCCTCTCCAAAATTGCCGCCGAGGGAGAGGTCTGAAGAAGGCCCCGCTGCCAAATGTCTTTGACCCAATAATGAGGCAAGAAACACATTTCTCCATAGCCTCGCTATCCCAGTGACGCTTTTGTAACGCTCTCTGCCTACGTTATCTTGCACCTTGGATTAAACTCGATCCCCTCTCTCCGTCCAACATGTGAGGTCTTCCCCTTACTGACAATCGCTATGTCGCAACGGCCGACTTCAGCCAAGAAGCGGAGGTAACGACTACTTGGTAACAACGCACAAGTCACTGTGTATGTATGCTGCTTATGTAACTGTTACTTTCAGGGTCATGATTTCCCTTCGAATTCGTAGAAGCCTTGAAAAATACGAATTTGGTGGTGAATTGTACAGGCATACAGTGTAACTGTGAAAGTAAAATACATGTAGTAGATAGTAGTATACTTGCTATAAATTTAATTTAGATTTTTGTGCTACTGGACTACAACTACTTTATTAGATTTGCAGGCCATGGCAACATGATTTGAACAATCCTGCAGTTTTTATTCGCCTCAAGAAAGACCTTACATATAGCGTATTTTTAAGTACCTCTCTCCAGAGCCTAGCAGACCTGGAGAGGCTGGGGCTGGAGTCAGGACACATTATCTGATTTTATGCTCCTCCCTCGCCTTGGCAGTGGCGCTGAGAGGTCAGCGGAGGTGTGAAACCCGCGGCACAGTCACCCTGCCAAGGCCCCGAGGTACGAGAGGGACACAAGGACGCGTGCTCCGGTGAACGGGCCCCGGCTGTTTCACCCTTTCAGCTGGGCTTGGGAGCCACAGCCTGTGGTGGAGAAAACAAACTATCTAGAAACTCCATCTCTGCACGCCCATGGAAGAGATAACTTTTGGGGTTTGCGCTTCCGGTTGTGAAGACATTTACTGTGATAACAGAGTGTTAACGAGCGTGGATATATGCCGGCTTGGGACACAAAGTCTTGGGGTGCAGCTCGTAAAACCCAGGTTTTACGAAGGCATTGCCTCCCGCCCGCACCACAGCCCTCTGCGAGGGGTCTCCAGGGCAGCCCTAGCCCTCCGCATCTGTCTACCCCCAGCTGATTGACAGTCTGTCCTGCCCTGGGGTGTAAAGGTGAGCTTCTGGTCAGGTTTTCTACAGTTCTCCGAGAATTACACCTGACGCAAGTACCTGGTGAACCTGTCATGGCCGGTGTTACGAGCTCCCCGCGAGCCCTGGAAGCAAACCTGTCATTTCCTATTTTTACCTCACTTCTGTTTCATCCAGCCGGACTCTGAGGCCGCCCCCCGCTCCCCATCCCTGCCCCGGGGGAGCCACAGCCCCGACGCTTCCCGCCGTCCCCTCGCCCCGGAGGCCGCCGGCCGCCACCGCCCCTCAGGCGGCGTGGGACCGGGCGGCCCCACGCTGCGGACGGATCCCGCGCGGCGCACGGCGGGCGCGACGCCGGCGCGCCTGATTGGCTGCCACGCGCCTGGCTCCACATCAGCCCAGAGCCCGCTCTCCTCACGGCTAGGCTGACGGGGGAAGAGCTGACACCATGAAGAACCAATTGGCGCAGAGGTTTCTCAAGCCCTCTTCTCTGTCGACCAGTGAGCGACCGGAAGAGGAGGAGGTGTGCCCAATCGGAGGAGAGCTCTCATCCTGCTCGGCAGGAGGGGGTGGGGTCCCTCCCTGATTCCCCTCAGCGCTGAGGCGAGACCGGCGCGGCCCGGCGGCGATGCCGGTGTTGCCCGTTTTAAGCTAAAAAAGCAGCAGCAAACCAGCAGCCTTCCTCCACCCAAAGCGGCCTGTGCATCTAAAAAGAAAATGCGCAGCCAAATCGCCTGAGAAGGGACCCAAAAATCCTCTCGCTGAGCTGAAAAAGGCGTAGTTTAAAATGTACTGACCCACTTACTGTTCAAGGAGAAAGGGGTGCACTGGGAATTCGGTGATAAAACTTGGGCTTTTAGGAAAGCCTGACAGAGCTCATTTATTAACAGCAGTTTCACTATTGCATCCTTACTTGGAGTGAGGTATGCCTCCATGTTCCTTGCCCTCATTCCAGTTTTGCCTTATCCAAGCTGGTTTTTCCTTCTTTCAAAAGTGACTTTGGAAAAGTGGGAAGAAAAAGAAGGAAAATTAAACAAGCCTTTACTGAGAAAATGGGCATTAAGAGGACTGCAGTGACTACTAACCATAGTTTCGAGACTAGATTAGGATAGCTGGAGGAAAATAGCCTGAATAAGATTAACTGGGATTGACCATTTTCAAATCTTTTTAAGCTGTGCTTTATACCTACTAATAGTAATAATAGGTTAAAAATTAAATCATGTCTTCTGCTTTAGATTAGATTAGGGGCCCGTCAAAAGATGCTTCAGAACCGATTAGCAGTAATAACGATGATGATGGCACTACCTCGTTTGTGGCCTATGAGGTAACTAATCTGCAGTCAGCCTAAAATGAAAATGAGTGATGAAATGCATGGACCTGTAAGATAAAGGTTTCGTAACAATACCTCACGGCAATCTGTGCAGTGTGCTGAGGCCTGACCATGATCCATTGATCCAACACCTGGATTAGGAAATCTAAAGATTTTGGAAAGTTTTAAAAGAATCCTATATTCAGAGTGGCCACCAGCTGGTTAAGAGTCTGTATAAGAATAAGAAACTTCTGGCTCATCTGACATCCATGACCTCTGCAATCTCTACATGGTGTCAGGAGGACAAGTAACCAGAATCAAAATCAAAAGCATTTGCAGAAAGGGAAGAAGAAAGAAAAGGAAAAGGAAAAGAGAAAGAGAAAAAGAAAAAGAAAAGCAGCAGTGACACATTGCAAGAAAAGCCTCACAGGCCTAGCAGCAAAACATGAAGAGAAAAGGGCTAAAATGACAAAAGGTCATAAAGCCATCAGCTGTGACAAGTTGAGGCTGTGAGATTAAGTAAAGACAGAAAAACAAAGGTCAGTGAGGTTAAGGACTGGTCCACAGTAACACTGATTGTCTTTCTTTAAGGCTATGACATTTTTTTCAGCATAAAAAATATTTTAAAAGAGAGAACCCTATGATCTGCTAAAACTTTGACATCTAGAAGACCCTAATTTATTCTAAACACTGTTCAGATTGTTGTCAAATCCCATACTCTATCTGAGTAAGACATCTCACGCAGTTTCTAGTGCAGATCAGGAAACAGAGAAGTACACTTATGCTTCTTCTGTGCAGTAAGACCCCCATCACAGGACCTTTCTGGAAACCTCACAGTTGTCCTAATTAAAAAGTTCAATGTGGTTGAGATCAGTATTTCATGCCATGATGCAATGTATTCTTTGAGCAGACATGATTTCATTTATTTAAACGAGAAGGGTGAAATACTGTGTAATTTCATAAGAGCTGTGGAATTGGAGAGATGAATGTACCTGAAACAGGCTCATTGAGACAGGTCAGGAAATCAATTAAATACCAGGGAAGATTCCCAAATTATCCTGACCTCATATGAAGGACAACCCTGAGCGCCGGCTTCCAAAGGCAGCCTCTAAAATAGGCCTCTGAGAATGGATGGAAAGAAACAACAAGCACTTTGCTGAAGTGATTTTCAGGGGATCCCACAATGTAAACTTGCGTAGAGAAATAAGAACATCCCCAAATTTGCAGGAACAAGACTCATCGGACCAGAAGCAGCACAAGGGGACCCAGAAAAGGCCATGCCAAATGGAAGCAAATGAAAGAATTATAACTGGCACAGAAAACAACACTCATGAGGGTTAATTACATTACTGTCGTGTTTTGGTACTGCAAGGTTCTTTACATGCAAGAAATGCCCCAAAGCGGACACTTTGCTGTGTGCTGGGAGTCTAGGCACAGCATGACACTGAGGGCAGATAACCAAAACCCTCGTAAGAACCTCAAAAATACCTGTCATCAATTAGCAGCCCCTTTTTGGAAGAGTATGAGATAGATTTCAGAATATACACAGGTAATAACATATCAGCAATTTCAAGACCACCTTAAAAGAGAATGAAAGCCCCGTTTATAAATATATAAAGAATCTATATCCTACTGAAATTAAGTAAGATCCTAAGCACCTTCCTGGATCTGGGCCCAACCCTTTCAGGGCCAAATATAAATAAATGCTAAAAAGTCTAGGCCATTCTGCTAAATGTGAAAATAAGTGGTTTGGCTAGACTAAAACTGGGGAAAAGTCCATAGCAAAGATGTCTGTATTCTAGATGTCTACTCAGCTACTTGACTTAGGCCAAGCCATGAGGTTTAAACATCCAGGACACAGGGTATAAAATCGGAAGGAGATACTTCAAGTTATTCCAGTGACTGGGAGAGCTAGAAGCTGCACCCCTGACTCTGCGGGAACTCCCCAGGAAGGGGCCCGTAAAAGCAGAGCTCTGCCCTGTAATTTTCAGAGCAGAGAACCTGAATGGTGCGCAGACATGGTCATGGGCTGCCTACACCTTCCCAGGCACGAGGAGAAGCTCTGGGGAGGGTGTCAGGATCCCCTGTGCCCTGAAGTTACTGTTGGGCAATTTAGCAAACATTTTCTGCCCCAGCTCACGTCATCAGTCGGTGCAGAATCTACAGTACAGACCTATGGATCTGGTTTTATATTGCCACCATTGTGTTCCTATCTTGTCTAACTCAGGCTCCTGTCAATGAATGATGAACCAGAATGTGCTCTGTAGGCAATGAAGTACTTTTCTATCTCCTGGGGATTCTTACTTCGCTCTGCTAACATCCTGGTTGGGTTTCACTACCCAGCAGGAGCCAATAACATTGTCTAATTTATACTTCCCAAGTGGTCTTTTGTTAGTCTTGTTAGTCAGGAAAAATCAACATAAAACCTGTCAGAAGAGGGAGTTGCACGATTAAGCATCCTGAATTTCCGCATATACATCTGAGTCAGAGTTTCTCAAGGGTAAAGACACAAGAGTCCTTCAGAAACTCTTGACCTGAAGTTGATAGTGTACTGAAAAGAGAGATGTCATTTTTTGACATTAAACTTCTGTATTCTCTTTGTCATTTGGGGATTGAGCCTGGGAATCTCCTCAGAGAGGGAGGGATACCCTTGCAGGAAGAGGCAGCTTGCTGTACTTTATGTAAAGATTGTAATGAGTCTCAAGAGCCCAAATACACAGCTGAATAATTTAAAACCTCTGCAGGAGAGGATCTGGGGGCCAAGAAAGTCGATCATGAGTCGGCAATGCGCCCTTGCAGCAAAGAAGCCCAACAGCATCCTGGGCTGTGTTAGTAAGAGCATAGCCAGCAGGTCAAGGGAGGTGATCCTTCCCCTCGGTTTGGCCCTTCCGAGACCACGTCTGGAGTAGCATGCCCAGGTTTGGGCTCCACGCTGCAAGATGGATATTGATACTGGGGCGAGTCCAATGGAGGCCACGGAGCAGGGCGAGAGTGCCTGGAGAGGGCAAAGGCAAGACCTTACCTCTGCCTGCACCTGCCTGAGTGGAGGATACAGGGAAAACGGAGCCAGAACCTTCTCGAAGGTGCACGCTGACAGCAGGAGAGTCAACGGCCCTACACTGAGACGTGGGAAATCCTGATCAGATAGTAGGGAAAAAATATTTTGCCAAGTAGATTATTAAATATAAAATTTAGCCTGGAATAGGCTAAATACTGTGACGGGTCAAATATTGGAAGGGGTTAAATATATCGGGATGGGTTATGGACCGGGACAAGCTAAATCCCGGGGCAGGTTGCTCGGAGGCTGGACACAGCAGTAGACTTGAACAGACCTTTTTGGCTCGGGGGGGCTGCACAGGAAGACCTTCGGCTGCCCCATTTCAACCTAAATTCTTATTTTGTGATTTCAATAAACCCATTCCTTTAAGGGGGGGGGGGCGGTGCACTCCCAGAGTGCACCGCCCCCCGGCACCGCCCTCCCCCCGACGCCGGCGGAGTTCGCGACGCGGTCTCTAGGGGGCGCTACAATCGCGGCGCTGCCTGGCCGCAGCGCGGGCGGCCATGGCGGCGGGGCGGCTGCCGGCGCTGCTGCTCCTCGCCCTGCTGCTGGGCGGCACGGCGGGACCCGGCGCTTGGGCAGCGCGGAGCCGCGGCGCCGAGAAGCAAAACAGCCTCCGCCGCGCCGCCAGCGGTCTCTACCAGGGCGTCAGCGGCCTCTTCGGCGAGGACAACGTGCGGGCCCTGCAGAAGGTGAGGCGCCGGCCGCTTTCCCTCCCCCTACAAACCCTTCGGTTCCTTTCCCTTCGCGCCCTCTCCCCGCGCCGTTGCTCCCGGGGGTGACCGGGCGGTTCTGTGAGGCAGAGCCCCGCGGTTGGCCGCCCCCTCCCCGCCCCCGGCGCGGCGGTCGGTGCTGGACCCGCGGCGGCCTCGTCTCTTGTGCGAGCCCGGCTGCCGGTGAGGCGGTGGAACGGCTGGAGCGTTGCCTGGGGAAGGAAGACGGGAGGCCAGGCTTGACGTGGAGCAAACGGCAAAAAAATATTAAAACCGGAAACCTGTAAATAAAGATTATTTTAGGTGGAGGAGGCGGCCAGGGCAGACCGCTGTCGGTGAGGAGCCCTCCAACTGAAATATGGTCTGTCTGCATCAGCAGAGCATCCTGTGTTTGCGGGGCCTCATATGAACTTGCAGGAAATCAGGCGTGCAGGCAGACGTATCTATACATTCCTCTCTTCCTTCTTTCCTCGGCCAGTAGGAAGACATAATACTGTAAAACTGACATTTGGGTGTGATGCTGGGGACATCTCTCAGTTGCTCTATAAAACTAATTCTCTCATTTGCTTTACCAATGTCCATTGCTGGCAATAGTGTTTTCTTTAAACTTCAGGCCAATGGTAAAGCTAATGAAGTGCTTTTTAAAATCCTGTCACCATCGACATTTACATGCCAAAATACCTAGAATAAGGACAACCGTAATAAGTAAATTTCTGATTTGCAGAGTTAAAAAACATTTACAGAGTTACAATTTTTTCCTTAGGGACTTCAAAATAGCCTGCAATTCTTGCTTAATGAATTATAAGTCTACTCATGACTAATAAGTCTCAAAGTGTGTTTAAGGAATTGAGGTGGGTTTTTTTTAATTTTCAATTTTATTTCTCAGTTTTTCTCAAGGTTGACAGAGAGGTTTGTGAATGGGGTGGATATATTAATGGACACATTCTGGAGAATATGGACTGATTTGTTAGATGTTCTTGGAATTGATGGTAAGTGTGATGCCTGTTAACTCTTGAACTACATCAGCCTGTATCGATGTTTACAAGCATAGGCCAAGTGGGAAAATAATTACATTTTATCGTGCTGCATTAAACATCCATCAGTGGTATATCTATTCGCTTCACGTGGCTTTGATTTTGCTATTAGTACCTTTAAACATGAGGACTAAAACCAGCCGTTCCGTTTCTTTATATGTATCTATAGGATGTCTATAAAACGCATTACAAGTCATGGTTGGTTTCTTGGTATCATTGTTAAATGGATGCACATGGCCAGGAATGGTGCAGGGAAATAAAGGAGGACTGGAAGAAGGAAAGGTGCAAATGAGAGCCTTCAGAATGTAACTTTTACAAAGGAGGATCTTTAGCCTCAGTATGAACTTCGACCTTAGGCCCTATAGTAGTTTGTCTTCAAAGAACCTTTAGCACCTCTACCTTAAAGGAACTGATTCAATTGCATCATTGGAGCTGAGCCAGTGATTTGAAAAAGGTCCATCCAGAAATGGAGGAACTAGCTTTACCCCTTCCTTCAGAAAACACAGCCATGATCCCACTGCATGACCCTTTGAAGCTGTGCTTCCATTTTTGCCCTTACCACTTTGGCGTGCACTTGTTAATATTCTGTAAATTTTCCTTTGTTTTTCAGCCTCCAACTTGACTCATTATTTCAGCCCAGCCGCAATTGCCAACAATCCGACCCGTGCTCTTCTGCTGATTGGTGCCATTTTACTTGCCTATTGGTTTTTATCTCTCTTCCTTGGATTCTTCTTCTATCTCCTGCACATGCTGTTTGGTCGCTTTTTCTGGATTGCGAGGGTTGCCCTTTTCACTCTCTCGTGCGTGTACATCCTCCAGAAGTATGAAGGTGACCCAGAACATGCAGTCCTGCCTCTCTGCTTTGTTGTAGCAGTCTACTTCATGACGGGGCCAGTTGGATTTTACTGGAGAAGAAACAGCAACAGCAGCCTTGAGGAGAAGATGGACCACCTTGACAGTCAGATCAGACTTCTGAACATACGTCTTTCTAGGGTGATTGAAAACCTGGACAGAGGCAGTGACCAGTGAACCAACCCCTATAGACCACTGTACACCAGCTCTAGAAAATTCCTAAGCACTGTCTCATTCGAAGTTACAAAGCAACAAAACATCACATGGTAAAAAGTGTGCAAAGTTATAACTTTTCATCATGTGTAAGACTAATTTATCTAGATTATACACTCAGCCATTATACTTGTAGGAAAAAAAAAAAACATTTAAAAAATTCAGCTGTATATTCAGAGAGTTTTATCCAGTACTAGAATTTTCTCAGTAGATAAACGCTTACTTTTACAAGCATTTAAAACATCTTTTGTAAAGTTTTTATAAAAAACAAATTGAGTAGTCTTTCAAATATTGAAAATGAGCTAAACATATGCAAATTTGACACTTAAAAAGTTAAAAAGAAAAAAAAAAATCTCAAGCTACCAAACACTTCCATTGAGAAGTAACTGCTGTGGGTCCGCATTTTTTTTCAAATTTGCGAATGTTTTTGGTTTATTGTTGGCTTATTTCATTGCCTTGAAGTTGCCTTTCATAGAGTATCAGATGAGGAATTTTCTGGTATCCAGGCCAAAAAATTCGCACCATAGCTTTTAATAGGAGGTGGGAAATAAGGGAGAAGGAAGATTTCATAAATTTGAAGTCTGTAAATGCCAGTCCAGTATGAGGAATCGAGAAGTGCACCTGTGCAATTATTTCATTGCGTTTCATCTCAAGAACTTTAATTTGGTGTCTGAAAGGAAATCTGTTTTAATAAATTGACACAAAGGGAAGAGATGTAGCCTGGCAAATTGTAATTCATATTTCATCTTTACGGTGAAGCATTTTCCAAGCATAAGTGCATAGAATAAAACATTTTTGATCTCAGGACCCACAAACTTTCTCAAAAAAGGCAGCAGTTAAAACACTTGCAAATGTATTGTTGCTTAAAGCTTTCTCAGGACCAATAAGCGGCAATAAATTATCTTCAGGAAGATCTGGATTTTTTTCTAAAATTGTAATAGTTTTGTAGGAGCTTTTTGCTTGAAGTCTGTGTCCTCGCTATATTGGGTTTTGGGGAAGGTGAGTCACCTTACGAGAAGGCTGTATTAAACAGTCACATTTCAAAGTGATGTAGGAGCTTAGAAGCAATTTTATTTTGAAGGATTCTATGTATTTGTAACCTTAGAATCAACTAGCTTGGTAGACTACTACTGGCTTTGTAAGGCTTGCTGAAATGCATCGAAACAAAGGTAACCTCAGGGAAGAAAGTCCGGTAAGTGGTTTAACTTGGTAACCTATAGCATCCAAGGGTATAAATGGGGGGAGGGAGGGGAAGCATCTAAACCACAGCGATGAGCACAGTATCAATACCATGAGAGGTAAAATGGACCACAGCTGAAGAACTACATATTCCATAACGTCTAAACGAACAAGTAAAGAAAAAAACGCAACAAAAACTGATATGTGACAGGGACTGGTTAAAAAGGAAGGGGAACAAATATGAATAGGTGATCTGCGTGCTGTTGCTTCACCTGCGAGCGCCGGCTCCAGTGGGACCGGCCGGGGCAGCTGAGCACAGCTTGGCGCTTGGGCTTCGTGTTTCGTTGGATAGAGCTTTTGTTGGATGTGACACTTAACTGAATGTAACTGTGGGGTGAATTTATTTTTCTCTTAATGCTGAAGTTTAATACTCTTCGTAAAATGTGTGTTACTTGCCTGACCTATTTTGGGCTGTATGTGACATTTACATGAGGGATTATTTTAAAATCCATGTTAATGGCCTTTACTCCAAACTGTGATCACTTAAGTTCAACACGGTTGAAGTTCATATGCAGTTGGCACTGTTGTAATCCATTTTAATTTTTTATGTCACCTGTAAATCCCCCTGCACCTGAGTTTTCAAGAAATATACATTTAGAGTTGCAGAGTAACTGCTTTTCCTAACTTAAAATCTTTCCCATGAACAGATTAAGTACTGTGGCAACAAATAGTCCACTTTGTAAAGCTGAAAATGTAAATTACAGTATATTCCTTTTTACAGCTCATTTTCCATAGTATTACAGAGTCTTCCCTGTCAACTCAGTTTTCCCTACTGTTGTGCACAGAGGACTGGGCTAAAACACCAACCTGGAAATTAGAAATTGATGAGCAAAGCTTGTCAGGTCTTTACATGTTTTGCTAAATTTGAGGCCTGAGGACCAAAGTCTGCAAACCTCGCTCGTGTAAGCGGCTCCATCGACTTCCATAGGACGATCTGCATGAGTCAGTTTTGCATAGATTGTATTTTATGTAATCCATATTTAACGTTGAAGTTAAAAATACTGAATCGTTTATATATTAAGAGTTGTCTATGATAAAGATTTCTTTTAAAATACTATATAAAAGTTAATTTGGATTATAGTTTCTCCCTGTCTCGCTCTAATCATTTATCTTAGTTTTGTAAAATCAGTCCTCCTATATTAATATGCTTAATTTTGATCACCCTGCTGCTTGAAAAAAAGTATTTTTATATTTACTTGCATCCCATGTATAGCAAAATGTTATGTGAAAAGCGGTATGTATAAAATTGGATATTTTTAATCAGTATTTTTCCCAGCGCTCAGTTTTCACATTAGTCAAAATCAGACGTATGATTTTTTTTAAAGCACAATCTAATCTTCAGTATATATATACTTTAAAAATGCTCTGTATTTTTAAACATGCACTGTAGTGAAAGCGCTTTTGGGACATGAATGTGGTATTGTACTTGATCTCTTTCAACTTTTGTAAATACCTTTTACAAATATTTTCCATACCAAGTCATCTAGTTTATCCATGGAGGTTTTTGCTCTGTTTTTTAGAACTCGTTCTCGTGACAGTGGTTGCACTGCTTTTGTGTTGCCATTGCTAGAAGCGTCTCGTACGAATTCGCAGAGATGTGCAGGTATCGAACCGGGACATGGAATTTGACAGACTTGCCCAAGTCGGTGGCAGAAATGAGAATAAAACCCAGATCTCGCGGCTCCCAGCCTTTTGCTCCAACCACTAGAAGCTTAATGGAAGGTGGGTAGCAGCATCTATGCACTCCTCTAACGTCCGCTTCCCTCGGCATCGGGCCTGGTGCGAGCTGCTCGTCAAGTGGCGCAGCTTAGCTGAGGGGCAGGTGGGTAGGAGACGCAGCCCATCTGTCCTCTCCCCCCGCGGCCGCCCATCCAGAGTGGTTCCCGTTTATTGACCTTCCCGTTGGCAGCGGCTGCTGCTTGAAAGAACGTCGCCTTCTGTAACTGGCCGACGTGACCCTTTAGGATGGGCTGCAGGCTGGCCGGTATCAGAAATGCTGGTAGGGTCTTGAGTGTTCTAAACTTCGTACTTTAAGACCTAATATTGGAAACTACTGTAGTGTTTTCAGTACCTTCACGTTTTTGCCAAACTAACATCCGTAGCAATTTCTTTGGAAGTACATGCCTTGCCTATAGATAACTGATCTGTTGTATTCGGAATGCAATGCTTTTAAAAGTGGTATTGGGTGTCAGAGTGCAGTGTATAAAATCTGGTGTAATTCAGTGCTGTACTTAATAGTGCGTCCTTCAAACTGTGATTTGCTTTTAAAGACTTGTTGCATTGTTAGTGTGGAAAATAGACCAGTATCAATCTTAGCTCTTTGATGGTGTAGAAGTTTTTAAGTGTGACTTGCCTCACGTACTGATCCGTATTTGGCAGCTAATGACGTAAATGACCATAAGTTCTCTTTGTCTGGGAAAATAAAAGGTTTTATTGTATCCGCATGTATTTTAAACGTTTGGATAACTCCATCGAACGGTAATGACAGCACATATAAAAATCGATCTTTTCCTTTTAATCAGAAATGGTATTTGCTATAGTAGCACTCGTTATCGGCACTGATGTTAGTGATTCCACATCCTGTTTTGTACATCGGATTTCAAGATTATAGTGTTTAAGTTTGTACAATTGTGTTTATGTAAAGAATAACTTGGTCTGAAGAGGTGATGTGTGTATACTTTTGACATATGATCTGTAGGGAAGTACTAGATTCTACTGATAATATTGTTAAGCAGTTACAAATCTATCCAACTTATTTTTTACAGAGCTATACATGCCTTTATTTATTACTTATCTGACCACCCAATCAGTGTACTCTGTAGTTAAATATTTGTAGACCGGTTTCACGAATCAACTATGGTATTGTGACAAAGCTTACAATAAATGTTTACTGAAACTTTGCACCCAGAAATGAATCGCGTTTGAGACCGGGCTTCGCCGGCCGCCTCCCGGAGGGGCGTTTGGGACCCGGGCCTGGGGCCAGGCCGGGGCTGGGCGGGGCCCGACTCGCCTCTCAAACACGCGGCCCGCCGGTACACACGGGGCCGGGACCCGCCCCGGACCCGCCCCGGACCCGCCCCGGACCCGCCCCGGACCCGCGCGGCTCCACCCCCGCCGGGGCCGAGCGGCCGCCCTGCGCCTGCGCGCGCCCCGCCGCGCCCCCGCCCCCTTCTCGCGAGACCGCGAGACGGCCGGAAGCGGCGGCCGCTGTCAGCCGCACGTGGGGCCGCTGCCGCCGCCGCCGCCGCCATTACCGTCATGGGCCGGGCGCGCCGCAGGCACAACTGGAAGGCGCGGCTGCCGCAGGGCACCGCGCAGCCTCCGCCCGCCGCCGAGCCGCTGGAGCTGCCGCTGGAGCTGGGAGGTGCGGCGGGTCACGGCCCGGATGCCGTGTCGGGGCCGCCCGGCCCGGCCCGGCCCGGCTCTCTCCTCTTCTCCCCTCCCCTCTCCTCAGGCGTCACGTTCGTTAGTGCAGACTTGGGTTGTTAACGTTGCTAGCGCGACCGTAGAGTCGCTGAGATGAGAATTGTGGTCATGCCTTGACTGTATTTGTATTATACTTTTATTGGAAGCGTTTGAATACCTTACAGGCTTTGCGTCAATAGCTCTATCGAAGCCATTACTGCATTTAAGCAATTCCTCATCAAAGCAATTACTATAAATGTGTTTAGCATTTGTGTTCTCAAATGTTAGTTTAAAAAAACCACTTTTATTATATTTTTATTATTCAAACTTTAGCAGAACAGATTTGTAGGGTTAAAAATTACCTCTGTCTGGGAGAGCCCGGAGCCTGCGGGGTCACCCGGAGACACGCTGTGTCCTGGGCTGCTCCCCTGACCCTGGGGGAATTAAAGAAAACGGCAGAGATTTCGTAGTGTTGTTACGTAAGTCAAGGAAAATTACCCTCACGGTTATAGTAAGCACGGGGTTATCAC
Organism: Haliaeetus albicilla; assembly: GCF_947461875.1. Classification (NCBI taxonomy): domain Eukaryota; kingdom Metazoa; phylum Chordata; class Aves; order Accipitriformes; family Accipitridae; genus Haliaeetus; species Haliaeetus albicilla. The sequence continues at coordinate 32,251,529 of NC_091492.1, read as the reverse complement.
GTCCCCAGCTTCATGGTTCAGTTTTTTGCCCTTGCTGATGATGTGGGGTGGTTTTTTTTGGCTGGGGGTGAGGGTTGTGTTTGTTTAAAACAGCTAAATCTAGCATGGTTTGTGATAAGACCGTGAAGCAGCGTGCTGAAAATAGTCCACCTGGCACAGGTGAATAATCAAACACATGCTTTTAGATGAAGCAACGCTGAAGGGAATTGATGGAAGTAATGCCCTGGTCCTGCCAGCCAAAAAAGCAAAGAAGAAAAAAGTAGCATGTGTTGTGCAACAGCAGAAGAAACCCCTAAGCAAGAAACAGAAGAAAAACCTGCACAAAATTTTAGAGCAGAAGGAGAAGAAAAGACAGGTACGTTGCTGCATGCTGGTAACTCCAGCTTTGTGACTTCTGTTAAAACAATAATTCAATATCGGCGTATGGAAAAGGTCGATGTTAACAAGCAGCTTTTGAGGTTTCCCTTGCACTGTGACTCTGGCAATCCCTGATACATGATGCGATTGCGTTGCTGGTGTGAAAAACCAGAGGTGGAACAGCCGCTCTGCAGTGCCAGCGAGCGGTGTTTGGGATGTGAACTATCAGGGGTGTCTCAAGGACGTGCAGATCCTGAATTTTAAGAGTTCACATTACAAGAGCATTAGACATCCCGTTGCTGGGCATTGTGGTCAAAAACATGCCACCACCCATGGACTCTCGAGTGTTAGCTTCAGTGGGGAAAAGCATTCACCTCCCTCTCAGTGGATCAGCTGTTGCAGGAACTTGTCATATCTGGGTCCTGGTTCCCATTCTCTCTTTGACCCTGAGTGAATAGATGAGTGTCGTGAAATACATCAGCAGAGTAAATGACATTGTTCTGTGAAACAGATTGTATGAGAAGCTTTGTCCTTCTGCAAAATGCAAAGGTTGATGCCCCAAACTCTGCTACTGCTGGTGTTTCTGAAATACTCATTTCCAGCTCTTGTATATTTTCTGTATGCAAATAGAGCTTTTCTGTCTTTGTAAAAGCTTTCCAGGCAAAACTCCTGTTCATTTTAGTGTCTGAATAATGGTTTTGACAAATGAGCTCTATTTTTAGAGGTAGTTTAAGACTGCATCTGTCTGACCTCCTGTCAGCACTATGTCCCACATGTGGGAGTTGAAGGGAGGCTTCCATTGCTCCAGCCCTCACTCCAGCATTTTAGTTCAAATCCGTTTTCTTTGCTGTTGTTTCAAGGGTGCAGCTGAGCTTTTCGTTGCAGCGATGAAGGGTCAAGTCTGCATTTGTATTTTTGCTCTAGTGCAGGGCTGAAATCTTCATCGGGAAGGACTGACCATGTAGCAGAAGGAACGTCTTTACAACTTCCCAGCAAGGTTTTGCCAGAGCACACCCTTTAAAACTCAAGTGCAAATCTTGAAAGGAAATTATTTCCTGGTGAAAATAAGCACTGACTTTGGTTGTTTTTCCCCAAATAGCGAGCGGAATGGCTGAACAAGCTGAATGAGGTCCAAGCTTCTGAGGCAGAAATGAAACTCCTGTACACTACTTCCAAACTGGGTATTGGGGAGCGCATGTATCAGACTAAAAGGTAAAGCATTATTTGGAAAGAACCATTCTGGTTTATCACTGTGGTTGAAAACTTGGCAGCCTTCTTAGCTTTTTTTTGCTTGTTTTTTTTTGTTTTGTTTTTTTTTTTTCTTCTTACTGCATACAGGTTCTTCAGAATGGATCGAGTTAAATAATTTTCTATTTTTATCTGATAGTATGGTAGTTATTTTCTTGTTTGACTGACAATCTTTTGAGAGAATGTTAGTTAAAATAACTGGGTCTTCCCTTTCATAAGGGACAAGGTGGGTGACAATTATATCTGCATACTCTTATGTCAAACTACATAATTGGTGGATAAATGTTTACTTTTTTGTTGTATTGGAAAATATCGATTGATAGTTACTGGATAGTTACTGGATTTATCGAGAGCTGCATTTTGACAGAAGTTGAAATAAATTAAACTACAGACATGTTCTGAAGAAATGAGTAAATGTCAGTATAGCGTGTGCTTAGATATGAATCCAGCAATCAGGTCAGCTGAGGGTTTACCTAGCAGAGTTGTGCAAACCTCCAAGAATGGAGATCTGTGGAGAACTGGGTTAACCTCTCTGCGTAACATCTTCTTGCGCTGCACTACACCTCAGGTGTAGAAGTTTTCCCTATTTGAGTAAAACCTGGGTTCAGGCTCAGCCAGTGACTTTTGATGGTGTGACTTCTCTGGTTTGTGCTGAAGACATGTCTGGCTTGAGGTCCTGGAGAATGTTGACCAAAATGTTCACGTGTTGATGTTTTGTTCTAGGATGATACAGGAGCCAGAGACTGCTGTACCTGAAAAGATTAGGAGCATCAGTGGTGCAAACAAGAGAAGACACAGCTCAGATTCAGAATCGGAGCCTGAGGAAGAACCCAGTAGCTCTGAGGAGGAGAAGGAAGAGCACAAACAAGAAATTGAAAAGTCGTCAGCCAGTGATTTGAATACTGTTGAAAAGCCAGAGGAAGGCATGAAGGCAGCAGTGACTAACCAGAAGCCGGCCAGTCCTCATGTGCCAGTTTGCCAGCCAGCCTCCAACAAACCATCTTGCAAGCCTGCGATTTTCATTCCAGTGGACAGGTCTCCTGAGATTCAGGTGAGACTCTGTGAACAGGAAAGTGCCTATCAAGGGGGTTGGAAATTATGGTATCTTCCATCAGATTAGGTCACTGCAGACCCTGTAGCATTATCTTGTGTCTCTTGCTAATACTGCTTGGCAGCAGCGTGCACTTGGGGTCCGTGTTCTGGCAAGTTGTACATGTACATGTCTGAGCTTTAAGCCTGTCTAATCTAGCAGAAGGAAAACTAGTTTCGTCTTAGGATATAGGCATTTGTCTCTGGCTTTAAATATAGAATCTATTAGCAGTCTTTTATTGTTCTTTGCTGGAAAATCTTGTGATGTCACTTTCAGCTCTCCATTATGCTATATCTTACGCTGGATAGTTTTATTCCATTTGCTGTGGGTAAGGCGTTCTGTACAAATGGGAAAAGCTCTGCATGTGTCTGAACAGACAAGACAGAGTTGTGAAATGAGTTTTTCCTTGAAGTGCTATATTAATAAACTCCAGGGACTCTGGTTTCACAAATTAAAGTGCAGGGCTTGCCAGCTGCTTTCTGGGAAGCTGTTCTGATGACTCTGCGTGTTCTGGGACATGCTCGTGTGGTATTAGCTGGTTTAGAGCTTTTCGAGCCACAAAGCTTGCAGAATTCCTTTTTCTGGGTTTTGTAATCTGAGAAAGGAATCGGTTTTCAATCCTGGGGAAAACAAAAAGGGAGAGAGAGACAAAAAAGTGCAACTGAAATATGTGTTTTATATTATTTAGGAAGCAAGACTAAAGCTTCCAATCCTTGCTGAAGAGCAAGTCATCATGGAAGCCATTAGTGAAAATCCCATTGTGATCATATGTGGAGAGACGGGAAGTGGTAAAACCACACAAGTACCTCAGTTTCTCTATGAAGCTGGCTATGCCAGGTATGAGTCGTCTTTTATATTCAGCAAATGTAATTAGAAAAATTCAAGCTCAACTCAGTCACTTCTGATTTTGTTTCTTTTCTTCTGATATGGCTGAACTGAACCTGAACTGAACCTGGTCTTTTCTGTGCAGTGGTAGTGACCATGTTGAATGGGCTTTTAAAAAATCTGAAGGGAGTAAGACTGAGTTGCAAAAGTCTCTCTCCACGTAACCAATCTTTTGAAACCTCTAGGGTAAAAATTTCCTTCAAAGCCACTGGCCTGTTTTTTACAGAGGGGCTTTATTGTCTGCCCATCTCACATAGTTTAACCTCTGCTTCCAGAGGTTTGTTTTTACTTTTGCAAGAAAATGTGTGTATTTCTTAAGAACATCTTTTAAAATAGCTGTGGCTCATCTGGCACTATTGGTAACATTTATAAGCTTGGGCACTTCATAAGATGCTTCTTGTGAGCTGCATCAGGATGTGTCCAGCTTCTGTGCTGCTGCCCCAGCCTGAGTTTCTTCTGAAATTGACCCTGTTGCCAGAAGGATGTCCAGGGAGACTGGAGTTCAGTGAGCTGCAATTAGAGAGACAATGTTTGGGGAAAAAATTCCTGTGATACATGCATCTTCAGATCAATACACATATAATAGAAGGGTAATCCTGAAGCTTCCTTTCTGTCTTTTTCTTCTAACTACAACTAGAATTGATACTGTGTGAGTGATGCTACTTAATTTAGAACCATTGTGCAGAAATCCTGTTGTCATCTTTCTAAGTGTTTCTCCCTTTAAAACAAGCAGCCAAACAACCTCTCCTTTTCTTTCCTTCACCCCTTTAGTTCAAACGGTACTATTGGGATCACTGAGCCTCGGCGTGTGGCTGCAGTGTCCATGTCCCAGCGAGTTGCTAAGGAAATGAACTTGTCACACAGGTGAGGAGAAAAAAGCTGAGACCTTGCTAGGATGGTAAGACTGAGATGCTCTGTGTATGGCATAGACTGAAATCAAGACTTGCACGTTGCTTGTTCAGTCTTTGGCGAAGAACTGTGGGGAAGTTACTTATAAACTCCTCTCTGGGGTTGTCTATAAAAAAGCCAGATTTGTTGCTACTAATGGTTGTAAGTTACTTTTTAGAGAGAGCTTTGTGGAAGTGGTGTTTGGGAAGTGGTCCTAGTTTGGGAAGTGCTCCTAGTTTGTCTCCATGTGAGAAAGCACCCCATAATGGAGAAATAATTCAGAGTGACATTGCTGTGTATCCCAGCTTGTAGCATTTTGTGTGTGCTAGGCTCTGGGGACCTGATGGTATGCTTTTTGTCTTGTCTTGGCATCAAGTCGTAATTTAGTTAGGCTGAAGGCTGCCTCCTGGTCTGAATGTGAATTTTCTGTTTCTCACCATGCTTTTTCTTGTGGCTACCCTGGCATTTCCTCACAGAGTGGTTTCATATCAAATCCGATATGAAGGAAATGTTACAGATGAAACACAAATCAAGTTCATGACGGATGGTGTGCTGCTGAAAGAAGTTCAGAAGGTAAGTTGCTGTCCTCAGTGTTATAAAAAGGAAAGTATTTTGTATAGCTAGGAAGAGAGCCAGTTGGCTTTGTGTGGATTTGTTGCCAACCTTTCAAAGCAAAACCCCTTTCGGCACCGGAGATGTGTTTCATCTCAACCCTTTATATTCCTGCCCAAGTCCCTAAAAGTTAGGTTATGTTGCTGTGTAAAATGAGAGCAAGGAGGATACTCTCGGGAACTAAGCTGCTTCATGTAGGCTAAACACATTAAACTGTGCTCAAATATGTGGGAGAGACAGCAGCCATAAGGATGGAGGGCGGGGGGGCGGTCAGTGTTTGTGTAGCCATAGGTTGTCTTGACTTAAAAATGTCCTTGGGTTGAGGCTTCATGTGGTGAAATCAATCTTTCTTCTCAGGACTTTCTGCTTTCAAAGTACAAAGTCGTTATTATTGACGAAGCCCATGAAAGGAGTATGTACACGGATATCTTGATAGGCCTCTTGTCTCGCATTGTGCCTCTTCGTGAAAAGGTAAGAGAAGCAGTATTGATGTATGAGATGCAGATGTGCTGGGGAGGAGGGTGTTAGACATGAAGAGGCTCTATGGGAGGAGGGACTGTGTGTGGTGTGGCAGTTGATGGAAATCTGATGGAAACCATGAAATAATGCTCAGATAATGTGTTTGTCTTTCCATATGATCGAAGAAGCACAGAGCCTACAAAAAGGGGAAAAATAGTACATATCAGTACCAACAGATAATTTTTTCAGGCAATATGCAGTTAATTTTAGACTTACAGTGCCGCAAGACACGTGTAAATAATAAAATTGGCAGCCTGTTAGAAAGCAAGATGCTTACTGTTGCACTGGAATAAACTGCCAACAGCAGTGCTTAGGGCTTAGTTTTGGAGCAGACATCATGGAGTGTTTGATCCTGCCTGATGTTGGGGCTGGTGGACTGCAGGGCAGTGCTTGGCATTTGTGTTTGTTTTACTTTAGGATGGAGAGAGAATGCAGTGTTGAGAGGCAGGACACTCTCAGCATCAGGATTGCCAGCGTCTGGTTTTGTGTATTTTAAGACACGTTGCATTTGAGGCTCTGTGTATCCTCTGTCACTTGACACAGTGCTTTTGTTGTCTTAGATTTTGAGTGCTTTGGTGCAGAAACTTGTATCCAGTCCTTCTAACAGCTCTGGGTTTGTGTGTTGTGTAGCTTACCTGCTGCATGCCTTCAGGCACAGAATAACACGTTTATGTCCCTGCAGAAAGGGCTGCCGCTGAAGCTGATCATCATGTCGGCCACCCTTCGTGTTGAAGATTTCACCGATAACAACAGGCTGTTTTCTGTTACACCTCCTGTTATTCAGGTATCGTTCTCCTCACTGGGATCTGCGTTAGATGTAACAGCTGAAATACAGTGAGGGCTTCCTTTATAAAACCAATTAAAAAATAGAGGCACTCTGATCTTTCCAGTTGGTGCTGAAATCTTTCAGATATCAATTTAAAAATAGTTATTTTGTTAGACTATTGTTTCTTTTGGGACTTGGTGTTTTTCTTTCCACTTTTATCAGAAAACTGCCCTGGCAGAATCTGGTTATCTTGAAAAACTGTAAGTTACAGTTCAGGAGAACTAGCAAGCCTCAGTCTGAGTTGATCTGAAAGAGAGGAAATTTTTGGTTTCTAGCTTGGTTTTGTGGTGTTCAGGGTAGACAACACTGATAACTTCTGTGGGTCTGGTGTTTTGTAGGTTATCAAAACCAAGAGCTGAACAGATGAAAGCTGTAATGATTGTGCTGGAGTTACGACAGCAAACCAACCCTTTTTTTTTGTATTTCCTGTCTAGGTAGATGCAAGGCAATTCCCTGTAACTGTTCATTTTAACAAGAAAACTCCCCTAGATGACTACAGTGGGGAGTGCTTCAGAAAGGTGTGTAAAATCCATCGAATGTTGCCCTCAGGTAAGGTCATTGCTGAGAACCTCTCAAATTCTTTACATTTAACATGTCTAAAGTTTTCTGGGTTGTTTTTGGGGGGAGCTTTTTTTTTGTTTTTTTCTTTTCTTTGTTTTTGGGTGGGGGTTTTTTTTGTAAGTTTAAATATGGGACTGCAATGATGTATGGTGTGCTTTTACTTCGAAGGCTTTTGATGTGAAAATTACCCTTCAATTAAATCATAGCATTAGCATGCTTCTTGAGGGAGTAGTAGAAGACAGATGCAGTCAAACACCCTGTTCCTCCTTGTTACGTCACAGTATATTTAACCTGTCTTTTATCAACCATGTGATCTGAAGCTTTCCTAGTGAATTATCTATGCTGAGGTTGAGAGTGATTTCTTCTCTTGCAGGTGGGATTTTGGTGTTTTTAACAGGCCAGGCAGAAGTTCACGCTCTCTGTAGAAGGCTAAGGAAAGCCTTTCCGTTCCAAAAAAACAACACTGCAGGTAATGCTATAGAATAAAGGACTGTTAAACTTTGAATTTATCCCACTGAGAAGTGAGCTTGCTTTGCACCTAAAAATAAGTTTTTATTTAAAAAAAACCCCACAAATCAAGGGTTGGGGAAAGGGCTTGTGGATGATTTTGATGACTGATCGTTAAGTTTGTGCTGTTTTGAGTTTGGGGAAAAGGTTTGTGTGTATGATCCCTTCCAGTTCCCCAGAATCCATTGCATTTCTTCACTTACTCTGTTGGTTGTGAATTAAAGTGGTGACTTTATTTCCAGGATAGTGGAATTTCCCAAGATGACTTTAGAAAGTCGAATTCTACTATAGCTCAGCTAATTGTCTCCTAAACATCAAGGCATACAGTTGCTGTGTGTGATGCTGTCAATCCTCTATATGGTTTCTAAATGGAATTACAACATTAAACTTGTGTGTCATCCCTGTCCCCTCTGCCTTCAATGTGACTGTTTGTTTCTTTCATGCTGTGACACTTTCTGAATCCCCCAAAAGATGGGAGTGGGACCAGACTCTCCCCACTGCCTTCTCCGAGGGAAAGCATGCTCAGCTAACAGTAATTTCACTGCCTGTTTTTGTAGGAGATGATGACAAAGAAGAACCAGTGGAAGAAATCAGAAAATTTAAGAAATCGAGGAAGCGGAAGAAAGTTATGGTAATGTGCGATGACTAGAATTTCTCCAAGAGTCAGGAAGGAGCAGGTACCTCCCTGCAAAACAGTAGTCCTGTGTAGCTGTGTTTTGCACCAGACTTTTTTAGGCTTGCATGAAGCCTTGTAGCCTACATATGTCCCCTCAGGATATCCAGTAATACTACCTACACTGATAACTGCTGCCTTATGAGCAGCAGAGTGCTAAAATATGTCCCTGGATATTATGGGCAGGAGACTGATTTCAGTTGAGTACTGACCATTAAAACTGTAATGGAAGGAGTTTCAGACTTGCTGGCTCCAGGGCTGCTCCTCATCTTGCCATTTGTTACCCAAACAAATGGGACTGATGCATCTGTGAGGAAGGGTAGCATTTGGCTTCCACCCAAGTCCTACATGTGCTTTGTTAGCAGGAGATCTTGATGTTATAGATATACTGTCCACTGACGTTGGATCCTGGTAGCTGAAGAGGCCTGAAGTAAAGAAATTTTACCCTTTCCCACTGTCCTCCAAGTGAAGAAGCTTGGCTCGTCACAAAATTGTTTGAAATACTTGGGTTATTCCCCTCCTCCTCTCCCAATTACAAAATGCTGATCCTCAGCCTTAAAATACAAATGAAATCTCTCAATCCCTCTTTCACCTTCAGGTCAACAAATGTTTGGAGTAAGTGCTCAGCTTTGCTTTCAAAGCAATAAAAAGTGCTGTTTGTGTCCCCCCGCTTAATGCTCTGTGGTCATCTTTCCTGTCTTTCTCAGACACTCCCCAAAATTGATCTGGACAATTACTCTGTTGTACCAGTGGATGAAGGAGATGAAGACAGAGATGCTGAAACTGATGATGATATTGCAGGGTCTGATATTGACCTTGATTTAGGAGATGGAGACTCAGAAGAAGGTTTGGCACTTACAAAATAAAAATTCCATATCTCCTGTCACCTGTGAAATGTGCAACATAAGCTAGTTGTCCTTTGTTAAACTGGTGTGATAACACAGCAGACCTGTGTCATGGAAAAGCTATTAAGTTTTTCCATCTTCAGCTTTGTACCAAATACTTTACTGGTTTTAAATGAAACAAATGTTTGTGAAGACATTGCTGGGAATAAGCCTGGAAGTTGACTTACTGTGTATTTAACAATATTGGTTTGTTTCTTCATAGATGAGAAATCTGATTCGTCCCTTCCACTGTATGTGCTCCCGCTCTATTCTTTGCTAGCACCAGAGAAACAAGCAAAGGTAAAGGATTTATTGTCACAGTGAGTAAATGATCCTTATAGATATGTGTGATCATTGTCTAAAGTCACATGTGCTTTGTGAGTTAAAATTTCCGTCTTGGACTATCCATCAGTGGCAGACTTGAATGGCCCAATGGGCAAGTTGGGATGGGATCAGAGCAGGCCTTACTTAGGCTGGGATCTCCCTAATGTGCCAGTTCAGCAGGTTGGGAGAGATGAAAAGTGACAGTCCTGCAGCGTGTTAAAATTAGTCATGGCCCTGGGACACATCAGGATCACGCTGCCAACAGGCAGTTCATACAAATTCTTGCATTCCCTCTTGGGCTTCGGAGGTGGCAGCAGTATGTCTAAGTACGACTCAACACTGGTGTCTGTTCCACCTGGAATCCCTGTGGATGTTTCTGAGGGATTAACTGAGTTGAATAGAGACCTCTAGAGCTGGAGACGGAGTTAAGTCTTTGGTCTCACTCTTGGGTTTCGCCTGCAATGCCACATGCGTTGTCGTCCCTTTGCAACCCATCTGAGTTGACTGCCTGTCTTTTTTCCGTTGTTGGCCGTGCATTTCATGTGCCCATCTCTTTCTTGTAGGTATTCAGGGCTCCTCCTCCTGGCACGAGACTGTGTGTTGTAGCCACCAATGTGGCTGAAACGTCGCTTACCATCCCAGGCATCAAATATGTGGTTGACTGTGGAAAGGTCAAGAAACGTTTCTATGACAAAATTACTGGGGTTTCGTCTTTCAGAGTCACCTGGATATCTCAAGCTTCAGCTAACCAGCGAGCAGGTCGGGCTGGCCGGACGGAACCAGGGCACTGTTACAGGTTAGCTACCTGCCATGGAGAGGGTTAGGAGAAACAAAAAGCCCAAGGAGTGTTAGCATGAACTTGACAGCTTCTGTCATCGTGCTGCCCCTTTCATAAGGACCTAGTGCTGCTTGAAACATTTTAGTTTTGTGTGCTCTTCATTCAAGTAGGAGAGGTGAAGCCAAACATAAACTGTCGCTGGTGATGTTGATTTGACAGTTTGGCTTTTCAGGGGCTGAAAACCCTTATTTTGGTGGCCAGATTAGCGTAGATTCCACTCCAAGCCAAGTCAGCTTTTTGTGAATAAGGCGGTATGCCCCAACCATTAAATAATTACATGGTTATGTAAATAGTACCCACAGCTGCCTTTTTTAAAATCCCTTGCCAATTTTTCAGGCGTATCTTTTGAGTTAAGATTTCTTTTAAGTCTTTAAGCAACACTTCTGGTCCACTAGGTTATACTCTTCAGCAGTCTTCATGGACTTTGAGAAATTTTCTGCTCCAGAAATAACAAAGCGACCGGTAGAAGACTTGATTCTGCAAATGAAGGCATTAAATATAGAAAAGGTGAGGTGTAAATTGGCTTTGTGCTACAGTGCTCGTTAAAGTGGTTGCCCCTAGGAGCCAGAAACAAACACAAATAAATGCCTTTTATTGTCATTGCTTGAGGCTGTGCCTTGTGTTAGAAGTGAGGATCCTGGGACTTGATTTTAGTTCTGCTAATTGCAGAAGCTGCTATGAATTCCACCAGGCCTTAATAGACATGTTTGTCCAGGTAATAAGAGCTTTCTTACATTCTTAGGAATGAAAAAAAAACCCTGTCCAAACAGGGGTTGTGGTTTAGAGATACTTGAGCGCTTTCAGAAAGCACAATACTTAACATTAGGCCTTAAAGCAGGCTGCCCTAGGCGGTGCCTGGAGTCAGTGGCAGCTGAGGGTGGCGCTGGTATTCCTGTTTCCTAATGTTTTTGTTCTAAGCGTTTCCTCTCATTATATGTCCTTTCCTCTTGCTTCTGGCAAACATCCTAAATGTTTCTCTTTGGTGTATGTAACCAGAGGGGAGGGTCTTGCTGCCTTCCAGGACTTCTTACTGTGTTCAGACTCTGGTTTTCAGTGGGAGCCATGTCGATGATAGTAGTACTGAGAGGCATTTTCTCTTGGTGTGTCTAGGTAATCAACTTCCCGTTCCCAACACCACCTTCAACAGAAGCACTTGCAGCAGCTGAGGAGTTGCTGATAGCCCTGGGTGCTTTGAAGGAACCCCCTATGACAGGAAGGTAGTGTCTGTGGTCCCCCACAAATCTCTTGGCACTGCTGCTTGGCCTCCACTATTGAGGCAGTGGGCACTGCTGTCGTCCCGCGTGCTTTTCCGTCTCAGCCCTCACATCTGAGGATGTGCTTTTGTACAGAGACTGGCATCATTTTAACAGTCTCTGGTTCACCTGTGTTTGTTTTACTGGCCCTGGCTGTGTTTGGGCAGGGAAAGACTGTGCTAGGAGTGCCCCATGCCGGGGAGGTGGGAGCTGCATGAGGAAGAGGAATCTTTCTCCCAGCCTTTGGGACCAGCACATAACAAAATCTGAGAAAACACATCAAATTAATTGGGCTGCCACACCCAGAAACACAAACTTGTTCTAATGCTGAAGTTACTTTCTTACATGACTTCTCTCTCTCTCCCCCAGGCTGAAGCAGCAGCTGGCAGCAAAGCTCAGTTGCCCTATTAGTCCCCTGGGCAGAATAATGGCCACTTTTCCTGTAGCCCCCCGCTATGCAAAGATGTTGGCATTAAGCAGGCAGCATGATTGCCTGCCATATGCCATTACCATAGTGTCTGCCATGACCGTCCGGGAGCTTTTTGAAGAGTTTGACAGGCGAGTGAATTAGCCTGACATCCTATTTACAGGATGCATCACCTTGTCACAGCTGATGCCTCTCTCTTTACGTTGAGGCCCCTCTGCGCGTAAGCACAATACTCATTTATGCTGTTTTGTGTTTCTTTTAGGCCAGCAGTAAGTGAGGAAGAGACAGCGAAACTCAAGGGGAAGAAAGCAAGGCTTTTACAGATGCAAAGGATCTGGGCTGGGCAGGGGCCGATGCAAAAGCTAGGAGACCTCATGGTGATGTTAGGTATTGCAGACAGTGATTTCCCCATACTGTTAACTTCCATTCCGTTCTCCTCTCTGCTACCCTGAGCTCTCAGCTTTATACAACCAAAGGCATCCTTGTGCTGCAGGACTGAGTCCAGCAGTATATTTTCTAGGCTGTTCTCTGGGCAGCCTGCCAGTGTCCCAGGCTAATGACGAGTGGGAACTGTGATATGCACGTGTTGACTATGACAGTACTGTCCCACACTTGGTTTAATTAGGAGAACTGATCGGCTAAGTCATTTTCTCCACCTGAATGTTCACTTCCAGGGGCAGTGGGAGCCTGTGAATATGCTGGGTGTACCCGTAAATTCTGTGAAGAAAATGGGCTCCGATACAAAGCAATGCTGGAAATCAGGCGCTTGAGAGGGCAGCTGACAACAACAGGTAAGTGGGTTTTGAGAAAAATTGTTGTGTTTATTCTCTTTTGGAGGGGGTGACAAATCAACTGGGCTGTTTGTTACAACCTTTTTTTCTATTGAATCTTAACTCACCATCTTTTTTCCTCGCAGTGAACTCAGTCTGCACTGATGCTGGTCTGTATGTTGATCCAAAGATGAAGCCCCCAACAGAAGCTCAAGCAACTTACTTGAGACAGATTGTGCTGGCGGGGCTGGGGGATCACGTTGCCCGAAGGGTTCAGGCAGAAGAGCTCCTGGATGACAAATGGAAAAATGCCTACAAGGTAAACAGCTTGATTTGACTGAATTCTTCTTCCCCTCTGTGTCAGAAAGACACTCCTGTGCAAAGCCTGGGCTTACGGCTGCATGCAGCATTGGGACTGCATGTACTGGCTTTCTACAACTTCTCTCCATAGAGTTTAAGTTTCCAGTGTTGCAATTTCCCAGTACTCATGTAGGAATTGTTATAAAAGAGCTAAGAAGTAGCATTAGTCCATCTTGCAAGGTGCTTGATGTCTCCAGAGAAGGTGAAGCAGAAAATTGTGAGGGTATTAAAAAACTCCATCGCTTAAGGAAACCATATAAATGTACATCTGAGAGAGACTGAAATTCAATGCAATCAAGAAATTGGATTGCCAGTAACTCATCTTACTCTGCTTCAATCTTCTGTGCTTTCTGAAAGACTGCTCTCCTGGACGACCCAGTGTTCATCCATCCGAGCTCAGTCCTCTTCAAACAACTCCCAGAGTTTGTGGTGTATCAAGAAATTCTTGAGACTACAAAACTGTATATGAAAGGTGAGACTGCTGCGGTCCCTACTTGTTCCGCAGGTATGGCGAGGAATTCAGAAATGCCTTAGCAGAATGTGTCCCTTGCTATGGTGGCTGAGTGTTCTTACAGAGTGGTCCTGCCTCCTGGGATTTGGATCCTTAAGCTTTCTAGATCTGGATCAGGAGAAAAATTGGCCTGGTTTATTCTTGGTCTAGCAGAATTGGCTGGAGCAAAGCTCAGCTTCTCAAATAGCTGCTCTGCACCAGCTCTGTCAGCAATAGCTACCTATTGCTGGTTTCTGAACAGAAGAATGTAAAAAAGTTGACTTGAAAAATGAGATACAAGTAAAATCTGTGGAGATGAGATCCTGACCATGCGCTGTACTCATGGGACTGCTAGTGAGTGGCAGCCCTTCGCAGCAAGCCTGCATTCAGGTGTGTGTTTTCCCTTCCTAAGGTGTGTCTGTAGTTGAACCCGAGTGGATTCCTGCCCTGTTGCCACCATACTGCCACTTTGGGAAGCCTCTGGAAAATCCTCCTCCATCTTACTGCTCTGAAACAGGCCGAATTCGATGTCACAGACCAAGTGTCTTTTGTAAGTGTCTTGAAAAGTGTCGAAGTTTTGTCTGACAACTGCTCTATAGTTATTGTCATGCTGCTTTTAACAAGACTATCAGCAGACCAGAAAGGCCAAGCTCAGCTTGGACTGTTCAAAGAGCTTAACAGTGGTTTCAGTAGCTCCATGAGATTCGTAGCACTTAAATATCAGCATCTTCCCATTGGCACGGGCATTTTATGCCCATCTGCTCCCTTGTAAAGGAGCAAGGCTGGCTGGGTGGTTGCAGTATCCTTGCTGCTTCTGAGCACCTGTGTTGTCACATCTCCCTTGGAAATGTACCCTCTGCTTTGAGCATTTAGGAGACTTGGTGTGATCTTTCTTTCCAGATCGAGTTAGCTGGCAGCTCCCTGCTGTGGAAGTTGATTACCCAGAAGGTATTGATCGTTACAAATACTTCGCCAGGTTCCTGCTTGAAGGAAAGGTGAGTGTGTTCCAGCTGCGTTACTCCCTTGATGTTAGCAATAAGTTTTTAGCCCAGTTTTTGGAGGAGATGGGCCTTGTGGGCCTTTGTGCACATGCCCATTCCTCGTAACTGGCTGGTGGTTGGAGGAGTTTGCTGCAGTTGGTGGGGTGGGGAAGATATCTTTAAAATACGAAACAGCATGAAAATCGGCATTTGGGTGAACGTGACCCCAAATTTAAGTCCTGTTTTTGCAGAGGAAAAAAAAAATATAGCTCATGTCTTTGTCTATTTGGAGACACAAGAGTCATCTAGCAAGCCACTAAGGACAAGATTGGTATGGACACATGGATGGGAGAGAGGTGGTAATAGAGGATATGGGGTGGAAGTCTGTAGCAGTCCCAAGTTCATTGACGATTGTCTCCGCAGAACGGTTAATTTACATTGTTCATTATATACTTGTTATAACAAATCTTCCAGGTCATTGAAAAGTTGCGTTCTTATAGCCGGTGTCTGCTGTCCAGTCCCCTCATAATGCTGAAGACATGGTCCAAGTAAGTTCTTAAAAACAAACTTAAGGTTGTTGTCTCCACCGAACACTTTTAACTTCCTTTTACATTAAAAAAATTCAATGCTGGGAAGGGTGTTCTAGATAGTCATCTCGGCTGTAGCTGCAGGGAGAGGAAAATGAGTTTTCTTACCAAGAAAAATTGTGTCTCGAGAGAATTGGGCTATTCTAAGGGCAGTGTGGAAGAACAGGCAACCGGCTGGTCACACTGACCTCTGCAGGCTGCTTCATACAAGTAAATTGCTCACATGTAAGAAACTCAGATGAGCACTACTACCTTCCTTGCTTTTCTTTGCAGTTTGGCCAATTATATTGTCTTTATTTCTTTTCAAAAACATGTTTGCAACAGGCTGTGTTTTTCTTGTGGTTTTGATTACGTTTATAGAACTGTGACCTTCAAAAGGACTGTCAGCTATTGCTTCCCTTGCTATCCCTGCAATGTCCTCTCTTGTTTACCAAAATAACCTTTCTCTGAGTTTTCTCTGAGTTTTCTGTGAACTGACAGATGCAAGGATTTTGAAAAGCTTTGTTAAAAGTGATTGATGTCACAAATTGTTACCTGAGGGTCCCACAATTGCAAAGTATTTTCCTTTTTTAGTCAATTCAGAGTTCAGCGTGGGACCTTTTTGCTTTACTGTGTGCTATGCAGCTGCATAGCAGACAATTTCATGCTGTCAGCAACGAGAGCAACCTGCTACTTCTTTTAACAACAAAAAGTTGTGGTGGGGAGAACGTACTACTTCTAGTGAACTTTCTTGAGCCAATGACATGTCTCTGTATCCAGAGGTCATGTATTTCTACATCTATATTTAGCCTGTTAAAAATACTAAGAGTATAAATTCAGAAAGGTAAGGTGAATGCTGTAACACTTTGCTAAACTGTGCTAATGAACATTGTTTTACTGCACCATTTTATTTTGCGCCGATTTAGACTTCAGCCCAGGACAGAATCCCTCCTGCAGGCTCTAGTTGCAGAAAATTGTGATAATCGCGATGCTTTAATGGCTGCATGGAAGAAAAATCCTAAATGTAAGTGTTCTGCTTGCTCTAATTATTAGTCATATCAGTGCAGACTTTGTAGTACCTTGAGCGTTGCTGAATTGTAATTTAAAAAATGGGTGATTTCACTTGATAAGCTCCAAATACTTGCTGTTTTCTCACCAGAAACAGTAATGCTCTGTGTTTGGGTCTTGTGAAGAACTGGAGTTCCCTGTACTTTAGAAAGCAACATTTATTTGTATTTTAAGAATTTTTCTGTAATTCTAACCACAGTTAAAATATTTGGTTTGGACTTTTGAAAAATTGGGCTATGACAGTACTGTCAGTGGATACGGGAAATTTTTTTTTTTTCCAGGTAAAATGGATTTTGTTCAATATTAGGGTACCAGATTATAAGAGTTCTTCATAGAAGCAGCTGCAAAGTGATGCAGTGGTGGCTTTCACAGTAATTCTCCCATACTTGATACTTTTATATCTGCATGCAGGTGTCCAAGCTCCAGCACTGTTCCAGTGATGGAAAGTTGGTTCTTGCTCTCAGCAGGGTGACGCCACAGGACCTTGTCTTTCCAGCAAAACAGCTCCAGTCCCTGACTCCCATAGCTGTCTAATCACTCCTCTCTTTCATTCTAGATTTGCTTGCAGCCTATTGTCAGTGGATCCCTGAAGCTATGCATGATGATCTAGCCCAGAAGTGGCCACCAGTAGCACTGTGAAGTGCCTGGCTCTGTTCTTGACGGGACTCCTTTTCTTGAAGATGTTTTGAGAGTTTGTGTTTCCTTGGAAATCTGATGACACAGATGGACTCGCTAACTGGTAGCGATACTTTTTTGTAAGCAAACTGGGTGTTATTCTGGTTTTCTGGGAAGCCCGACCAGCTGTTTTGCTGGTATTTTGTAATATTGTCTGGATAATTTTATCCATTGTATTTTACAGACTTTTTTTTTAATCTGAAGTTTCTCTTTGGACTATATTAGTCATATGAACTGTAATAAATATGTATAGTTCTTGGTTTGGATGGGAGAAATGTTTTCTACGTGGGATGCTGCAATAAGCAGAATTTCAGACCTTTGTGGACTCTTCCTCATGCGTCACTGCAGATCCAAATGCAGACTGAACCTTTGGTCCTTGTGGTGGGTTGACCCTGGCCAGCAGCTCAACAGCACATAGCTGCTCACTTGCTCCCTATCCCTCTGGCAGCACAGGAAGTGCTTAAGTGAGAAAACTCGTGAGTTTGAGATAGACAGTTTAATTAGTGAAGCGAAGAAGACAAAGAAGAAGAAAAAAAAATCGAAATGATGCAAAGGTGACTACTCACCACCTCCTACAAAATGACCAGCTGGTATCTGAACATGACTGACATTATACAGCACACATTATCCCTTTGACCAGCTCAGGTCAGGTGTCCTGGCTGTGTCCCCTCCCAGTGTCTTGCCCAGCCCTGGCCTGCTCATGGGGGCAGCAGAAGGGGGGTGTCCTGGTTTCGGCTGGGATAGAGTTCATTTTCTTTCTAGTAGCTGGTATAGTGTTATGTTTTGGATTCAGTATGAGAAGAATCTTGATAACACACTGATGTTTTCAGTTGTTCCTAAGTAGTGTTTATACTAAAGTCAAGGATTTTTCAGCTTCTTGTGCTCAGCCAGCAAGAAGGCTGGAGGGGCACAAGAAGTTGGGAGGGGGGACACAGCCAGGGCAGCTGGCCCAAACTGGCCAAAGGGGTATTCCATACCATGTGATGTCATGCCCAGTATATAAACTGGGGGGAGTTGGCATGGGGGGGATTGCTGCTCGGGAACTAACTGGGCATCAGTCAGCAGGTGGTGAGCAATTGCATTGTGCATCACTTGTTTTGTGTATTCCAATTCTTTTGTTGTTATTATTGTCATTTTATTATATTAAACTGTTCTTACCTCAATCCATGAGTTTAATTTTTTTTCCCGATTCTCTCCCTCATCCCACTGGATGGGGAAGAAGTGAGTGAGTGGCTGTGTGGTGCTTAGTTGCTGGCTGGGGTTAAACCACGACGGGGGGGGAGGGGGGGGGGAAGAGAAGGCCTTGATGTGTAAGTACTGCTCAGCAAAGCCAAAACACTGGTGTGTTATCAGCACTGTTTTAGTCACAAATCCAAAACACGGCAGCCTATGGGCTGCTATGAAGAATTTGACTCCAGCCCAGCCAGACCCAGTACAGTCCTAGTATTTCTTTTCCTGCTTCTCTAGGAGTTTGCCATGAGTTCAGAGTATCCATTAATCTTGGTTTCAGTATTTTTTTTTCTCAAATCTCTCCTCATACCTGGTTTGGTGCTGCAAGCACTCAGATCTCCTGGTGCCATTGCTCTGCCATATGGTTTGGCAGTACTGTTTTGTTGAGCCTGGTGCTCCTGAGCCACCCTGCGTTTTGTGGGTTGGAGCACTTCTGGGGATGCAGCAGCTTTTAGGAAACGGGGCAGACTTTAACCATGCCATCTGCTGATTGTGCAGCAAGAATTTGTGGTAGTCCCAGAAGAAAATGGATGGCTGAAGTTCACCTTTCACCTAAGCTTTTTCCTCCTTGGTAAACCCTGCGCTTATGGTGTGTTAATTTGCTGTTGCTTGTAATACAGCAACATGAGGAGGTGTGGGCAGTGACCTTCCTGTCCTTGCTTTCTGGAGGAAGCTGGTGCAACCCAAGCACAGAAAAGGCTGGCACTCCTGCACCCGCTGCTCCCATGGCTCCCACGTGCTTCGGGGGCTGCAGGCCAGGACACAGGCAAGTGTTAAAAATATCTAAAGCTGATGAAACAGCAACCTCTGTTTTCAAGCAAGCCTGTTGTAGCTGTGTGTTTATAACGTACACGCTGCAGCGCCATGGTGTTTAGCAATGACCGCGGGCAGGAGGGTGGTGTGAGCTCTTGGCTGGGCACCTTTCTCTAGCAAGAATTGCAGCAGAAGTTTGCAAACTGCTCTATGCTTATGGGAGGGAAGGAAAGAAAGGACAAGGTCGAGCCCGTTTACAAATAAACGGCTCCTTTGGAAAACTGGGCGAGAGGAAGCAAAAACAACCGGCTTGGCAGATCGGGGGCAAAACAAGTGGAGATGCCGGGGATTGAACCCGGGGCCTCATACATGCAAAGCATGCGCTCTACCACTGAGCTACATCCCCTCGCTGCACCGCCGCTTCTGCGCGGCACATAGAGACGTGCTGCGGGCCGCACGTCCGGCCCAGCGGGCTGACCGCCCCGCGCCGCCCCTCCCCGCGCCGCTCCCCCCGCGTTGCGCCCCGGCGCCCGCAGCATCTGCGGGAGCAGCGCGGGGCCTGCGGGCGGCTTTTCGCGGGGTGAGGCCCACGCTGCGTGGGGCGGACGCGTCCTTATAGCGGACGGCGGGAAAAACTCGCTGCGTGCCTGTCCTCGTTAGTATAGTGGTGAGTATCCCCGCCTGTCACGCGGGAGACCGGGGTTCGATTCCCCGACGGGGAGGTCGCTTGTTTTGTCGCCGGCTGCCGTTTTTCCCCGGCGGCCCCCACGCGAGGATTTGTCTGTGACGCGGCCGTGGAACCGACGGGCCGCGGGGCAGCCTGCGGCGGGGGGTGAGGTAAAGCAGGCGGAGCTGCTTTTTGTGCCGGGGGTCGGGGTCCGCCGCTCTTCCCGGGGTGCTTTCTGAGCACCCTGCTGCTGCTATTTGGGGGGCGGGGGGGTTGCCTGGGGTCCCGTCCCCGCCCTGCGGGAGGTTGGAAAGCAGTGGGAAGGAGGGGGAGGGGGGGAACCCCTGAACGCCCCGGGAACTGGGCGCTGCTTCTGCGTGGGTGAAACCCGCGTGGGAAGGGCAGGCAAGGGCCGGGGCCACAGGCACCCACGGGTGCGCTGGGCGGGGTCGTATCCGCGGCCAGCGTGGGGGTTTCTTGCGGCCGAAATAGCTCAGTTGGGAGAGCGTTAGACTGAAGATCTAAAGGTCCCTGGTTCGATCCCGGGTTTCGGCAGAGCCGTTTTCTTTCACCCCGTGGCTGACGGGCGGGTCGTTTTGCCGCCGAGCGGAGCGGGGGTCGGGTCTGCGGTCCCCCGCGCCGGAGGAGGGGCCGCTGCCCCGGGTGTCAGCGCTCACGCGTGTGGGGGCTTCGCGGCAGCAACCGCTTCCCCGCGGTAGGCGCCTGCCGGGAGCTCTGCCCAGCGGCGGCCTCTCGGGTACGGCCCGGCCCGCCGGGAAAAGACGCCAGGCCGTCCTCGTTAGTATAGTGGTGAGTATCCCCGCCTGTCACGCGGGAGACCGGGGTTCGATTCCCCGACGGGGAGGCTGCATAATGTTTTCTTATTTTGAGTTATTTTTTTCTTCCGGAACGGATTTTTCTAATTTCCGAAGGAAAAAAAAAAAAAAAGTAGTACAGTTTTGCGTGTGCGGACCCAGAGCGTTCCCGTACTTCTAAGAGCTGTCTGAAGTTCACACCGAGCTTTGTACACTGCCGTACACCGCTCACAGCCCGATCCCGGGCCTGGGAGGCCCATGGCTGGCCGTGTCCCCTCACGGCGCGGGGTGCCGTCCGCGCCCAGCACCTCTCTGCCCTCCCTTCCCCGCAGACACCCGCATCGCTGCTCCCCCCCATCCCATCAGGGAAGAAAAGCGCGGCTCCCGGACCTGGCCGCCGGGCACAGCATGCAGCGTGGGGCAGGGGGATGTAGCTCAGCGGTAGAGCGCATGCTTTGCATGTATGAGGTCCCGGGTTCAATCCCCGGCATCTCCAGAAGAGGCCCTCGTCCTCTTTTCCCCCCCCGTGGTTTATTTTATCGAGGGTTAAAGTTGCCACGTCACATTAAACAACAGAAAACTGCACCGTGAGCGTGCTACCCAAAAAGGCTCTACGGTGGGCAGCTTCCCAGTGGCATAAAATTGTTTTGGTTTTTTTGTCAGTCGGTTCTCCTCGGGACTATGCAAACACACAGGATTCTCATGTCTCTCTGGGTATTTCATTGCCACACTAAGGCCCTGCAGACACAGAGCAGCCCGAAAGGAGGAAGGAAGCACTAAACCCTGAAATGCAGGGGGATGCTGGCCTGTCAGCTGTGCCTGACACCTCTCCACCCCAGAACCTAGCAGAGCTGGCTACGTGCAAACCTGCAGTCAGCACAGAGGATGCTCACGGTGTCTGCACTGTAGAGCCAGAGACAAAGGGGAAGGCACAAATGCCAGGACACCACAGGTGACTGGACTCACTGGCTGTGATGGTGCAGGAGCTTTTCCCTGGCTCTGAGCTGGCTCTGCGGTGTCCGCTCTCGTCTGCTGTCCTGCTCCAGCTGGAGGGTCAGTGGCAGCCCCTTGGCAGCATGACCAGGCTTCACTGGGAACACAGTTGGAAGGAGCTCTCGGGAAAGCCCTCTTGCTTTGATCTCCTCGTGTTGGCCGGGCTCACATTGTTCTCTCTCACCCAGGAAACTCTTCAGAGCCACAAGAGCTGAAACGTATGGCACAGAGAGACCAAAGCACACACAGAGCTTGAAACACCTTTTATCTACTCAGTTCAGTTACCAGCTGTTTTATCTGCACTGTTCAGTTATCAACAGCATATCCAGCTCTCTCTGGTAGGGAGAGCTGACTACTGACAGATGTAAAATGACATTTCCTGCCAGAGTGGTTAAAATGCTCCTTGTGCTATTTATTTACTCGTGTTGCTTCTAGTTGTTATTTTGAGCCAAATGCTTGGCTACAGCACTAGTAAGTGTGAAGATCCCTGTTGTAAATAACTCCCTGGACAGGATCTCTCTGGGCAGCTGTACTTCTGGAATACAAGAAAGAGATGGTTCCTGCCCCAGAGAGTTTATAGTAACAGGGACAAAGTAACAAGACTTTTTGGCACAGGAAATCAGTATCTGTCAGTATAATAGGTCATGGTCTGTTAGGACCAACATCCTACTGTTCACCAAGCTTGTCTTGAAATCGTAGCAAGGGGTACTTGTACAGACAGTGTAGGAGAAACACCGAGTGGCTTTGTTCACAGAAAGCCCCTCCCAGCTCAGGAAAGCACTGTTCCTTCTGCAAACCAGCCAGCCGTATTTAAGGACTCTGTTGCATTCGGGCCTAACATCTGCCTTGCAACCTGAATATAACGCAAATCTGAACTTTTAGGGGTGTGCTGCTCCACCATTTGTTTCAGACACCAGGTACAAACTCACTCAGGATGCTCAGTGGTTGGCTGTCTACCCTAATTAGATGAAGAATAGCACTGTATCATTTTAATTTCTTCCCATTACAAAACTCTTATCATGTCTGTTACAAAATACATTGCCATGTGCCTTTTTGACTATTTTCAGACCAGTTCTATGTGCTCATTCTGTAACTAGAATAAGCTTAGCATTATTATTCACTTTCAGATGAGGCAGACCTAAATCTGAAAGGCTATTCCAGTCTTTTATGTTTATACAACTCCAAACGCACACAATATAAGCCACTGAACATGATTCTAACCTGAGAAGAAACCAAAAGACTTCTGTGGGGTTTTTTTGTTTTTTTCCCAGTTAAACAACCCGGGTGTTTGAGATTATTATTACTAGTGCAATGCTGAGTTTTAATACAAACCCAGCCCACCAGCAGTTGAGAAGCTCCCCAGAGCATTCCCCTCCTCTAAAAGCTCCATATGTCAGGGAAATGCAGGCTGGTTTCCCTCAAACCAATCACAAAGCTGTTGCTGGGCCTCTGCTCCTTTCCTACTGGTGTGCAGCCCTGGGTGTTATCTGTGTCTGTCTGGTAGGCAGCAGTTTTCTTTGGGTGCCAGCAAACGAAGGATTTTGTAGGCGGATTGAACCGAATGGCATCTCATGAATCTTGCAAACAAAGCCCCATTTTGTTCTTAGCGATGCCCTTGAACTGCTGTATAGTTTGACAAGGATGGCACAGGAGCCAACTGAGTGCAACAGAAATCTACCGAAGGTGCTCTGTAAGTGAGAACAGAATAAGAAATAGGCATTATTATTTCTATTTATGATTGATTTTGCCCCAGTGGCAAGGCCTTAGTCCTGCATTATAAACTCCACTGTATCTCAGATGCATAGTCCACTTTACGTGTGCATATATATATACTGATTATATCTCAGGCAGACTGCAGGACTCTGATCTTATCTATGAGGCCTTCTTTGTCCCTCACTTCAGCTCTCCCCTCTCTGGGCTGCCTGATCTCCATCCCCTGGCAGGAGTCTCCTGCAGCCTCCCTGCCCTTCAGGCTGCCCTGGCCTCGGGCCCCGGCAGATGTCCTGGCATCATTAAGGCGGCTGGACAGCGACTTGTCTTCCCTGTCCCTTTCTCCACAGGCCATGGTGGCACAGAGGGCCTGGCACAAACCTGCTCGCAGGCTTCGCCCGTGCCAGTCCCAGCAGGTTTGTGCCTGCTTACACCGGTCCCGGGGGGGGACACCATGCTCCCCTGCCACTTCTCTCCCTCTGTCACGCTAAAACGCATCGGAGCTTCTTCAATAGAACTACACGGCTTCCTTCTGACTGAAACAACAGTCCCTCTTCCTACAGGCGCCTCACAAACTGCCTCCCCACAAGGCCTGTGGGCAGAGCTGCCCCTCACCCTGCCCGAGGGAAGAAAATCAAGGAGGCGCTTTTGAAGCAGGGAGACAACTGTAGGGGTTTAAATCCCTCAATAAAATGTATGGCTCTGACAAGAAGCTTTAGGCACAGGGGCGTCTCTGAAGCAGAGAGGACTCGGCTCGCCGAGGCACCATAGCCCCCGGCCCCGCTCCGAGGGTTCCACGCCAGGTTTTTCTCCACGCCCCTTTGCGCACTCACTACCGCCGCCCCCCGCCCGCCAGACCGGGCCGCCTCACCGCGCGAGGCGCTGAGTCGTCCGCGCTGCCGGGCCTCGCTTCCTTCCACTCGTACGGTAGAGCTACGGCACGCACCACAGGGGAAATAGTGCCTGGCGGAGTGATCTGATCCGCGGAGGCGGGGCGCGAGTGGCTATATAAGGGGCGGGAGGGGAATGTGTGGCGCAGTTGCAGCTGCGTGAGTGTGGGAGAGCGTCGTTCCGTCGGCTTGGCCTGCGAGCCCCGCGGTGAGTGCTGCGCGGCTTGGCTTCGCCGTGCCTCCGTGGGGAAAGCGCAGGGTAGAGCCGCTTGTCGTGGCGCCGGCAGGGCTTAGATGCGCGCTGGGTGGCCGGGCGGGGGACGCGTATGTGCTGAGGGGGAAGGGGATGCGGCTGGAGGAGATGGCGGGCTGCGGGCGGGGCGTGGGCCGGGACGCTCCCCTCCCCCGTGGCGGCAGCACCGCGAGCCGGCGGCGGACATGGGCGGGAGAAGGGAGTATGAGCAGCCAGCGGCAAAATGGCGGCCGCGCAGGCGCAGCGGTCCCTCAAGATGGTGGTGGGCGCGAGCGCCTTGGGCGGGAAGGGGAACGGGCCGGGTGGCCCCGCCTACCTTGGGGGTGTGGGCGGATCCTTTACTCTGACGTCACAGGGCGTGGAGCGGGGACAGGCCGCTCGCAGGGAGCGGCACCCGCCGGTGGGCTGCCTCGGGGGAGCTGGGCTCCCGCGGCTTGGCCTCGCTGCGGCCTCCCGTGGGAAGGAACGGGAAAAGTGACGAAGCTAAGTGGTTTCTCTTCTTCCAGAGAAAAATGCAGATCTTTGTGAAGACCCTGACCGGCAAGACCATCACTCTTGAGGTTGAGCCCAGTGACACCATCGAGAATGTAAAGGCCAAGATCCAGGACAAGGAAGGCATTCCCCCCGATCAGCAGAGGCTGATCTTCGCTGGCAAGCAGCTGGAAGATGGGCGCACCCTGTCCGACTACAACATCCAGAAGGAATCCACCCTGCATCTTGTGCTGCGTCTTAGAGGTGGCATGCAGATCTTTGTGAAGACCCTGACCGGCAAGACCATCACCCTAGAAGTTGAGCCCAGTGACACCATTGAGAATGTCAAGGCCAAGATCCAGGACAAGGAAGGCATTCCCCCTGATCAGCAGAGGCTGATCTTCGCTGGCAAGCAGCTGGAAGATGGGCGCACCCTGTCTGACTACAACATCCAGAAGGAATCCACCCTGCATCTTGTGCTGCGTCTTAGAGGTGGCATGCAGATCTTTGTGAAGACCCTGACCGGCAAGACCATCACCCTAGAAGTTGAGCCCAGTGACACCATTGAGAATGTCAAGGCCAAGATCCAGGACAAGGAAGGCATTCCCCCTGATCAGCAGAGGCTGATCTTCGCTGGCAAGCAGCTGGAAGATGGGCGCACCCTGTCTGACTACAACATCCAGAAGGAATCCACCCTGCATCTTGTGCTGCGCTTGAGGGGTGGTAACTGAACTGGCTGGTTGTTGCTTGCTTCCTTCCAAGTAAAAATTTCTCTGCACTTGTTCATTCCAATAAAGTTGTTGCATCCACAAAAATTCATGTCTTGAGTTATGTGAACAACTATTCATGCCGTTAGCCAAATCTAGCTGTCTCATAAACTGCAGTTACATAGCTTCCACTGACAAAGGTATTGCAAAACTGCTTTATGTATGTCGTGGTTTAACCCCAGCCAGCAACTAAGCACCACGCAGCTGCTCACTCACTCCCCCCCATCCAGTGGGATGGGGGAGAAAATCGGGAAAAGAAGTAAAACTCCTGGGTTGAGATAAGAACGATTTAATAGAACAGAAAAAAAGAAACTAATAATGATAATGATAACACTAATAAAATGACAACAGTAGTAATAAAAGGATTGGAATGTACAAATGATGCGCAGGGCAATTGCTCACCACCTGCCGACTGACACCCAGCCAGTCCCCGAGCGGCGAATCCCTGCCCCCCCACTTCCCAGTTCCTAAACTAGATGGGACGTCACATGGTATGGAATACACTGTTGGCCAGTTTGGGTCAGGTGCCCTGGCTGGGCATGAGCAGCTGAAAAATCCTTGACTCTAGTCTAAACACTACTGAGCAACAACTGAAAACATCAGTGTTATCAACATTCTTCACATACTGAACTCAAAACATAGCACTGTACCAGCTACTAGGAAGACAGTTAACTACATCCCAGCTGAAACCAGGACAATGTAAGGCTTACATATGCCTGTCAAGCATAACTGATGCTTCAGCCATGGTTTTCCTGAGGTTGTATAAGTGTTTTCATAACTAGCTGAAGCACTGGCTGAAGTTCAATGCCAGTCTGCAGATGTTATGCAGCTGTTGGGGTTGTGTAAGTATGCATATGTAACGTGAAACTGCTATTGTGTTTGAGCTGGCAGGCTCTCATAATACTGCTTTGCCCAGTAATTGCCAGGTCCTGCCCCTAGTGTTTTTGCAGTAATGAGGTAACAGCAAAAGGGTAATCTGGCAGTTGATCAAAGGCCAGCAGCCTGCTCTGATGGTTGGGTGGCTGCATGGTGAGTGGTGGTAGCATGTTGCTGCTGATCTGCAGCCTTTGGCCAGGGGCTTGAAAAGTGTTAGGGCGAGTGTGAGGAGTCATCCAGTTACAGGGTATACCATGTTTTTTAAAAAGCTTAAGCGTATTAAGTGAACTTTGTAATTTCAGATGTACTAGCCTGGAACAAGCTTTCATTCCTCCTGTGAACTGAGTGGAAATACAGTATTAATGAGCTAAAATGTCACAGAGCAGTTCCCATATGCTGTAAAAACACTGGCAAAAGGGAAGTCTCCACTGAAGTATTTTGTGGTGAAGCAGAGACTGCTGGACGTAGGAGCTTGTGAGTAGTTGACCGTGCTGCACTGGGGTTGGGGAAGTGGGAAAAGGGGGATGCTGAAGAGCCAAACCCCCAAAATACCCTTCATGTGAGTGGTGATGTGGCTTGCCTTTGGGAGGGGATGTGGTGGGAGTTGGAGTAATGGTTTCAGCTGATCACTGACCTCAGTGGGATGTGAAGGGACCTTACACCATCCCGGTTGGAAGGGTGGGGTAGCAGGGTTTGAAGTAACACCAACTGTCCATTATTCTTGGTAAGAATGGTGGAAGATGCTTTTAGTGCTTTGTGGCCTGTAAGGAACAGGATAATCAAGACATGCTGAATTGGAGAAAGCTTTTGCATGCTGGTGAGCTGAAGCCTGTGCCAGGTAAGAAGAGTTGGGGTCCTGCCATTGCTGAGCTCCTGGTGTGTTCCTGGGGGGGCTGTCCCCAGGCTCTGCCCGCACACACATGCGGGCTCCACAGGGTGGTTGGTGCTGCTGGTGGGCTGGGTGGGAGCGTCGTGGGTGGTGCTGGTGCCGTGCCCTCGCGGTGGACGGCAGACCCTCACTCAGTTTATGTACTCCTTGACTAAGGTAACCGAACCCTCAACACATGCAAACCGTAAAGCTTGCCATTATATGGTTTTTGTGGCCTCTTGAGTGGTCTGAATTTATGCAGCAATTAAAAATTCAGCAGCCCTTCAGCAGTTTTGGGTGTGCTGTAATGGGGCTCCTTAAACGTGGATGACTGATCCAGTTCAGGGGTGGGTGTTTCTGGAATGGAGCTGATCTTATGTAAAAAGGAAGAAGCTGCAGCCTGGTTAGTTCCTTGCTCTACATGCTTGGGAAGCTCTTCCTTGGAAATCTGGTGATCAAAAACCCCAAAAAGCTGGAAAAAACAACTGCAAGTGGTTCTGATTTGAACGTGGCCCGATTGCTGGGGGGGGGAAGAGCTGCAGGAGGACATGGGGACACTCAAGGAATGTCAAAAGCCTACACGGAAGACTGCAGTGCTGTGTTTTAAGAAATTCTTTTATTCTAAATGCCTTGGTGAAAGAAAAACCCTGCAATGCCATACTTAAAAACTATAATGCTGTGCAAATATGTAACGGCCTGGAGCGTGATCCAAGTGGATGTGCTGCAACTAGAGCAGCAGAAAGCTTGTTGGAGGAGAAACCTGTGTCGTCGTCTCGTAAGCTGAGTCAAAGTACTGATCTCAGCAGGTCGCCTTGCTGGATTTGATGAACTTCAAGGGGTTGTTAACGGTGGCAGTGCAAACACTTACAGAGCGCGGCACCCATGAGCAGAGACCACAGCTTGGGTAGGATAAACCACAGAACAGCAGTGTTTGATGAAAACAGCAAAGCATTTAATAAATGTTAAGGATGTCTTTTGTTCTAACCGTGAAAGTACCTGCTGTCTTGCTTCAGATGGCTTCACACAATTCACGTGGTGCCTGGGATATCTCCTGGATCTTACTTGGGTTTATTGGTTTTTGAAGGAAAACTCCTTTCACAGGATTTCTTTCTAGCAAAATGTTTTAAAGTGAAGGAAGACACAGCACCTACATTGTGCTGGGTCTGAAAGCATTGCTGCTGGGGAAATAGAGTACAGCCAGCAGCTGTCTCCCCTGTGGAGAGCTGGCTGGTATTGAACAGACACATGTTAATTGCTCCAGCAATTAAACAGAGGCAACTATCAAGGAAAAAGGTCTGGAATTAAAAAAGACACAATTAAGCGTAAAGACACAAATACGGGTGTTCCACCAAGGTGAAGGCTGTGGTAACAGTCGGGTCCTCTGCGGTGCGTGTGGGAGCCCGTGGGCTTGTGTCTCCCCGTGGCACCCACACGTCACATCACGGAGGACAGCGTTTTGGAGGTAGGTGCACTCCAGTTTCTAGACCCTTTAGCTCAGATCAACTTACAGTTTGGACAACAGGATGATACATCTAATCGTTTTAAAATCGGCTGTCACAAGCTGGAGTCTTCCCTTCGTTTTTTATTTTCTGCTGACTTTTAGGGATGAGTCTCGACCAGGCTTTTGTTCAGGGCCAGTTTAGGTGCACAAGATAGACAAAAGACCCAATTCCTTGGCAAAACAGAGGCGGGTGAAGAGGCGATGGATGTTTTCCCCTCGGGGACAGCCTGGGCTTGAGCCGTGGGTGACCGGCCGACGGCTGACCGCCTGCCGAGCCCCTTACAGCCGCCCGCTCTTGTCCCCTCTCCCGAGACACCTGCAGTGACAACGCGCTCGCAGCCGATGCGGTGGCCGCGGGGGGAGCCGGTCCCTCCCGGGGGTGGCCTGGGCCAGCTGCCGGGGCCCGCCCTCGCCCCGCCCCGCCCCCGGCCCCGCCCCGCCCCCTCCGCCGCGCCGCGCCGGGCCGGGCCGGGCCGGGCCGCGGGGACATAAAGCGGCGGTGGCGGGCGGGGGCCGGCTCCGTTCTGCTGTGCCGCGCCATGGCAGCGGCCCGGCGCAGGGTGTCGGTGGGGCTGGGGCTGGCCGGGGCGGCCTGCGCCCTCCTGGGGGTCAGCCTGCTGCTGGTGGGGCCCCTCGTCGTCAAGGAGCAGGTCATCAAGGTCAGCGGGGCCGGGGGGGGGGAGACCGGGACCGGGGGGGGTGTACGCGTTTGGTGCATGGGGGCCGAGGGGAGGTGGAGGCGGTGCACGGCTGGGGGCTTGGTACGGGGCTGGTACGCAGCCGGTGCGAGGTGCAGGGGTGCTGGTGGTGCGGCGTGCCGGAGCCGGTGCGCAGCCAGGGCTGGTGGTGCGTGGGCATGTTCTCCCTGTGCGGTGTAATCCGGAGGAACGCGAGACGGCTGGGCACCGAAGGGTCTCTGCGTCGGTGTCGCTGCTGCAGCTCTGAGCGGCCTCAGAATCTTAGTGCGGGCAAATCCGGGCTTGGGATATTCCCCCCTTGGTTACAGCAAATGTGCCTGGGCTGAATGGGCTCTCACCGCGGATTAGCAAGGGCTTTTTGCATAGCTGGAGTCAGCCGGGGGGGATGGTGCTGGTGGTGCTGGGCTGAGCATTGCCGCAAGCAGCGGCCCTTCCTTCTGTCCCTACTACGTTTACCTACAGCGCTAGTTGTTCCTTTCATATAGGCGTGCAGACTGCCAGGCTCAGATGTACTCTGGTGAGATGCTTTCCGAACTGGAAATGGCACAGATGGTGTGCACGAGTGCTCTGAAGGAGCCTCGTGCGTGGAGCGACCTCCAAGTCATTCTCTCCTTGACTGAAAACCTAAAGAGCTGCCTCTCTGAAGACCTCAAGGGAGGCTCTGGGGCTGAAGGGGTGTTTGTCCCTCACTGTTAAGACGTGGGGCTGTGGATGGACTTGTTGGTCTGTTCAGTAACTGCTGCACAGTCTTGGGAACCAGTGCTCCTGTCCTCGCTGTTGGGGCACCAGTTATCCTGCTGTAACAAACATTTGGCTCATTCCTACATTTAGCCAAACCTTTTTCTCCCTACCCAAAGGAGACGTGCACCCTACCTGGGCATTTCTTCAAGCTTGCACCCACCCAGGGCAGCACCTGGAAACGTGCTTCTGATGAAAAAGGTGAATAAACACCCCATAGTCAATGGCTGCGGTTACGTGTGCCGCAAAGTCTCCACCAAAACCAAACTTCTAGTTAACTGTGTCCTCTGGAAGTGCTGCTGGCTGGGCAAAGCCAGTCAGTCCTGTGGCTTAAGCAGTAAAGGTCAATCTTTGTCCAGTTTCATGGGCATCAGGAGCTGGTACCTGCAAAGAAAAGGCTGAACGGCCCCTGCAGAACAGGAATGACATTTTTGGTGTGAAAACCTTTCTGCCCTCTTCTTTTTAGCCAGACCTGATTCTTTCTACTTGATTAGCTAATTCCTAAGAACTTGCGGTGAGAACAGAAGGTGAGGAAAAGACGAGCCCTTGTTTCTCCTCGGGTCTCCCTTCATCTCAAGCCCTTGGTCTCCACATCTTCAGCATGACCCAAAATGGTCCTGAGCTCCTATGAGGCTTAATCTGAAATGGAAAACATAACTGAGTAATGATGTCTAGGGTGATGAGAAATACCCAGGGCCTTACTGAAACTCCTGGGTTGATATTCAGAGTGGTGTAGGTAAGAGGAGCTGGTCCTTGAAGGGCTGGGGTTGGGCAGGTGAAGGCTGCTTTGCCCATCCTGGCTTCCTGAGCTCTGTCCAGATGGTGTCTCCTGACGGGAAAGCACTTAGTTGCAAAGAGATTGTAGTTTTGAGGATATCTTTGAGTAAAGTCCGTACGGGAACATGCAGTAGAAATGGGGAACTTGGAGCCTCTCTCCTGCCCCATTTACAGAAACTGCAGCTGTCCTGGCAGCTGGGCTGCCTGCGGCATCGGCCCTGCAAAACCTGGGGACATTGCTTTTCTGGAAGTACCTGGAGTGCCACCGACCTGTCTAAGATATGAGCTTTAACGCAGTGAGACCCATGGACTCATCCATCTGCCACTTGCCACTTCTGCTCCACCCGGGAGCTCTTGTGCTGTCCTGCCTGAAAGCTGGGAGAAGACTGACAGTCTTTGCTGTTTTAGCAGGGTGATGAGCATGGTGGCGAGAGGATGTGGAGGGTGACACTGAGGTTGTGGTTGCACACAGCATGACTGCTCCTCTCAATCTGAAGAGGAAACCTCAACTCTCGGTTTTACTGAGCAGGATGGCTGAAGCCTCGCCTCCGGAGAAGCAGGATTTGGGCTCTGCTGATGGAGCTGCTGCTCTTCTGGTGCTGTCTGGAGGAGCCAGGCCGTAGCCAGTTCCTTGCGCTTCCTCAGGAACAGAGATCAGCCTGGTCAGGAGGGGTCAAACATCTCAGTGACACTTTGTAACCCATCTAAGTGAAAAATAGTCTGTTTTTATTTCAGACCTATGACCATGTTTGTTTTGACCTACAGGTGGCTTAATTGTAAGGCTACCCTGTTAAGTAGATCCTGCTTAGCAGCGTTGGTGGAGTACCTAGAGCTGCTGTGCTCAGATGGGAGAGGGCTGAGAAAGGTAGCAGGGAGCTGGGATGCAGCTCCATCTGACTGTGTACATATTACATAAATAAATGCATATGCAATGAGGGATCCAGGGAATGCAAGGCAGAATAAGCAAGTAAAGGAAAGCAGATTCAGACTCTATTGGACACTCAGGAGTAGGGATTATAAAGCAGGCTAAATAAAATCTGAGTGGTTCTCATCCTCTAACTGCTGCTTTGCCATGGAAATCCTTGAGCCTGGCAGGACGGAGGTTCTTGGCCACCAGCAGGTGGGTGCTGGTGTGGAGGTGGGAAGGGTTTGCTAGGTGGGTTACACTGCACTGTGGACGTGTCTGCTCAGGGGTAGGGCTTGGAGCATCTGGGCTTCAGCAGGGGGCTTGCAAAGCCCCGCTGCTTGTGGGTGGCACAGCCTCGCCACGAAATGGCTAAAGAAAGATGGGGTGTTGTGGGGAAACCTCCAGCAGCCTTCCTTCTCAACTCCCTGTGGCAGAAAATACATGTACAATCAGATCGAGCTGCTGCAGGGCAGGAGAGCCGTTGTGGGGCTGCCAAGCTGCAGTGGGATAATGCCCATGTGCCTTCACCAATTAGTGGATCAAACCCACTTCCATAAGCTGTCTGGGTTACTTAACCACAGCAAGGGCTTGTGCTTGCAGAGGAAGCGAAGATTATGATGGAACACACCCAAAATAAATGCTCAAGAAGGAACAGGCCTTTGTCCACAAGGCAGACCTCGGGAGGCAGGGAGGGAGTGGAGACAGATGTGCCCAGATGCCAGCTCCTGGGCTGGGGAGCTGGTGAGGGCTTAAGTCATGTTTGGGGTCCTGCAGGCATTTCCCAGCAAACGGGAGAGTGATATGGAAACGCCCATTGTGTGTTGCCTTTGACCTGCCTTATGACCAGCTGTGAGTCACTGCAGGATGGCAGCTCAGAGGAAAGCGAAGGTGTCCTGCACAGCGCTGTCAGGACGCAGCTGGGTCGCCATCCCAGGTCTTGATCTGCTTTTGGGGAATTTAGCAGGCCCTACCTGGCCCGTACCCAAACAGTTGTGCGGATGGGTGTCACCTCTCCCAGCCCTTGCGTGCTTCTGGCTGCGTGGAGCTGCCAAACCTGGCAGGTGAGCAGAGGCCTTTGGGACAGGGTTGTTTCTGCCAGGCAAGTCAAACATGCAGAGCTGTGAATAATTCAGTGCTGGCTTGTCTAGCACAGAGTGAGCCTCCAGCACATCAAAACAGCTCTGAAATCCTGTGGGTAGGATCTGGAAAGTTGAGCCTGAATAAATAAGCCTACAGACATCCTGTGGCATGAACTTGATGCTTCTGCATACATAAGAGTTCCTGGGTTAGATCTGGCTCAGTTTCAGTCTGCATAACATGCCTGGATCCTCTGGAGAGCCCCTGCTGGAACTGCTGCCTTCAGCTGGGCCTGCCATGGAGCCGAAGGTGGATGTGCTCAGCTGCAGCCACTAAGCCCAAGAGCTGTGTGTCCTTACTCTTTTTTTTTTTTTTTCCTTGCAGAATGTCAGGATCGACCCCAGCAGCATCTCCTTCAGCATGTGGAAA
Source organism: Haliaeetus albicilla (assembly GCF_947461875.1). Taxonomy (NCBI): domain Eukaryota; kingdom Metazoa; phylum Chordata; class Aves; order Accipitriformes; family Accipitridae; genus Haliaeetus; species Haliaeetus albicilla. The sequence goes on along the minus strand of NC_091492.1, from coordinate 32,218,308 downwards.
GACATTCCCGTTCCTTTCTACATGTCGGTGTACTTCTTTGAAGTGTTGAACCCCAAGGAGGTCCTCCAGGGCGCAAAGCCGGTGCTGAACCAGCGTGGACCCTATGTTTACAGGTCAGGTACCGCTTGTGGTCCAGCTAGGCATGAGCCTGGCCACTGTGCTGCCTGCCAGGCTTCTTGTGGCAGGAGGGCATGGCATTAGCATACTTGGTGTGAGTCCAGTGGCACAGGATTTTAGAGCAACCCAAATGTGCTCTAATTGCTCTGATCTTGCTAAAGCCACAAGTAGGACCTCTGGCTTCCAGGGTGGTAAGGCTGGTCTGTGCTTCACTGAATTGTGGAGCTCAGTCCCGTGCGGGGACCTGTTGGACAGCCAGACCTGGGCCGATATGGTCCAAACGTAGGCGTGAGGGGTGTTGGTGTGGTGGTGGGCAGCCCTCATCTTCCGAATGGACTTGTTTCATCTTCATTGGGCATTTAAGACCCCAGCTCCAGAGCTGGAGTCACTTCAGTATCAAACTTCACGGATTGGCCTAAGACCTCTTATTTAACATGAGACCCAGAATCTGCCTAACATGAGTGCTCTGGTCATGAATACCATTATGGAGCACTAAAACTTGGTCAGGCCCACCTACAGCAAGGCTGGGTCTATTTGCTATGGCTGAGGATGGTGGTTGAAGCCCCAGGTGCTTCTCTGAACCCGAAACATGAAGTGATGGTTGATGTTGAGTTGAGCGTGTGAACTTACCTGTAAATAGCAATATTAAACACATTAGTGCCTACACATGTAGGCAAAGTCAGGTCAGCAGCCTAAGCAAGCTCATGTGGGGAGATTACTGGTTTAATCCAAAGCTGTTTGATTGGCGTTGGGGGAAACCTGGCAGTACGTATATGCTCTTGTTTCCCCTGTGCTTGCCAGGTCACACCATAAGACCATGTGGATTCTGTATGTTGTGATCGCATCAGTGACTTGGCTTGGGGAAAAGGCTTCACTTAGCGTAAATAAGAATAAACAAAGGGGCAAAGCTTATTAGTGTCCTTGTGTTCCCGCTGAGCAAGATTAGTGCCCTTCCCTAATGTGGGCCATAAAACAGAGACTCCACAATAAAGGACTTTGTTTTTGCTGGTGGGTTGAGCTGCAGCTCTCTTGGGAGCTGTAACGGGCTCACGATGTTGGGGACAACCATGCTACTGTGGAGCATTGCAGCCCCTTCTCATCAGCTGGGAAGAAACACTTGGTGTCTGCAAGTTGCTGCAGAATCCCATCTGTCAGGGATGCCTCGCTCCCAGGCTGCCATCTCCTCCTGCTAGACCCTAACCCTGGTTGGGGTGTGAGGTTGACGCTGCCTGTTCCCCAGCACGCTGCCTCCCCTGCTGTCCCATGGCTTCTTGCTGGGGTCCGGCCTCCTTCCTCTGCTCTTCAGAAGTGTGCCCAGGCCTGTGCAGCCCATCCTTGCTCCACAGGCGTTGCGTGGAGGAAGGTTCTTCTGATCACTCCCATCTCTTTGCAGAGAGTTCAGGTATAAAACGAATATCACATTCCATGACAATGACACAGTCTCCTTCCTGGAGTACCGGAAACTCTTCTTCCAGCCGGACTTGTCCAACGGCAGTGAAGATGAGTACATCGTTGTGCCAAACATTTTGATGATGGTAAGGACTTGCTCCGTGGATGGGTACCAGTTTCTGAGCTTGCGGGGAGGGCGATAATGCCCAGTGCTGACTCAAAGCTTACTTTCTTGTAGAGCTTAAGGCTAATCGAGCCATGAGGTGGGTTAAGCTTACAAAATACAGTTTTCTGCTTTCTGGGTGTTGCTTGTCGTGTTGGGCTGTTACCCTTCTAAAAGCAGAGTGTGCAGAGTGGCTGGCAAAGCGGCTGGGCTCGAGTCTGCAACCTCATCTGAGCATCCTCTGGGCAAATGAAGCCTGTGAGGCCTCAACTGCTTTCCTCCCAAACTGGGGATAAATGACAAACCTCAGTTTGTCCAAAGGATTTCTCCAGGGCTGTAGAGCGGTGCAGCAGAAGGACCTTGCTGAGCACCGAGGATGCATTGCTGCTTCTTTAGTAAAGATTGGGCTCTCATCTCAGAGGTTTGATTTCTTTCCCAGGGAGCAGCTATAATGATGGAAAACCTGCCAAACTTTGTGAAGCTTTTACTGAGTGGAGCCCTGGCTGGCCTGAAACAGGAGGCATTCATGAACCGGACGGTGGGGGAGATCATGTGGGGGTATGAAGACCCTCTTATAGACACAATAAATATGTTTGTTCCTGGCCTGATCCCTTTCAAGGGGAAATTTGGCTTATTTATTGAGGTAAGTAAACTGTTGGTGGGGAACACTAAAATTACAGCAATATTGGTCTTGGGGATAGCCCAGACACACGGTCCCCTCACAAACCATTTGGAGCAGCCATGTGTAGCTGGTGGTGGTTGTGTAAGGCTGCCTTAATTCTCCCCTCAGGCAGAAACGCATGTGTTGGAAGCTGTCGCTGGCAACAGAAATAAGTAAAAGTTCAGTACCTTCCAGTATGTGAAACACCCCTAGAGCTGACAAAGCATGCTAAGTCATTAACATATTGCAGTCTTGCTGTGTATAGTGGATTAAAAATCAGTTTCTTCTCTCTACAGCTTAATAACTCCAATTCAGGGCTGTTCACAGTGAACACGGGCATGAAGAATATCAGTAGAGTTCACATGGTGGATTCATGGAATGGACTAAAGAAGGTGAGTGTCAGGCAACAAACCTCTAACACAGGGGCAATGCCTGATCTAAAGCAAGATAAACTGAAAGCTCTTGGTGGTGTTGTATCTTTGAGTTGTAGGTTTGAAGGCAGGTTTCTATGGGATTTCAACTGCTGCAACTTCTGTTCTAGCAAATTGCCAGAAGGCAGCCATATGACAAGAAGCTTGTCATGAAGCATGAAGTTCAGCTCATCATCTGTGTCACTCTGACTCCCTTGAAATGCTGTTGGAGCTGGTTGCTTCTAATGGTTGAAGTCCCAGGCCCCTGTGGCCTGTGTTTAAGGCGTTACTTTAAATAACCTTGTTAAAGGGATGCTTATTCTTCCCTTGTGGAATTCCACTCCTGACTAAAATCAACTGAATCTACAGATCAGCCACTGTGGGAACACTTGGGACAGGTGGATCTTGTCCTGTTTTTCCATTAATTGGGCAGATGTTAGAATGGGAAAGATCTTGGAAGCTCTTTGGTGCTGCTATCTCAAGCTGCTATGGAAACAGTGTAGAGTGGTGGATGTCCCATGCAGGGGTGGAAGCCAACTCTCCAGCAAGCTTGTCATTCTGAGCTCTTCTCTCTACATCTGTCCCGTAGGTGAACTACTGGCGGAGCAGCGAGTGCAACATGATCAATGGGACCGCAGGGGAGATGTGGCCACCATTCATGTCCCCGACGTCGCTGGAGTTCTACAGCCCTGATGCCTGCAGGTGAGGCCACAGCTGCCAGCTTGTCCCTGTGCAAGTGCCAGGAGATGCAGCACTCATCCCATGCACACAGGATACCTGTGCAGTGACACAGAGGGCTCAGGACTCGTTTCTGTAGTTAAAGTTCAGCTGCTGTTCAGCATTGCAGTATCTGAGCTTTGCGAACAGTGTAGTTGTCTAACTAGCAGCATCTTGTGGTATTCATAAATACCTTCCAGATCACTGGAGAAGTCTAACTTGCCCATGTTGAATCAGTAGAAAATAACCAGTCTAGATAAGATGTGGGAGGTGAGAGGGTGAAGTAAGCGTCGTCACAAGGAAATGCAGCTATAACTATTTGCGGAACTATTTCAGCTGACTAAATGCTTGCAGAAGTGATGGAGGGGCTTGTGCCATTTTCCAGGCTGATTCGCTTTTTTTGCTGCCTACTTCATGTGCTGCTGTGCATGTCTGTCCTGTATAAGACACCCTGACCTTAGCTGATCACACAGGGGTTAAAGCATCCTGCAGAGCCTGCCTGTGTGGAAACTCCCTGAGGCTGGAAGGAAGGGAAGCCGGGAGGCAGGAGGTGGCACAAAATCCTGTCCCCAGCTTGGGGAAGATAAAGTTAATTCAGGCTTTGTAGATTGTGCTGCAAAACAAGCAAGCGCTCTTGCTGAATGGAGAACAATGACCTCTTCAACGGAACAAGCAAAGTCAGCTGAGCCAAGTATTAGTGCAGGAATTCCTCTACACAAGGGACATCAGCAAATACCAAAATGACCCAGAGCAAAGGACTTACAGGGAAGTTTACTGGTAATCGAAGTTTAAATACACATACCTGTTTCTGTAAAACTGCAGAAATCTTCTAGGAAACAGAGCATGTTTCCAGGCAAGGCATATAGTGAATGGGAGGAAACCAAGCTTGGTTTCTTGTTAGCGCAGGAGGTTCCTGCTGGATAATGCTGTGGGGGAAGTGGCTCTGCCTCTTCACCAGCCAGTGCTGTCTCTTCTCCCCACATCTCTGTCTCAGCCTCTCTGCTAGCCCAGCTGGCTGGGAAGGAGTCACAAACATCAGTTGATAGACTAAGAGCATATCTGCCTTGCTGCAGGGCATGCAGGGCTCATCTCCTATGCTGTTTGCACATTAAATCCAGCTGATGCTGAGATGCAACTACCTGGATGTCCCTGCAAGGTAGGCAAGGCTTTATCCTGCTGATATGCTGCAGCAGCCTCTGCCTGCTTGCTGGAAGGTGAGCACAGCCGAAAGGCATACACATAACTGCTGAACAGGCCCTGGATCCCCCATCCTTGGTCCTGGTGTCAGAAGGCAGCTGTAGGAATAAGCATCCCCTTGGCCTGCCCAGGCTGTTTGCATCCTTGCAAGCCTCACTGGAGTGTGAAGGGAGCAAACTTCCCTCCTGGAAACTTGCATCTGTCCTGGCCAGCTGGTAGCAATAATGCAGTGTAACATCACTAGCCTGTTGTATCAAGAAAAAATCTTGCTGCATAATGTAGTAAAATTTTCCACTCCCCTGAGACCCTATATGCTGGAGTTGTGCTGCAAAAGAGATTTAGCCAGTGTCCATCCCCTGTGACAGAGCGCCTTGGAGCCAAGGCTTGCACAAAGAGGGTATTATCTTTTGGAGAGCAGCCCTGGGGATTACTAAATGCCTTTAAACAAATCTCATCCGGATACTGCAAACAGACTTAGAAGCCTGTGGTTTGTCTCCATAACTAGTCCTGACCAACCCTTTATCTGTGCTTAAAACATGGAAAGCAAATGGTTTAAATACTCATTCCCTATCCAAAGCACTGCTCTGAAGTTTATCATGATCTCAAAGTCTAAGTTACATTGCAATTGCGTCTTATTCAGTGAAGATAAGAGCCCGGTTCTGGGCTGGGAACCTGTTGGCTAATCCTGATGCCTCTCCACTGAAACCATTCCAGATCCATGACACTGGTGTACGAGCGATCTGGGAAGTTCGAGGGTGTGCCCACCTATCGCTTCGTGGCACCGAAAACTCTCTTTGCTAATGGCACGGACTATCCACCCAACGAAGGCTTCTGCCCCTGCATGCAGTCTGGCATCCAGAACGTCAGTACCTGTAGGCTAAGTAAGTCCTTTCCTCCCCGGGCTCAACCTGCCGTACCAATATTAAACTGTGGGGCTGTGATACGAACCTGGCTGTCTGGAAAAATTGGCTCTGCTATCTGCTGGAGTGCTAAAAGGTATTGCCGAGGTCTGCATTCTTGCTTACACTCCTGCAGGCGCCTCGGCAAGGAGGGAAAGAGGGAAAATCCTTGTGCCCAAAGTCCCCTTGGTCCATGGCCCTGTGGCAGCCTGGCGTTTGTGGGAATTCCCAAGGATACTGTGGGAGCGTTACGTCCCCCGGGCTGGGGAGGGAGCAGGCAGGGGAGCAAGGGTAGGAAGAGACAGGCCGCATAACTGCCGAATTAAACGTTAACTTTGGATGCTGAGCACAGGTCACGTGGAGTGAGAATTCAGATTTAGTGTCCTAACCCATGTCTGGGTACAGCGAGTTGCCACGGCATTGCATGGTGCCTGGGGGGAGACAGTGGCTTAAACACTGAGTCTTAACCCTCCTAGAGCAACGGAATAAGCTTCAGGGAGGGAAGGAGCTTTCTGGTTGGGAGAAGAAAAATATAAAAGCCTGTTCAGAAGAAGTGCTGCAATGGCTTAAAAACCTCAACAAAAAGTCTCAAATGGGTTCAGATGAGCTTAAGGTGTCTTTGTTCTCATCCAGATGCACCAATATTCATTTCCCATCCTCACTTCTACAATGCTGACCCAGCCCTGGTGAACGCTGTCGAAGGTCTCCACCCCAGCAAGGACCAGCACGCGCTCTTCCTTGACGTGCACCCGGTGAGTGAGCTTGCCGGGGTCCTCACCCCGTGGAGGAATCTCGCCTCGCCCCGGGGGTCCAGCCTGGGCTGGGGAGGGGGGAGCCTGCCACCGGCTGCGTGGTGGCCTCGCTCTGTGCTCGTGGCACCTATTTGAGCAGGTTCCATAGTGCAAAGACTGGCGAGGACATGTGCAGATAAAAATGTCAAAGCCATAAACTAATTGAATAACTAGCCTGGCTTCTAGAGAATTGCAGAACTAATTATAACCATAATTGTTTTGATAAGCACAGTCAAGTTCTTTCTACTGACTCAGGTCTATAACACCAGGAAGTGTATCTAGCAGCGGCCCAGTTACACCCCATATCTGCAAACACATATTGCCATGAGAGCTGACTGGCAAAGTCTGAAGACCACGCTGTAGCTGAAGCTGAAGCTGTCACCGCCATTTTTGGGCTGGCTTCTTCCAGTCTCTCAACCTGCCCATCTAACTGGCTGCTTTCGCACTGGACTGCTGCTGTGTTACACTTCTCGCATGTCTATAGCATAAGGGTGAAGTCACCGCTCCAGTGGTGATGAGTTGGGGTGTCCTGAGCCATCGTTGTCCCAGCCGCTGATGGGGAGGGGACTTTGGGATCTTCCACCCATGGCCTGTGTTGCACGTGGTCAGATCTTCCAAATGTTCAGTGATGTTTGCTCAAGCAAGAAACCAATCCCCCTCTTGAGGTAAGGTAAGCTGTGCTGCTTATCTAGGCATTAGGTTCTCTCTGCTTTTCTTATCACAGTTATGGAAATCTAAGTTTATTACAGTATCAAACATCTACTGATAACAGTCCAATTAACTAATTCTTATCTAGCTGAGGCCTGCTGAGTACAAGTGGGGCAATCCAACAAAAACTTTCTGCCCTCAAAAATGTGTTGCAAAACTGCAGTGTCATGAGAAACCAATGCCTTAATGGGTGTCAGCAAGACCAGCTTCGTAGTGTGTTTTCATGGTCTTAGGGAGTTGCTGGACAGTGATGTCTGTTGGTTCCTAGTTATGAGAAGTGTTTTGTTCTTTGCTGTGTGCACGAATCTTTTGCACTGATGCATTTCCATCCTGCTGCTGGTAGGACGAATGATAGAAGAGGCTTATCAGGCTTCAAAAACCGCTGAAGTTGCTATTAAAACACTCTGCCTAGGGAATCACTTACAGGTTGCATATGCTACTTGGTAATTTGAACTTGCTTTTGTTCAGTCCCACAAGCCCTGGGTCGCACAACGCCTCCCTGGTTCATGCTGTCTGCCCGCTGAATGCACGCTGCCTTCTGCAGCAGCCACATCCGTTCAGGTTTGCTTTTTGCCTTCAGACTGCCCCAAGGGAGGTGAGCCCTTCTGGATGCTGCTGTGAGCGTTCAAGTGAAGGGGACAGACTGCAAAGTGCCATGGGGACAGCGCTGTCCCTTCGTGAGCGGTCATCCTCAGGGCCTGGGGACTGGTACCTGGTTGACCAATGCTTGTGCTTTGGTGGAAACCCCAGCTATACTCCTGGTCTTCTGTGTGTTGACTGCAGTGGATCTTTGGATGATCCAATCCATTGCTCTGGAAGGTGGTGCCCAGAACAGCTATGATGGAAAGCAAAGGGTGCTCCTCTGCAAAGCTCTCCAGACAAATGTTGCCTTCACTTATGAACTGATTTGTCTCTTCCTATGCAGATGACGGGCATCCCCATGAACTGCTCCATCAAGCTCCAGCTGAACCTGTACATAAAGCAGGTGTCTGGTATAATGTAAGTAGTCACCTTTTGGAAATGTCCATCTCCCTTGAGCAGGGTGTGCTGCTGATGCTGGGATCACTGCAGAGTTTACTCTCCCCAAAGATGAAGTACCTTTAACATTACCAGTTGTCATGGTTGCAGAAGCCAGCTGGCTTATATGGTGAAATGACAGCTATTCCAGTGACCTCAAACTGCCATCCTTTAGAGGCACAGCATGTGGCTGCCTGGTTGCTTGACTCCTGCAGCATTCTTGCACCTGACTGGACAGCCCAATGAATGGACTGATCCTGGTGAGGCACAGGAGCGGTTCGCCTGCACTGGGCTGCTGCTCAGAAGGTATTACATCCAATACGGAGAGGCAAAATACACTCTGCCTACAGAGTTGACAGTTGAAGCCTGTGTCCAAAAAGACACTTTCAGCTCTATGAAAGCAAACAGAAGGGCTCTGTAACAAAGTTGTGTGGTGCCAGATGTTAAACACCCAAAAGCGTGGGAGTGTGCTCCTGCTGCTTTGACTGGCTCAAGTGCGTACACCAGCAGACAGCCCTGACACCATGAACTTGGCCGCACCGCCCTCTGGTACCATGCAGGTGACTGAGACGTCTTGGAGCTGTATGAAGTTTAGCCTTCCAGTTCACTGAGTTCATGTCCCTGGAGCCCACATTTGGGATGGCACTTACTGCTGTCATCAGGGAGTTAAGCACAAATGAAAGAGTAAGGTCTGCTCTTGCATGAAGGGCCCAAGTTGGACCTGGTCCCTCAGGGAAGGGAGCAGCTCACTGAAGCAGCAGGAATTGCTACCTCCTTACACTGGTTTCCTGGCCGTTAACAGTCTGTCAGGCCTGTCCCTTTAGGAAGAACTATGGCACTAATTGTGGCCTGGATCAACCAGAAATCTAAGTGTGTATTTCTTTTTTTTTTTTTTCTTTTTTTTTTCGTCCCTCCCTAGTCAAACAGGGAAGATTAAGCCGGTGGTCCTGCCGCTGCTGTGGTTTGCAGAGGTGAGCTGCCTTCCTTGACCTGATTCTGCAGGAGAGGGGAACTGCTTCCCCATCACCCAGTGCTGGGGAAACTCCACTTTGGATAAAGCTTTAAGCCAGACAGACTAATTAAGCACCAACAGAAGGCTTTGCAATACTTGGCTATGTCGTTAATCCCTCTGAGCTGAACAAGCCCTCCACTATACTTGGTAAACCTCTGGCTTTGTCCTAGATGTGGGGTTAAATAGGGCCCAGAACAGAGCTGCTAGCATCCCCATGCTAATGTGGGCTAGGGAGTGCAGCATCCAGCTGTGTGTCCGTCCAGCTGACTCCAATTATTTAGTAAAAGCTTCTAGCCTGACTGAATCTTGCATAAATTCCCTAATCTGTGCTGGGAGGTGGTGGGAGAGGAGTTGTGCAGCTGGTCTGTCTCAGCCCTGGATGGGAGGGAAATGCCACTGACAACTTTGCTTTTTTGAGCAGAGCGGATCTATCGAAGGCTCAGTCCTAAAGCAGTTTTACACCAATCTGGTGCTGATCCCGTCCCTGCTGGACTACCTGCAGTATATCTTCCTTGGGCTGAGTGTCCTGCTCATTATGTCAGCAGCTGTACTCATGGCAACAAGTCAGGTAAGAACTTGCAGATGTCTAATGGGAAATGCTGTTAGTCAAATCAGACTTAATCAGATGATGTAGATTGGGCTGACAATCTAACACTCCTGAGGAAACATTGGCTGATGCCACGAACAATGTCCTAATGGTGCCAGGTGCCAGCACATAGCAGCAGCACTTCCTCGGCCATCTAGAAATTGGGCTGCAAATAGATAACGTAAAAGCATTTCTAGCCTTCTCAGTGCACAACAGTGACAGAAGTGGATTCCTGTAGGAGGAGGTACTTCTCAGCTCATTCAGCTGATGAAAGAACAAGCCTGGCTTATCAACCCAGCCTCCATAGAAAGCAGCAGGTCTGTGCCATTGCACAAATCTGTGCATCTCTGCAGGGTCCCAACAGTTTTCTAATCTGAACAGAGCTTTCTCGAGGGGATGGAGCTACTTGAGCGCAGCTTGTTCACAAGTGAAATGCAGTCGCTGTGTTCTTGCAGAAGGGGCACAGATACTGTGGCCGCTTCTCAACCCAGTCTGAGCTCTGTCTTTTCCTGAAATTCGCTTGGTTTCTCTGCAAACTACTCCAAATAGCTCTGGCAGTTAAACCTTCAGGGCCTTTGTGAATCTGGGCTTACTGAGAAGCGAAGACCTTTGAAGCCTGCAGGGAGCTGGCAGCTGGGTAGAAGTTGGCCGGTGGTTGGGCGGGCAGTGAGGGTGCCTGGCTGGCACACGAGTCTGATCTGAGCTGTAAGGACAGAATATAAAGCAGCTAAAACACTTGATGGAGATCTGTGGCTCCGGCTCCAAAACATTCATCTGATAACACTAAGCTCTCTAAAAGCTTTAGCTCTTGAAGTAGAGATCTAGCTCCCTACCCTAACCTTTATCAAAGCAAGCTTATTTAGTTTTGCACTACAGTCAAATGGCTTGAGCTGGCTCTAAAGCTACAGAAGTGAGGAGGCTACTTGTGGGGATAAAAAGGCAATACTGTGGATGAGAGCGGGCTAAGGGGAGAGCACGTGCGAGGGACTGCTTTTGCTCAACCTCCTGTAACTGCCCTTACCGAAACACTAACACAAACCCACTTTAAATAGTGCCAGGGTTCTCAGAGTATCACGTAACTGGATTTTAACCAAGCCTACAACTGCTTAATTGACTTAAACACATGATCCCAAATCCCCTTGTTCCTCCGAGCACTTCCCTGCAGGGTGGGAGCGATGCTAGGACCTGAGGGTTCAGCGTTAAACCCTTACTGTGCTCCAGGGATGGTCAGGCTTTGTGTGCTGAACCTCTCTGCTCCGACAACAGCAAGTGCTTGCTGGCAAACAGACTTCACTCTGCTGCATAGCACAGGCATATCTGAAAAATGTCTGTATTTGCTAGGCAGCTATTTGTAAGACCTTATGCGGCCCTGGGCTGGCATTTCCTCACCCTGCTTTGTGCAAGTCTTAATTCCTGGTATCAAAGAGCCTCAACCATGCCAGAAAGGGCAGGGAAGAAAGGAAAGCTTTTCGGGAAGAAAAGCTGGAATTTAAATTCACTCAAGTCAACTGAATATCTGCTTGGGAAATATCCCAAACCCAAGCGTAAGCCAGCTGTATTTGGGTGCTCAGCCAAAAGTGTCATGAAGTGCTAGAACTAAAAATCAACCGCAGGAAGTGCCTGACTACCTGGAAAGTGATTAAAAACCCTCAATGACCTTATAAATCTCTAAGGAAGCTGCACAACAACACATGAAAGTCTCTGCCTAATGAACCGATAAGAGCTGGAAGACAGCAATTTGCAGCCAAGGTGTGTGTTCCTCATTTGATTGAAGTGTTGCTGATCTAGCAATGATTGCTTAATCATGCACAGTCCTCCCTCTTGAAGTCACAGGCGATGTCAGAGAGGACACTGAGCGGGGGCATTGACCGCACCTTCACGTGCCTGTCAGTGTGAAGGTCTCCCTGAACCCAGCTCCTGCCTGGAGTATCTTGTGTGCCGCTGGCTTCTGGAGGGAGCAGTGTGCTCTAAACCCAGTCCAGATGAGGTACTGTGAAACGCTTAAATCTTAGTCTAGCTTATAGTGGAGCCAGTTTGAAATGCATCTGTTGGACCCACAGTTCTAAAAAATGCATAAATCTGTACAGGTGTAAAACATGCCCAGATGCAGCATTGTAGCTCTCCTCTGCTAACATGGCCTAAAACCTGTACACCACAGGCTTTGATGCTTTTAAAAGGCAAACAGACCATTTTAAAACTGGCTTGACACTGACCAAAATCTTAAATAGGACTTAGTTTAACCTAAATTTTGAAATCTTCATTAAAAACTAGATTCTAGTTAAACAGTGATTTAAAATCTCCTCCTAAAATTGGAACCTTCATGGAAGTCATGTCCAAGTGCACCATAAACTAGCCTGATTGTTTTCTAGGAAGGATGCTCTTTATTTTGGACTAGCAATAAAAAGAACTCTAACAGTAATAAGGCCAACCAGGCCACCCCTGGCAAAAATCTGCCTCCAGTTAAGGGGACGGTGTTGCGGGAAGCCAGACTGTAGGTGGGTACCCAGTCCAGGTAACACATTTTTCTCTCATCCTGATGTGATTAAACTTTGCTTAAAACCAATCAAATGGAAATGTTTACTGTCCACATCTACCAGACATGCCCTCTTGGCAAGATTTGATAGAATGATGTTGTCGCATGGCTTTATTCAAGGCAATTTAGATGTCTTAATACTCACACTTAAGCAGGCTGCAAGCACATGCTCTTATTGTTTCTCCTGGTGTACCTGATCTGCAGCCCTGACAATATCAGCAGGGATCAGGGTGAAAAGTGGGATTGGTGTGAGGAAACACTTTTCTTGCCTATTTTCCCCCTTCTAAGTGCTTGAGATCCAGAGGTAAGTTTCTGAACAGGTAAAAACTCATGGGGGTAACAGAGGTAGTCAACTGGTGGGTGTCACTCCCCTCCTGCATGCAGGAAGCCTCAACAGAAAGGCTTTCAGGAGGGAATTTCTGATGTATAAAATATCTGGGTTTGTATTACAGGATCACAAAATCACTGAATCATTGAGGTTGGAAGGGATCTCTGGAGGTCATCTAGTCCACCCCCCCTGCTCAAGCAGGGTCATCTAGAGCCGGTTGCCCAGGACCGTGTCCAGATCTCTCTTGTCTCCGTATCTCCAAGGATGGAGATTCTCCAACCTCCCTGGGCACCCTGTTTCAGTTTTTACAGTTTTCACAGTTTAAAAAAAAAAAAAAGTGCTTCCTAATGTTCAGATGGAACCTCCCGTGTTTAAGTCTGTGCCTGTTGGGTCTTGTCCTGTCCCCTGGACACCACTGAGAAGAGCCTGGCTCTGTATTTACACCCTTCCTTCAGATACTTGTATGCATTGGTAAAATCCCCCTGAGCCTTCTCTTCTTCATGCTAAACAGTCCCAGCTCCCTTGGCCTTTGCTCACGTAAGAGATGCTCCAGTGCCTTAATTATTTTAGTGGCCCTTTGCTGGACTCTTTCCAGTAGCTCCATCTCTCTTGTCCTGGGAAGCCCAGAACTGGACACAGTACTCCATGTGTGGCCTCACCAGTGATGAATAGAGGGGAAGGATCACCTCCCTCGACCTGCTGGCAGCACTCCTACTGGGAAACAGTTAGCTGCCTTTGCTACACGGGCACATTGCTCACTCACGTTCAACTTGGTGTCCATCAAGACCCTCAGGTCCTTTTCTGCCAAGCTGCTTAAGAGTTGAGTGACCCTTAGCATGTACTGGTGCATGGGGTGGTTCTTCCCCAGGTGCAAGACTTTGCACATCCTCTTGTTGAACCTCCTGAGGTTCCTGCCAGCCCATTTCTCCAGCCTGTTGAGGTCCCTCTGGAGGGCAGCATGACCCTCTGATGTATCAGCCACTCCTCCCAGTTTTGTGTCATCAGCAGATTTGCAGATCACTAATAAAGATGTTAGGATTGGACCCGGTAACGACCCCTGGGGTACACTGCTAGTTTCTGGCCTCCAAACAGACTTCATGCCACTTCTCATGACCCTCTGGGCCTGGCGGTTCAGCCAGTTTTCAGTCCACCTCACTGTCCACTCATCCAGCCCATACTTCATAGCTTCTCTATGAGGTTCTCCTGGGAGACGGTGTTGAAAACCTTACTGAAGTCCAGGTAGACAATATCCACTGCTCTCCCCTCATCTACCAAGCCAGTCATTTCATCACAGAAATTTATCAGGTTGGTCAAGCATGATTTCCCCTTGGTGAAGCCATGCTGACTACTGGTGATTTTCTTGTCCTTCATGTGGCTGGAAATAGTTCCTAGGATTAGCTGCTCCATCACCTTCCCGAGGATTGAAGGGAGGCTGACTGGCCTCCTGTAGTTCCCCAGGTCTTCCTTCTTTAACTCCTTCAAGACAGGAGTGACACTTGCTTTCCTCCAGTCTTTGGGCACCTCTCCCAATTGCCAGGACTGTTCAAAGATGATGGGGAGTGGTCTTGCTGTGATATTAGCCAGCTCCCTCAGCAATTGTGGGTGCATCCCATGAGGGTCCATGGATTTATGTATGTCTAGATTGCTTAAGTATTCTCTGACCTCAACCCCTTCCACCAAGGGTACCTTTTCCTTGCTCCAGACTTTCCCCTGGTCTCTGGGGTCCCCTGCCTCCTTCAGCAACAGGCCCACACGTTCCCTAGTCTTCCTTTTGTCACCCGTGTACTTACAGAAGCCCTTCTTGTTGTCTCTGACATCCCTGGCCAGATTCAATTCCAGTTGGTCTTTGGCTTTCCTAATTTCATCCCTGCATGCTGGGAGAGTGCTCCTGTATTCCTGCCAGGTTACCTGTCCCTGCTTCCACCTTCTGTATGCTTTCTTTTTGCGTTTGAGTGTGGCCAGGAGCTCTCTGCTCATCCACATAGGCCTGCTGGCATTTTTGCCTGACTTGGGATGCTTGTTGGGATGGACTACTCTTGAGCTTGGAGGAGGTGATCCTTCAATATCAACCAGCTTTTTTGCCCTGATTATCTCCCCCCACCTGAGCTCTGTAGTCACTTTTGATACTTTCCAGGTGGCCCTGGTGGTATCCTTGGTGCCCACACAGAAGAAGTAGCGGGTAATAGCCAAAGGGTTGGATAAGCCTTGCAGTCCCTCCACAACACCCCAGATCCAGGTCCCTAGCAAGCAGCAGATGTCTCTAGATGGGTGGGCAGGTGGGTGCCTATGTCCCCAGCAGCGGGAAATGACCCACTACTGTCACTTGCTGCTTCCTCCGGGGGGGTCTTGCGTGATTTAGGGTTGGGGGGGTCACATGATCTTCATGAAAGCATATCTGGCTCCTCTTGAACTTTGAGGGTGGTGAACCTATTTTATAGATGTAAATCTTTAGGTGGAGCAGAAGCCTTCCTCTTGGTGCCAGAAGGCACCAGCTTCCACCCTTCCCCTTCCCCAGAGGTTGTGCTTACCTTTATACTAGGGATGGGTGCTGTCTGTGTCTCTACTGCAGCTGGGGTCTGGGGGTCTTCAAGATGTCGTGTCTCTGAGAAGACCCTGTCTGTCTCCCTTTCATCTTCTTTGATGCTGTGCAGCATGCTGACTTTGTCCCGTAGCTCTTCCACTTGTTGACACAGCTCTTTAGGCTGGGCGTTTGGGAGATGTTACAAGTGTCGGTGGGCAGGAATGGAAGTAACTTCATTTTGTTAGGGGAGGAGATGCAAAAATCTTCAATTTAAGAAGCCTTCAGAAAAGGGTTCTTAGCCCCATTAGTGTCCACGAGGTTTGGGGCACGCAGATCCCAAGTGGGCATGTGGTGACCCCTGCGCACTGTAAGGTCTGAGCACAGTGCTAGCGCCGAGTGCGTGGCTGTAACCGCTGTCCTCTCCTCTTCAGAGAACCGCTGCCGAGAAGAGCCCAAGCCACCCCACCACGCAGAGCAAACCGCCCTCCTCCTCCGAGACAACGCCGCTCCTACACGACGCTGACACCCTGAGCCAGGACGATGCCGAAGCCTGAGCCGATGCCACCAGGACATGTCAGTGCTGGGGGTGAGACCTGCTTTGGGTTCCCAGAGGTCTCCGCAAGGTGAGGTCGTCCTGGGCAACTCAGCGGAGACCCTGCACACCACGGCAAAGCCACGGGACAGCACTGCTGCACCAGCACTCCCGCACTGGGGCACAGGAGACCTCATCCAGACACCCGAAACACAGTGTTCAAGAACCCTTGTCCCCAGGGTGCCGGCCTTTGCCACAGCCTCTCTCCCCATGGGCCAGCAGGAATGAAGATGGTCGTTATTTTGCAATTTAAAATTGCCTATTGCTAGGAGTAAAAGGCACTTTAATAGGAGCCTTTAAAATAAATGAGGTTTGTATACGTAGCACTGATGGGATTTAGTGATCTTTTTAAAAGCCACCGTTCATCTCATGCGAATGGGGCTTGCTATCCTGAAGCCACTTACGGTTTTATTGCCACTTGATGTGACTGGACTACACCGCAAATCAATTCTGGGTGCTGTCACTTCAATGATGTTTCTTCCCAGGGTACCTGGAGCCTGCCCAGCTTTGCTCCAGCCTTTGCATGTGTTGGAGAGTACAGTGGTGACTTTTAAAGCCCCAATTCTGTGCCATGACCTTGCGCTCCAGTGATTCCAGCCCACAGCCCTTTTACTTAGCCTCTCCTTGCTTTAGGTGACTGCATGAGATGAGCCTTGCCAAAAAACTCAGTGGTACATCTGACCTGTCACTCAGCTCCTGACAGTTGTCCCTGCTGCCTGCTCAGCCGTCCAGGGTCAGCTCTTCTGGCCATGCACCATCGGTGCTGGGGGGCTATTGCGTCGCTCTGGCCGTGCTGCCTGCATGCGGGAAGGGCGCAGGCAGAAGTTTGACCCTATCCTTGAACGTTAAGGAAGAAACTTGTGCTTTTGAGATGGAGGAAGCTATGTGCAATCGTGAAAGTAACCATGGCCTTAGTAGGTTTTGATTAAAATATTGCAGATTTCTGAAATTGATGTCTTGGGAGATCTGAGTGGGCTGGGGTCGCTCTTCAGCAGGAAAGAAGCCCAAAGCCCAGGGACAGTGTTGGCTAACTACCAATGAGTAGTTGTCTACCACCCCTGCCTTCCCTGCTTCCAACCAGGAGCTGGGGTAGCCCTTGGGAAAACCAAAGGGGTCAGTGCTGGTGCCTCTGGCAAGGACAAAACAGAGCGGGGGGAGTCTCTGGTCTCTCTTGGACCTGGGGACTTGTTGCACTGTGTGTGGCATGGATACTGTCGTGGTCTAGAAACCGTTGCAGTTGTCTAGGACAGCCCTGTGACCTTCTGGGGGGTAGGCACTACTTCTCCTCTTACGTCTCTGTCCCTCTTGCTAGGCAGGAAGAGCACAGGAGCTAAAACCAACACCGGCCGTTCCTACGCTGGGGCATTCCTGACTGGCCGTGTCCCCAGTCCTGCAGCAGGGCTTGGGCTGTCTTGTCATGGAAACAGTTGTGACATAGCCCAGGTCACGAAGGGGAAGGGTAGCGGCTACCCAGAACTTGGTCCACAGGCTGGACTTGCCTAGATGCCCAAAGCGAGTCTCACAGTTAAGGGGGGACAAGCCAAGTCCCTTCTTGTGGCCAGTACTGCTGGATTATTTCCGTGGCATGAGTCCTCGCTGGGGGTGCTGCTTAAACTACAGCTGTAAACTCTGTCTGGCCTTGAATCCAAAATTGTCCACCTGCAAACAGTGGCTCACGGCCTGCAGCCTCAACCGAAATGGGAGGAGGGCAGAGGCACCGTCTCAGACAAGGCACCACAGAACACTTGACCCACCGACTCACACGACAAGACCCGGCGGCATTCGGCACAGCTAACGGTAGCTCAAAGATAACTACCCCTGGGCTCACCTGCCTGAGGCTTTAATGATGTACTGGTGCTAATTGCTGTCGTACAGGTGAAAACAAATAAAATACTGGAATGCTGGTCCTAGGGCAAGATTCTTTCTTTTTTTTTTTTTTTGTCTTTGCAGAAAAATATGTTGCAAGAGCTCTTATTTTTAGTGGAGGTCTGCACGTTGCAGTAGTAAGCCTTTGTCCTGGGGGGGTTCCCGGCTGCCCTGGGGGTGTTCGGGGGGGGTCGGGGCTCTGCGGCGCTGCCGCGTGGCCGCCGGGGGGCGCTGTGGGGCCGCGGACGCGCCGGGCCGGGCCCGGGAAGGGAGCGGGGGAGGGAGACCGCGGCCGGGCGGCGGGGCAGGGGCGCGGGGAGGGGGAGGCGGGGGACGGTGCTGCCCCCCGCGTCCCCTCCCCGGCTTGGTGGCTTCAGGAGGCGGCCGGGGGGGGGGCTAAGGAACAAGGCCGGCAGCCCCCAGGCAGCCTTGGGGCGGGCTGACCGCTGCCCGGCCCGGCTAGGCCGGGCGCCGAGCCCTCCTTGCCCTGGGGAGCGTGAGGTGACCCAGCCGGGAGGGACCCTCACCTATAGAGGAGGTGCCTGCGCACGCACAATCCGTGCGTTAACCTCAGGGCGCTTTGCAGACCCTGCTCGGGGTGCCCCGGTGAAGATGGGGAAGCTGAGGCAGGGATGGAGGGCCCCGGGTCCCGGCCTGCTCACCAGAGCCTGGATGGGCGCAGGAGGCCCGGCAGGCCCTTTTCCAGCCTCTGCAGCCCCCGCTCGCCTGATTTACACCACTGCCGAGCTGGATCGATCAGCAGAGCTCCCTGGCGCTCGTCCCCCCTCCCCGTGTACTGGCTGCGGCCACAGCTGGTCGGCCACGCTGCAATATGGTTATTCATCAGCTCGCAACACTGCAATTATATTCCTCCTGCGCTTCAGTCACCTTGTTGGCTGCTTGCGAAGTTTCCAATTCATTTTAAAATGCTTCTCGTAACCCCCAAGTCCTTTCCTGGCCCTGACTCATTCTCCCTGGCCAATTCCCTTTGCCTTTGTACGTGGTGTTCAGGGCTGTTACAGCCCAAACACCAGCGAGGCACAGCCCGCGCCCCTGATGCAACACGCTCCCTCGCTGCGGAGGGACCGGCACAGCATCTCCTCTCCCTTCCCTGCACCAAGCTGGGTTGAAGTCATTTACATTCTCCCAAGGATTTTAATTGGCCTCCACAGGCTCAGTAATTATCACAACAATCTCATTTTACTGTGCAGAGCCTTGGGAGTCTCCTTTCACCCAGCCTGGTGCTTCATCGCCGAGAGCGTCTCCAGCTGAGAGCAGTTGCCTTTTGGACTGGGCAGCAGTGCAGGTGGGGGGATCAGAAGGGACGGGGGGGCACTTTCAGGGCTTGGTGCCTACTTTATTTTCCCCCACTGTGTGACAGACCCTCCACCGGCTCCTCTGGAAGACAGACCATGGATAACACAGCCCTCCCCATTTGCATGGGAGGTAGGGTGCTTTTATAAACATGGTATAAATGCAGCACGGGAACTGTTCCCATTCCCTTTCTCCAGCCCTATCCCACCTTCCCTGAAGCACCCCCCAGCCCAGCCATCCTCTGGGGCTGCAGGGCTGGGGAGGGGGCTCAGACCCGGCTCAGATCCTCCCGCAGCAGGAGCAGCCTCTCTGTTATCCTCTTCACCTGTGTCCCAGTGCTCTCAGGTGCCCATCACTGGTTGTGCTGGGTTAAAACCCCAGCAGGCAGAAGAGACTCTGGTTTGAGCCTGTGGTTTGAGCCCTAGTAAGCCTTTGCTCTGCTGTGATGCATAGCTGCTCTGCTTCTCCTCATCATATCCAGGCTTGTGCCTGAACACACACAAGCTGTGACTCCGGTCCCCTGCGTGCAGGAATCTTACAGCAGTGACCAAAAACCTTCAGCAACGTAGGGTGGTAAGTGAGGTTGCTGCTGCAGAGGTTGTGGGCAGGCACGTCTCCTGGGGCAGAGTTGTGGCTCTTACTGCTTAAAAAAATCCAAAACAAAACACAAAAAATAAGCAAACAGACAAAAAAAGCAATGTGTAGCTGATGCTGTTGCATTTGTAGGGGTGGCATCATGGTGTTTGATGGGGAAGTGATTTTCTCCCTGGCAGCTATAGGGGACTGAGCTTTATGTGCCTGCAGCCACCTGTGTGGGGCTGCAGTGTAGGACTGCAGGGCCCAAAGTCCAGGCAAGAGGTGCTGGGAGGAGATGAAGTGAATTGTGGCACTTGGTTTCTCTTGCAGTTAGCCACAATGAGCCTTTCTGTCTGAGAGGAAATAGCTGGAGGGAGGACAAGAAGCTTGTGTGATTTTGGAGGAGAGCCTGCATGGCCTGCCCGTGCCTGGGCACTGCGGGGTTTGCCTGTGCTCCCATGCTGGCTGGGTTTAATCCTATCTTGGGCAGGGATCTCTGCTGTGTCGCATTGTGGTGCAGGACTCGGGTCCTGGATGGGAACATGCAGCTTAAACTAGCATCCATCCTGCGTGCGAGCTGGGGGTTCAGTCTGGAGCCCCCCTCTCTAGGGTGTGCATGGGGATCTGCCCTGGTTGAAGCCCTTTCTCAGTCTGACACCGAGCACAAAGTGTTTTTCTGCTCTGCGCCGCAGTGCTGGCGCGAGCAGTGCCCGGCAGCCCTGGCCCTCAGCTGCCCTCTGTGCTTGGCCAGCACAGCGCTCTGCGCTGCCGTCTGCTGCCTTGGCTGCCGACCAGCCTGCCCGAGAGGTGCCCCATGATGCAGAGATCTCTGCCCGCATCCCTTCCCTCGCGGCGCGGCAGAGGGACAGTGCTGGGCGACCCTGGCATTGCCCCCAGCATGAGCCGTGCCTTTGGGTACACCCTCCACATGTGCAAATGTGTTGAGACCCGCGTCGAGTGTGTTATCGTTGCAGAAAGCAAATAATGGCTGCTGGGCTTTGGCAGAGAAGTCTCCGCTCCCAAGTGTGCGTTGGATGTCGGCATTAAACTTTATGGTGTTCAATGCCTCATTTAAAGAGTGTGACTAAATGTCCTTCTACCTCCTGCTCGTGAGGACACAGGAGCTTAATTTTATCGCCTTGCTAGTCACCAAAGTCAGGGCTGGACTATTTCTGGGAAAAAGCTTGTGTGTGAATGAGCTCCACCCGGGGCTGTCAGAAATTCTCCTGCCCTTCAAAAAGGGAAGGAAAAAACCAAAATGTACTCCCCGCTTTGAGCAGTTCCTTTTACCGAGATGCTGCTGTGTTCCGGCAGTGAGAGTCATAGCCTTAGCCCTTTGCACAGAGCATCAGAGATGCTCTCTTTGGGATGCACCATCTTTGCTGTTGTGGGCACAGGGCTCCCCAAGTCACCCTGCCATCACCTTCCCATGGCAGTTCACGTGCCGAACGTTGGCTCTGTTAGGGTAATCCAGACCGTGGCCCTGTACTGTGTCCCTGTTTCCCTTTCCCATCACCATGTGCATCCGTGTGGGGTGGTGCCCGGCGGGGGGGTCCCGCTGCAATCCAGGGCTGTGGGGCTCAGAGCGGTGACGTGCAGCCGGCATGGAGCCAGGGCTCCCTGCACTCGGTGGCTCCCTGGGAGCGCTCGTTTTCTGGAGCAAGAGAAACAATTCCTAAAAAGGAGCAGTCAGATGGAAAATTGATACCAAATGGTGATATCAGTCCCTTGAGGAATAAAGTTTGATCTCTCAACCCATAGTTCCTGGAGATTAGGACACAGGCACACAATGCTATTTTAGAGGGGTTTTTTTTTGTAAAGTTTATTATTTTCACCTTTTGTAAGTTCATGATTTTCCCAGACGCAAGCTGGCTTCAGATTTGATGCCGATGGCACAGGCTGCTGCTTTGGATGTGTGGAGGGTCTGCAGAGCAGTGCCTGGCCCTGCTCCGGCTGCTTCACAGGTCCTGCAGGCCAGGGACCATCCCCAGCAGCTGATACTGGACTGGGGGGTTTGCCAGCCCTGCATGGTCATTGCCGTCGGATAGAGGCAATCCCCAGCAGGCAACAGCCATGGTTCCTAGGCTGGTGATCCCTCCTGTCTTCACTGTCCACCCCTGCGACTGCAGGTGTTGCTGCTGAGCAGCATTTCTGGGGGTATCCAGCTGAATTTCTGGGCTTAATAACATTGCTTGTGGCTGCACTGCTCTCTTAAAACCCCTACCTCTCTACGTGACCCAGCTGCTTTCTATCTTTTCCATTTGAACTGGTTTCTGGACCAGTTCTTGTAGGAAATTGCCTGCTGAACCCACCGGTGCCACGGACAGGAGGCTTCACCTTGTGCCCACAAACAGTGGGGCCGTGGGTCGCGGTGTCCTGCTGCACGTAGTGCAGAGCACGAGGCGTTGCACGGGCCTGGCAGCCGTTGGGAGGAAGGGAGCTGAGCTTTGCAACTGAGCTTCCAGGGAAAGAATTTCCAGCAACTGCAGATCCCATCCCCAAAGACAGCATTTCAAGGAATTACCCTCTCTCCCGTCACTGCAGACTTCCTCTGCTTTTCCAAGTAAGGCTCTGGCTTGGGGCCACCTATGTAGTAACCGGAGCAGAGTAGATCCATGGGAATGTCGGGGTGGGGGGTGGGGCTGGAGGTCGGTGCTGGCCAGGTTCATAGTGCATGGCTCTTATCTGCATCAAGTGCTCCTAATTATGACGCTGAGCTGCTCCCTCTTAGCTATCTCCCTTGTGAGCACAATATTTCCAGTGTGCCGGATGCCACAAGGAGCAGTGAAACTGCCTTCAGTGCCAACAAAAAGAAATGGCAATTAGGATTTGTTTTGAGCACTATTTTAGCAAACAGCAGTTCTCAGTGTTGGTAACTCGGGACCCTCGCAGGCCTGCTCTGGGTCCAGATGTGCTGAGCATCCTGGAGCGATGTAGAGAAGATCCCCTGTGGGGTCCATCTTGCCTGCACCTCTGATAACCATCCAGCTGGTCTGACCCCACGGGGAGGCAGAGACCAAGGGTCAGTCCCTGCTTGCCCACAGAGAGCTGCCAAACAGCCCCCTGTTTGCTCTTCCCCCTTCTCTAGAAGATGCTCTGTGCACAGCATTAATTTCCATGCCCTGGTGGGGGTGGTTGGGGGGGCTCTGGCCAGGCTCCCAAGGAGGTGACCCCTCTCCCTGGCAGCCAGGGCTGAAGGCAGGGATTGCGTTTCCCCCTCCTTCCCTAAACAGTGCCCGGTGCCCTGGCGGGTGCGTCCCCAGAGACATACCTTGTGGATTTTCTTTGGCTCATAAATATTCCCCTGCCCTCCCCAGTGCCCCTAGCAAATAAATTATCTGAAGCTACATTTCCCCATTTCAAAGCCTTGTGAAAGAAACCAGAGGGTTTAGCAGCCCTGGCTGGCTGGAGTAGTTCACATACCATCCACCCATTTGCATTTGATCTACTTCATCCTGTGTTAAGTAATCCTTGAAAGCCGCAGTGGGTTGCAGGCCCTCTGCATGCCTGTAAATCACTGGGGCATGTCACATGCTGTAAATGAGCGGGTACATGAGCATGTCCCACTCCTTAATCTGATCTGAAAGGTCCCCCTGCCCCAGAAAAAAACCATCCTTGTTAAATCAGAAATGCAGCTTGCTGGGCTGGGGTCATTATAGATGGTGGGGAGGGAGCGTGCCTGGCCTGGGAGGTGCATTTCCATGTGGGACTGGAGCAGAGGGCTCCCCTCAAGGGGTAGCTCCCTAGGGATGCAGTTTGGGGATGGTTTTGGTGTCCTCCAGGTGCCGTGGTCTGGGTGCTCCCGGCTCACCCCTGCCTTTGTCCCCCAGGACCTCCCTCAGTCGCCCATTAACCGGGGCTGCCTGCTGGCTAAGTGCAGTCACAGCCATGTGAGTCTTCTGCACCTCCCACCCTACTCGGTTTACTTTCCATCACTGGAAGACTCCTGGGACAGAGAAGGAACCCTGCCCTGTGCAGCAGCCCTGCCTCCCTCCCTGGCCCCCACTGTGCAATAGGGTTTTAAGTCATTGAGCCTGTGCCATTCCACAAGTCCAATGTGCAGCCAGACTAAGGGTTCTCTCCCTTGTAATAAATCAAAGATTATTCCCCTCTTCACCATTGCCTCCCCCCAAAGGTCACTATTGCTCAGCTGTGGCCTCACTTTAATTACAAAATAAGAGCAGCCAGAGCGGGCACTAGGTGCTGTTAATTGGCTTTCAAGGAAAGGTTTCAGGAGAGAAAGTTTAACGCACCAGCAATCGATTCGCTTGGTGCCTCACATGCGTTCGCTCAGCCTGACGCAAGCCCTGGGCCAGGTCCTAAATTCAGCGTACCGGATGGCGTTCGCCCAAGAGCCATGGCCAGCCTTGAGGCTCCAAGGTACTTTTCCCCAGCTAATTGAAGCCCCAAGGGCTCAGAGCTCCCCTGCCTGTACCAGGATGGATTTTAGCTGCTGAGAACAAATTCCAAGGGGGTATGCTGAAATAAAGCAGATGGGATGATTCTGGAGGTCAGAGTGAGGGAGAGGATGCCCTGCCAGGCATCATGTGATGAAAACATACTTACTGCTCCAGCAGCTGTCAAAAGCCCGAACAGATGATGCAAGGTGCCCGAGGAGTGTGCAGGGATCTCATTTACCTGGTAATTAATGGAAATCGTGAAACAAATCAACACGCGCTCCCTATGGAGAGCTTCACGCTCGGGTTTCAAACTGCTGATGGAGAACTGGGTATGGAATGAGTATGAGAGCAGCAAGTGCTGCCATGAAACTGAGACAGGGCTTGGTCCCCATTGCCCTGTCACTGATGGAGCTCCTAGTTATTTGAGGGGTGTCCTTACCTGCCAGTGTGCTCCCCCATAATGTGTGGCTGAGGGATGCCGGACCCTGCCTGCGCTGTTAGGGCACTGCTAATTGCTCTGCCCCTGCAGCACAGGGGGGACTTGCAGCGCTGTCTGTCACTGGCAAAGATGCCTTGGCTTAAGGCTGCAGAGTAGGAATGAAGATGTTATGATGAGCCCCATGATTTCCCTCTGATCCCACTCGGCTGAACATGTCACAGCTGATTTTCCCAGTCCAGCCCTCCCGCCACGCTGCACGGGCACCTATGCCCCATGCACCAGCCCTGCTGGGAGGGAGGCATTGATGGGAGCCTGAGCTGGCGAGCAGACATGGCCTTTTGTTTTCTGCTGTAGAGAAAGCTCATCCCAGTACAAAATGCTGTGCCATTTTTTCTTGCAAGTTAATTAAGTTGGCTCAGTTTAAATATTAAAAAAGCTTTCTCTGATATTTTCCTCTTTCCAGAGCAGCAATGTGCCGCTCTGCAGTGCTCTCAGATGGGAGCAGGCACACTTTCTCTGATTCAGGGATTTAAGGATGAGAGTGCTTTGGTTTCCCCTCATCTTGTTTATTCACCACGTGCAAAACGGTTTTGCAAAACAAAATCTTGCAAACAATTAGTGCCAATCAGACTTGCTGACAGCCCAGTCCTGGCTGCTCGGAGTATGGGCTGAGCCGTGCATGGCAGCGTCTGGGCTCTGCCTGCTCTTGGGTGCAGAATAGCACCCCAGAATAGCAAAGGTGAGTGCGTAACTCACCTCCTTGGTTTCCTGCCAGTAGTTAGCAACTGGCATAATCCCTGAGGCATAAGGTTTATGATCCCTTCCAAAAAAATTACCTGAATGTTAACTATATTCTGAGGTATAGTAAATGCCAAATCCCTTTTGAATCTTCCTAAAAATCTCATTTTAAAATATGCAAACAACCTTTCTGTCTTTCTAAAAAGCTCCCTGCTTCCTGAAATTAAAAAAAACCCAAACAACCAAACAAAAAAACAAACCCAAAACCACACTAAGCCAAACCACTTGCTACTGGATAAAAATATATAATCCTTGAGCTTGCATGAACGGTGCAGCTCCCATGGCTGTGATGGAGGTGGGTCAGGTAAGGATCCTGCCCTTCCTCCATGGGCCCTTTACAGGCTGGACTAGAACAGATCATTGAACTGCTGTAGTAAAATCTCTCCCAGATACCCTGACAGGAGAAACTGCAAAACTCTGCCTGAGGAATTGGTGGGCTCTTGCTCTCCTTGATATCACTCACATTATAATTAAGAGATAATGTCAATAGAATAAAACATTGTCTCAGGATAATGGTCTCCTGCTGCTACAGGAGTGTCAAGGCGAAGTCAAATCATTTATCAAAAATGAATGTTGAGGCAAGTCTGGGACGTTTGTTTTCACAGCAAGAGGCATTAATCCTGGGACAACAATATTCCAGCACTTTTATTTCTCCTGCATGCGGTGATTGATGCCAATGCATCATCGTGCCTGTGAGCCATGGGTACAGCTGAGAGATGGGCTCTCGTTGCAGCATTATTGACCAGCTGAATTTTGACTTGTTGAAATACATAATAGTAAATTGAGGAGCGCTGAATCATGTGAGTGTGTGTCAGTAAATGTGATTTTTTTTTTTATTTCTAAAGGTGAATAGTGCTGTGTGTGTGCTGGCTTTGGCTGGCCAGGATGCATTTCGGGGCCGTGTCTGCCCTGCTGCTGCAGCAGCTGCTGGAGGGTTGCTCGTTCGTTAATGATGCTGGGCTAGTTTCAGGGCCTGCTCCCATCCCCAGCCTGATTTCACACTGCTTTGGAGGTTTTTTGAGGCCCGCCTTTGAACATCAGGGCTGGCTGTGCCCTTCTGGTCATGCTTGTTTGGTGTCTCAGCACAGTGCTGAGCACCTTGCTGGCTTTATGCATTTTTGAAGTGCTGCCAAATATAAATGCCCACAGCCCAGCCGAGGTGAGTGTCCATGGATCCAGGTCCTTCAGCAGAGGCTGGGGCAGCCTCAGCCCCATCCCTGGCACCGTGAAAGGCCGGGGAGCTGGGAAAGCCGCTGCTGTCTGACGCAACACCTGCTGCAATCACTGCTGCCTCCAGGGCTGGGGAGAGGAGCAGCTTCTGCAGTGCATCCTCAGTTTGAATTAGGAGAAGTTGCAAGGTCAACACCTGAAATTAAAGATGTGTAATTGGCAATTAGACTTGAAACAATGTCCCAGGAGGGTGTACAAAAGCCCTTCCAGAATTTTTTTTTTTTTCCTCCTAGATTTGTTAGTGGAGAGAATTACATATCTAGCAAACATTTGGGCTGCAGAGGAACACAAGTGCTTTGTACTGTCTCCAAACGGCAAATCTGTTTTTCTGAAGCAGCCACCGGTACCTTGTGCACAGAAGCTGCCTGTTGGCACAAGCACATTTGGTTCTCACGAGCCCCTGGCCCTGCCGGGGGACGGTCCCCTCTGCCAATATGCTCTGTGCCTTTTGCAGGAGAGGCAGGGTGATTAGGCTGGAGCATAACTAACTGTATTTTATATGCAGGGTGGTCCTGGAAGAACTAATTGGAGGCGAGTTTGACTTCATTACATAGGGTTACTCTTAAATCGTCCCCTAGTCTGAAGGACCTGAACAGGATCATAGCCCTGTGGTGGCAGGCGGTGTCCAGACAAGCGAGCTGCTCGGTTAACTTGTCCTCTCCCTGGGCCGTTAATCCTCTGTTGCAGTACATTGCATTGAGATGCCGTCAGCAGCTTGGACACAGGACAAGAATTGGGATGCACGTGGACTTTTGGGTGCAGACTCTGCTTTTTGAAGCTCTGGGTGGCCCTGGTCTCCCTACAGAGCAGCGTGGGGAGCTGCTCCCTTCCCCAAACTCCCAGCTGTGTGTCTCACCACCTGAGCAGAGTTTGTCAGTGAGGCTGCCTGCCGGGGGGGAGTGGAGGTGGTCCGCAGAGCTGACTGTGCAGGCAGTGCACAGTGGGCAGGAGGAGAAATGCCCTTGATGTTTGAGCAGCAGCAGAGATCTGTAGAGGTAGCTGGGGTCAGGCAGTGGCTGTGCCAGTGCAGTGACGGTCAGTGCTGCGAGTCTGAAACAGCCCGCAAACGGCATTCATGAGCTCTCTATCCCCGCTATAATGACATGCAGATTCCCTGGGATTTGGTGAATTCTCAGTTGTTCCTGTAACCTTCCACTATAGACGGCTGCCCTTATGGTGCTGCTTTGCCTGATGCTCAGAGCGGGCAAGCGCATCCCGCTGGGTGCATGGGGAGGGCAGCTCAGCTGAGGTGGGGGTGCATTTTGGACTGTGTTTTTCTCTTTTCTCTCACTCGCCGGCTCTAGGAAGGGGCAGGGGCCATGGAGAGCATGCTCTGTTCAGAGGAGGCTGTGGCTTTCTGTGGTGGCATGGCATGGGGCACATCAGGGTGTGCTGCCTGGCAGCTTGCACCAGGACAGCCCCGTGAACATCAGCCCTGTGAGCATCGTGTGAACGGCCACAGCAGAGGAATGAGACTGGCTCAGACTATTACAGGAGGAGACCGAA
The DNA here is from genome assembly GCF_947461875.1 of Haliaeetus albicilla. Lineage (NCBI taxonomy): Eukaryota > Metazoa > Chordata > Aves > Accipitriformes > Accipitridae > Haliaeetus > Haliaeetus albicilla. Next base: position 32,190,538 of record NC_091492.1, on the reverse strand, counting down.
AGGCACAAAGTGACATAAAGGGCCCTTAAAAGGCCCAGAAAGTGGCTGTGGAGAGCCCCCCAGCATAGCTGCTTTGGGGGCAGCCTGGCCATATGACGATGGTGTCTGGCAAAGCCAGGCACGCCAGGGCGGGCTGGAAAAGTAAAAGATGTGTGTGCTGTGGCATGCTGTCGGGCAGTGTGGCAGGGAGCTGCATTTTGGGAGCAGGGAGGGTGCTGCTGCCTTGCTTGCTCTCCTGGTCTGGATGCACCACTCACACCATGCTGCGGCACTGGGAGACTCAAAATGCAGCACAGAGCTGGCCCAGAACCTGCTGGCTTCCAATACACGTGTATTTTGTTCATGGCTGACTTAGAATCTAATTTTTAAAAGGGTTTTTTTTTTTTTTTTAGATTTAGACACCCAAATCCATGGGCTTGGTGCTTTTGCAAGAGGATAGTGGAAATAGAGAACTGGTTTTCCAGCTGGGATTGAGGACACTGAATCAGGAGCTTATGACTATAATTATGCTTCCGTGTAGCATTGGGCAGGTTAACTAAGAGAGGGGAGGGAAGAAACGATGTCTTTTCTGGGCTGGTGTTAATCTACGAGGCCAGAGAGCTCCAACTTGTTTGAAAAGGGACAATTTCCAGTGCCTCCTACTCACTGACCCTCAGAGAGTGGGCGCTCAGACCAAGCTCAAATACAAGATGGGCACTCGAGAAAAAAAACCCAGAAGAAAGCCTTGCCCCATAGCTGCCAACCCCAGCCTGAGGCAGAGCAAGCTCCTGCACATGCTGTTATCCTGGCAGCTGCAGCCGTATGGCGATTTAGCCAGGAAATGATTCACTCCAAATGAGGGATGTTCAAGGGCATCCAGAGACCCCAGAGCACCCTGTGCTGGGCATCAGAAAAAACACAGTTGCATGTCAGGGTCTGTATGCACAGTCCCTCTCCTGCACCAAGGTCTGTTCCTCCTGCAAACACCAATAAAGATGTCAAGCTGATGCGTGCAGGGAAATAAATCATGGCATTTTTTTTTTCCTGCCCAGAGCATCAAGGTGTCTTCTGGTGCGGTGTAAGGGGGAGCAGAGGAGAGGCGGGCTGTGACTGCAGATTTGCGCTGTGCTGAGAGCGAGGGCTCCTGTGTGCCACCCGTGCCGGGCACAGCCACCCGCAGCGCCTTCCCATCAGCGCTGACTGCCGTGCTTGTACATGGCCACGGACCCGACCGACCCTGGGCATTTGGGATGTGACCACCAGCTCACTGCAAAGAGGCTGCTTGCCCTGCTGGGCCACCCATCACTGTGGCCTCAGGGCAGATATGAAGAGGAACCCTCACCTGAGAGGCTCTGCCTCCTCTCTGTTGCTGTGTGCTGCAGGAGGGCCTGACTGTAAGATATTGCCGTTGCCTGATAGTGGTCGAAGAGAAAAAACATAGGTGGAAAACTTGAAATGATGAAGTGTTTTGAGCCAGACCTTTGCTGTCAGTGTGAAACAGCAAGCCCTGATTTAAACAGCCCCTTCAGTAACTGACCTACACTGAACAAATCCATTTACAGTGTCTTGTTTCTCCTCACTGTTTAACTACCAGAGTTCAGAGACGATTCCTTAAATGTTAATGGTGCAGGAATTTGGAAACTTTCCCAGAGTTGCTAGGGGAGCCATGCAGGAATATGTCTGCCGTGCTTGTGCAGTTCAATTTCCTGCTGAACGTCAGGCAGGCTGTTCTCGCCTACTGCTTTGTAATTAAAGTGCTGAAAGACCATCACTCTTTGAGGCTGATGGTGCCCAGATTCACCCCCTGAGCGAGGTCCGGCTTTGTGCCTAGCTGCAAGGAGGGCAGGTTGCAAAATATATAGAGACACAATCCCAGCCTGTTCTTATCCTGCTCCTGCTGTCCCATGGCTTGGATGAGGACCGGGGACCAGTCTGTACCCGGGCAGACTGTTTGATAGTCCCCACAGTCCAAATCTGCCTCTCTGCTGCATCCCTTGTGCTACCATCCGTGGGCACCATCCATGGTGCCCATTGCTCAGAGGCCAGGGTGAGGGTTTGCCCCCATCCCTTGAACAGCTCGTTCACAGGGCTCAGCATCAGGAATCTGGCAGGTGAAGGTCTCCCACCATGGCTGCATGTGAGTCTGACCGCTGGAGTAAGTTTAGGCCATACCTGAGGGTGTCAGTCCTTCTCAAGAGCCCTTTTCCGGAGGAGCGTCACTAGCTTCATGCATGCTAAAATACAGAGTTTCATCAAAGCTGAACTCGGGGTAAGGAGCCTCGGACATACGTCAGTCTGAAGGGTTGCCGTTTCTCTTCTTCCTGCGATGGGGCAAGTGTGAATGTAAATGCATCGAATACCTGGGGCTGGAGGGCAAAGGGTAGAGTCCCACGCCTGGACACACAAAGCCTCTTCATCAAACCGTACTTCTGTGCCCGCAGCAAAGGGGTGGCCATGCCTGGGGGAGCATCCTGGGGCTGCTGGGGTCTGTGCTGAGGGATGCCCTGCCAGAGTCACCAGCATGTCCCAGCTGTGGTGGGATGGGGTCGGGTCCTGGTTTGGGAGCAGGGAGAGCCAGCTGTCAGCACCAGGGGAATGTGCTTGCCGTGGATGCTGCTGGTGAAAACAGGGGCTTTAAAAGGAGCCACAAGAGTTGAGCTGGCATGTGCTTCTCAGGCTCTTTTGACTCTCAACTTGGATCCGACTCCTTCCACTGTCTCATTAAGAACAAGTGCTTGGCCCAAGTTACATGGCAAATTTTGACATTTAAAAAAATTGATGCCTTTTTCTGCTCATAACTTAAGCTGTCTAGTTTATCAGAGACATATGGAAAGTTTATTACATTCTTATTACAGATCCAGCCAAGTGAGCTGACTAATGAATGTGATTTTTTTTTTTTTTTTTTTTTTTTTTTTAGTTAGGACTTGGCATGGGAGACCTCCTCTGAAAAGGATAGCTTTGGGTCGAGAAATAAATCACCAGAAGTTTTTTCCTTCTGTCTTAGAGTTCAGCTGCAGCAAAAAAAGCTGCAGCATGTCTGATTTGGGGGTGGAAAGCAAGGCACAGGCGGAAATCAAGGGTTTGCAGGAGATTTATTGTGTTGCCCCACGATGACCCCAGCGGCATCCGGCAGCGTGGCACCCTTGGCGCTGCCAGCTCCCTGCCACCATCCTGCCCATGTCGTGGGCAGGGAGCACGCATGGGCTGCCAGGACAAATTGCACAAATTCGTGGGAAAGCATTGTTTTGTTGCTTAGAACAAAAGTTTTGGTTTTGGTTTGGGGTTTTGGTATTATGGTTATTTGGTATTATGGGTTAAGGGGCACAACTGTCCCAGGGGCCAGGTGGGTCTTGCAGGGCTGTGAGGGTGCAAAACTGTACGCGGTTTTCGGCGGCTGAGGGAAGCGTTAAACTCTTTGGAGGCTGCTCCGGGCGAGCTTAGCCGGGTGCCAGGTATGAGAGAGTGGAAACACAGCTTCACGCTGGCCACGCTCCAAACCCCGCTGCCGGGGGACACTGCCGTGCTTTGCAGCGGACACAGAGCTCCCGTACCCACCGTCCCGGCACGGTGCAGCAGCCACCACCTCGAGCGGCCCCTTTCCCTAACCCAGGCGCCTGCCTGCACGCGGCTCTGCTAGTGTTTTTAGGTTGAAAATGGCGTTTTTCTGTTCTGTTGCCGTGTTTGGACTTGTGACGCTGTGCTTGGTGAGGAAGGCCTGTGTGTGCCTGTCCCTTCCTCCTGTGCATCCTCTGGCTGTGCCTGGTCCTCTCCTCCTGTGCATCTTCTGTCCCTTTCAGTCCCAGGTGTCGGAGGGTGCAACCCGCACATCTTTCAGAGCTGATGCCACAGTTTCACACTTTCCAGCACAAACTGTTTCTTGTGCTCAGGAGATGCCCCATCCCTTCCAGTGATGCCTTGGTAACCCTAGCACAGATAGATCTCCCTGGGTCTCAGCAGCTGTGGGTGTGAATTTTGTTTTTTTCCTTTGTAGGAACCACTCACCTCAGCTTTGGGCGCTTTCGATTCATGAATGCAGTTGGTTATAACTGATGTTATTGTTGGTTTTCCACTACTCAACAAATATCCGCCTGTATCTTTCCTTTGCTGTTCTGCAGTTTATAGTGCCTGCTGGGACAATGACAGCAGCACTGCAGAATGCAAGTTTTTTGGCTGGGCTGTTATAGTTTTACTGTCTTGCCTTGCATAATGTGGAGATCTTCAGGCCAGCTCCCCTGCTCGTCCTGCTTTACAGCTGGCATTTCGTGGCTCGTTGTGTCTCTTGATGTGTCACCTCATCTGGTGGCCGTTTCCACCTCCCACCTGCCCCCTTTACATCTCACGCACTCTGTGTTGCATTTCTACCATCTATAGGCAAAATTTCTTCCTCTGACTCACTACTTGGTGCTTCCCCCCCCCGCTTCGGCCTGCTAACTTTGGCATAATGTCCTCATGCTGGAAGCATTGCAGGGGGTAGCACATACAGGGCACTTCTCTGGGAGAGGTTTTTCTCTGTAGCACGCTAGGGATGAGCCTTTGCTATTTTTTCTCCTTTGCTATTTACTTCTCCTACATCTACATTCTGCTTTTGTGAGACGTAAGAGGTGTATTTCCCTGTGGAGTCTAGTAAATCATCTCCCCTCTAGGCTCTGCTTCTTCCCTGGGTCTCTTTGTAGACCACGTTCACTGGCTTTGAATGCATTTGTAGGTCTTGGCAGAGCAGGAGCTTGCCTGCAAGGGTGCTCAGTGAGCCAGGGATGAATTTTACACCACGTTTTCTCTGCAGCCCTTTCTCCTTATGGCTCCACACCCCGAGTACTGGCTGAGCCTGAGGTTACTCTACTCTGTTCCTCACCCCTGCTCCTCCTCTGCATCAGCTTAGTGCATCTCTTAAACTTGGATCCTCACAACATCGGCCATCTGGTGTGTTTTAGCAATACAAAGAGCTATTGTTTGCTCCGGAATCTGTGTTCTGGCGAGGTAGCTGTGCTTCTGGAGCACTCTGCGGGTTCTCCAAGGGTCCTTCTGCTCTGCTGGCAAGTGCAGGTGCGTTTGGAGCAGTCTTTGTCCCTTGACAAAGGCACTGCTTGGACTTTCTTTTTGTGTTTTGCCTAGTTTAATCATAATCCTGAAATTTCCCACAGTGAGCCTGCACTGCGAAGTGCCCCCATCCTTTGGCAGGGATGGGACCTGGGGATGCCCCTGGCTATTTCTTCATGGGAGCAATATTCTGAGCTATGGGCTTGAAGTCTTAATGTCCTTTCTAGCATTAAATCTCTTAGTGTCCTTTACTATCAAAGCCTTTCTCAAAGTCAGGGTCTGGGTCAAAATGCAATGCCCAAAATGTGCCCCTTGGGAAGCTATGGGGACAGGAAAGCAAGGGGTTAAAAGCAGAGCCCTGTTGCCAGCTGGGGACACTGGTGCATGACAAATGTGGCTTTTTTGCATTTCCCTCTGCAAATGAGCCCATAGTCAGCCTAATTTCAGAGAGACACGCCTCTGAACCAGAGTGACTCAGAGGAATTTATTTTGCGAACCGGGCGGCTGTGTCTGGCGTGGCTGCGGCAGCCGCTTGCAGGTTTAATTTGTAAATGCTGACACACGGCATTTCCTCACCGTCTCGTTGGGAAGGGCGGTGTGTCTGCCGGCACTTCCAATTTGTCACTGTCAGGACTGGCCCCATCTCCTGCTCGTCTCTGAAATGTCTTCTGATCGGTGCCAGGGAAGTTATTGGCACATAATTTATCATTTAATATTACCAGAAGGGTTTCTTCTACAAACATCCCCCAAATGATTATCCAGATTATGTTAGGTAGCTCTTCCCTTCACCTGCAAAGATATCTCTCGGCATCTGTTTGGTGCTCTGCTGTAGTCCTGGGGAGAAAAACTGCCCTTGATGCAACGTCTCCTTCAGTGAAAAGCCGAGGCTGCCCGATGCAGCACCTACCTACACCCGTGCTCTTGCAGAAGATGTTGCATTAGGGACTTTTTCAGGACTGCACCTTTCCCATTGGCATCTCTCATCTGGCAGCTGAGGGAAATGTTTCCCTGGACCTTATTCGTCTCTATGGAGGAAGGATTTGGGGGTGAATAAAGGCCACCAAGGTGCCTGAACACCCCTGGATGGTACAAGGGGACTGGTACTGGGGTGCTGTGTCCCCGGGAATAGAGGTCTTCTGCATTGCTTATCATGGTGGTGACAACTTGCTCTTGCAGATGAGTGCTGAGATGTTGCATGGCACCCAGGGGGAAGCAAACCTCAAAGGCTGGCACAGAGTGGGGCAGAAGGCACCTGGGCTTCTGTCCTGGTTCAGACCCCTCCAGTGCAGAGAAAAGGGCTGATCCTGGTGATCCCCAGCTCCCACTGGTGTTCAGCAGGACCCAGATGCTGCGGGAGCACTGCCTGGGCGGTGGTACAAGACAGAAGGAGGCAGATGACTTGCGTGCAGCTTTCCCCAAATAGCAGCCAAAGGTGGGACACGGCAGCTGCTTTTGGGGCTAAACCACAGTATTTCTCAAAAGAGACAGCACAAAACTATCTTTGCATGTGCTCCTCTAATGACTGAAGCAGATCTGCGGGGTGGGACCTGCATGCAGTGAGTTGGGTGCCTGCTCCAACTGAGCAGCCCTGGTCCTAGCCCCAGTGCACCAGCGGAGCTGGGTGCCACGCTGGGGTGCACCAGCCTGGCCATGGGCACCCACATGTGTGGGATGCTCTGGGGGACACTGGTAACACCCAGAAGGACCATGCTGAGCACTCTTCTCAAACCATAGCTTTCCTCCATGACTTTCTAAACCAAATCTTCCCATAAGGTGTCCAGTACCTCTGCAGCTCCATTGCACCTTGGGGCAGTGTTAATCTTTCCCTCTGCCTGCGGGTTTGGCCAAGATGCAGCACCCAGGGCAAATGACCCTGACCGCAGTGAGGCCGAGCCCCCGGGCTGTGCCACATCCCACGTGGGAATGGGACACGCTCCCCGGCACAGCCCCATCGCTCAGGCTTGTCTCGGCCGCCGCTTTCTCCAGCTCCCCCTGGCCTCCTCGGCTGCAGCCGTGCAATCAGTTAAAACCCCGGCTGGCACCCTGACTCGCACAGGGCAGCTTTTCTTGGAAGCTGGCTCATGGTTTTATAGTTCTACTTTATTAGAGACATGAAAGTGACTTTTGTTGTTGTTGTTGCTGTTTTATGAGCCAGATTTCAAAGGATGCAGTTACACAGACTCGGCAAAGACCTGCTGATATCTCATGAAAAACTGTGGAAAATCCCTTGCCTTCAGAGCCATTCCACAGCTAGGCTGTACTTCTGTTATTTTCATTGAAATTTCTGATTTCTGGGGAAGAGTGCAGTCAAGCAAGGTCTGTGGTCATCATTGCCTTGCTTGGCTGGACTTCCTCATCCCCCATGGCATGGCAGGACTAGCCATGGGAGTCAACGTGATGTTGCCAATGTTGGATGATGGCTTCGGGGTCAAAGAGGATGAACTTACAGGAGACAAAGGAGCCGTTCCTGGAGAATTGTCTCAGGAAAGTGCAAAATGGCTGGAAAAGGGAATGTTTTTCCCATGAGAGCTGGGCAGTACTCCTGCTTCAGGCAATGCTGGGCACAGCTGCGCCTTGACTTTCTGTCTTGCCCCATGTCCTCTCTCCAGCTGGGTTTTGGCTCTCTGATGATGTCCCTGGGTGGGAGCTTGCTATTCCTTAGGGACCTTGCACACAGGCCCTGGTCCCAGCTCAGGGAAGGGAGGGGTGCAGGGCAGGTACCTCCTAACCAGGCATCCCAGGAGTGGTCAGGCACCTCCTCTGGCAGACATCTGTGCCAGGCTGGTCTTTCACACGTCCTCCCAAATCTCAGGCTGTTTAGGAGACAGGGTTGTATCCGCAGCTGGCCCCCTCTCCGTATGGCCAGGGAAAGGCGCCTGCTCCCCTTCCTGCCCGCTGCAGCTGAACACAGTGGGGGACCCTGCCTGAAACGCAAGCGATGCTCTCACTTGGTTAAGGGATTAGTTCCCATCAGTAAGCGTGAAGGATCAATGATGTTTTGGGCTTTTTTTTTTGATTGCAGAGGGATTGTGCTGATGAGTTGTGCTCAAACGACAGTTATCCCTGTGTCCCCCGAGCCTCCTAATGCAGATACTCCCCTAAAAATCCCTGCCAGCTTCCCGATTTCCAAAAGCGAACAGTGGGCATGGGGCAGCTTCCCCGAGAGGCAACGAATCCCTCCTCCCTGGCTTTGTTCTGCTGCTCTTCCCCAAGCCCGTAGGCGTGGGGAGCCGAGCCCTTTATCAGCTTCTGTACACCAGGAAATTTTGTAAGTGTCTGAGAAGACCCTGAGGCTATATAAAAGTTCAACTTGTGATTCATTTCCTTCCTATTCAGGGATAGGCTAATTTGAGAGTATGCGCTGAACATTAATTACCTTCCTTGCTACGGTTTCCTATTCAGGCATCCTTTCCCAGATGACTTTCTGCTCACTCAGGTCCAAGGCCATAAAAGCTCCCCTATTAGGAAAGGAAATATTTTACATCAGGTTTATGCTGTATGCCTGAGGTCATCAGAAGTACAGATCGAGTGGCAGAAATACACACTGTGCTCTCTCCTTCCAGCATGAAAAATGAATCAATAACTCATCGATTTAAATTAAAATGTCTGCCTTGCAAAATGCCTCTGAGCGCTAATATTTGCAGCCCCCGTGTTTTGCGACAGTGATTGGAAATCCGCTGCCCCTGTAAAGTGTGCAGGGATCCATCTCTGCTAACAGCATGCAATTGCTGACACCCAGAAAAAAATCCGCTTTCCCTTCCCCTGGAAGGATCCAACAAGGTGAACTTTTGGAAATTGCCTCTCCTGGCGCATGAATTATGTATCGAACAGGGAGCGGTCAATATATCTGGCTTCTTCATGAGGTAATTAAGAATAAATGTGGGAATTCAGGCAGAACTGTTGCCCTGCACGGGAGGCGAGCATAACCATACGGAGCCGGCTTTGAAGCGAATGGCTTTGGGGTGGGGATGCTGCAGGGATGCAGGGAGACGTAGGGCTCAGGGGAACCCTGACGGTCCCTTCGCCGTGTCCTGCTGGTGCCCAGGTACCGCGTTGGACCGAGCCGCTCTTTGCATTCCCGCCGCCCTCCTGACAGTGGGAATATCCCACATTTTCCCCAATTCATTGGGTTATTTGCTGCTCCGGTGTACCTGTGTGTGCTGCCAGCCCTGGACGGTGAAACAAGCCCAGATCCGGCTATCTGAGACTGGACAGGGTTATTGCCCCCAAACCGCGGGGCTTGGCGGGAAGGAGGCTGCGTGCTTTAACTTGTGCTGTCTCGGGTATCTTGGGATAATATTGACTTCCATTAAAAAAATCTGAGCATTCCTCTCCACTCAAATGTCTCCTTGTGAGCTAATTAAAAAGTAGCTGTATTAGTGAACACATCTATGGTCATTAACAAACAGTCAACTAACTAATTTTAAAGATTTATGGTGTTGGCAGCAGGTAAATTATGGTCTTCGAAGAGTTTTCTTGCAAATGATCTGGAAGTAAGGTTTGTTCTAGCCTCAGGGAAACATAAAGGAAATGCATTTAATGACCGCAAATTGTATGTGCTGATAGTCTCAATAAGATATTTAATGCGTACTTGCAATTTTAGCCATTGGAAAAATACAACAGCTTTAATAGCTGCGTGGTGGCTGTGTGTCCTCTCTACCCCTCAGCTGGTTTGCTCTGGGATCCACCGTCTCCAAGCAGCTCATGAGGCCCCAGGGGAAGGATTTCCTCCTCTTACCTGGTTAGGGAAAAGCTGCAATGTATTAAATATAAGTGTGCGACTGTTGTTTTCCAGATTTGGTTATAAAAACCTGCTAGTCTCCAACCGTGACATGTATTATGGTCTCAGTTTCACAGTTAGAATAATGTTTAGGTTGGCAATGAAAGCCCTGAGTATGCTTGCAGAAGAAAAGACACTTGCTGCACTCGCTAGAAATTGCTTTCAGCTGCTCTGGTCTTTATTTCTCCTCTGGGCAACCCTCTCCACCCGCACTGACAGGTCACCGCAGCGTTTCTCCGGCACGGCTGAGGTTTGGGGCTGTGTTGCAGGCTTGGATGAGATGCATTAGATGGGCAGAAGGTGGGGGATGGAGTCTCCTTCAGAGCTCCTTTCTCCAGGCATCGTGGCAGGGGGATGCTGCGAGCCGCCTGGAGCTGTCAGCCCGGTTGCGAGTCATGTGTGGGCTATTAAATCCCCACTTCTGATTTTCTCCCCAAAAACCCACGTGTGAGTGAGAACACTGAGACTAATAACGAACAGCTCTGGGTCCAGAGAAGCTGTAGATGGTCCTAAATGATTGAAGAAGGCAATTTCCCTAACGGAGCTGCGGGCCCCTGGCAGTGATTAGTGCCTGAGCAGAAACGCATCGCTTAGCTTGTATTATTTAAACATAGGATACTTGAGCAAGCGCACAAAATTTTGTTTGCTGTATATTCTTTCCCTCGTTGGAAGAAGCCGTTATTTACACACGCAAGTGCTTGTGGTGTGTGTGGGAGCTTCCTCGCCTGCTCCTGGACCCACACGGAATATAAATGACCACGTTTCTCCTTGGTAGCAATGACTCCATCTGAGGGCTATCTTCCCTGCATGTTAACTGTTAATTATAGGATACATTTATATCATTAAGGCTTATCTGCGGTCCTTTCCTTCCCCCTGTTAAATCGCTAATGCATTTCGCACAGATTAATTCGCTAGACTCCCCCTCCTTTTCTGCAAAGGTGGTGGGCAGCTGTGCGGGAGGGATGCCCGTCACCGGTGAGAGCGGGGCTGTGCTGGGCTGGCATCTCGGAGGACGACCCAGCACAGCCAGACAGCTGATGGGCTGCGGCACTGGTGCACTTGGCTCATTGCCTGCAAGAACCACCATGGTGAAGCGATGGAAAGTGGAGATGGCAGTGGTCCCCTGGATGAGAAAAACGTGCTGCATGGCATGGGTGAGGGGCTTTGGTGTGAGCCCTGCTGCTGCTCGGAAGGTGGAAAAGCTGTTGCTTTCCCTTCCCTTAATGAAGAGGTGTTTCATGGGCCTGGGAGTGTGCCTGACTCTGGCAGATTATTAAATAACCAATGCGTTCGCCAGGGAGGATGCCTCCAGGGGTGTGCAGCTTAGCTGCAAGCGGGAAGGGCTCCTCTCTCCCCCCAGCTGCAATTAAGCTCTTGTCAGCCTGAAGCTGCCGCCGGGGTGCGGGGAGAGATGGACGGCAGTCCCGGCAGTCCCCCGGCACCTCCGGCTGCTGGTTTAAGCAATTCGTATTTCAACTACCCATTAATTGGCATAAGCCCTGGCAGGGGCTGCTTCCCCATCCTCCTGGGATGGGGACAGCACACGAGAGGCTGCCGTGGAGGCTTGTCCTCGCTGCTGGAGGCTGAATCCTCCTTTTCTACGGCAGTCAAAGGGCTTTTCATGCCTTTATTATGGGGCGTCCGATTTCTGATATCTCATGAGAGGGCTGTGTTTCTGCAGAGGTCTGAGGGCTAACGTGCTCCCCAACATTGGCGTGGGTTTGGGATGTTAGGGGCTGGCCCCAAGCGTGCCCTTGCAGTAGGACAGGTCCCAAAGCTGCGGGAAGCCAGGGGTTCATCGTCTGACTCTATATGGTGCCTGTTTATCTTGAATTGCAAACAAGGTTTTCCTGGGTTTAGAGAACTTGTCTGTCTCTTTCTCCTTTTCTTTCCATAACTGCTGACGGTGGATTTCTGCCATGCCTGAAAACCTGTTCGCATAAAAACATTAAGGGGAGCAAATTATTTAAGAGCTGGGAGCATGGGTGGGAGAGAAGGCAGAAGGCCAGATCTGCGTTTTTTGGCCATTAAGCTACATATCATGCTTAATATAGCAGGCGATAGCTTCAACCTCCCCACAAGTTCAGAGAAAGAGCCAAGAAACAGAGAAACTGGTTCTTGTCAAGACCGACTTACTTGTACTAGATGCTGCCTTTAAATGTATTCCTTTAAATATGCAGCCTGAGCTCTGTGGGCGTTTGCTGGGGGAATTGCTCCCATTGCAGGACATGTGTCTATGGGAGATGGCAGTCGCCAGGCAGAAGGTGCTTCTCCTTTCCTCCCTTTCTGTGCTGTGGGAAGGCAGGACATGATGCCTGGTCCCACACCCGGCCAGGCGAGAGGAGCTCTGGGGCACCCTGGATGCTCTTCCATGGCCCCTCTGTGGGCTTGCAAGTACTGTCTGGGTCTTGGAAACACCAAGTCTGGGTATTTCCCCAGCCCCAGGGTGTGTGTCACAAGGTCAAGCTCTGGAAAAGGTCTTTTGATCATTGGAGGTTTAAAAAACCCAACCAACCCCGCCCCAAAACCCCTGCTTCCTTAGATATCCCCTTAACTCCCCTGGGCTTTGGGTCTGGGTTGAACCAGAGGGACCCAGCAGGTCAGTGCCCCAGGCCAGCTACCTCCCAAGAAGCCAAAGGCAAAAGTCCTTGGACTTCGAATATTTGCAGGTTTTTCAGCAAGTTTCAGATGTGTCTGTGAGAGCGGAGAGCCCGCTGGGTGCCCTTGCTGGAAGGGAGCTGTGCCAGCCCTCAGTGGTCCTCAGTGTGGGTACGGGTGGCATGGAGCATCACCGTGGGTATGGGTGACATGAAGCACCGGCGTACAACGACAGCCGGACCTCGCAGCTGCCTCGCGAGGCAGATGGTTAAACCCTGTGTATCTTCAGGCTCCATTTGCGTTTTTGCTACTAAAGCAATCATAAAAACTTCAGCACAAAAATGTTTATATGCATTAATAAATGGAGACAGGCTTGTTACGTGGCTGCTCTTCCAAACGCAGCTGGGTGCCCAGGGAACGGGCTGACTGGCGAGCGCTGCCTGGCTGTCCGTGAGTGCAGATCTGCCAGATCCCTGCCTGTCCTTTAGAGAATAACTCTTACACTACAGAAAGCCTGCTCCTACAGCCAGCTTATAACTCCTTTAAATGTTTTGGCACCGGGCTCTGCTGAGCGCTCCGCGTATCATCATTTCTACGCGTTTCCTCCATCCATAATTCCACGTACGATTGCACCTGGGTGCCAAGGTTGCTTAAAATATTCCTGCTTGGCACACGTGCGTGTTACAGCTTGAGAGATGTGAATGTTCCAGAGATGATGGCGATATGGCAGAAGGCACATGAAGCAGCAAGAGGAAACCTAACGCGTCAACCTCCAGACTTTCCATCCGGAGCTGTGCTTGGGGCTTTTCCAGGCCTCACTAATAGGAGGGAGGGGATGTTTCCTTAACTATCCCCAAGGCCTGAATTCAGCCTCTGCCTTCCTCCCTCATCCTCAGCTGATGCCTTCATTTGGGGAAAGCACCAGGTCAGAGGTATCCTCTTAAATCCAGCATGCCGGCTCTTCTCACTGCCTTTTTTTTCCTCCTGTTTGGAAAAGGCAGAGGGGGAGGCTGGAGTGCTCATGCTTTGATTTGCATCTTACTGCACCTTTGCTGTATCTGTGCCTAAAAAACACAAGTCCTTTTCCCCCATCATAAGCTTTTCCCTTATTCAGAGGAAGCTTTTCACCCTGGGGGCTGTACCTTGTGGTCCCTGGGATGCTCTGGTGTCAGTTCAGGGCTGTTTGCACCCCTGCCTGGTGGGGGATGCTAAGGCAGTTGTTTTCCTTAGGAATTCAGAGCAAAAACTCCCCCAAAGAGCCAATTACTCCCTATTTAAACTACACTGCTAAAAGCCAGGCTGGGACTACTTAAACCAGCCCTGATCATTTTAACGTGCTCCGTGGGCTCTGCTTTGCAATCGCTGCAGGCTCTGTCCCGGAGGAGCAGACCAGGGCTGTGAGGGGTGATGCACGTGTTGTCTCTGCTCCGATCCTGCCTCCTGCCTTCTGCAGCCGCCTCACAGAATTCCCAGCGCTCGCTGAATGCCGTGGTTACAATTTTTGGCCAGCGTGCCCAAGGACTCCGAGGGCTCTCCCTGGGGCAAGAGCTCTTCTGGCTGTTCTTCTGCTGCTCTGCTGCTCCACGTCACTCAGTCTTATATTTGCAGCCTGTAAATAGGTTTATTTTCAACATTAATAGATTTTTTTTTTTTTTTTTATTGCTCTGAGGGATTCATGAGATTTGGTGATTGGAGCAGCTGAACCAGTTGCTGGGGGAAGTGATAGTTAAAAATGATTAAAAGGTGGTGGTGGGAGCAACTCCAGAGCTGATGCATGGATGAGGCAAAGCCCCTGAGAGATGGACAGGAATTTCCTCTGTGCAGCCAAGAGCAGGAGCTGGCCCCTCTGCTTTTTAAATCATTTCATTGTGGAAATGACCTAAAAACTCACGATCCCACAAGGTACAGCGTGGGGGGAGGAAGAGGGGGAGGGTGCTGGCGCCGGTGCCAAGAGGCCACGGTGAGGGGCAGCCGCCCCTCGGGAGGACACAAGCCAGGGCGAAGGCAGGCGAGGAGCAGCACAGGCTCAGAGCTGGGGTGACCCCACGAGGGGCAGGACCTGGCCCAGCGCTACTCTGCACAGCGGTTCTGAGTGAGCATCTCCCATTTCCAGGCATTTTCAGGTTGCTTTTTTCCCTTTCCCCACAACCTGTGCCTTCCCTTGCTATTGTCAATCATTTTGGCTGGGGATGGGAACTTTATCTTAATTTTTGTCCTTGAAGAAGATGTCATCTCTCCGGCGTTAACACAGGAACATTGCCTTCTGGTTGCCAGCACTTGCCGTTCCCGCAGAGCCTCCTCGGTGGCAGTCACTGCTGCGATAGGCTTTTTATTTTTTTCTTAATTTCCTGAGATTTTCTGAGGCTGAGCTAGGAATACGGGAGCTGCTTTTGAGCCGGGCAATCTCGTTCACCAAACGAAGCCTGTGTTTGAGGTAGTTCATTTGGCAGCTTTGAGGTCTGGTCATCTTCACCTCTGACGGGACCCAAAACCTACGTGGGTGTGTTGCTGAGGCATATTTGGTGGCTGTTTCATGCCCCAGCTTCATCTTACTGCTTAACTCCCATCTAAAAGGAAAAACCGGCTTATACCCAAAACGATGCTCCTAAATTTAGCTTTATCTCCCCGCTGTGCGTTGCTCCATGGGCACTGTGGGACCTACTGCCTGGGCTCAGGGCTGGGCGAACCCATAGGCAGATGTCGAGCATCTCCACAAGCCGCCCCACCGCCCCCATGTCGCCTCTGGTTTTCAATCATTTTAATTCTTTAGCAACGGCGTCCCCGTATATTAGCTTAACATGTCGCTAGTGTAATATCCGTGGTGCTGATTAAATTAAAGAAAGGTTTCCACTAAAACTTGGATTTGATCATGTGTGTTAATCCCCTTTTTCGCCCCAGAGGAGATGTTCCGGGGAGCGCGGTAGGTGCTCTCCTGCTGCGCGAGGCTTTACCCAACGTGCGGTGTGAACGACTGGGGAATTAAGGTGACAAGAGAAGATGCTGCACAGTTTGGTTAGTCAAGAAAAAGGAATGTTTCCTTCCCAGACAGGAAAATCCCACTTTATACTTGTCTCTAGTCTTCAACTTAACAAGATTTTGCTCATTTATCTCTTTAAAATAAATGATCCTGTTGGAAATATTTGTTGTGCTGTCTCCCCTGTGGTACTGAGAGCACAGATGGAGCGAAACGGTAGTGCTTTTTATGTTATTTATTTATTATTTTTTGGCTCTCAGGAAAGCTTGGGGATGTCTTCATCTGCATCTGGGGTAATGCTGGTCCAGGATGCTGACTCTAGGGCATGGTGTGAGCTCCTGTGCTGCACCGATGAGGCTTTCTGTGGAATCAGGCTGAGTTTGGGCTGGATTGAGCAGTGGGAGAGCAAAACCAGAAAGCTTGCCTTGGTCCTCTCCCTGAGGGGCAATTTCCCTCCCTGACCCATGCCTGGGAAGCGGCACTGAAGGTTTTTCAAGCACTTTGAGAGCTCCTGTTAAAAGGTGCTATCAAAATGAAAAATGTGATTTTTCTCTGAGTGGCTCCACCTGTGACTCATCCATCTCTATTAGGGCAGAGAGTCAGAGTGAGTTATGGGAAATCCTTAACCTCAGGAGAATTTTGTTCCTAATTTTGGGGGTGTTTTTGCTTGCTGGGGAGATCTAGCAGAGTATTCTCATGGAAAAAATTAGTTTAATGCTAGTCTAGTGCAGCATTTATTGAAAGGAAATATTTTACACCTCAAAGAATCTATCAAAGGCATGAATTTAGAAACAAAAAAAAATCACTTTATCTGACCATAAAATCTTGTCAATGCGTTATCTGTTTGTGGTGGGTAGCCAAATTTGAAACTGGGTTCTCACCAGGGTGGTTGTTTCCATCCCCGGTCAGGGAATGAGATAACTAGCTTTAAAAAAAAACAACCCAACTAATAAAAAGTCAACATTTAGTTTGGCCTAAAAAATGGAAACCTCTCTGTTCTGTGAGACCACTTGCTCCCCGAGATGCTGCTGACCTCAGGGAGATTATTTTTAGATGATCTCATTTTTAGGCTTCTTCCCACCAGAGTGGGATGGGGCCAGAAAGCAGGATCTGTCCCCAAAGCATCGCTGGGCTGCTTGAGGAGCTTGTTGGTGTTGCTCAAACCCACCCTGACCCATCTTTACAGGGGCAGGAGGAGAAGCAGATGCTGTGATGGTCACATTGGCAAGTCGAGAGGGACGGTACATGGGGCAGCATCTCATTGGGACTTTCTGCTCTGGCCTTTAACTTATTTAGTTGATGGTTTTGGAGCGCTTTTCTTTAATTTATGAAGCTTATGTGAAAGAGTATTGAATTAAAGCAGGGTTTTGCCAAATCAGAGCACTTTCCTGAAAGCTCAAAATGAGTTCTTGCTTTTTTCTGCCTATTAGAAAGAAATATTATTTTCTTCAGAGGAGGGGGAAAAAAAAATAATCTATAAATTCCTGGTTTTAATCTGAAACTAGAAAATAAAATATTTGTCCTTGCTGCTGGTTGTTGTGAAAAGTCTCATCTGGGGACAGGGAAGAGTCGCTGCCCTGTGCTGCTCGTGTGGGTTACCCTGGGACGAAGCTCATGCCATTTTCCACGTCAAGAGGATGGAAATCCTGACTGAGAAACTCTCCCCATGTCCCCCCGAGACCCCGGCATGCCATAATACCCTATATTTAACTGCAGAGCCCTCTTAGGCTAAATAAGAGCCCTTTGATAGGGAATGGGAAAAGTTAAACATATTGCTTGGGTTTATAAGTAGTCGTTAAATATTTGTTGTTGGGCTGTGATGGGTTCCCATTCTGTCTCTAGCTCTCTGTCAAGTCTGTTTAAAGGGATATAAATAAGCCCAGAGGGGTTCTGTGGCCACAGTGGCCCAGGCCTGCTGGGGACAAGCCCCAAGCTTTGAATTTTTGGAGGGATTTTGGCTCCCCAGGTTTCTGCTTCCCCCCTGCTGTACAGAACCGCGTGATAAAGCAATAACTCAGCTTTATTGATTATGTCAAAGGCAGTAATTCAAGAAAGCTATTTAAATTCACAAGAGGAAGCTATCGCAATTATAAGTGTCTGCAGCAGATTATTAATCATTTTTGTTATGGCTATCAAGCCACGAGACAGACATTTTCTGTAAGGCTTACGTGAGCGCCTGCTTTTCAGTAATGACTTGGGTTTCGCTCGCTTATTGGTTTATAATGCGGAATAAAAAATAAGCAAACTGTTCTTTATCTAAATCAATATGCATAAAGCTTTATAGGATATTGCTACAGGAGTGTATAAACTTCCAGTAGCTTAAATTCATATTCTGTTTAATCCATGTAAATCCCAGCACTAGTTCCGTGCTCCCCTTCCCTTTATTTCTGCAGTGTTATTCCTGCAATAACGCTGCAATTTGCGGCACAACAAGTTGATTTCTCGCAGTATTTACCTGCGCGTAAGCGTCAGTAAAAGACTAAATCCGGATCCCTCGCTGTGGCCGGCGGTCTCGGAGGTGGCTTGCTGGGTTGCAGAGCCGGGCGAGCTCTCCGCGGTCTCATCAGCAGGTTGCACGTGGCCCTGGCCACGTCATGGTTCCTGGTGGGTTTTGGGGTCTGAGCCTGCGTGTCTGGCATTTCACATCACCCACTGCTACCCAAAGCCCTGCGCCAGCCTCTTCCCCATCTACTTTATGGATGCCGCAGCCCCTGCCCAGGCTCCCACGATGTGCTGCAGCTCATGGTGGCGGAGAAACCACCCGTGAGCTATTTCTTCATATCGGGAATATCCAACAAATTAGAGGAAATTTAGGCAAGGGGAATAAAAACCGGTGAAGTGATGGAGAGCGTGACTGATGGGAAATGATTAATAAGCAATCGAGGACCCGTGGGGGAAGGGGAGTTGTGTCACCGGAGAGCTGTGATGGTTTGCTGGATGGGGCTGGGGCACTGGGGGAGGGAAGGGGCAGAGCTGGGTCTCGTGCCTCCGTGGTGCTTTGGGTGCTTTGTTTGTGGGGGATCCCAGTCTGGGTGATGCCCCGCTCCCCCCAGCTGGAGCTGGCCTGGGGCCCTTTCTCCCCGTCTCCTTGCTCAGAGTCTGCTGCAAATAGATGTTTTGAGGGCTGGTTATTGCCGTTCAGCTCTCCTGTGAATATCTGGCTCTTCCAGCCAGGAAAAATGGGCTTTTACACTATTCCTTTAAATTACTACTTACCTTTGGTTACCAGCAAGACCCCAGAGCTGATAACACTGCCAGGTTAAAGCCGGGCAGCCTTGGCTGATGGCCAGTCCCCATTTATACCGTGGGCAGTGTTTTTTTCTTCAGAAAGGCAGTTAAGCAGAACATTTCTCTATAAAAAGCTGCAAAAGAGATCAGAGCAGCTCTCCCTCTCCTCTTCCATCTCCTCTGCTTAGTGACCTAGAACTAAATGTTTTATTATTAGAAGGAAAAAAAAAAATTCTGTTATATATATTCAAGGCAGGTCTTTGACATAGGGTTTTGGGAGGGTTGTTCTCTACAGCAGGATGAGGTGATGCTTGCATGGGTCACTTGCTGAAGAGGAGAAGAAGCCTGAAGCATCCTCTCCAGCGGACGAAGAGGTGTGGGGTCCCTGTAAGCCCAGAGTCAGCTCCCCACTTTCATCTGCTGAACTGGGGCTTTGAAGCAGCAGCCTTGGTTTGGGAAGGCGAGGGGCTGGGGGAGCTCAGCAGCCCTGTGGAGCGGGGTTCTCTGTGGGACCAGCTCTGGGTCCCCCATAAGGGACCAGCCCTGGTCCCCTGTGGGTTTCTGAGGAGACTCTCAGGGTTTGGTTGCTTGTCTCTTGTAAAATCAGGATGGTGGAAGGGGAGGCGCAGGACAGTTGGGGAGATGCTGTTCCAATGGAGAAGCGAGCCTTGTCCTGGGTGGCCTGGGCCAGGGGACCTAATGTCCTCCAAGATGCAGCCACACACCATCTTTGCAAAATCCCCCCCCCCCCCAAAGTTGTGCTGGTTTTGATTAAATTCCTCATCAAACATTTATTTTGCCTGAAAGGAAGCTTTTGTTCTTGTTCTGGGGCCTTTAGGTTATAAAAACTACAGTCAAAACCACTTAAAAATGTATTTTTCCTGCTCTGTCCATCAGGAGGTTATTTCAAGGCACATCAGTACCGAGATGCGTAACGGGGTGTCTATGGGGTAGCAAAGCCTGCACGTGCAAGCTGGGAGGGACACAGGGCTTTGGGCACCAACGGCTCCTCTGGACCCCAAAAATGGCTCCAGTAGCACAAACTCTCATAGAATAACTCAGGTCAAAGGGACCCATAAGGATCATCAAATCCAACTCAGCGGTGAGCGAGAATGTGGGACAGGTGACAGCAGCCTTCTCGGGGAAGGACGGCAGTATTTTCCTTTTGGGTCTAATTTACACTCGGAGGAAAAAAATAATTCATCAAGTGGTCACGTCGGCTCAGGATGCCAATGGATGTGTGACCGTGAGTGAGCAGAAAACAGGGTTTAATTTAAATGAAAGTCTCTTCCTAGAAAATGCTCTCTGCTGTTAGTCACAGCCTGGGTGCAGCATCCCCGCAGCCAGGTAGAGCTTTGGCATTTTCTCCTCCATCAATATCAGTTACTCCATGGCTGACAAGTGGGCCCTTCCCCGGGCTCTGCCTCCGAATACTCGTGTACGATCGGACAGCTAAAAATGGCAACGTAGAGGCGAGATGTTCCTCGCTTTGCTGAGCGCGGGGGTTTTTATTTTCGCTCTATCATGTCAGCTATAAACGGCTATTAGAGATTCTCCTGCAAGAGTCAACGTACAAAATGCTTTGGTTTCTGTCCCAGTTATAGAGCAGCAGAATAGAAAGAATTAATGCTGCAGTAGCAAATGTCAGGCAAAGAGGTTTTTCTAGGGGAATTGCCCTGAAAATGTATTTGATGGTTGCCTTGTATTTCTGGGTGCAGAGCCTGCAGCCCCTGCAAGATGCTGATGATTTTCATCTTAAAAGGCAGCTATGTCCATGTTATGTACACCGCAGGGCAGGCGTGATTGCAGTGCTGGGTCGTCTCTGAGATGGGCATTGTGGTTCTTAATTGAAGAACAATACACAATTAAAAACTTGTCTCTCCAGGCAGCTCCTGGATGTTGAATATGACCGTGGCCAAGAGCAAACGCATCCAGGACGGGTGCCCTGTTTGGTGATGGTCGATAGTGGGCTTTCCTCTCAGTGCAGCCCCATGCGTGGTAATTTCCAGGGCATGGGCAGAGGTGTCTCAAGGCCATGCTTTCACCACCCCCCCTTAACTTCCCAGTACGATGCCCTCTTGATACAGCACCTCCACGGAGGAGCCGGTGCTGGCACATCCTGGCAGGTTTCACCATGGTGAATTCGGAGCTGTGCTCCCCAGCACTGCAGCTCCTGCGTGGGCACGGGTGTGGGGCGCTGCCTTGCTGGCTTTTCTGTCTTTCCTATCTTAATTTTCCAAGAAAACCTTTTTTTTTTTTTTTACTGGCAAGCACTATGCAATGGACCAACAGAGCTTAGCTGGAGGTTTCCAAGAGGTGTTGCCTAACTTGTATTTGGGTTTCATGATGGGTGAAAAAGAGATGTAGTTTATTATTTACTGAGCTGTCGGTGCTGGGTTGCAATGGGAATGGAGAGAGGAGCGGCAGCTAAAAACTGCTGTTCATTTGGGGACGGATTTAGTTTCCTTTCCTAAAACGTAAATGTCTCTTAAATAAATGGACTTGGCTTATGTTTTATTTGCCTGGTTCATCTTTCTTTGTCCTTTTACACCTTTTTGTGCAGAGAGGAATGGGTTGCACAGCATGGATGGGAGGAATGCCAGGCTGAAAAAGCGTGGTAATTTCCCCTTTCCCTTTTGTAATGGTTGCAAAACTAATAGCCAGATCCTCCACTTTGCAAGCAAACATCTCAGAACTGATGGATGCTGCCATTTTACTGTGCATCACTTGGATCATATTTTTATTTGTGCTATACAACCTCTCCCTTCCATTAGCACCAATGTTTTTAGGTCTCGTTTTCACATAAATTTTGCTGTACTGGCTCCCAAAGGCAGTGATGCTTTTGGCTTCTCGTTACGGCTGCTGTCAGCATGTCTCGGAGGAGCGGTCATCCTGCTGGGATGCGCAGACGGATGGACGGCACTGCCAGCCCTGGCACTAAGGGTGAGATGGGAAGAGTCGAGGTGAGAGTTTGCAGTGGGTAAGAGGAGGATCTGGAAGCCAGGCAGGAGATGCTCTAGGTGGACCACACACTAACTTGATTTTTCTTTCTTTCGTTTCATGCAAGATGAGGACTAAACGTCACGTACGGTCTCTGCTGCACCACTTCTCGAGATGTTAAAAAAAAAAAAAATTAAAAAAAAATTACTGCAAACAACCCCCGAACAGTCTGTTCAAGCTGGAAATCTCACCGCTTACTTGATATGACCTTTTTGGCTGTGGGGAAGGGAAAGCAGGTTTCTATTTCTCATAAATAGCAATCTCGTATGACAGCAGGAGGTGCAGAGGGAAAGCATCTCCCAGAGCAGCCCAAGGGTAACCCCGTTTCACAGCTAGCCCTGCCTCTGGTTTCTGCCGGTGGTGTCAGCTGCCGATCGCCGTGCCCAGGCAATGCTCCCTCCTGGCGACACTGGCACACCCACTGCAACATGTCTTCCTGGGCATGAAATTTGGCAAGTGACGGCTCTTCAGGGGGTCTTGAGGGATGTCTGCTGGCAGAGAGCTTCAGCCAAAAATGCTAGAGGGAAAAGTACATGTTTGCAGGGATGAGGCGGCATCCCTTGGTGGTGGGAGACTTTCTGGTGAATGTGCGATGGGCAAATTGGGGCGACAAACAGCAACGGGCCAATCTCCAGCAGGGACCTGTTATCGGGAACCGAGAGTATCCCAGAAAAGAGCTGCGGGACACCTGGTTCGAGGACCTACCTCTTCCCTGTTCCCTTCCCTTCTGCCTGTGAGAAAGGATGGGAAAGGTGTAAAAAGAGTGGATGACACTTCAAACTGAAAACGGTTGGAAATATCTTGTGTTTTGCAGGATTTAATGAAAAAAATATTTTCCTTCCCTGCCCTTTTTTGCTATCAGCTTGCTCTTTAAGTCTGCCTTCCCCATAAGCCCGGGCTGTATGCTGCAGCCGGTCTTCAAGCCTGTGGAAAGCAGGTTTCTCTGGTCTGTGGGCGAGCTAATTGCATCAGCATAGGGACCAAAACCATGCGGATTTACCCCAAGATGAATGGGCGTCATGGCCCAACTTGGTATTTTTATTGCTCTCCTGGAGCTCCAGCAGCATCGTAGGGATGAGGAAGGAGCAGGACAGATCTTCCTAGGCACAGCCACATGGCCAAAGAGGTTTCAAAGGAGGCATGTGTCCAAAAATCTCCTGGGCTGGCTGCGAGGGTTTGCCTCCGGCCAGCAGCCAGGCACCGGTGGTGGCTCCGGGCACCTTCGGTGGCTCTGGCCACCCCACGGCACGTCCCCAGGGCTGTCCCGCAGGTCTCCGTGCCTGCCGGTGCGTGCATCCGCAGCGGCACAAGGCGCTTTCTCTTTGGCAAAGCGATGGGGTAATTAATTTCAGGACCATTGTGCTGCAGTGGCAGGCTCTGATTTATAGCCCAGGGAACAGCTTCTGGTTCAAAGTGCACATCCGTTGTGTTAATGCTCCATGATCTTTACCCCCTTGAGGAAATGGCAGAGAATGAGAATATTATTGCCACCAGACTGGGCTCCCGGTATTACCATGATAAAGCCAGCACAGATGAGGGGTGGGCTGTGCATACAGAGCAGCTTCCCCTCCCTGCAGTAAAGAGCCTGGCAGTGTCTTGGGGCTGGTGAGGGAGTGTGGGTCGCACAGTTCCTGTACCCAGCTGCTGCTTAGGGCCCTTTTTCCTCCCCCCCCCCATCCCTTTTTGTCTATTAATTGTGCTGCTAAAAGGCACTTTAGGAAAGGAGTGTGGGGGGAAAGCCTGGTGGTTGCCTGGATCCTCTGGGGCTGGGGGTTTCCAAATTCCTCCTTTACCCAAAAGGAAAAGGCTCAGAGGGGCAGGTGGATGCCAGGCTGCTGTGCAGGGTATTGCCCATCCCCAGATGTCTCCTTCCAGCCCCCCTCCTGCCAGCAGCCAGCCTGACCCTCAGCTTCTCAGTTCAGCAGCTTTTGGAAGCTGCTTTTCAATGTGCAGTCTGTGAGCCTGTGTAAGTCATTCACCTGGCAGAAAAACATCTCTTTTTACTGGATCTTTTTACTGGACTAGTTTTCTGCTGGTTTCATCAGTCCCCACTGAAGCTTTTGAGGGTTTGGCTTTTCATCCCTGCTGAGGATACTTTCCCTTTTTGAAAATAAAGGGCTGCATTTCTGGTCCGCTTCACGTTTGAAGTAAGCCCGGTGGTGACCGAAGCTTGCCAAAAGGTCTTGGGTCAGGTCATGAGATTGCTGCAAGGAGCCGAGTGTTGCCTTTTTGGCTGAGCTGGGTACACGAGATAAAACAATCCCTCCATGGGAAACGCACGCCAGGCACCCCAATCTACCCAGGCTCAGCACCGCTCCCCACGGTCACAAGGGTCCCTTGCAAAATGGTACCTTGGTGGGGAGAAATGCTGCATCCAGCTCTTGGGGACAAGGACACGGACCTGTTGCAGGAATGTGTGTGGGGCGAAGGATGATGTTGGGTTTGTAGGCTTGCAGGGTAAACGCTAAGAGGCAAGATCTTTTTTGGAAACACTCATCAACCCCTGCCTGAGATTTCATTTGGGAAAGATTTGTGGCTGCACTTGAGTGATTTGGGGTAACTTCATCATTATCTGACTGTTCCTTGGAAAGCAGCTTCTTGTTGCGCCTGGTTTGGGCCCACCCTGATCTGCAGAGGCAGCAGCGAGGGGTCCCTGGGAAGCTGCTGAGCACCTTCACTGAGTCCAGCCATCCTTTCCAGGGGCCTTATCCAGACTCCGGCGAGATGGGTGGGCTCCCATCCTGCGTTGCTTCAGCAGGATTTGGATCAAACCTGAAATATTCAGTACCTTGAACAGGAGGGCTCTGCACACTGCTGGGGTTTCTAGGTGTTATTCTAATACTAATAATTAATACAGTGATGTGTATAATCCCGTGCACGGAGAGCTGAAGCGTTCCCCAAAGCTTTTTTGCATCATAAAACTCCTAATCAAATACAGAATAAATCCCTGCCCTCTCTCCATAGCTTTAATCCCACTTCTCTTCCAGAACTAAACAGCTTTAAATTCCTCAGGCCCTGGTGTATTCAGCTGCAGAGGCAAAAACTTTGCCATTTTTAAATCCTCCCCTAGTGCCAGACCAAAATCTCTGCAAACACAGACTTCATAATCCTCGCTAATTTATCAAAGGTGCTCCTGAATGCTAATTTTCCCATGCTGGGCTCCTGGATCAGAATTACAATTGATTGACTATAAAATGATAATTATACACTGGGAGCTTTGCATTGTGTAAACACCTTAAATTGATTCTTCTGCCCTGCCAATTGTGAAATTCTTTCCATCACATGCTGGCTCTATCTGAGATCGAAATGATGATGCCTTCTAAAAACTTTTCTACCATGTATGGATTTTCTTGTTTAAAACAGGCAGTGAGGGTGCCTTCTCCTCTGTATGGGGCTGATGCTGGAGCTGCAGAAACTTTCCCTGAAAACAGCAAGTGGAAATGGAAGTTTTCCAAGGACTGTGGGTGCAAAATAAGGTCCCTGCCAGGACTGCTGGCTCCAGGGGTGACAGATGAAGTGGGCCAGTGGCTTGAGTGCTTCCTCAGGTGTTCGGTGGGAGCTGCTGGACATGCCGTGGCTGGAGTGAGCCCATCCCATGCTTGCCCAGGCACAACACGGCATCTGGAGATGCTCCTGCTACTTCAGAGGTAGTCACCAGCACAAACATATTAGGATAGGATAGGATAGTACAGGACAGGACAGAACAGTTCAGTTGGAGGGGACCTACAACGATCATCTAGTCCATCTGCAATATTGCACATCCCTTCGGTGGCCGTGGTTCATCCAGGAATGCCCTCCCCAGGAATCCCCTGGTTTTCCTCCAGCCTCCTGTTTCTTGCACACATGGGACTATCCTGCACTGAAATAGCAATTTCCTCTGCAGGAACAGGCTCTTAACTTTAGACATTTTAGGAAAGGCTCATTTTACATCAGTATTCGGGCTATAAAAAGAATCCCACAACCATAGCGGTGAAGGGGAAAAGCCGCCCTTCGATTTCTTGACACATCTGTATTTTTAGTCTCCTGCTTTGAATAGAAGAAAATATTCCTGCAATCTGTCTTTGGACTTCAATGTTAGTTCACATTTCCCATATTCCAGGGAGGGCTCACTCTGTGAAAGGCATCAAGAGGCATCCCCAGACGGCCAAACCATCTGGAAAACCCAGAAACCTGGACTGAGCTGACTTGAAAACAAACTTCCCTTTCAATCCTCCTGAGTGCCGTTGTTGGCCCTGCCAAGGGCAGCAACCACGACGGCTGCTGGGCTGCTCCGCAGCTCCTCCGTCCCAGCCGGGGGGAAGGA
Organism: Haliaeetus albicilla; assembly: GCF_947461875.1. NCBI lineage: Eukaryota > Metazoa > Chordata > Aves > Accipitriformes > Accipitridae > Haliaeetus > Haliaeetus albicilla. The sequence goes on along the minus strand of NC_091492.1, from coordinate 32,164,639 downwards.
GAGGTTTTTCTCTCTCCGTTAATAGGACTCTAATGTAGCATTCAGAGGACCGTGCAGCTAAATCAATATTGCAGCAGCATCATTTATTTAAATGCATGTGAACGACGGTCTTTAATGTCTGTTTGGCGGGCGCACGTGCAGCAGGAGGATGCTGCGGTGTGGGGGGACAGGGGATGGCACCGGGGCGGCAGAGCCAGGACCGATACGGAGTTAATGCACCAAATCCCCAGCGTGACCCTGCTGCCGGGTGAATAAAAGCAAGGGCAGGCTCCCTTCCCCTCGACCCTCTCCTGTTTGCTCAGACCTTGCAGGCCGATGGCCATCCATCTCTGTCAGCTGGCGGGGAGCCGGGCAGACGGAGAATGAGTGTTGGGGGTGGGTGTCGATGTTTCAAAGCCCCCCATGTGCTCAGCGGACACAGCATCCTATATATGGGGCCATAGGAGAGGACACCATCACATTCCACTGCCACAGAGGATGAGCAGCGGCTGTGGTCTAGAAACAGAGGACCAGAGGGAGAGAAAATTAAAAAAGGAAGATAGATAGGTAATTAAGTCTGGCTTATCCACAGTCCCCAGGGGCTCGCAGTCGCTGGGAGGCTATTCTGTGGTCTGCCCTGCAGAAAGTGTGCGGGGTTTTGTGGAGGTTTGCTCAGCCTGTAGGGCAGGACGGGGTGGTGAAGGACCTCGGGCTTTCTCTGAGATGAAAAGTGCAGGAATTGGTTTTGCCTTTTCTTTTTTTTTTTTTTTTAAAATTGCTGCTGTGTATGTCCTGAGGTTGTTTCTGTGGTTTCTGTCGGTGGGTAACCACTGGGCATACTCAGAAATAAAGCCAACCTCACTGGGCATTGGAGACTGTTGGGGCAGGCAGGGGTATCCCAGCACAGGGCTGAAACAGCAGCTCCTGGGACCACTCAAACTGGCTTTCCCCTAAGAGCAACCCCTTATGCTTCTGAATTTTTGGAAATATCTTCTTCAGTTGTTCCCTTAAGTATTTGTTGGACGTCTTCCTTTTTTTTTTTTTTTTAAAGCTTCTTCATCCAAATTCTTTGCTCTGTTATTCCCCTAAGGATCATGTTTGCGTTTGGCAAGGAGGGAGCTGGCTTGGTAAACATAGACCCTGGTGAAGTGAAGCCAGAGGGATTGCAGAGAGCTCTCTGTACCTCTGTCTGCGTCTTCCTTTCTGTCTTACCCACGTAAGAGACTCGGTATGCACAAATCCTGGCATCCCACTGGCTGGCAATGGCTCTCCTCCCTGGTGTTTTCCTTGCTGGAGGACCACACTTCATTATTTACTGCCTTGCCAAGTGTGCAAACGCAGCGTTGCATTGCATGCCTGCCTGAGCTATATGGTCTGGGAGGAACAGATCGCTCCAATTTAGTGATTTTGTTAGCTGGAGGAAGGATATTATTTTTTAGAAAGGGCATGTTTGCCCACGTCACTTTGGAGCCCCAAATCGGTCTCCGTCCCATCCTCTGCTTTCTCTGGGACTGGTGCAAAAGCTCCCTCAGCAAGTGCTGGGGAGAAAACAGCCCCCAGCTCCTCTGAGGTGCCGAGGGGAGCAGCGTGGGTAACCTGGAGATTAGGGGAGGAATGTGAACAATTTGGGATGAGCCGGCAGTGCCGAGGTGCTGGCTGGCACGGCCAGGGCTCCTTTCCACCAGCTGTGATCCCCAGGGCCCCACACCAGCAAAGCACCGAGCAGGGCACGGTGCACCGAGGGGCTCTTCCTTCCCCTCTCCCCTTCTCCGGGATTGCAAATGTGTGCGGTACTCCAAAAAATCCATAAAATCCCTCGGCCCCGTCACGGAGCCAGGCTAACAAGGGGAACTGTGCTTTTTCTTCATTAAATGCATGGCCAGGCCTTTTGCAGCATCTCCCTTTCTCTTCCCTCCCTCCCCCCCGGGGTGACGTTGAGCTCATCTAATCGCGCCGTAACCAGGCGGTAATCTAAATCCATGTCACAAAGTAAATTGACTTTAATCCCATGATCGCAGCTCCTGCCTTCCCTTCGGTGGGCAGATTGGCTTGAGCAGCAGCGACCTGTGGTGCCGATGGGCTGTTTCTCTTCGGCTGGGTTTTCAGTGGGTGTCCCCGAGCCCAGGGATCTGGTTTTGCAGCAGCACCCAGGCTCCCGTGCACCGTGCAGATGGGACCTGGGCACCCCAGTGCTGCACCGCGAGACCTGTTCCACCCCCGAGCTATGTTTAAATTCAACTTTGTTAAGGTGAAGGCATTGCCCAAGTGTCTGGGTTGTTTTAACATGTGCCAAATGTACACGGAGCCGCTCCATACCCATTTTAAAAGAGCAGAGTCTGTCCTGGCAGCACCGCGGTGTGCCAGGGTGCCCGCTCCGAGGCCACGTGGGGTCCAGGCCCCCCAGCATCCCATCTCAGCCCCATATTAAGAAAAGCCACTGGGTTTGGTGGCCTTCAGGGCACTGCCCTTGGCTGGGGAACAGGATCACGTCCAGCTCAGTGTTCCCTCTGCAAGTCAGCACGTTCTCAGCAAAGCCTTTTCGCCGTAGTCAAAATAAACTGATTTACGTACACAGTCCTTTTATCGTTGCAGGGAGTTTTAATATGTGGCTGGTCTGGTTTTCCTTTCACCTCCTTCAAATGACTCATCTTTGCATGCATCTGGTGTCCTTATTTCAGACTAATGATTCATAACGATGGTAACGCACGGAGAGCGAAGGGAGAGGTGCAGGATTGGTGCCTCCACGGGGAGACTCGCTGGGTGAGTCATGGCAAGCCGCTGGGCAGGACGCGGCACGCCGGGCGCTCCGGCTTCCTAAGGAAAAAACGGTGACTCGAAGGTGGCAGGAGGCTTAGCCTGCCCCGGCAGTGCTGGCATCACCTGGGGCCCAGGGAGCTCCGGCTCCAGCCTTTGCTCCTTCCCGAGCCAGTTGTTCATTGGTGTAACAGCTGAAAACAAATCTTGTGCAGTATCAACAGGCATTTTAATCACCTTTTATGAATTATCTTGGTTTTCAATCCCTATGTGCAATCGGTTGCTTAATTCTGCTGCTGGTGCCGTCAGCGTGAGATGCCTGTTGCCCCCCATGGCTGCAGGACCCCCTCTGCCTCTCGTGGGTTTGGGCACCGCCGGGACTTTCAGGGAAGCGGTTTCGGTGCCCTGGCTGTGCCGGTGCTGCCCAGGTTCCACAGCAGCCCCGTGCCACTGGCGGGCAGGTGCCGGCTGGTTCTGGCGTGGGCATCAAGAGGGTTTGCAGGGGCTGCCCAGGGATTATTCACCACCAGAGCTACGTGGCAAATCGAGCACAAAAATAGATTTTTATGTTAATTTAGTCTGTCCAAAACGTTGAAAAGCCACAAGCTTCAGGTGGGGGTGTCTAGCGGCACAGAGCTGGAGTGGCAGCTGCCGAGGAGGTGGGTGCATGGACATGGTCAGCCCCAAACCAAGGACACCCGACGCCCTGAGAAGGAGGGAGAGCTTATAGTGTGGATACATGAAACGCTTTGGTGCAATAAGGCATTTCTGAATCCGTTGTCTAATTTTGCCCAAATTGCCCCGTTCTCAGCCCAGGAGTGAGAGAGCTGGGGGGGGCTCCATCTGCTCCCACACCTTGGGGAGGAGGGACAGACCCACGCAAGAGTGGGAGGAACAACTGCAGAAACAAGATTCCAGCTACCCGTCATAAAATAACTTCCATGAGCAGATAACTCACATATTGCAGGAGTCAAATGTGAGGAGCTAAGTGAAACCGTGGCGTAAGCCTTTCAGGCTCGGTGTGGTTGTGGTGGGGATGAATTTGGCCCGGAGATTTTTGTTCAGCTGCATTGAGTTACCGGCCATCTGGCTCCGTGTGCTGTAATCCACGGCTTCTCCAAGCCCATATGGGGAAGCAATATTTTTTTCGCTGTATATGTTATGTTTCCCAGAACTTATGGCCCATACATTTAAAATATTTGAGAACTGCCTCCTGTACTAGCAGATAATCTGGAGCAGTGGCACTGAAGATTTCTTTGGAGGAGAATTTATTTCCCTGTGGTTTAGATGGCTTTAAAACACGATCCTGGGAAACGCAGAGCTGGGAAGTGAGTGGTTGGCTTCGTGCCCCGCGCTGGAGCTGGGCAGCCTGCGGAGGTACAGGGCAGCGGAGGGGCTGGCAGCGCAGGCACTGCCTATGCCCACTCCCTAATGCCGATGCTTTAATAATAATAATAATATGCTTTTTTAACCTCTCCTCTCTTCATTTGCAAGGATTTGGGGACCTAAATCCCTGCCTGTTTGCAACCCGCCTGCCCCTGGGTTCAACAGGGAGGTAGCACCAGGCGCGGGAAAGCACATCTGAGCCCGGGGTCAGCCCAGCCCGGAGGTGGGGTCCGAGGGACCCTGGGCAAAAGGGAATCCTTCTCCATCCAGCAAACAAGCCACGGCTTTGCTGCGCTCTGCAGCCCTGTATCCACAAGCCCTGGAGCCGAACTGGCCCCTGCCAGGGACAGGCACTGCCTGGGCTCGGTGCCTGCCGGGAGGGTCGAGGTGTTTTAGCCGTCTGTTTTGCAGTGGATGTGGCAGAGCATTGTGAGCATCATTCTCTGAAAGGCAATAGCTCCAGACAGGGCTCTGATCAAGACCAAGCATTTAAAAATATGTTCATGGCATAATTTTATACCCAAAATACATGGTAGTGCACTATACAGCTTAAGTGTAAGTGCATGATTTCATATTACTTTGAATGTATGGACAGCTTAGTTTATGAAATGTATAACTCATTCGGTGTATGGAAAACCAATACATCTTCCATATGGGCAACAAATCAGAGATGATTATCTTTGGGGGGAAAAAAATGGCCATGCTGTATTGAGTATTTTGACTTGGAGTAGGCGCAAGTTTTCATTCCTGCTTCATGACTAAATTTCCTAAGCTGAACAGTCAAATAAAATGATCTCACTCCCTCTCTGTGCCATGGCACAGGTTTGCTGAGAGCTTCTTGCTCTGTGCAAGAGCTGGAGCAGGCCAGTTTCCAGCTGGGGAGGGCAGCGGGGGCATTGCCAACAGCCCCCAGTTTGTGTTTGTTCAAAGGCAAAGGGTTGTTGGTGACTCAGCGCTGGGCCTGTGGCTCCGGCACGACGGACCACACTGGTGCCTGCCAGGGTGAGCCGGCTCTGAGAGCCGTGGTTTGGTGCCGGTGATGGGGAGAGGGTGCAAGGTGAGAGCCAAACTCCCACAAAACAGCCAAGCCCTTGGCCGAGGATGCCCATCCCTGAACAGTGGGAAAAGCTGACAGGGTGCAGGCAGCGCCTCGCTCGCCTCCTCCAGTTTCGGCATCCGAGGGCCACGGCCGCTCGGACACGGTTCCTCCTCCTGGTACCAGCTTGTAAATATGTCAAGCTCGGAAGATGATCTTGTTATGGGAAGATTATGCTAATGAAATGTTTCCTGAGATCAAACTCATTTTGTGTTCAAAAGCATTAAAATAAATGGCTTCTAATTGAATCTTATAAACGGTCCCCTCCTGATAATGAGCCACTATTAATTATAATTGAAGGAAGGCAGAACGTAAACACAGCGGCAGTGTGGGGGGAGGTGATGGCACGCCGGGGTGGCCGCAGCTCCACGCTGCCTGTCCTTGAGGGGTCCCAACCTTCCTCCCCCGATCCCTCCCGTGCTGCCAGGACCATGGTCCGCGGGGTGATGCACGGTGGCTTTGCCAGGGTCGTCCCCAACTGCCTGGGGACATCCCAGGGGACCCTCCTTGCGTCTTTGGAGAAGAGGAGAAGCAGATGCATATGCTGAGCTCCTGCATATGCTGTCCTGCAGCCTTTAAAACCTCAGTCCTTTATTACTACTATTATTGTTATTATCTTTTTTTTTTTCTTTCCATAGGCCCAAATCCCTGCCAGGCACAGTGTGTGCTGTCCAGCCAGGGTGACCTCATCTGCTTCAAAGCAGAAAACGGGCATCTGAGCTCAACCAAAGAAAATTTACAGGAATTCATCTGTCAACAGGGACGTTTCCATTTAATAAGTGCTCAGTTTGAGATCACATTAGTCCTTCAATTATTTATAAGCTGAAATTGTACAACTTCTCTGTTCGGGTCTAAAAAAGAAGAAAATGTCTTTTGTTTTCCTTCCACCTGAGCCTGTCAGCTGAAACTCAGTGGGGCCACGGCAGGCGTCCCCGAGGGGTGACGGGGGTGACAGCCTCATGGGACTGTCCTCAGTGCAGAACCAGAGGGGTTTGGGGTGCTGTGAATATGGACTCAGCAGAAAAACCTACCGAGGATGCTCAGTCCTTGGCTGATTTTTGCAACGGGTGCCCACGGCTGTGGGCTGGGGTCCCCCGGTGGGGTAGAAATCGGGACTGGGGCACCCTTGGCACCTTCCTCCTTGTTTTTCCCCCTTTGATGTCTCTATTTAAAGCACTGCTCCCTCCGGCATGCCTCTTCCCACGTGATTGTCCAGTGCTGAGATGGTAGGTGGGCGGCATGATCCGGGCTGGGATTTGCTCTGCCTGCCAGGCTAATGCCCCTGCACATCGCTCCAGAGTCACTAATGGCCTTTGCTTTTATGTTTCATCTGCTTGAAGGGATTAAAAGGGAATAATTAAATAGCCAGCAATACAGCCATCGATAAAATTGCACTGGTAATGATGGAAAAAAAGTACCACCAGAAGAATATAAAGCTCTACTGACTTGTGCACAGCAAGGGAGTGCTCCGCAGCCGCGGCGTGTTGGCAGAAATCATTAAGCCGGGGCAGGCTGTGCCCAAGGAGCTGCGTGTCCCCCGGGCATGCCTGGTATCCGTGCATTTAGCTGCTGTGAAATCAATGAGAGCGACTCAGATTTCCAAGCCGGAGCGAGCTGGCTATTAGACAGCACTAATGCTATATTTAAAAATGTGCTCATCTTGTGCAGTCAAGGGGAGAGAGAGGAAAATTCCCTGGGAAGAGGGATCGCTGCCTTCCCTGCCTTGGTGTGCCTGTTGTCAGCAGCATTGTGTCCCTGGGGTCTCGCACCTTGGATGTGGGGGGAGAGGGGGTCCTGCAGCCCGTGCATGGCCCAAACCTCCCTGATTTCAGCAGCAAGGGCTGCAGAGAGTAAATCCACCAGTGCTGCAGAGGGGAGGATGTTAATTCAGCGCAGGAGATGCTTACCTGGTTATAATGTGGGGTGAGGAGGACCTGATGGAGGTCCCGGGGGAACGTGGAGTGGTGGATGCAATTTCGGAGGGTGGCTCAATGTTGCTGTGGGTGTTTGCAATACCCAGAGGAGGCCCTTTGGGCTGCCCCATTGCTTGATGGTTTCATGGCTTTTTGTGGGGATTAGGGGCCGGGAAAGAGAGGGTTCAAGACAGCTACATGAGGGCATGTGCTCCCCCGTTGGGATGCTCAAAAGCCTTTTTGTGCAAAGATCTTTGTGGTTTGAAGTAAAACTTTTGCATCCCCTTGGGCTGAATTTTGCTCTGTCCCAGCAGTGATTCAAACCCACTGCGAACTTTTGCATGAGGTCTGTGCACAAAATAAAGTGAGCTCTGCTTGCCCCACAGTGCTTTGTGGGTACTCTCCTGTTTGACACAACAGTCCATGTTTATTCTCCTGGCCGTGGGAGGCCGTGACACCGGCACCTTTGTCCGCTTGTGCTCCGGTCTGGGGTGAAACCCAGCTTTCCGGGGTGCAGGGATGTGGGGAAGCTGCCGAAACGAGGCACGCCTTTGTCTCCGGCAGTTTGTGGGGATTCCCCCCGCTGTTTTACAGCTGGGAAAGCCAGCGCTAACGTGCTAATTAGATTTAACACCCGAGCTAGGAACGTGGCAAATTAGCCAAAGCGTCGCACTGTTAACCCCGTGACGGGGCTGGGTTTCTGCATCCCTCCCTGGAGCAACCTGGGAGGCACGAGCATGGCATGGATCACCGGCATGGCTAGCCACGGGGAAAACCTCGAGGCGTTGCGGTGCGCATTAAGCCTATTGCTCCACTTTTGATGCCTCCTAATGCAAATCCGTCCGTCGGGATGAAACTCTCCCTCCTGCATCCCTTTCCATCTCTCTCAGTGAATAAACGTATGTGCGTAGCGAGGTGGGGAGAGGAGGGCAGGAGCTAGTGCTGCTCACACGGCTCCCCGTCACGGATACCCCATGGGGGATAATCAACCGCTGAGGTTCCTACTCAGCTCTCGGAGCTGCCCCAGCTCCCGGGTGGAAAGCACAGAGCCCCCCCTCCTGTCCAGCCCCCCACCCTGGCAGCACAAACAAGAGACATAGGGGGGTTTTTTGAGCAGCGCATAAAATCCCATTGTGCACTGAATCAGCTGCTCGTTTCAACAAGATGTGGCAGGGACGGTAATTGTATGTTGAGTGCTCTCCGGTTGATTAAGAACATATTTATTGAAGTTTATCTACTGTAATATGTATGAGTCTCTTATTAGATAATTGCTAAACCTCAAACACCTGTTTAACAGATCATATATATAACCCATTACATAGTTGTTAAACCACACTGGTTTTAATTCATCAAACGCGAATGTGAAATCCATTCTAAATTAAATTCATTTCGAGGCACTTTAAAGGAGGCATTCCCTCCCCTTCCCTTGTGCAAAGGGGATATGAGCACTGTATTTCCCAATGGTGGTGATGTCTCAGGACAGCTCTACCCTCCGAGTGCAAATATTGTCCTTTTTTTGTTGGGCAACCAACTCGCCAGAGATGTGCAAAAAAAAGCACTCAAGGGTTTTCATAAAAAAACAGAATTAAAAAAGCTCAGTGTTAAACCCAGGGATGCTGCTGCTGCCTGACCCTGTCTGCAGATATCTGGGGGAGAAAAAGGGCAGGGAAGGGAAAAGGTAGACGGGCTGCGGGCAGGCTGTGCGAGGATGAGCGTCGCTAAGCCCAACACAAAATTGAGATGGTTTGCATGGCTCTATTGCTTTTTGCTCTAAATCAGCAAATTCCCATTTCAGCCTCAAAACACCGCTGATTTAGACCCCTGTGAGTGCAGTGGTGCCAGGCAGTCCTGTGCTGCTGCTGGAGCCCCCTATCCATCCCACCTGGAGGATTAGCCCTGAGCTTTTATTTTGTGGGTTTAAAGCCCTTAATTCCCTCGTCCAGCTCCGCTGCCCTCGAAGCTGGTCAGGGCAGCGCTCGCCTGATGTGCCCCATGCAGATGGGGTAAATCCTGCTCCCCCCGGCCCTGTGGTGCCGCATGCGATGAGAGGTCTTTGCTCGTGTGGAGTTGATCCTTTGTTTTCTTCTCTCTTTATTTAATTGTCCCATGGGGGAATCACTGAGTGCCGTTCATTTTGCGATGCAGAACTCGTGTTGACACGCTCCTTTATTAAATGAGTAAGGGTAAGGCCCTTGGAGACACTATTTAAATACAAGAGAAATCTTTCTGCTGGGATAGGAATGAATAAATACACATCGGGCTCTGGTAACCCGTTTATTTCCATCCTGGGCCTGTGAAAAATTTTGCAAACATGATTATTTGTGCAACTCTGCAGCAAACTGGGCTGTGAAGTTACAAAGCCTCCATCCCGCCATAGCCACATCCCTGCAGAGACACGTCCCTCCATCCCACCATAAACACGTGGTCTCCATTTCCATCTTTGGGGAATTTTACAGCAAGACATTGAACAGCCGAGTGATATTTATCATCAACATCGGGCTGCAACCTCGTGTCCTGGGTGTGTAGTGCTTTATCTGCTTTTCCTTTTTTCGGAGCAGGCAGTTCTCTATGTCCTTCCCAAGGGCAGAGATGGGTGGGTTGACTCAGGGGCTCGAGCAGAGGTGGGTGTGGGTGCAGGAAGGGGCCCCGAGATTGGGAGACCCCAACCCAACATCACCATTGCTGTGTTTCTGGCCGGTGTCGGCACAAAACCAGCACAGCTGTGGTGTTTCTGCCCTCATTCCCTTCCTCCCCTGCCAGCTCTGCAGGCAGCGAGAGGGCAGGATGGTACCTGGCTTTGCTGCAGCCCCCGCTCGTAGTCGTCCAAGGCTTTGGATGGTTTATCAAGGGTTTCAGCTCTAAAGTCAACATAAATCACACAGTTGGCAGGCTCTCCCTTTCTGTCTCTCTCTGGTTATTTTCTGTTCATGATAAAACAATGTGGAAAGGAAGCACGCAAGCCAAGGGGAGGGTGAGAAGAAACAAGATCCCTTATCTAATGCATGCCTGAGCTGCTCAAATGTTTCTGTATCAGCAATTATTTTGCCTGGCTTTGGGTTTTCACAAAGCTCTTGAGTCTTGCAAATGCGATCTGAGATCACGCTGGCAAAGCACAGACCCAAATTCTTCCCTTCTCTCTGAATCTTTCAGTAGCCTTTAGATAAGAGTCGTGAAACATCTCACGTGCGCACCAACACTGGGGAAACGAGCTGGAGGAAAGAATTTGCTGGGCTCTGGGGAGATGCTGAGCATCTCTAGCTCTGCCCCGGAGCCCCCCCCCCAGCGCTGGCTGTCCCCAGTCCCCACTTGCTGGATACATTAAAAGCTGGGCAGGATCAGGCAGCTTGAGGTTCCTGACTGCCGTGAGTGAAGATGAATGTATTCCATACAAACGACTGCAAATGCACTATATGTTGAGGCATTGCACTCTGTGTAGGCTTGCACAGTGAATATGCATTATAGGGATGATTTCTGTACACATATCCATGGCTGATGGCCCCATTGTTTAGAGCGCGAGCTTATAAACTTCTTGCTAAGTAGAAAGAAAAGAGAAAAAAATGCCTTACTATTAATAGGAAAGGAATAATATCTCTTCATCTATGTCTGAAAAGTCATACATATATGCTACATTTCAACTAAAGCAATATACAGCGCTCAGAAAAGCAATATCCCTAAGCTCTGCTCTAGCTCTCGTGTTGATTTTGATATTTTTAATATCACATCCAGACAACGGAGCCTGTCAACCACTATGCGAAGCATTCATTTAACTAAGCCAATTTAAAATGTGTAACAATTATAAAGAGATGGGCTCAGATGAGTCAATTTGTCTCGAGTGTTTTCTAGCTGAACTTAATAATATTGGAGATGTGAGAGAAATTGGAAAAAAATTCACCCTCTGTGTTCAATTCTTTTGAGAAGTCGAAATACCTAATTCACTCTGGCAAATGATAAATGTTCCTCCCCTTTTCTAATTACATCTTGCCTTAGTCACAGCAGTGTCTAGTAAATCTCCTTTTGAGACTATACACATCACATACCGTCCTTTTTTAAAAAAAAGGGGGGGAAGAAAGGAGAAGTTCTTGATTAGATTTTTTTTTAAGAGCAATTCATTCTGCTCACACAAGATCTGGAATTGGCTTTTCATGTTGCTTACCCCCTTCATTGTTGCCCTCTTTCATGTGTCACATCCTTAAAAACCCCTGAAGTTTTACTAAAAAAAAGAGAAGTGGTGGGCTATGGAAGTCATTGGGTGGGTGTCCCTACGGGGAGTTTTATAAGCATGGACAGGAGGGAGAGCACGTGTGCATGCATTGATTTTAGTGTTGATGGTGATTTAATTGCTGGGACAAATGAGGGGTTTGCATTTCCACACATAGAAGATGCACTTTGCTTGTGGGCAGTGCCTGTGGTTCAGCATAGGTGCAGTTGTTCCCCCTTATCTGAAATTGCTGCTGTTTCAAGGCACGCTAAATTTTAACAAAAGTTTTCCAATTACCAGGAAATTCAAATTATTCAACCAATAAGGATTCCAGTGTAAGAGTAATTTTTCGCTCACTGGCTGGGCTGCCTGAGGAGAAACCATTGAAACCCTCCAGCACCCCAGGAATGATGGCCAAAGTCCCCCACGAAACCTCGATGGCCAAGTCCTGCCTGTGGGCAGCCCCATCATCTGCAGATCTGCCCCCCCCCCAGTCTCCCTTTTGCACTTTAAATAGACCTGCTTTGGGCTAAAATGCCCTTTATAGAGGTCATTTATCTTCCTAATCTCTTACCTGCCTGGAGATAGTCTCCATTATATTGTGATTACAAAATTTATCAGCTAACGTGCTATTTTTAAAATGTTTGAGTGGTTTCGTCGCCCTGAGTGGGTGAGAGGTGGGTTTGCCATAAGGGCTCACTTCCCCAGCCCCACGTGGAGACAAACCGGCAGGAAAAAAGAGAAGAATTTATTTCATTTCCCCCCCCAAAAATAGACTTGAGGCTTGCAGGTAGGTTTTGACACCAGCTGTGGGCTGAAAGCACCTGAGGAGAGCCTGGGGAGGAGGGGTGAGATCCCCTCCTCGGGGCTTCCAGCCACATGCTTTTGGTCTGACCTTTTTTGCTGAGCACAACCACAAATATGAGCAACATTTCATCTTGAGGGTGTCACCTTGAGCGGCAGAAATGAGCTGAAAGCTGGAATTTACGGCTGGATTTAACAGCAGGTTATAGGGGAATGGCTCCGGCTGGTGCCCATAAAGCCCGTTGGTGATGGAAGCAGAGGGGAGGGAGGGAGGGAGAGGAAAGCCCCGCTGGCCCGGCAACAGGGGTGGTCAGTTGGGATGCCAAAGTGGGGTTTTCTGGCCCAGAAAGCAGCTCCTGCACCCTGCGTGCACCCTGCCCTCACCGCAGGCTCTGAGCTGCAGGGGGGCTTCTGCTTGTACCTGAGGTCGGCAGTTCGGGCATATCAGAGGGGAGGCCAGCACCGAGCCACCTCTTTTTGTTTTCTGGGTACTCTGGCAAAATAACGGCTTTGAGGATATACGATGAGTCCAAAGGCTTGTCTTGGCGAGAGGCTGTGAACAGCTTTAAACTTCCTACCGGGGTCTGGGAAGGAGGTGCTGATGCTCCTCCTGGGTCTGTTGGGTCAGAGGTAGGTGCCGGGTCCCAGTGGCCCCTTGGGGAGGGCTGGGGCCCCCACGCTGCACATCATCCCCCCCCCCTCCTTGCTTCCCTTGGGGCTGAGCCACTCCATGCACTGTGCAGGGGCCCCTTGCTCGCCCTACCCCGTGCACTGATTTTGCTGATGCCCTACTGCAGGGTGATGTTTGCGATACGCTGGACCTCCTCGGCATTGCAGCTCCCCGCTGGTCATCTTCACTCCTGCTGAATACGTATAAGCTTGCTAAATATATATAGCCCTGCTAAATGCATATGGCCTTATGTGTTATGTATTGAGAGGACCCATTGCATCGCAGCTGGGCACTGCTGTTTGCAGGCGACTGCATTTGCGGCTCAGCCACTGAACCGCATGCCCATCGTCGTCTTCCCGCCCTCTCCTTTCAGGCCCCAGCACTAGGAATAATCGGCATTCGTCCAGGAGGGAGAAAAAAAAGGGATAACAGCCCTTTGCCGCTGCAGCGGAGGCTCGGCACACCTGTCCCCGGGCACTGCCACCCCGTGCCATAGCAGGGCAAGCTGCAGCCGCGTGTGAAAGGGGCCCTGTGCCACCCCGACCCGCTCCGACCCGGCAACCTCCGCTCTGCAGCCGGAGACAGAAAAGAGGTTTAGAAATCTGCTTAGAAGTCTGGCTCATTAATACCCTGCCCAAAGCTCTTATCAAATAATTAGCTTTTGTATTGCACTTCCCAGTCAGCAATAAATAAATAAAGAGGCAGATAAAATGAGCATTACACTTAAGCCGTGCTTTTGGAAACAGCTCCACTGACCCTGCCTGAGGCCAATTCCCTGGGCCCCCGGGCTTGGCCGCTGGCCCCTTGGCACGGGGCTGGTAAGAGGCATGGGGATCTGAGCGGCTCCTCCTGAATTCGGCAGACAGGGCGAGCCCTGCCTGCCTTGATGTGATGGGAGTTTTGGCCTGGGTTTGAGTGCTGGGGTGTGCTGTCCCTGCGGACATGCGGCGGTTCGGCCGGAGGGATGCACAGCGCGGTGGTGGCAGTGGCTGCATCCTCACTGCATCCCCGCCGGTGGCTTGGGTTTGGTCCCCGCGGTGGCTGGGGAAATGCCGGACCACAGGGTAGGTCTGCTTGATGTGAAAGATGGGAACATCCCCGCTGCCATGGGGAACCTCCACGCCAGGCTTAGCGTGAGCTCGAACGGGCACTGTGGGACCTGCTCCCACTGCTCCCCACCACCGTCCTGCAGCCATGCGGGGGATTGAGCTGGGACTGTAAATGTGCCAAAGCTGCAGTTGCTATTTGGACTGTTTATCTTGTTTGGTCTAATTACGCCAAGAAAGTCATTATAATTTTATGCTCTTTGGATTAATGTTCTTGCCCAGGGCACCATAATTAGTGTATGGTTTGTAGCTTAATGATTCTGAGCACAGTCAATGCAAACTTTCTAACTGTAAATCAGGGGACTCAGGACGTGGGGACTGACACAATAGCAGATCTTCTCAAGAAATAAGCATTTATCTCCCTGTTTATAAGCTGGCCATTTGCTACATAGCGCCCTTGAGCTCTCACTCCATCCTAACACAACCAAGATGCTGCTGAGGAATTGCAATGAGCCGCAATCCTCTCTGACTCCAGAAAGCCTCTCCCGGGTTGTCTCCTGCTATGCGGGGATCCCATGGGGTGTTACTCTGTGGGGGTCCTCAGCCCTTCACCCCATCACCCCAGAGCCACCACGGAGCCGTCCTGCTCAGGGGAGCACACAGCATCCCCTGGCCGCCCAGGGAAACAGGATCTGCTGCATCCCTGGAAGTTTGCCCAGCTCTCTCCAAGGAGCAGGCAATTTGGATAATGATAATCTCTCCTTTAGCTCTAGCTATTAGTTGCTTTAAGCATCTTTTCTTTCTTGATATTATTGTCAATGGTGGCCAGGGATGTCCGTGCTAAAGTGGAGTGACTCACCGTGTGGGGCTGGGTTTGGAGGTGCTGCAGTCCAGGTTTTGAAGGACTGGGGCATCTCCACCCTTACCATGGGGTTTATTGAGATTTTAAAGAATATCGAAATTGTTAAGTCTTGATATTTTAAAGAAACCCACCATCCAACACACTGAGCTCCTGCAAACCTGCATCACCGCCTCCCTTGGGTCTTCTCACTGAGGGGTATTGATGGAGCCAGAGACCCTCGACTCATAACTGGCGTCCGCCGTCATCCTCCTGGTTTCTTATTTATTGCTCGTTAGGCTGGCGATGAGCTCAGAGCCCGCGCAAGACGCCGAGCGGCCAGACTGCAGTCAGCTTGACTTGACAGATTGTTTGGGTCGAATCGGAAGCTCCCGGGAGAGTTTCACAATTTCTTTTCCACTGGAAAATGTCATTAATTCATTACCAAATTGTTAACAGAATCAGGTCTCTGGTTTTAAGCGAAGGATATTCTCGTGATAAATGTCACGGCTTTCCTTGAGCACGAGTCCAGGGGAACATTAAAGAGCCAAAGCTCATCGCCCGCAGCACTGGGCGTCTCACTGCGCACGTTTGGTTTCCACGGAGGAGTTTTTCCTTGCAGCTGATGGCAGGCTGGGAGTGATCCGTGGGGCCTTGCAGGGACTCCTGCCCGGGAAATGCCACCGTCCTGGGGTGGTCCGGGCCCATGAAGATGCTATGCACTCTGACGGCCCCCCACTGTGCTCACAGCAATATTCACAGAGGCGTAAAAAGCTCTTTGCACCTGAAGCCCTTCCACCCTGTGGGGGACTGGAGCTGCTCGGTCACCTCTTCTCAGCAGCACAAGGACCAGTGCAACCCAGTGCCACGACCGGGGGAAAGGCTGGGGTGGTGCAGGCAATGCTTTTCCCTGGGGACAGCTGAGCTGCTGTAAGCGGGTGGTGAGTTTGAAGCCTTTAGCAGAAGAAATAAATCGTGGTGAAGTGCATGTGAAGAGCTGCTATTAGATTTTGTGCCGGGGCGATTAAATTTTCATGCCATTTTTGCAAGGCTGTCTTGAAAACAAAGCATTCCCATAACCCAGGGAAGGGATACAGGGAAGGGAGAGGTATCTCACTTCACTGCCAAGTCTTAACCTCAGGGTTTTCCTTTTCATCTGCTGGGGAAGACAGACTTCCCGATGGCTGGAGCTGGGCTGGGGTTAACTTGTGCTGGTGGCACTGTGGCTCTGCCAGCTCCTGGTGCTGGGGCCACGGCACGGCGGTTTGGAAGTGTGATGGAGAATGACCTCACTCGATGGAAAGAAGCCAGCCTGCACAAGTGGTGGGGAAGTATTTTACACCATTAAACAAGCCATGCCTTTTTGTATTTGTTTTTCCCTCAGTGCCGGTCTGCAGCCTGGGAGCTGGCAAGGCCCTGGGGATGCCGTGTCCGGCAAGCGAGGGACTCCCGACTTCTTCTGACACTCGCAGTCCCATGGCACGGCATCTCAGTAAGGCATCATGATTTCTCTCTCTCTCTGTAGTGGCTGGAGCATTTTTCTCCTCTGCATTTCACTGAAGGTTAGCACTGTGCTGAGCCCTGCTGTCTCTCGTACCAGCGGTGGCTGCATTTCAGGAAACTAATGAAGTGCTGATTTTCCTTAATTGGCCTCTCAAATTTGCTGATCACTCTTAAGGATCTCAGGTTGAAAAGAGAGCCAGTGCCAATTATTATCGGTGCTGTGTTTCATGGCCAGTGCAGACGTGGAGGAAGGTTTCGGTGCACGAGCTGGGTTTTCTGAGCTCACTCGTGATTTACTGTCCCCAGGTGCTCGCCAGGACGGTGTGGAGTCCTTCAGCCACCAAGACAGGCGTAGAGGGATCAGACTGATTTTTGGAGGTGCATTGGTTGTTAAGTGGGTTTCCTGCGGCGCTGCCTCCATCGGGCAGTGCCGGCACTGAGCTGGGTGTCACTGGGGTCCCCAGCCCTGATAAACCCATGGGAGCTGCTGGGAGGTGGAAACCCAACCCCGGGACACAGGGCCAGTGCCAGGCTGCTGGACAGGGAAGCTGTGGCTGCAGTCATCCACACGTGAGCCGGAGCAGAGATGTCAGGGCATGGATGCACTGGGAAGCTCAGAAAGTGTGGATCAGGCTTGAAATTACACCAGATAAAACCACTTCACAGCAGTGATGAGCTGCCTCTTTGCACTCGCCTTCCCTATGCATCCGGAGAGATGTCCTGACGCAGAGCCCCGGGGGAGGACGGCGTTTGTGTGTTAAGGATGACATTGGGTGTACGGACCCGGCGAGCTCCTGACCGAGCGAGCCGTATGAACGGTTGCTTCAAGTTAATGAGAAGCGACAGGGCAAGGGCGCTGCAGCACGCTCCCTGCCATGCGCCGGCTGCGCGGCAGCTCCTGATGCGGGACGTGCTCGGCCGTGGCACCGTGGCTGGGGGACATGTGCTGCCACCAGCCTGTCCCAGAGCCTGGCAGCAGGATGAAAGGCATTAATAACCTTCCCCCAGCTACAGAGCTGGCGAGCGCGCATTGCTCCAGGAGGCTGTGGCAGGGCAGCAGCCCTTCACCGCCAAGCCGAGTAATTTGATGAGAAGGGCAGTTAGCGTTTCAGGGACCGCAACCGTGCTCCCGGCTGCATCATCACTGCGGCGTTAGATGGAGGAGAGAGGGGCTTGTCTCGTGGGGGTGACCCTGCCCTGGACCCCCCAGGTGCTGTCCCTCATCTGTCACCCTGCCCCAGGCTGTGTCTTGTCTCTAGGGTACGTGGAGCCTTGCAATGGGGGGGGCTGATTTTGGGTATGATATCGGTGTGTTATTGTGATAGGAATAATTATTTCGCAGGAGGGGCGAGGTCAGATCCACAGCCAACATCTTGGCACGGGCTTTGCAAGGCGTCTCCCTGCCTGGCAGTGCAGGGCTGGGCGAGCAGGGAAAAACACGCTCAACCAGCGCGGAGGGGGAATCTGTTCCTCTCCAGAGTTTGCATCTTATTTGACTTGTTTGGGTAACAGCATCTTTGGGGAAGGGCAGTGGCCCATAAGCCGCTTCCAGTTGTGAGCTCAATAAAAAAAACATGTTCATGCCACCACCGCAGGGTGGCCCAACTGGCTGAGGAAAGAAATCCAAGTCCCAAATTTCATTCATGGTAAGTGCCCATCCTGGGAAGTGAGTTTCGGGAGGAATCCGGTGCTCGTGTGAGCGTGGAGGAGCCCTGCCGGCGGCCGAGCAGCTGGAGCCCAGCCCAAGGCACAGCTGCAGGGAGTTAAGTTACTCGGCTTCCAAAATTACATTTTTCTGTGGTTCCCTCATTTGAATGTGGAATAATGTAGATATTGTGAGCAGAGCCTGCCTGGGAGGCGCTTGTAAAACCAAACCTACGGCGGGTGCGCTTGTGTTGCTGGTGGCACTCTGCTGGGT
The DNA here is from genome assembly GCF_947461875.1 of Haliaeetus albicilla. Taxonomy (NCBI): domain Eukaryota; kingdom Metazoa; phylum Chordata; class Aves; order Accipitriformes; family Accipitridae; genus Haliaeetus; species Haliaeetus albicilla. The sequence continues at coordinate 32,146,534 of NC_091492.1, read as the reverse complement.
GGCGGTGGCACGGTGGGAACAGCGGGCGGGTGGGTGTCCCAGCTCCCTGCGAGGCTCTGGGTGAAGGCAGGAATTCAGTCAGTCACTTTGCAGGGAACAGAGTCTACAATCAGAAAGCTGGATGCCGACTTTGCACGTGGGGCCAAAACCAGAGCAACCCCCAGAATATCCCCTGGGGGTGTCTGAGATGGTTTGGGAGGAAGAGAAACATGGAAACGTGCATTGCCAGGGATGGTGCATCTGCAGGGATGCCCCAAGCTGCTGCAGAAAACAGCCTGTGCGCAGCAAAGGGACACAAGCCATGGTGTCCCTTGCCCAACATAGGCAGAACATGAGCAACAACATCCCCTCCAGCCTCCTGCTTGCTCTGCTCATTGAATGAAAGCCCTGGTCCGCTGCAGTGGTGATCGTTTCAGCGGGTGACACCAAAGGGTGCAAAATAAGCTCCTTGGGTGTGTGTTTCATAGAATCATAGAATAGTTTGGGTTGGAAGGGACCTTTAAAGGTCGTCTAGCCCAATCCCCCTGCAATGAGCAGGGACATCTTCAACTAGATCAGGTTGCTCAGAGCCCCATCCAACCTGACCTGGAATGTTTCCAAGGATGGGGCATCTACCACCTCCCTGGGCAACCTGTGCCAGGGTTTCACCACCCTCATTGTAAAAAATTTCTTCCTTCTATCTAGTCTGAATCTACCCTCTTTTAGTTTGAGCTCATGCACCAGCAGGGATGTGCTCTTACTGTCTCCACACCCCAGTGCACCCCTCTGACCGTCCTGCGTGAGATCTTTGCTGGAGGAGCAGCTTGGTGCCGGGGGGGGGGCCTCTGTGCATACATGGTCCCCACGTGTGAAGAGGAGGTGCTTTCACAGTGCCCAGGAGGGAATTGGCGACGGCAGGGGTGTTGGCTCGGAACAAAATGATTTTGAAGGTGGATTTATACAGCTTAATCTCTGAACTCTTGTGTTATACATGCAATAGCCCAGCTTTACATCTGTCAGGCTGCCAAACCCCCCCGGGGCCAAATCCCGGACAGGTTCCTCCACACAAACAAGCCGGGCTGTGCTGAGGGATGCAAAACTCCATTAACAGGAGGTTCAGCATTTCTGTCATTCCAGAGATGCCTGCAAGGTTTCAGCACAGACCAAAAGGCAGCCATGTCAGGGAAACCAGCACACACAAATACTTCTCATTCCAGGCCATAACTCAAGCTTATTTTAACCACTCAGTGCCCATTTTTATCCTCCTGCCAGCGCAGAGCCCACGGGAGGGTCCTGGGTTGCACTTGGTGGCGTTGAGCTGGGGGGATGTCCCCATCCCACTGCTGCTGGTCACCTTCATGGATTGCTTCTAGCTTTTGAGTGGGGAGGAGACCCACACAGGGACACAAGTGGGTGCCTTCCCCATCACTTTGGGGAGTGTCTGGTGGCCACAGAAGCCAGGGAGCTGTCTGCACCCCATCACGCTGGGTTCACAGCTTGGGGTCTCAGGGCAAAAGCTCTCCACCCAGCACCGGTCATCATCTGGAGGGGGACACGGGGCAAGGCTGGGTTTCTAAACACAGCAATTCCTTCTGCCACCTCCTGCATTCCCAATCACTTCTTGTTTCACGGAGTGTTGGCTGTCCTGCTTAGGAAGCCTGCCACTCCCCGAGGTGTACCATGCGTGTCCATATTACACTCCCAAAATCTCGATACTACTGAGTGCGTTTCCCAAATATTTGTGCTTTACCCTGTGCTGCGGCCAATAAAGGTCCTCAGTGATGGGGGATCACAAGATGATGGATGGGCTTGAGCTCAGCCTTGCCTGGACCAACCTGCTGGCTGTACCCAGACTGGCATCGAGAGGGCAAGGCAGGGGCACCAAGGCTGTGCAAGCAGGTGAAGCTGCTCCAGAGGACCATGGCTTTTGAAACCAAACACAACGGCATAAATGTCCACCATGGGCATAGAGCTGTGAGGTGGGGAGGAGGCTCCTGTCCCCATGCAGAGCGAGTGCTACCACTTCAAAATTAAATGCAGTTGCCATAGAAATATTAATTGGGAACAAAATCTGAAGATGACACTTAAGCAGAAGATGGAGCGTTACAGAGAGATGAGGACAGTGATGAAAATAGAACAGTTAAAAGGAAAATTCTTCAAAGGAAGTATCATGTAGGTGAATATTTAATGCACAGTCAGCAGGTCGCCACGTCAGCGGTGCTTTTAATATTGTAGGGCAAAGGATGGGAAGTGATTGCTGGAGGACGGAGCACCCTCCTCTCCAGCCAAGGTCACCGGGCACTGGAGGGGGAGTCTGAGGATGGATCCTGCAACGGCAGCAAGTTTCTGCTCTTGCTTGCAACGAGGCCAGGGTACAGGAGCTGGTGGGTGCTGTCTCTGCTAACGGGCACCAGCCTCTGAGCTGCACGTTGCACTCGTTTGCTGGTTTGCAACCAACCCACAACCCAAAAGTCAGACGAGGCACATGACGGACATCCGCGTCGCAGTCTGGATTCTCTGCCTCGGGCAGAGACTGGCAGGAGGTTCCCAGCGCATGGCTGGGTCTGGGCCTCCTCCTCCAGGGAGCATTTGCATGGAAGGCAGGGAAAAGCTCCAGGCCCTGTGAGACAATGTGGGGGAACCAGCTCTTTCAGGTCCCTCTTGCCCCCAAACCGTTGCTTGGCCTGGGTTTTTTGGGGATGCGGCTGAAACGTCCATAAGCAGAGAGCTTTTTTTAGGTGAAGCAGGGCTGATGCAAGCCAAAGCGGTGTCAAAAAGTGCCCCACTGAGCAGAAGTCCTGCTGGGACCCTGCTGCAAGGGGTACCCAGAGCTCTCCAGGGAAGGACGTGCTGTTGGGCCACCTCTTCTCATGGTGGTACTGTCATTGGTGGGGAAGAAGAAAAGGACATTGCTGCAGAAAAATCCCGATTTAATTTTTGCAAGAAAAAAAAGCAGATGATAATAACAACCAGCCATCTTTTAGGCAGTGTTCAGCCCAGTGAGAGGAAGGGCAGCTCCATCCTGCCACCCTGCCTTGCACTCGCTCTGCCAGCTTCAACCTGACAAGCACCAGTTCCTATTTTTCCCAGAGAAGATGATTGCTCTTCCAGGCTGTTATCAGGCTTTCATCCCTTTCCTCCCTTTGCTTTGAGAAGGTGTCTCCTGGGGACTGTGGTGTGGGATCTGTGTTTCAGATGGGGATGGAAATGGGAATGGGGATGGAAATGGGAATGGGGATGGAAATGGGGATGGGCATGGGGTTGGGGATGAGGACAGGGAGGGGGACAGGGATGGGATTGAGGACAGGGATGGAGCATCTCACGTAGAACCAGTCTCCCAAGGTGGAGGTGGTGAGCACAGGCAATCAGAGGAAGCCCAGATGCCGACCTAGCACCCTGCCAGGGCAGCACCGCAGGGGTGCAGCGTGGGGCCGGCAGCTCTCGCTGCCCTTGCCTCTCCCCAGTGGCAGGCAGCCCGGAGGGAGCGAGGCGGCTGCAACCTGGCAGGGAGCAGCAGCTGCCTGGGTGCATCTATCTCCGCTGATCTTTCCACTTAAAAGGAGGGAGGATTACAATGAAGTCGTACTTTTCCCATGAACCACCTCCCACTGTGTTATGCTCTGAAGTTAATTGCAAATGAGGAGATGGAAATAGCTTATTTTGACTTTCCTTAAACAGTGCTTCATTGATTTTTTTTTTTGCCTTTTTTTTTTTTTTTTTTCTGTCTCGAGAGGCAGGCCTGTATCTATTGGAAAATAGCAATTATTTCTGTAATTCCCTAGAATTAGTGGAATTAGTTGAATGGGTAAAATTTGAAGCGAAATGCTGATTAGAAATATACTTGAGTTGGAAGCACCATGCACGTCATGGTGGAGCATTGGGCGCTCCTCCTCCATCCCAGGGCATGACAAAGCTCAACATAGATTTCTTGGAGAACAGTCAAAGATATCTCAGTTATGGCCATGAAGATGATGAGAGGGCTGGAGCACCTCTGCTATGAGGACAGGCTGAGAGATCAGCCTGGAGAAGAGAAGGTTCCGGGAAGACCTTATAGCAGCCTGCCAGTACTTAAAGGGGGCTTATAAGAAAGATTGGGACAGACTTTTTAGCAGGGCCTGTAGCGATAGAACAAGGGGTAACGGTTTTAAACTAAAAGAGGGTAGATTCAGACTAGATAGAAGGAAGAAATTTTTTACAATGAGGGTGGTGAAACCCTGGCACAGGTTGCCCAGGGAGGTGGTAGATGCCCCATCCCTGGAAACATTCCAGGCCAGGTTGGACGGGGCTCTGAGCAACCTGATCTAGTTGAAGATGTCCCTGCTCATTGCAGGGGGATTGGGCTAGACGACCTTTAAAGGTCCCTTCCAACCCAAACCATTCTGTGATTCTATGATCCTATTCTCTGGTGGGAGCCTGTACAGCCAGACCTGCTTGTCCTGACACAGAGGGAGAGATGCACCGTTGCCTTCAGCAAGCCACCATCGGGCTGGGGACATGCCTGTGGACATGCCTGTGGACATGCCGAGCGGCTCTGCAGCTCCAGTGGAGGCTACGATAATGTGACTGAGGGTGGGCCCATCCTCCTGCTTCAGACAAAGGAGGGAAAAAACCACCCCAGCCACTTTTCTTAAATTAAATGAGGTTGGAGTGGTCCAGCCTGGGCACCTCCTGCAGCGCGCAGGGCACGACCCAGGTCTTGGGATACTTGGTTCTGCCAAAGATTTGGGGCTCGTGGTACTTCATTAAAAAAAATAAAAATGATCCTGCGGTATTTTTAATAACCTGCTGGTTTAACTCAATTATGAGACCATAATTAACTTGCTGAGATGAAACAGGAGATAAACCTTTGATTTTTTTTTTCTTGAAGGATGCTGCAGATAGATTTTGAACTTTGTATTCAATTACTTAAAAGAGAAAAAAATTAACAGGTTTCTGATGAGAAAAGCGTACTACCTCCTTCATAAAGAGAGATTTATTAAGGATAGTGAACGAGTGTACCTCAGGGCTCAATCATCTACTGTTTTTTTTTCAAGGGGTGATTCAATTACTTTAAGATGTGTTGCCTAAAAGAACAAACCGGGCTCTGTTACTTGGCAAATTAATCAAGTTCCTTTAGTGGTTTCTCTGGGTTAATAATTTCATTTAGGCGGCCTTCTGTTTCATGGTTTCATCCCTACCAAGAAAACTCTCAAATGAGAGGGAGGAAAAAAAAGTGCTATTCATTTTCTGTACGAGGCAGCGAATGCAACTGTGACAGGAGAAGTTTTTCCGAAATCGGCTCGCTCAGAGGTGCCTGTGAAAGCAGCAACCGGTTGGAAGATATTTTAAAAAAAAGAAGTGTTAAGGCTAATATTTTCACTGTGTAAAAAGGCCATTTGGATTTGTTGTCATCTGTGAAAGGCTGTGGATTTTATTCATAATTACTGTAAATGATGTTCTCTGGCTAGTGCGAGCCAATCCTGAAAATGTCACCAATTTTTAACACATTTTTCTCTTGAATATTCATAGCTCTGCTATTCGATACAGATGGAGAAAGTGCAACAAGAAGAAAAGGAGTTTGCAAAACTGGGCTGTCCTTGCCCTCGTACTTACAGTGTTTTCCCAAAGCCCTGCCCTGGGCACGGGGGAGGCTGTGGCGGGACCCCACGCCGGGACAGATGCTGCCTCTGCCCGCAGAGTAGGTGCAGCATGGGCACAGCATCCTTGTACGGGCAGCTGCCAGTCCTGTGAAAAACCACCATGAGCAGGTATTTGGGGAGTTATCCCCAACACCATGTCTTGGTAGCAAAGTTTTCTCAGTGGAAAGCTGACTGCTCCCACGGCCTTCATGTGGAGGGCAGAGGATGGGGATGCTCGGTGGATACGGGTCCCCTGGCACAGCCGGACTGTTCCTGGCTGGCTGTTCTCAAATCCCATCAGGGAGATTTTGGGAAAAGCTTTAGGGCTATTTTCATACATCTTAAAACATCTCTAAAAAGCGTGTGCGCAATCCAGTTTTATTCTCCCATTGCTTGGCTAGAAATGCAACAAAACTTGAACTGTGGCCTGGGCGGCATCCACTTTGCATGAAACATGGGTGTTGAAACTCTGTAGCCGGCAACATTTTGGTGCAGGGGAGAGATGCTCAGCGTGACCTTTCTGCATAAAAACACGACTCCTGTGGGCACCGGGGGCTGCACCAAGGCCTTAAACATCAGCCTGCGCTAGCAGAGAGCAACTATCGACCCTGCGAAAACACCCTGGGGAAAGTAGGCAGCCCGGCTGGTGAATGTGTGAGCCTTGGCCCCGTTAGCCCTAACGAGGCACTTCTTTAGGGGTCGGGTGGGAAATGCCTCCCTCCCTCCCGCCCGTCCGCGGCTGGGACACGGATGCTCATGTCACGGCTTATTGCCTTTCATTTGGGCAGGGTTCAGTCGGTGATGAAGTTAAAGGGAGGGACTGTAGCGGTTCCCAGAACAAGAGGTCATCTGTTTTCTTTCAGGGGATTTGGCTCCGATTTCATCATTTTGAAGAACAGTGAGGCCCTTTTATCTGCCGGGGAAGGGCTTTCAGGGAGGGGGGCATGGTAGGCTTGTCTCTCCCTTGTGTGATAACTCATTTTAGACCCTCATGGAAAACCTGAGATCTGCTTTATGGCTTGGGAAAGTGCCCTAACGAGGCAGAGCGGAGGCTGGGGACGCCGCAGAGCCATTGCGACCCCGATCCCCAGGACCAGGCGCGTGTGCGAGCACCGGCCACGCTCCACGCTGAGCACCACTTGCACAATGCCTTGGAGATGGCCAAATTATCCTTTTTTCCTCTTATTTTCCCTGCAGTGCCTGTAATAGCTCTTTTCAAGGCCACAGCACCCGGTGTTAGTCTTAGCCTCCGCCTCCCAAATACATTTTTGGATAAAAATGGGAGTGCCGGCGTGCTGAGGTGGGGTGGATATTTTTAAAGCAGCTGGCAGACTCTGCAGAGCAATTACGCTGCAGGTTCCCAAATAGCCCCAAGCTTGGGCACCGGCCGAAAATGCTGCGTAGTCCGTTTGTCCAGGGCTGGCATGGGTCGGGGAGCTTTGCAGGCAACCCTAAATGTTGGGATTAGGCACAGCTGGAACTCGAGCAGGGCCAGAGGGGCCCCTCGCCCGGCTGCCCGAGCCCACATGAAAGGGAATGGCTCCCAGATGTTGCACAAAGTCCACCTTTGGGAAAAAAAAAAAAAAATTTCCAATCTTATCCTTGGAACTCCAGGCATTAACTTTCCCTTCTTCCCACCCTCCCCGCCGACAGCAAGGTCTTGGTGCTGCTAGTGGAGCATCTTTGGATGGGGAACTTTTGTCGTGCCTGGATAACGGTGGCTCTTTGTGCAAACAATTCTCAGGTTTTTTAATGCTTTCCCACTTAAATTTAATGTGCTCGGCCCGTTACACCAGCAGCTCCTTTTATGCCAAGAAAAACTGGTTAATTTTGAAGGTGTTGGATGCTGCTTTGCTGGGGGTGCTCTGAGGTGCTTGAACACAGGCTTGCGGGTGTCAGAGCACCCACTGGTTTTTAGGACAGTAATTCCCCTCGCTGTCCCCAGGCTGCAGGTCCGGGAGAGCCACCACGCCTGGGGAGTGAGTTTTTCCGAGGAAGTTTTGTCAGCCCTTTTCGGCAGCTCTCCAGAAGCATCTCTGCATCTTGGGACCTGTGATGCCCTGCAGACAGCCCAGATCCTGGCAAAGCCCAGGAGGATTTTTCGTCCTGTGTAGGAGGATATTTCAGGAACAAGGTGTTTGCAGGGGGCTGGGGGCAGGCAGGGACACGGCGAATCCCACAGCATGCATCTCTGGCTCCATCTTTTCTCCCTCCAATTTGCTACAAGCGTTGCTTTTCCCACGTGAGCAAGGGAAACGGTGATCTTGCTTTAATTATCACCGTCCTCCTCCTCCAAGCAGAGGATTGTTGAATTAGAGATGGCACAGCACTGACACTCAGCTCCACGTATTCCCCTCTTTAATCCCTTTTTGCAGCACTGGCTGCTCCTGGCCCCAAGTTTCTCCAGCTGCCCATCACCGCGCTCTCACCGACCGGCTGTTGCAGGCAGGCAGTTGCAGACAGGAACATAACATGGCACAGCCCTTAGACCACTTTTGCTCTAAGGCTTTTAAGATACCCAGAAGGGCTGAGTGTCCCGCCACCACCCCGGCCCCCCTCGGTTCCGCTTTGCCTGCCAGGCTCTGGCTCCTGCAGTCTGCAGGAGAATTTATTGCTGGGGAAATGCAGTGCTCCAACTTATAAAGTAGGGCATTTGCTTGGCAGCTCGAGAAATAATGGGAGATCCGTTTAATTATTCCAGAGAAATGCTCAGATTGTGCAGATGCCTAACTTAGGTTTAATATAATTAAGATAACTCATGTCTATAAACATGTCTGGGACTGAACCTGATGTTCGAGCCGTGGATCCAAGCCTGCAGTTTTCCTCCCTGATTTCAACTCGAGCTTCAAGTGTCCAATGCAATCAGAATGTGCTGAGGCTCGGCTGCGTGCCTGACCCCACCAGGCACCGACAGGCCTTTCAGTTCGGGTCTGTGATGCTGAGGAAGATGTTTTTCCCAGGTTCCCAGCTGCTTTTTCATACAGAAGCTGGGGGACAGCAGGGCAGTCGAGTCCTGCGCTGGGGCACACTGCCAGCCTCGGCACCGGCATCAGTTGTTCTTAATGGAACAGGATAGAAAAGAAAAAAAACCCCTACTGCTGGCAAAATCAATGGTCTAGGGTTAGATTGAGCCTCTTCTTTTATAGAAAATCACCCTTTCCTCCCTGGCATTTGAGACCAGCCAGGCTGCCCTGCCCGGTTTTGCAGCCGGGCTGAGCCCAAGTGCTTCTCCTGGGGTGGATGCTCAGGATCTGCTTTGCAAGGTGAGCATCTCCTTGTCATGGCAAATTCAGGAACTTGTTAGGCACTAAATAGTTGAACCATTGCCTTATTTTTCTCCTCTTCCACCTCTCTCTGGGTTCTTGCCTCTCCTGGCCTGGCTTGTTCCTCCCTCCCCTGGTGTGCGCTGCTCTTCACACCTTGAAATGCCTCCTAACACCCCTGTAATGGTTTGTCAGCCCAAAATAGTGAAGCTGGGATGTTACTCGCTAATGGGCACCTTGGCTGGCGTGTCCGGGGAGCGGGTGCTGAGAAACAACAGGCAAAACCCAGCCCCTCACCTTGCCGGGGGTGCAGCATCCCTCTGGCACTGGCCGGTCCCAATCCCCATCGATCCAGGCTGCGATTAATCTTCTCATTTTTAACTTTGACTTCAAAATCCCATGCAGCACTGAGGTAAATGTGGGAATGACACACATCACTGCGGAGTAATTAGACCGAACGCGCGCGCACACACACACACAGAGGCGCAGCAGTACTGATTTCTGCATTAGCATGATAATGAATGTTCTCACTAGAAGCTTGTAATTATGTTTCCTCTTTTTTTCCCCTCCCCCTGAAAGTATAATTAATTATGAATAGAGCCAGAGTTTGACGCTAACGCATATTTTTTTTTTTTTTTAAATCCCTTTTGGTTCTATTCCTGCCCTATTAAAAATTTATGAAGGAACCAGAGGTAAAGTCATTTTCCCAGGCAGTTGCTCCTATAAATTCAGTGGGCATAATGTTAAAAATAATAATAACAGAAGAAGGCAGAAGGGGACTTTGCAGAGGGTTTTCTCCCCTCTTCTTTAGGCCATCGCCCAAGTAAGCTGCTGCATTTGCCAGTCAAAGGCCACACTCCATCCATGTCGTGGCAGCTCGGGGGGAGCACTGCCAGTGGACGTGGACGTGCCTGTGGGTATCACAAGGTGACAAGCAGCTCCCAGAAGTGCCACCCCTCCAGGTCCCCTCCCCGAAGCCGCTGCACCTGTGCAGGGTGGAGGTCAGAATGGGTTGGTGATGTGCTCTGGGAGAAAAAAACCTTTATTTGTTTAAAATAGAAAAAAATAACTCACAAGCACTTTCAATACCTTGGGAAAGTTATTTAGGGACACAAGATGCAAAATCAAAAACTTCTAAGGAAGTGCTTTCCTTTTTCACTCAGCTCACAAAGAGAGTTAAAGGATGCATTTCTTGCTCATAAAGTGCTGGTGTCTGTGCAGCTGCAGTGTGCCAGGACCCTCCCGAGATGCCCATCCCCATGTGCCCCGGCTGCACGGATGCAGGACAAACCTCAGGGTTTGGTCCCAAAGGCTGTGATGGTGCGACTGCTTGCAGTGGCGGAAGATGCTTCCTCCCCACCTCCAGCGTGCCTCATCCTTTCCCTAGAAAACCTGTGTTTAATCACGCCATCCTTTGGGGACATAAAGTGGGAAAATGGTTGAAACTGGCTCAGTGGTTTGGGGTGATTGGTGTAAAGATGTAAGGCATGGGGACGGGGACTGAGGATGAACTGTTCACAGGATCTCCATCCTTCCAGCCACCCCAGAAGAGGCCCTTCCAGTGCTGCAGGCTTTGCCCCCCTGCCGACGAAGCCCATTTTGTTTCGCCCTCCTCCTCTGCTGGTTGCCATTCATACCACCAGCCTTCCCTTGCCACAGGTGTGAACTGTTTTTCTTTTTAAATTGCATTTATTCTAACAAATGTCTCATGTGAACACAATTGCAGGTTTGCTAGAGGGAGATGCTATTTGCAGGCAGCCTTGCACAAAGGCAGATTTATTCTCCTTCCATTCATTTGAAGCTAAAGTAATAGCTCTAACTACATCTGACTTCTAATAAGCGCGTTACTGGGAACAAACCTGTATTCTGCATGTATTTCCCTCTTTGTCAGCTCCATCTAAGCACTTTTTCTCCCTCTCTCTTTTTTTTTTTTTTTCTCCAATAACAAAATCAGAGCCTTGTCAGTTGAAAGTTTATATGCCCTATTTATAGCACTCCACTGTCTCCCGGCTTTTATGTTCCAGCATAAGTAGCTCTTTACCCTCTGCTTGCAAGGAGCCTAGCGTGAGCCTGAACAGAGCCTGCACCTCCATAATAGCTCTTTTATCCTTCCCTGCGGAGGGAAGCATGCCCTGCTTTCCATGGACTCGCCTGCTTCGGCTCCAGCCTTGCTGGAGGCGAGCACCCAGCCCCATGGGCCAGAAGACTCTGCCCTGGGAGTTTTGGTATCTCTTTCGGTCAGCATGTCCTTGAAGTTGGGGGGTCGCTTTAGGGAATGGGGGTGTTTTCCTGGGCACCAGCATGGTTTGCTGCTTGCAGCTATTGAGCATCTTGCTGGTAATTATCAGTCCCATCTTCTGGCAGGTGATGGCTGGGAAGGCATCACCAAAGTTTGACACACAAATAGTCATCTGCTTGATGACTTTCATTAATAAGAAGAATATGAGTGTTCCTCCAGGGAGCTTCAGTGGTTACTTCAGTGATTTTTGTAGTTAAGCTGGTACTTCAATGCAGTTTGTGTATTTAAGAGGTCTTCATAGACAGGCAAGCCTGGATTTGGCCTCGCCTGTGGCTTCTCTATGGGCCGTGGCTGGTTCCTGAACTTCTCTGTTCCTTGCCTCTGGGTGTTATTTGGGATGAGGACTCAGGACGGGGTCTGGCAGAGATACTGAGGGAGGGCTCCCTCCCTGCGGGCAGCACCTCCCAGCACGGCGGTGGCCGAGATGGAAAGCAGAGAAGGGGGTTTGAGAACAAGTCAGAGTCACCGTAACCTGCAGCAGCCTTGCAACCCCCCCTGCGCAGCGTCCAGTTCTCCTGGGTGCTTCCCAGATCTCCGGGTCCCTCATGTTAATCCTGGCCGGCGGGCTGAGGGAGCGGACCTGGAGGGAGCCGGGTGCCAGCGCTCCCATCCCACTCGGTGCTCCCGTGCTGGTGCACACACAGGCACTTTTCCCCTCTCTCAGCAGAAGGCACAGTATCTCCTCTGTTACCGTGTCCTTCGTGGCACGTCATCGTGGCTCAGGCAGGACTCTCGCATCTGTTCCAGGCGGAAAGATTAGGATAAAAGGGGCTATTGTCCTCTTCTCCCTCCAACTAACTTTAATCCCGGTGAAGGGAAAACTCTAAATACTAAAAAAACCTGGAGGAGAGGGTCCTGCTCAGATGAGATGTTTACAGAATAAACAAGCATTACAAAATAAAATTGCAAAATAAATTAAAAAAAATTCCAAAATAAACAGTTTTTCAGGCAGTGATACAACCGGCTCTTGCCCGGTCCAGCGCCGGAGAGCCGGGACCAGGGGAGCACAGCTCTGCCGCAGCCCGGCTCCTCTGTGGGGTTTTGCTTGCCGAGGAATCGGCCCGTCTGTTAAATATAGCTGATGAGCTGTTCTTGAATTGCACCTAATTACATCTCCTCTCCAGTGCGCCGGCGCTTCCCGGCTCTTTGGAGCTACAAGGAGCTGCATGATTGCGGCTTGAACTCCTCAGGTGGAGCGAGATGCTCATTTGTTATCCCCCTGTTTGGCTGTCTCGTACTTGGGAGGAGGGAGATGAAAAGTTGCATTCTCTGAGAAGGGAGGAAAAAAAAAGGGAACCCCCCCCCCCCAACATGCTGGTGAGATTCCTTTTCAACTCTTTGCTCATTAAGACGTCAAAAGGTTGGGTGCCCCGGCAACTGCTTCTCCTCTCTAAGCAGGGCTTGAAATTGCTGCAGTCATTGTGTGGGGAATTTGCCGGCACTTGCCCAGCTCCCTGTCCATGGGAAGATGCCTGTAGCCGGGTGCCTGACAGCTACGGGATCCTTCCTGAAAAGCTTCTCTAATTTAAGCAAGTACAGCTCTCCAAGCCAGGAGCAGCTGCCCCTTGGGGACCTGGGCACCAGGTCCCTGTCCTGCGTCACCTCACCCACCGCTCTGTGTGCCTCTTCTGTGCCTTTCCAGCCACACCAAAAATATCAATTCAGGGCCCTGTGGGTCATTCCTGCGGACTTCACCTGGAAAAACTCGTTGCCTGAAAGATATTTGGATTTTTTTTAGAGACTGACTCCCAACCGTAAGTTTGGTTTTGCTGAATTAATTTTTTTTTCAATATTTTGCCAAATTTCAGCCAGCTGCTGGCCAGCTGCTCTGTCTGTCTCCCGTCTGCAGGGCTTGCAAAGTTTCTGCCCCATTTTTTCTTGCTCCTCCTTGGGCTGTACATCTTCTGTCTTTTGTTAAAAGATGCTTCTCTATCCCAAAGCAGGGCCCTCACTGGAGTTTAACTGGGTACAGAAGAGGGAAATATGTTTTTCCCAGTCTCAAAAAATACCAAATGTCTTAAAATGAAAAACCTCCACAAACAAAATTTCCCAATTCATGCACAGAGCAGCACATCCAAAGTGGGGAAGCCCTTGTTTTGCAAGGACAGCATTGGAGGAGCGAGAAGGGCCTTCAGATCTGCTCTGACTTCAGCTCAGCTTTTTGGGGAAGAAAACCAAACCCTGCTATCCCTGCGGAGCCGGAGGCTGGAAGCACGGGGAGGCTTCGGGATCACGTGCCAGCGAGCGATCCCCTTCTGCAGGAGTTATTGCTCCAGGGCCGTGTCAGGTCCCCGAAGGCCACCGTGGGGAAGGGAGGAAAAGGTGCAGAGTGAGGCCACGGACTGAAATGCTGGTGAAGGGGTACTCGAGCTCCCCAGGAAAGGGGCCGCCCCGCGTGGATGCGTGCTGGGGTGCTGCCACCAAACCGTGGCAGGCTGGGTGAGGCCGGGTCCCCTCCTCGCTGCCGTCGGGGAAGGCTCCCACGTTGCCGGCTGAGCTCAGCCGAGAAAGGGACAGAGCTGTGGTTACAAATACACTTCAGATCTCTTCCATGGAGGAGGAAAAGCGCCAACGTGACCAAAAATATGCAGAAGATCAACTCTCTGGTTAGCAGTGGCCTGGCTACCAGTTTCAGTCTCAGGCGTTTGGCTTTGCTGTGGGAAGCCCTCATCGTTTTCTACTGTTTTACTCATAGCCAAAAATATGATGAAACCAGAACTGAATGTGTTTTTTTCTGTCTTATTACAGTAAGCACCATAAATTATTCACCCATGAGACTCAACCGCATGTCTTACTCAAAAGGAGCTTCCTTTTGTCTTCAGGGGCTCAGACCTCGGAGCCTCCCTGGGCTGCTGGTGGACCTCAGGGCTTTCCCACCCTCCACGGCCTGAACACATGGGGATATCACTGCTGGCTTTTACCGGGCATCCCCACAGTCCCCTGGACCCAACTGTCCCCGTGGTGGGAGCAAACCTCATTAGGTGGTGTGGGTACGGGTGGCGGGGCAGAGATGGGGCAGAAACAGGTTTTGGGGCAGTTCCCGGCAGGCAGTGGGGACCCTCAACACAGCACCCATGCACCCCGAGCCCTAGCATCAGATCCTTCTAGAAACGCATGTCCTAGGACAATGTCAGTCTAATCAGCACCCTCTTCGTTAGCAGGGACCTATAATTAGAAGCAGCAGCCAGCCATCTGCTTTTATCTCGTCACATCACACAGTGCCTCTCTGCTGTCCTTTATTACTGGCCATCGTTTTAGATCAACGTTTCCCTCCACCCCCAACTGCGTCTTATCTCACTTTCATTATTGCTAATGACCAACACCGGTAATGCTCCGTGGCAGTGGAGTGCGAGCAGACAGTGCTGGGAGCTCGTGTTTGCTGCCTGTCTGCCCGTTATTCCCTCCCATGCAATATTTTTGGGGTTCACAACCTTGCCTGTGGACCTTCCCAAAATACCCTCTGCCTTGTGCCAGGCACTGGGGCTGAGAATAAGAAAGCATTGGGGAAAATATACCTGCTCTCAAATATTCTGAGTTTTTTCAGTTTGTAAAATGCTTTCCCAAGTTTCCCATTGCATCCTGCTCCCGGCGAGGATGGCATCTGCCGGGACATCGAGAGGCCACCCTTGTCCACACCAAGCACCCAGGGGCTGCCGGGTAGCGAGACCTTGGAAGAAAGGAAGGAGAAACCCCCTTTTTATGTATCTTTAAATTTGGTGCCTAGACAAAAGCGTAAGACATATAAATGGATTAAGAGCCATGGTTTATTAGTGCTCCTTAATTCACTTCACAGGGCTGAGGGAAAAGTTATTAGCAGATGTATGGCCAGTAATAAGCTAATTATAACCCTGTCAGATCAGAGATTTGAAGAGGTGGGTAGTTTTGTGTGTGAGATAACTATAATTGTCTGTTAAAGATTATGAATTAATATTGATTTAATAAAGCTGTGGCCATTTATTTCTGTGGTAAAGACTAGTTAGTTATTCTGTGAGCTGCCCCAGCACCACGGGAGGCACTAACCTGTCTGCCAGAGGTGTGTATTTGGGAGGCCAAAATGCATATGGGACCGGTTGCTGAGCCTGCATCCTGCCCATCGGCGTCCCCATCGCTGGCTTTGATGGGGACAGCTTTGGCACCTGGCTCCAAATTCGAGTGCTGTACCGCGCCGGCTTAGCCCCGGGGTCATCACGCATCTTGCGGGTGGGGAGAGCATCTCCCTGCACACCTCTTGTCCCTGGGGACGGCACTGGAGGGGGTCGGGGCGGCATGCCGTGCGAAGGCACGGTGAGCTGAGCCGTGGGGCCACAGCGCTTTTGTTGTGGGTAGGAAGCAGAGAACGCGCCACGCTTCTACCGAAGCGCGTTAATCACCGCTCCGATCTTCTGCTCATTTTAACCATTTCTCTGTCTGATGCCCGTAAGACCATCATTTATTTGGCACCAAAGGAAAGCACACTGCTGCCTGGTGAGGGACGTTTGCTTTTTCCGTCTTGTTGGAGGAGCAACTTTGCTGTCGCTGCACGCCGTTACACACATGCCCGCCGTAGGATGCTGTGCCAGATGAGGGTACCGGAGCAGGGCCGGCTGCCCTCTCTGCGGTGCAGGACGTGCTCCTATGCCCGATGCCTTCATTGCCGGGGCGCTGGCACAGGGCAGTGCACAAATGCTTCTGCTTCAAGGCTCTTCTCCAGCAAGAGCCGTTGGGTGGCTTTGAGTATTTTATTTTTTTTTAAAGTGATTTGCTTCTCCAAACTGATCTGGAGTTGAATGCATTCACTCCATCCGCTCTACCATTATTCCCGTGCCATTTATTGAAATAATGTGGTAGCTGTCTCTAGCCACTACCACTGCATCTGATACTAGCCGGCAGCACCGAGGAGCCGCAGGTCCTTTGGGAAGAGGCAGTACTGCCCGGGAATGGTGTGCTGCGGGCCAGAGCCAGCCGCTCTCCGCTGCTTGCTATCCCTGCCAGGTAGTCCAGTCCTCATGTCCATCCAGCCCCACTGGTTTGCAAATGTCCCCTCTGCCCATCCCCATGGCGGAGCAGAAAACAACATTTGCACTTGCACCATGAATGCATTTGCTGCTTTTAGCTGAACTTAAAAGCAATCTGTATTTATCTGAATTTAAAAGCTGATCCCTTCAGGAGAGACATGACCCTTTTGGGGTCCTGTCTGCCCCCCGACGCGTTAAAACCTGCAGGCAGCCTCAGCGTGACTTGCAAGAAGCTGATGCGAGTGTGCAGGTCTGCTGGTGACGGGTGTTTTGGGGCAGCCAGATGGAGCATTACCCACTGCTGGGCCCTGGCATGGGGCTTGCAAACTCAACCCCAACCCACCGCGGGGGGGGAATGGGACAGCTGCTCAGGATCTCTTGGTCCAGCCATTTGGGAGAAGGAGCCAAGGAAACGGCCAAAGAGGAGAGGCCAAACCTTGTGGCCATCATCAGGTCTGGCTGGGAAAGCACAACCCCTTTGCAACTGCAGCATGCCGGGATGCTGATGGGGGTCCCTTCCCCACGGCGGGGCTGATGCACACGGGTGGGATTGCCCTCGCGCCTCGGGGACAAAGGCAGCCCTGGTACTGCTTAGATAATTTCCCATTTTACAGCCACCATCCAGGATCACTTAAGTTTTTCCCTTCTCGGCGCATAGCTGAGTGCCACCTACTTCAGGATATTCATGTCGCGTCATTTGTTTCCGTAAACCATTGCCAGCTTGAAGGCAAGCATGGAAAAAGGCAGGAGCAGTTGTCTCCTGCAGATGGAGCACGGCTGTGGGGAGCTGTTGCAAGCCCCCTCACCGCCAGCCACCTCCCCAGGCTTTTTCTTTCCTCCTCCTCCTCCACGGTGGCGGGCAGAGATCTTTATTTTAGGGTTTTTTTTTCCGAAACAGATCCGCTTCCCCAAGGTGAACTCTGGCCTTTCATACCGCCTGAGTCCCACCAAATTCCTCTCATGCCCGGAGCAAGTAAAGGCAGGTCACCGGGGCGGTGGGAAGGTGCTTTGGAGGGAGCCGCATTGCATCATGCGGGGCAGGGGTGCAAACCTCCTGCAGCCCCCACCCCTTGCCAAACACCCCCCCCCCTGGGGGGTCCAAGTCCCCATGTTTCTGTGCCAGCACCATGGGTCACGTGTGGCCGTGGAGGGTAAAGCCCCGCTGTGGTTTTCACACACATTGGTCCTAGTGGGCTGATGCTCCGATAAAGTCAATTACAGGATGACTTAGTTTAAAGGCTGCGGCTTGCTTTAAATGTAATTACTTTCCCCTGAAGCTTTCCATGGGAGGGTGGTTTCAAAGTGAGGGTGGCTCCTGTTTTGCATCTCGCTTCTTTTCCTGGAGGAGTTTAGGTGAATCCAAGTGAGAAAACAGCCCAATTTCTTGCATTTGTGCCGGGCATGGGGCAAGTTTAATGTAAAACATCTCAAGAATCCGAGGCAAGACTCCAGTTTTCCACTGAGATCTGAAATCCCCGTCTTTGCTGCTGGACGTTTCAGAGGCACATCGCATTACCATTTTATCTGATGGAATAGCTATCAACGGCAGCTTCGAAGTGAAACACTACGGAAAATCTGTGTAAGCTATCTGCAGCCTCGCAGCACAGATATACTTTGATTACAGCGACAGCCCGGCTCTGTCTCCTGTGTTTAATGTGTGTGTACGTGTCTGACTGCGGCACGGCGACCCGCACCAGCTCTCCTTCTGCTCCGTGATGCTCCAGACAGGCTTGCCGTAGTTTTTGCTTTCGTGAAACCGCGGCTCCCAGAGCCTTGGGGTGCTGCCGCAATCTCATCTGTGATTTAACCAGAACAAGAAGCTTCCATGATCGCAGGGAAAAAGCTTGAAAACACGAAGCCTCGAGGTCCCAAAAGCCAGAACCCCTTTGTAAAGAGCACACTGTTGCTGTCTGGTGTTTGCAAGGTCATTATTTTAAAGCCAAGCTCGTTGTTCTTGCTATTGAGATGTGGAAGGGGTTTGCTTTCCTGGGATCAGCAATACTGTAAAAACACGTCTAGCCTCTTTCGTTAAGGAGAGTCACACGCTCCTCGTTAGGAGGTTGTTAAGATGAGGATGATGAAGACAGGATCTGGGCCGGAGGGGTTCACTGCTTGGTCTTGACCCACACTTGAAGTCACTTAGCCCCACAACATTGGGGCAACCATTATTTTGGGGTATTATTGGATAATTTGGGTATTATTTTTGGTATTTTGGGATTACTGGGTGCAGTGGTTTTGCATAATGGTTTTATAAACACCATTGGGATCTGGTAGCTGCTAGTTACAGACGGCTAGGCTGCCAGAAGACATAGAAATGCAAAAGGAAATCGTCCCCACTATTATAAGAGCAATGGCACAGTGAAAAGCCCATATTCACACTGCAATACCAGCCCAGCGATTCCCTTCGGGACCATGGCCTTCTGGACCACAGGAACACGGGCAAAAAATCCATCTGTGCTCTGGCAGGATAGTCAGCATTGCTGGAAAGTCTGTTCAACCCTAAGGGTTTTTTTTTTTAAATACATTTGATTATAATGTTGTTCTAAGGTCACTGGAATCTAAAAGCCTGGCTCCTGGCTCCTGTAAAATTAATGTCTTGAGTCTTTTTGCCATGGCATGGGACTTGCCTTTCATTCATTAAGTGAAACGTCACAGATATATATATAAAAAAAAAGCAGCTCAAGAAATGCTAAATGGCTGGAGCAGAGACACCCTGCAATGCAACACGGATAAATTCAGTCCTTTATCTTCCAAGATAATCACATCTTTGAGAGGAAGATTTGATCTGCCGCTTTGCTTCACAAGATGCTCAGTCTGCGAGACGAACGCTTACAAACAACGACTCGAACCGCATGGAAGGTGCTGCCCGAAGTCGCCGGACGCCCAGCTGCTGCAGGCAGGGGAGGGCAACTTTTCCTGCTGCGTTGGGCTCCTTTGAGGCAATTTGACTCGTGCTCCTGACGTTTATGCTCCCGTTTATGCTCGCACCGAGGCACACGCCTGTGCTTACATAGCAAGTCGGGTGACTTAAGGAGTCTGAGTCTGGGCCTGGGAAAGTCCCTCTGCCCCGTGGCAGTGGCACAGCTGTACGGGGGCAAGGAATGCTGTGAGCTGCCCACCCTGCTATCCCGTTCCCGGGAAAATGCCACTCGTGGAGATGCAGGAAAAGAGAAATAAATAAACTGGGGGGAGGTAGAGCGGTAGGGAACCCGTGAGTGTCCACCTCTGCCTGCGTTGCCTGCTACTTGCTGGCACTGGGAGGGTGAAGTGGAGGTTTGCAAGGTGCTTTTCCAGCTTTTGGGGTGGTGGATCACCTGCGGCAGGGAGGGGGGGAGGATTTGTCCGGGCAGGGGGCACCCAACGGTGGAGCAGAAACGGTGGGGGCTGAGGGGGCATGAGCTCCCCAGTCCCCCTGGGAGGATGGAGGGGAAGAAAAAGTAGGAAAAAGTGGGATATTAGTAAAAATCAGAAGCTGGGGTGTGAAACTGGAAGATGGGAATGGCGTGGGAGCAACCTGGGCTGCCTCAGTGCCCAGTTCCTGCTGGCATTTGCTTGTTAAACTTCAGATTTCCCTGCAAAAATCACCCTCCAGGGAAGGTTTTTGATGTGGCTGGGATTGCAGCGCAGACCCTAATCCAGGGCTGGGAATGCACAGCGTGGAGTCTTCTCCTGGCGACCCCCGCCTTCCTTCGGGGGAAACCCGAGGTTTCCTCGCTCTGGCGCTGCGGGACAGCCGCGGGGAACCAAGTTCCCGGGGCTGAAACCTTGCCCGGTGGTAGCGCTCAAGAAACCAAGCGGCAACGGACACCCTCCGGCCCGCTCCTCTGAAGCGCTGGTGTCTGAAAAGGCACCGGCGGGGGGATTGGCGGCCCCGCTCGTGGCGTGGGCGAGAATCCCCGTTTTCACCCCAGAAAAATCATTAATGACACCCAGTGGCATTAACGCAGCCTGTGGCACCAGTAAAGCTGGGCACACCGACATCACAACCGGTGGCACCGGTGCAGCTGGCGACAAGGATACAGCCGGCGGCCCCGGCACCGCTCCCGCTCCCGCTCCCGCTCCCGCTCCCGCTCCCCCGCCCGCCGCCGCCGCCGCCGCCGGGTGCTCGGCGCTGCATGCGGCGGGCGGGAGGGCGGGCGCGGCCCCTTTAAGGCGCGCGGGCGGCGCGGCCCCGCCCCGCCCCGCCCCGCCCGGCCGCCGGGGCGGCTGTGGGGCGGCCTGAGGGACCGCCGCCTCCCGCCGCCTCCCGCCGCGCCGAGGCAGGGCAGGGCAGGGCAGGGCGCTGCTGGGCCAGCGCTGCGGCGGAGGGGCGGCCCGGCCCGGCCCCGCGGGCGGGCGAACGAACGAACGAACGAACGAGCGAGCGAGCGAGCGAGCGAAGGGACGGACTCACCGACAAACCGACCGACCGACCGACGGCGAGGCTTGCGGGGGAGCAAACCCCATGGCTCTGGATTTATAAACACGGCGCAGATGGCGGGGCCGGGTCCCGGCGCCGAGCGCTGCCCCGCCGGCCGCTGAGGCGGGAGGCGAGGCGAGGAGGGAGCAGCAGCGGCGGCGGCGGCGGTGGCGGCGATGGGGGGCGGCAGCTGCCGGCGGGATTAGGTAAGGCGGAGAGGGGAGGAGAGGGGGGGCTGCCCCGGGCGTGGCGCTGCCCGGAGCGGGGCCGGGGGCCGCGGTGACCCCCCCCCCCCCGCCCGCCCGCTGTCAGGCTGCGGCCGGCCCGCTCGGGGCCGGGGCCGGGCCGGGCCGGGGGGGGGGGCCGCTCCCCGCCAGGTAGGGGCGCAGGCGGCCGCCGTTACGTAAAAATGAAAATGTGCCGCGGGAGCCGCTCGCTGGGGGAGAAACTTTTTGTTGTTGTTGTTGTTTTTTCTTTTTTTATCCTCAAGGGAAAGCGCTGCTCAGGGAGCTGTAGGGTCTGGGGGTGCTCGGGAGGAGCCCCGCACTTTGCAAACTAGCGGGGACTAGACCCCCGGTCTGCGGGGTGGGGGCACCCCAAAGGCCTTTTTTTAACACCCCCCTCTTTTTTTTTCCCCCACCTTCGTTCAATTCTGCTTTATTTTTCGGCTCTTGCCCCACATACATATTTGAAGCCGGTGGTTTCACGCTGACACGACAGCCTGGAGAAATTAATGTGCATCCAAGGCGTTGTTTGGCGCCGGGTTGGAAACGCAGCCTTGGCCGAGGCTTGCCCTGGTGCCCCAGAAATGTGTCATTTGTGTGTTGGGGAGAGGGCTGGGGTCCTGGGCACGGCCAGCGGCGATAAGAACTGCGGGGCTCACTTATCTGACGATGTGGCGTTTAGTGGCTGGTGTGTAAATATTTATGGTGGGTAAACAGGGCCGGTGTCTACAGGCAACAAGTGTACGTTTCTCTAAACCCCGGCTCCGGTCTCTGTAGTGATTGCTTTTTTCTGTCGATTCTTATAATTTCCTGTTCCTTCTTCTCCCTCGGCCCTTCCTCCTGCTCCCTTGCTCTGACAATGCACAAAGAGCAGGCTGCAGTGGGTGCAGGCAGCTGCCTGCCATGTGGGCTGCTGCCAAAGCCACTGAAGCAGCAAAACCTACAGAGCTCTGGCCCTCCTGGGGCGAGGGGCTGTGTTGACCCAATAAACCCATCGCTCCTTCCACCGCTTTGAACCCTCTGGATGTCCCTGCCTGTGCAGCCCGGCATGGCTGCAGGCGCATCTGCCTGCGCTGGAGGCTGGGTCTGCTCCCTGAACTTTGTGTTTTGGGTCAGCTCAAGAATTTGCCCGAGAGGACAGTGCTGCTGGAGGTGATCTGTGCAATGGGTATTTCCTAACGCCGCCCTCTTGGTTCACAGGCGTTTATGATTTGGACTCTTTCTGCAGCCTCTCCCTCTGTATTCACATGAAGCAAAGGTTGGCGCTCTGAATGCCTGAAAACGTTAGGGTTTTGCTGAACCCGGTATTTTTAATCTGGCTTTGGTGGATGTGATGTTGTTCCACTGGTATTCCTTGGCCACGTGGGGTGAGAGTTTTTCAATTCAGTGTAGGACTTTTATCAGCAAGGTTAAGTTTTAGTTTGCCATGTGCTTTACAGATAAAGGTTTGGTACTGCTGCTAATTCGTAAAGGGAAGGGATATGAGTTGGGACAACTGGGTGAGTATTTCCATCTCTTCTGAAAGTGGTGACAAAACTCCTGGAGGGCTTCAGTGAAGCTGTGCTTTCCTAGACGGCTTTAGCGTAAGTTGTACTTAATTCTCTGAATTTCACTGCCGACTCGTTGGGTGACTATGGGACCTAGCTCAGGCTCTCATGTGCCTGGGTCTGCCGGCTCTGCGCAGAAGCCATGCCTTGGGTGGGGAATACGGTAAGCAAGGCTGCAAAGTGTTTTGAGGCTGAGTCCCAAGATGCCATGGGAGGGAAGGGAAGTTCTGTGTGTGACAATATTTTATAACTTCAGTTGAGTAAGTTTCAGTATGAGAGAGACTCTTGCAAAATGCATTTAGTTTATTGAAAGCAAATGCAGTCAAACCTCAGTTTGTTGTTGCCAAAAGGGAAAAAGTAGAAGCTATTTTTGGTGCAAGAGAGGAGATGGGGCACGCACATGTCTGGGGCAGGAAAACACTGGTACTTTGTTCTTCTGGCTTCATGTGGGTGGTGGTTTCTGTTATTTAGCTGCGTGTTTCTGCCAAGCTGCAAAACATACCTGGTTCTGAAAACCCTGCGGAGGTCAGGGCCGTCTCTGCGGAGCTGGTACTGGGCCCGTATGGGAACGCCTCCCACGTTGGCATCTCCAGCGCTGGAGAAGTGGGTGGATGCTTCTGGCTCGACACCTTTGAGTGCCAGGGAGGTGACTGGCATTTTTCATGATGAGATCTGGACTGAAACCATAAACTTATTTCATGCAAGCCACCGAACAGCTGCTGCTTGGCAATACCTTTCACTTGCTAATGGCTGTGGTTGGATTTGAACCAAGTCGCCTCGAGTGGAGGTTGTGCCAGTCCCTGGAGCCATCCTGCGCTAAATCCAAAGAGGGTTTGGTTCAGGCTGTGTTTGAATCTTGTAATCAGGAGATCCAGTCTGGTTAAGGCAGTTTTGTTATGATCGGCGATGGAGGCGTGCATGCAGCTGTGCTGATAGCTACGCGTGTTAAGAGCGCTACCCATCTCAACTCCACGCCAGCTCTGGACTGCACTGGCTGGAATTGGTCATAGGAGGTATCTTCATCTTTCGTGACATGGCGGTAAATTATTTGTCCCCTCGATGGTTCCTGGTGTTCCCCCCGCTGCTGGTTCTGGTTGTTAGTGGCCTCTGCTGAAATACAGTCCTGTCTGTGGTCAGGTCATCCAGAGAGAAACTTGAAGTCAACCGTAATTTACATGTTTGAGATACCATCGTCTTCACAGCTCTTTGGGGAGGAGGAAAGTTGCCATCTCCCCAGTTTCTAGATGAGTAGGTAGGAGAGGAGGATTAAATTGGTAAATTTTCAGGTAGTGGGTTTTGGGTGACTGATTTGAGCAGTTGTGAAGGAGTGTGGGTTTGAGAGGGCCTGTGTTTGGGGTGCAGTACTACCCATGCCTGACCTGATGTCTCATTCTGACCAGATCACTAGACATGCCTGAAAATTGAGGTCAGGGGGTTTATGTGAAGTTCAATGTGTCAGAGCGAGTCTGCTGGAAAGCTGGTGAAGAGGAGTCTCTTTCCTCATGAGCGCTCTGCCCGTTCAGCGCAAGGGCTCGTTTCTCCCAATGGCAAAGTACTGGTTCCCTCCTGGGTTTTGTGCCTGCAAGCAGGGATCCCCCAAATGCAGACTGGGGGCTAGTTGCGGGCGTACTCGAGGGTGGAAATCCAGGGCAATGTGTTCTTTAAAGGACTTATCTTTTTGCAGCTGCATTTGTGCGAACTGTGGCTTGCTTTAGTCTTCACTGAGAGATTTCAACGGAGAACAGGGTCAGCTCTAATGGAGCTGGAAATGAGGTATAGCGGCACCCAGTCGCCTCTGTGATTAGTGACTGAGGCTTTTGCAGCCGCTTAAGGATTTGGGCATCATGAGGTCATGGATTCTCATCTAGGATGCTGTGGCATAGGCTCTTGCGTGGCTTTGAAGGACCCTTGCTGTGTGTTGACATAGGAAAGTGGTGGAGAATTGCTATTTATGGGCTGGACTTGTGCTGGCACACAGGTGTCAGGGTCTCTGATTTGCCCTGTGATGTCGAAGGGGTAGATCTTTGCATCACAGCAGAAAATGGAAATGCATATCACTTAATGAGCATGGCTAGAGCAGAGATGCTTCCTAAAAAATGATTGAAGAGGGGAGCTGGAGTTCCAGAACAAAGGGCACGAAAATGCCCATAATAGCCTGGTCAGAGTGAGGGAGGGGGCTGGTAGGAAGGGGAGGAGGACAGAAGAGCAGAAGGAAATGAGTGATTTGGCAGTTTTGGGAAGTGAACCCTGACCCGCGCACGAGGCAGCAGCGGGACTGTACTGGGAATTGAGAAATCTGGGTTGTACCCCCAGTCCTGCTGCCCCCATCCCACTTGTCACTTCCCTTCTGGAGGCCACCAGTTCTCCCTTCCTGCCTCTGGCAACTGGGGTGTGGACTGTCCCTTACAAAAGGCAAGGAGAGCACCTGAGGACAGGCGTTTCTGGTGAGCAGACGGTGCTCGTGTGGTGCTGCTACCCCTGCCATCTTCATGGTGGGAAGCTCAGAGACATGGGACGTGGTTGTTGTCGGGCAGGCAAGAAGAGATGCTCATTGCTGTGGACCCTGCTGCTAACAGTGTGTGCTTGGCCGCTGGTCCGAATTTGGTTCGGAGATGTTCAGAGAGGAGTCCTGCCTGCAGGGGAGAGGTGACCAGTGCCGGCGCTGGAGGAAAAGCAATAAAGATGGAGCTTGATGGCTGTGGCTGTGATTGCTACCACAGTGCTAGGGCTGGAGGAGAGTTGGGGCACGGGGAGGGGATGACACGGAGAGCAAAGCAATTGGCACGGTTATGTGCCTGCTGGGTGGCAAGGAGGATGCTGATAATGGTTAGTGCTCTCAAGCGCTTTATAGCTGCAGAGCACTGAACAAACATTAACGAATGTAAAGGATAGCAGCTTTGTCTAGTTACAGAGAAGGGAAGTTAACTCCAAATTAACTTTATGATCCGTGAAACTGAAGGTTATTTAAAAAAATAATAACATAAATGGAAATGCTGAAGTTTTCCAGAGTCGCTGAGTATGCTGCTTGTTGTTTAATGCCTTCCATTTTTTCACTCCCAGTCTGTGTTTTTGGCTCGGGAACAAATTACAGGCAATATCAGCTTACGCTTGGATTTGAACCCACATTACTCTTAGTCAGCTGAAATATTTCCCCTTATCGCCGCTCCCATAATGTTTATTTTAGACCAGATAGCATCATGGCTTTTCTGCTAGCTGTAGGGAAGAAGCCAGTCTTTGAAACAGCCCAGCACCTTGGAAAGAAATGATCTCAAAGCCAGTTTGCTTTCTGAAAGGTACAGCTTCATTTTCCACCGAGAGCTTTATGCAAGGCTGTATCCCAGAACAGTTCACGGCATTAAAAATCCAGGAGGCAGCAGATGGATGAATTGCTGACAGATTTAAAATCGTATGACAAACATAAAGGATTCAGACGTGAGGCCAAGGCAGGAGGAAGGTTGCAGGGGGGAGGTGGAGGCAGAAAGGTCGACTAAGTTATTCTGGGCAGGAGGAGATGTGCAATCAAAGGCAGACTCCAGTGGGTTCAGCCTACAAGGGGAAGGGAAGGTCTTCAAGAGGAGGGATGTGGTGAGGAGCATGTTCCCATCAAAGGGCAGGGAGCCCTCCGTGTCCTGCACCAGTGGTGGGAGGAGGGAGGGGACCACGTCCAGCCCCGGCAGCGGCAGTGAAGCCAGGAGGAGCGGGGCTGCCCTGGGAGGAGACAATGTGGTGGGGCCCAAATGGTTTCCTCCTGTGGGAAGTGGTCCGAGGGAGAGTGCCAGCGCTGGGGGAGGCAGGGGACGGTGTGAGTATTGTCTCTGGTAGCCGCAGCCCTGGCTGCGGCTCTCCCGGCGGTGCATGTGTCGAGGCAGGGAGAGCCAGCAGGATTTCCTCTCTGCGGTGCTGGCTCCCGGGTTAATAACTAACCAAGCAGTCTAGGTTTATCCTTTCATTGTGGAAGAGAATTATTTACATAATACCACTCCGCGTAATCTTTATTTAGCATTGTTTCCCTGGCCTAACTCTGGACGGAGTGGCGGTGCCCAGAAATGCAGTTTTGGCCCAAATACGTGGGAAGTTAACCCTTACTGTCTGGGCGTGCTTCACCCTGCCTGTGCAATGAACTGGCTGTAAACTGAAGAAATACTCCAGTGGCGTGGCCATCTGTCATGTAGTTTTTGGGACCTTTAAGTCTTCTAAACCCTGTTTTCTGCTGGCTTCGGGCTGGTGCTCTGTGCTGGTACCCAAATGCTTCTCACCAGCTTTCTAAGCAACACAGTTAAGGTTTGTCCTGTGCATGTTGGGGCAAGAGAGTGGTTTGTATTGCGCTCTTCTGTGTCTTTATGTTAAAGAAGACAGAAGGAAAGAAATGTGTCAGCCCGTGGGTGGAGAATGACAGGATTTGGGAAGCTTCCTGGTGCGGATCATCCCATCGTCTGTAATCAGTCCCTGAGGACTCTCTGTCTCCCAGGCGGGCAGGTTTCGTCCTCCTCAGGGAGTGTGTAATTGCAAGGTCTGGAGGCTTAGATGGTTGTGTAAAGAGCTGGGGCCTGATTATTGCGGCACACTACGGTGAAGGACTGAACCCTGGGCTTGGGGCTCAGTGGGATGTGGTGGGAGAGTTGAATCGGTGAGTAGGATGGCAGGCAAAGTCAAGCTTTCTGAAAATCTACCTGTACCTCCTGCTGTGCAGTGCTGGCTGGGGAGGGTGGAGGGTAGGGTGTCTTGTCCCGCAGCGTAGAGGAGTGTGGGCTTCTAATAAGCTGTGGCAAACAATGGAAAGTTGGCTTTCTTCTGAAAATATTTTAAAACCTTATAAAATTACTCCAACAGCTACTTTTTTATAGGACCAAGTCTCAGCTGTGTGATACTTGATCACTTTGTAAATAGCTCAGTTTTTGGCCTCTGCAAACTTCTTGAACACGTACCTCCCAGCACTGCAGAAACACTGGTTAGCACATGGTTTATTGGTGGCAGCACCTGGCTCACATAGCAGAAGGCACTTTGCAGCTCTGCATAAGTGTTTACTGCCGAGGCCGTGTGATCTCTTTGGCTTGATGTTGCAAGGAGCTGGTTTTGCGAAGGCTGCGAGTCCCCAGTGATTTACACTGGATTACCCAGTGGTACATGCATAGTCCAGGCTGGACGTTGGCATGTGATGGCCTCTCCTGTCAGCCTTGCTGGAGGGCAATGCAGATTCTCTGTCAGTTTTATGCTGGTGATCAAGCCTGAAACTTGCTGGAACACAGATAACTTGTTAACACTCTCCTTGAACCAATTACACCTGGCAGGGTGAGTTTGCATTGGATTGGTGCTGAGACGTGTGACTGCAGCGTTCCTGATCTATTGCTTGAAGCCCTAAAGCTTTGTCTACTGACTCGTCAAGCCCTCACTGTTACCGTCATGCGATTCATGATATCATGCGGTATGTAAATCTTAGGTGTGTAACAGAGTGGTGGTGTTTGGTATCAGAGCTGTGTGCTCGGGAAGTTTCTCCAGTCATTTGCCTGGGGGTGTTTTTTCCTGCATTGGGACCTTAAATAACTGTGTCCCCTCTTCTCTGGCACAAGAGTTTCTTCTGTTTGGCAAAGGGAATGACTCTTTCCTGTTGGAAAGATTTCCTTGATCAAGCCCTTGTTTTTCTGCAGATACCATGTCATATAATTCCATTAATAAACTTTTCAAGCTTTGTCTTGAAAGCAGTTACAGCTTTTTTTTTTTTTCCCCTTTGCTGCAGAGTTTCAAGCTCATGCCAAAGTCTCAGCTTCATTTCTAGGTCACCGGTCTGCCCTTTCATTTCCCCCCTCATGCTGAAGTTGGCTGGCTTGTTTTGATTTGGTAATATGTGAGGTGGTGTCCACAGACAAAACCAGGCAGGCCAGTGAAATTCATGTTTCCCCGCAGCCTTGTTCCTGTTGTGTGTGTGTGTGAATAATAATTTCCAAATGCCAGACCAGAGGTGATTAAAAACTGTCAAAGAAATAAAACGCAGCAAAGTCTGCGTTACAGAAATCTGTGTATCCAGTGTTTTGGGAAAAGTCTTCTGATGGCTTTTTCCACTGCCAGTTCAGATTCTTGTTTAAGGCTTTCTAGTCTTAAATAAATGTCACTTATTTGGGAGGTGCTGATGAGGCAGCCTGAGTGTATCCAGGCTATGCAGGAGGCTTGGCTGCCGCTGGCTGTGTGTAGGGGCCTGGGGCCAGTAGCACTGCCTTTCTGCGCTTGCTCTGCAGAGTTGTTTGGGATCCTGAGCTGCTGTTGAGATGTTTTTGCATGATGTGGCACAGGCACCTGGGCGGCTAGCTCAGCTGCGGGTTTGTGGCTGGAGCTGCATAGCGTGACTGGCAAAGGGTAGAGGGGTGAAAGGCTTCTCTGCAGCCCGCGTGGATGCTTGAGTGGACATGAAGAGCTGAAAATCCTCCTTGGGAGTGGCACACAGTGTCTGCTGCTTGCTCTGAGTGAGTACAAGTGGTTGTTTTTTACTGAGCTGCAAGGCAATGGATGTTCAGAGGTTTTTATGCAACTCCAGTGTTGGGACCACGAAGTAGTTGTCATGTCATCAGTTAGATGCGTTGAGCATCTTTATTTTTGGAGCAAATGATCCTGCTGACAGCATGTATAGGAGGTGTCAGCCAGCTCTTTTTTCTTCTTCCTCTCTATTTTTTTTTCTTCATTTGTAGGTTTTAGTCTTGGCTTGGCTTTGCTCTCTTGACAGGGTAGCTGCTAAAAAATTTTGTTGTGCTTTTTGATTTTTGATGTCTACGTGTCTTAAGATGCCATGATTAGAGATGCATGTAAAGAGCTGCTGCGGTTTTGGTCCAGAACCCAGCCAGCTGCCAGCAGCGTTCCTGAGGGCTGTGTGGTGATGGACTGAGAAACACTGCAGGATTTTGGGTTTTCTCCAGCATTATGAAACAAAAGTAGAGATGTCTGTGTGTACCTTAAGGGTTGTGTTTTTGTTCTAACTCTGTCACTGTGGAAAGCTAAGATTTGCATCTTTTCCACTGAGATTGGTGCTCATGAAATTTAGAGCACTTCTGTGAATGTCCTTAAACTCTGCCAACAGCAGGTGAAAGCTGAGAAATGGGGAGTTTGGTTTGCCCAGAGGTGGAGGAGTCGTGCTGCAGAGGCAGACGCAAGCACCCTGGTTGTTCCTACTTTCCCTGCCAAAGACTGTGTGAGTTTTGCTGTTTCAGTGAGACAAGAACTTTTAAGCTCCATCTGTAGCTTTTTTTTTTTCCATTTTGTTCAGTTGTGCTTTTTAAATGTCCATGGATTTCTTCTCGGCAGGAGGTTTTATTCCCCACACAATGTATTATTGTGTTTGTCTTGCTCTAGTTCCTTGTTTTATGCGGAAACACCTTGAACCTTTGGCTGAGTTGGAAGATGGGTGCAGAGTCAGACCCTGGCTGCAGGCGCGGGGCTGTTCCAGGAAGAACATGTCTCTGCATGACTCTTCAGCCTTGAGTTACCTGGTTGCTGCTTGAGGCATTAAATGTGTTTGGCTAACGCAGGCACTCCCCTGCGTTTTGATCAGGCAGTCTACAGGTAGTTATTTTTTTTTTTTTATGGAGGCTGATCCTTAGGGTAAAGAAGGCTGTAACCAGAAATAAGTGAGTGTTCACACTTGCCTTTATGAACTTCTTGAGTATTTTGCCAATTAATTCTTGGGTAACTGAGGCTAAAATACCTACTGTAAAGGACACGGCCAGGAATGCTGCTAACCTGGGGCCTGATCCTTTTTTCACTCATTCTAGTTTTGCATAAACTTGATAAAGGTGCCTGTGCTGTCTTGGCCCTTTGTAGTCTGCTGTACAAAGCCTCTCAACCGGCAGAAGAAATGTCTAAATAAATACAGCAGCTTTGCCTTGCAGTTTTGCCAAGTCAATTTAATGTGTATGTTGAGGAGGCAGAACAATTAGTTATGGAGACAAATGGGTCTTCTCTGTGTTCTGTGCTCCCGTCACACGGCCAGCTCCGAGTGTTGCGATAAGCATAACAGTGAAATCTGTATTAAGCAACCAATTAAGGCCTCTGCAGAAGGGGGAAAAAAAAAGTAGCAGCTTAACATTAACCTGCTAAGAAAGGTGGAGCTGAATTGTATCTCTTAATGGGTTTGGGTCTGTCAAACAAGGGTGATTTCTTATGCCTTTTTCGCAGCATCTAGCTGACTTCTTTTAGGCTGTATTTTTGGGATATGAGGGCTTTGGCTATAGTGCTGGCTAAAGGAGTTTGACACATCACTGCCCCTCACCATGTTCCTATCCCAGTTCTTCTCTCCTGTTATTTTTCACGTGGGTAGTTGAATGAATGTCTTCACCAAGCAATGGTGCTTTTGGTTGAGTTGGCACTGCTGTGGGGGTAGTATGGGTACTGCAGGGAGGGCCAAGGTACAGACAGCCTGAAATCAGGGGATAGGTGGCTGTAATTTGCACAGCTTGGTTACATTTCAAGCTGATGTCTTTTGTGGGAGTAAAACCACAGTCCTAAAATTCTTCTCTAAATAGCAGATTTTTCTCTCAAACTTCTGCACAGACCTGTGCTTATCTCTGATGTGTCTCCCTTTAGCAGGGGATAACCCAATTCTGCAACAGATGATACAGTCCCTCACGCAGTGTTCTACTTGCATTCCCGCAACAGCGGTGATTACAGCCTGGAGTCACAGTCAGGCAATATTGGTAGAAGTTGGGTCCTTTCCTGCCATGATCTGGGCAGCTGGGAAGGTCTGTGGCATTTGCTCCTTTTCCATAGGCTGGAAATTGACTGCCTGGTTCACAAACATGGCAGGGTTTGGGCTTTTCACATTGCCCTCCATGTGCCCGTTACTGCTTTGTGTTAGGTGCTGGCTGCGTTACCTTTGTTCCTTGAGCTTTGCTTGTGCTTGCTGGGAGACTCAAGTAGTCTGTGGTTTTGTGCCTTCAGCCCTGCATATCCAGGGGAGAGCTGATGAAGAGGAAAGTTGGTCAGATGCCATCCTCTGTGCCCTGTGGCAGCTTCTGCAAGCACTGGTCTTGGCTCAGTAAGGCACTTGATGAACAGAAAGTGAGAGAGGGGAGGGTCTTTTTGGCAAGAGAGTTTAAAACCGCTCTTCTACAGGAGCTTTGCTGAATTGCAAATTGCTGTTTCTCTCCCACTTCTTTTCTAAATCTGCTGCTGTTCTAGAAGTGGCGGTAGTTTTTACTCGCGTGCTCTAGTGCATGGATGAATGAATGTGTATTGCAGTGTAGAGTTGTAAGTAACTGACATGATGTTGATCATAATGTAGCTAATGACACTTAAAAATATTTGCTTGTTTGGGGAAATGCTGTAACACACTGTGGTTTCTTCCCAGGCACTGGAATAGATAAACAAGGTTCGGCTGTATTTGGCATGGTGTTTGGAGAGATGGACAGCTTTCTGTCACTTCTTTGGCAGATGGGTTTTGAATTTTTACGAGAAAACAGAGCATCTTTTTGTTTCTTCCCCCACTCAAAAACAAAGAAAAGCCAGGTGGAGGGCAAATCTCACATGCATTCTGTTTATTTCCGTGTGCAAATGCATCATCTTGATGTGTCATTAACCTGGTTGCTCTCTGGTGCTATTTTTAGCAGCCTTATGATCTACGGACAAGGAGCTCTTCCAGTAAGCATTTGTAAGCAGCCCAGAGTGGGGGGGGGGGGGGGGTGTTTGCACAGAGCCCAGGGTGTCCCGGGGTGGTGGGGTCCTCCTCTCTGCCCTGCTGGGGGGCCTGGAGGAGCTGGACGCAGCTCCCCCATCCCTGGTCTCACATAGGGAAATCTGTGTAAAGCATTACTCTTCAGTTCCTGTGACCATGGTAACCAACTTGGATACATCAAACTTGACTAATTAACCTAATGGAGAGTCGTTTCCAGGCTGAGTGTCTCCCCTCGGATTTCAGAGCAGAACTTGTGTTGTCTGATCCACCAGCAGCCTTCACAGCCAGCACTGACTTTCTCAGGGTGGTTTCTCCAGCAGGTTTCTTTCCCAGGTCCATATGAGCTGGAGGGTATGGCTCTGAACTGGACCGATGTCTCGGGTGCTTCTTTTGCTCTGCATTCCCCTCTTGCTGTATAATCTCTCACATTCCCATGGGAGGAAGGTTGCACACTCAGATGGGAAAAACTTGCTCTGATTTCCTCCTTGGACTGGGTGAGGTGAAAGTGAATACTTTTCTGCATCTCTTGTGTTTCTGTACGGCACTGCAGGATCTCTGCCACCCTGACTTTTGCTGTTTAAAATCTGGTCAAATCCTCAGGCTTTAAACAAAACAACACATCCTGGAGATGTCTGTGCACGTCTTTGGGTTTCCTCATCTTAATGTACTAGTTAAAGGCATTGCTACTTTGCGCTGTTTCTCCTGGGTTTAATTATTATTTCAGTGATTGGAGCTGCAGACTGCAGCAGGGACTTAAGAGTTCAGCCTCAATTAAAAACCATCCTGTGCCAGGCAGATAGCGGCAGGCAGCACTGCTATTCTCAAGTGTCTCCAGCAGTCCATCTAAATACCATGTGATCGGTTGAGTTGAGAAATTTGAGTAGGCAGAAAGCAGTTTCTGGGATAAACCTTGTGAGTGCTTCTCAAAATAGCCTGAAAGCAAGGTTTTGCTTTCCGCAGCCGCTCTTGGTCCTTGAGGCTGGTCAGAATTTTAGGTGGATTACTAAATATTGCTAAGCTCTGATCTTCAAAAATCACGGGATCCTTTTTTCTTTTTTTCTTTTTGATGCTGCTTCTGGTGTGTTTGAACTTAAAGGATTTGCATTTTCATGTCTTTTTAGCCTTAATTGTAAGTACTGGGACCTTCCTTGTTTGCGGTTTCAGCTTTTTATATTTTTCAGCAAAGCTGAAATCACTGTGCAGTTGATGACCCCGTGTTTGACCCTTTGAAACCTCTTGGGCAGCCCGGCAAACAAATGTGCTGTGAGAGGAGCACATGAGAGTAGCCTGAGCCATTATGCTGGTCAGTCATTGACTAGGACTCTTGTTTTTCTTCCTTTGAAGATCTGCTTAATCATTGGCATTGCAATCCCCACTGTGCTGGGCACCTGGAGAGGTTTGCTGGCCTCTCCCTGTGATGTCCCGGGTGACGTGGGAGATGGCAGGGGGGGCTTTAGAGAGTCCAGTGCTGTAATCAGGTTTTACTGGGGAAGAGATTGTCATTGATATCCCTGGGATTTGGCATCTATATAAATACACGAGCCAAGCTCTATTTAAGTGTGTAGGTTCACATCAGTTCATTTGCCTGGGAATAGGGTAGGGAGCATCCCAAGACTGTGGTCCTTCCCTGTAATTTCTATTCCCAGTATAAATCATAGATGCTGGCGAGGTGGGGCTTGCTGAGGGTCAATCCCTGTAAATGCTGGTGCAGCTAGATGGAAGTGACTGCTTCAGATACGGCTGATTTCAGGCCTAATTGAGAGATGGGGATAAAAACCATGTGTCTAAAACTGGTATGGTCACACTGATGGAGACTAGTGCCCCTGGGCCTGGGTGCTGCACAGGTAACTGAAAGTTTGTGAAGCAGCTCTCAGATCTCATGGTTGCGAGTTGGTTTTCAACCCTTATTTACTGTTATACCTCTGGGTGATACTGAACTGCAGAACTGGAGATACTGCAGAACTGAATTCTGCAGCTGAATTCACATGGGAGAAATGAGAATTGCTGCTTTTTGTTGGAGGGAAAAAAAAATCTGCTTATATCAAATGCTTGTGATCCTTCCAGCTTGTGGCTTGGAAAATGGGAGAAAATTGATAGTAAGGGCTGACCAGCAGGTGGAGAGAGGTAAGGTCCTGGCTTTCTGTGGGCCTTATTTCATGAACTTTCTTGTCCTTCATGTGTTTGCTGATGTGTCAGTGGAACTGAATTTTATTGGCAAAAATGTGGTTTGAACGGTTATCTTAGATTCACTCTCAGTTGCTTGCCTAAGGGTGATTTTAAGCTGGGTTTCCAGGATCATCCCTGCTCTTGCTGTGGCTTTGCCTGGTCTGCTCTCCCCTCCCAGGCTGGCTGTCTGCACGAGGGGCATCTCTGCAGAGAGCAGCATGTCATTCATGCTCACCGTGTACTGAGCAGAAGCCATGAAAGATGTCATTTGGATGACAGTGATTTGGGGTAGCTCTAGAAAATAATTTTCTGCTGGTGGATAGTTCCAAACTATTTCCCTCCACCACCACCCCCCTTCCGCAAAACAAAAGAAGAGATGAAAGGATTCATTAGGAATTATTCACTCAGCTCTGCCGCCTGTCTGAGATCTGGCTGTCTACGTTCATCCCCCAGCTCAGGGAAGGTCAGAGGGCATCTCCCTGGGGAGGATTTGCTGTTGACTGAATTGCACTCTGTCATTATCCTGCTGGATAACGAATGCAGTGGCCTCATTGGCACTGGCTTCAGAAAAAGCACGGTCATCTGCATGTGGCCTTGAGGCGAGAGGCGAAAACCTAAGGAGAGCGGTGTGGAAAACCTCATCTTGTGGGAAAGATACAGGATGGACCCAGGCGGTTTGGCACAGCATGATGCTGAACAGGTCTGTAGCCGCTCTGGACCTCTGTGTTACCTTGCTCTTCCTTGGGATGTGGGGGGACCCAGCAAGAGGGTTTGAAGGACAAAACCCCTTCTGATGGGGTGAAACTGGTTAGATTTGCTCCCGTTTTCCTCAGTGGAAAATGTGGCATGCTTGTGACACAGTCTGAGATCTTTTAATAATATTGAAACCATTTTTTTTCCTGTTTGTTTTGTTTCCAAATAGGTTTCCTGAAAGAAAAACATACAAATCCCCCTGAGCTAATTGGTGTGTGATTTGAATTCAGCTGCTCCCTTGGAAGAGCTTTTCCAGCAGCTGATCTGAAAATAACCTTTCCCACAATATTGTGAGTTGTCAGTCAACGCTAAAGGATCTTGAAGTTGCTGGTGAGGAGGAGAGATGTGTTTTGTTTGATACGCTGCATCTTTTAGTTTGAGTGTCATAAAATACTCAGAGACGTGTGAAAAAGATTCTAATGGAGAGAGGCTATCAGAGGGATGCAAGTCTTGGTGGCTGGAAATGAATAAGAAACAGTTGTGGGTGCTTGAGCCTGTTGGGCTGGCTGAGGAAGTAGATAGACCTGAAGAAAGTTTACATTTTAAGCACCAATTTCAGATGATACCTACCGCCTTGTGCCTTGATGTTCTGGCAGCTGCAGGCTTAGAAGGGCTTGAGGCTGTGCCCTTCCAGCGTGTGGTTGCATGTCACTGAACTGCACGGGGGTGGCCAGATGCAGCCCTGTGAAGTAAAGTATTAAGCTTCAAATGTTGGCCTTCATTGCCTTTAGGCTAAGTCAGTTCCCTGGAAGATGCTGTGATAAAATTGCTCGCCCAGGTAATTTGTGTCTTGATGACAAGCAGCAGAGAGGAGGGCGAGAGTTTGTGTGTCTGCTTATTGCTGTCATCTGTCTTGCAATCAGAAATATATGAAATGGCCTTTTGTATTACAGCGCAGCGTGTGTGAGTGCATATTTAAGTGGTTAGCAAATATATCCAGTTGCTAGATTGGATCACATCACCATCTTAACAAATATATAGACAGTGATGGTTCACATCTGGATGTCCTGACAGTACAGTACAGGAGGAGGTGGTCTTAGTGAGTTTTAAATCTTATACCCGAAGCAGGGTAATAATTGCTTGAAATCACTGTAATTCTGCCACCAGCATTAAAGGATGTAGAATTATCCTGTGCTGTAATAAAACAAAAAAAAATACAGCTGCCTGGAAAATTCTTGTTACTGTAATCCAGCACAAAGTGTGTGGGACTGGTCGTGGATCAGTTTAATTGCTTTTGGGGGTCTGATCCTCCAGATCCTTATCGCTGCAAGAAAACCTCCTCAGAAGGGCGGTTGTCTTTGGGCTGGTGTTCAGCTGTGTGATGCATGACCAAGTAGTAGTTTGTAGCATTTATGAACTAGGGCAGAAGTAGATCCCTTTATTCAGGCAGACCCATATAAGCCTTCAGCACTCTATATTAGGCCCCAAATTTGCCTGTGTTATAAACAAGTATGTGGCTGCATGCTTGTGTGTGTTTCTTTTTTTAAGCTGAAGGCAACCCCTTAAGCTCTTTTCTGCAGGTCTGTTCAAGCTGGGGCATGGGGAATTCCTAAGAGGATTATCATGGTTTACTTGATACAGAACTTGAACTTGAGCAATGGCTTATCTTATCAGTGATAAAAGACATGGAAATGAAGTTTATGTAACCAAAGAGGTCTTGAACATGGCTTCCCCTCTGCTGGAATGACAGGTCTCTGGAGTTGTTCTCTGTTCACAATTGCAGTGTTTCTGTTATCTGGCGCGTACTGCATGGGTACCGCTGGCAATCATTTATTTCCAGTGCTGTATTTGGAGGAGTTCTGCAAGAAAAGAAAAAGAAAGGGGTGGAAGGGGAGGGCTGCAGAGCCTTAGCAAGAGAGGCTGGGCATTTGCTGCTTTAGCTGGAAAGCTTGGTGTCCGGGCTGGAGAGACTGGTGCCAATCATGGCTTGGTTGCAAGCTTCTGCATTATACTGAGCTCGGCAGGTCATTTGAAGAACAGCAGAGAGCAGACCCACTTCACTAGTGGGCTGTGAGCACGGGGCTGGAAAGTCTCTACAGTTGTGAGTAAACTTGACCCTGAGAAGCAGAAAAGGCCTGGGAATAGGTAAAGATGCCCAGTCTGTTCCTAGTGAATCAGAAAAAGTAGATGAGTGGGGAGGGCTGGGATAATCTCTTTGGCGGCAGCTAGTAAATAAATGCAGGCAAATGTCTGCTGCTGTACTCTGGCTCTGCTGACCGATTGCTCCGACACAGGATGGGACACAGCGTTCGTGCCTCTGCACAGGCGAGGGAGGCGGTGAAGCACCCTGACTGCTGCTGCCGGAGGAGACTGGCCTGAGCATCGTGGCACAGCCGTGGTCTCGCCCGCTGCCCCGCGCAGAATACGCCTGCATGGCGGATGAGCTGCGCAGCTGTGGGTGCAGCAGGGCTGCCGAGCCGGACAGGCTGTAGCCGCCTGCTCGTCTCCCTGCTGGTGTACAGGGGCTGGCCCTCACCTCTCCTGTGCTTTGGAGGGGGAGATACATGATGCTCGGCTAGTAGCTACGTGACCAGGTGTTAGGAAGAAGAGAGGAGCCCTTCCATCCTGCCAGATTTCGGTGGGTTTGCTTGCCCTGGTGTCCTACACCTGCCTTGTCTGTGCTGGATGGGAGGAATTTTATGTTTTAAGCTCTCACTGTCACAGACTGTGACAATGCCACAGAGGTCCAGGCAGCACCGTGCTTCCCACAGAAGGACTCAGCAGACAGTCGAAGGCTGGCAGGCTGACAGCACGTATTAGAGGTAACCTTCAGGAAATGCCACACACAGCCCTCGCTGAGCTTTCTGGCTCCGGGCGCATACAGTATTTACACCACGCTTCTTGAGTTTCCCTGAAGGCTCTCAGCCTGCAGCTGCCTTTCTGTGCTCTGCCACCTGCCCCGTGTCCTCATGCTCCAGTGCCTGGGGTTGGTACTGGCTGCTGGGCTCCCCCAGCAGTAACCCGCTGCGCTGGAGGGAGCTGTGGAGACCAGCTCTTCCTCTGTGCGTGGCACAAAGGTCATCTCCTTTGGCCTCCTAAAAGTGGTGCTTGTGGTAATGTGCTTTTGGAGCCTTGGGTGAAGCCAGCAGCAAGTTTTCACGCTTGTATGTGCAAGGAATGACCCATTAAGAAGCATAGCACCTGCACAGCAGCTGCTTCTTGAAATGCAAGGGAATTACATGGGATCAGGTCTTCTATCTAAGCAGATGACTTGCTCAGGTGGCTGTGTGTGGAGTTAAAAGCCAAAACCTAAGCCTTAAGATTTGAGAATTTTCCTCAGGTTGTCATGATGGTGTTTCTCCATCCAACATGAGGTGGGAGAAAGGAAATGCGATAATATCTTGTTCTGGTAAACAATGGTACTAAACAGCAGCCCCTGAAATACTTTGTGGTGATAGAGCCTGGACTGCATAGGTGTGAGGAGACAGTACTGTGCACCACACTGGGACATTTGCCTCAAAGGTCAGGTATTTTCTCTGCTTCCTGGGAGAGAGATTGGGGCATGTATATCTGCAGGGCAGGATTACGGGATGTGCTCGGGTCTGGCCTTGATCTGCTGCCCCCAGAGTCGGTGGCTCATGTGTCTTCTACAGACTGAGGAGTGACTTTTCCAGCAGCAGCTGGCTGTAGGTTGAGGTCGGGTTCAGTTGCCTGAGTTGGTTCAGCTGCTTGATCCACCCACTCTCATCCTGCCGCTTGTAGTGCGCAGAAGTCGTGTGTTTGCTTGATGCTGTGCTCCCTTCAGTGAAGGATCAGCTGTGATCCTTCCCTAGTGGATCTGCCATATGAAGAGCAGAAAACTGCTGTCCTCCTTGGTGTGACCCTTCTTGGGGACAGCAGGAGCTCGCTGGTGGGATTATGCTGTGGGATGCTCCAAGGCCTGTTTTGGCACATGCATTTGCAGAGTGGGAAGCCTTCCCTCCTTGCTGCCTTGTGAGCACTTACTGTCAGAGGGGAGCCCACGGAGGGACATTAAAATCCCACTTTATATTGCTAATTTCCAGTAATACTTATTCCGAGAGAGGCTTGGAGCGACTCCTTGCTTGGACTTGCTCAGTGGGGAAGAGCAGGACAGGCCGCCTCAAGCTGAGGTCCCTTGGCCTTGTCTGCTCTGAATCCCCTGCTCCTCTAGTGTGGATTTAATTTCCATGGTGCTGCAAATGCTTCCCCAGTGCCCAGCTATCAATTGAAAAGCAGTAGGGGGGTGTGCGGGGGGGGTGGCGATGGTGGGGAATAACTTGTGGTCTCCATGGCAACCTACAGACGATAAATGGATCAATGTGCTATTCTGCACCATCTGAAACTCAAGCGGTGCTGGCTAAATCTGGGGGCTGCCTTTGCCTGCCAGATCCTGCTGTGGGGCCATTAGTGTGAGATGGCTCAGCACGAAAGCCTTCCTCCCAGCATGCCTCCCATAACAGGCACTTGCCGTGTTCGCTGCAGATTATGTGGGGTTTGTGCTGGAAACCCATGCTTGGATCTGCAGAGACCTGCAGGGGTTTGGGTGTTTTTAGGGCTGCAGCACTGTGTTGGGGTTAGGTGCTGTTAGGGGCAACTGGCCAGGCATCCAAGTCCCTGGGATTTGGAAAGGGTAGAGAGAAATGGCTCGTTTCCCCTCCACCACTTGTTAAAACCTCCAGCTCTTTCTGCACAAGCGTAGGGAGATTTATGCTTCCCTTTCTGTGAGTTAAAGGCTCAGGATCCTGGACGAGGTTTGTGTCAGGGTAGTGGGTGAGGGCAGCTGTCTTTGTTCTCACTTCTGCTTCTGGTGGTGTGGATAAACAGAAGATTTGTCTTCTAAGCTGCTGCTCCAGTGTTTTCACAGTGGCCAGATTTACTTAACAAAAGAAA
This sequence comes from Haliaeetus albicilla, assembly GCF_947461875.1. Classification (NCBI taxonomy): domain Eukaryota; kingdom Metazoa; phylum Chordata; class Aves; order Accipitriformes; family Accipitridae; genus Haliaeetus; species Haliaeetus albicilla. The sequence goes on along the minus strand of NC_091492.1, from coordinate 32,106,789 downwards.
ATATTGATCTTCCTCCACTAGATTTCATAAAAACTTATCTCGGTATGAAGTTTCTAATCTGCTGCTTTTTAAACAAGAGTCTTTCCAGTCCTGACGTCTCAGACGTGCTCTGGAGTCACACCTGGCTCAGGGGTTCAACCAGACGCTCCCCAGCTCTCAGCCAGGAGCAGGGGCTGGTGTTACTGGAGCCAGCGGAAGGCAGTGGCTGGCTCAGCCCAGCCAGGCACGCTCAGGAGCACTTCTTTGGTCCATGCTTTTCCATCTGTGATGGGATAATCCCAGGTGTCCCCCCAGCGCTTTGAGTGCTACAGATCTAAGGGGCCGCTTTCTTTTGGCGTTGGAGGTTGGCTGCAGAGTGTGGATTTGTGCAGGCGAGCTCGTGATCTGACGCGCTGCCTGGCTTCTGCTGCTCTTGCATCTGGGTGCATCAATGCATTTCCCTCACAAGGGGAGGAAAACTGTCGCTTTCCATTTTACAAAGGAACCTGGAGAGATGAGTTGCCAGAGGCTGCACCTGAGGCTTGTGATGAAGCTAGGAGTACCTTGCAGAGCTCGTAAGTTCAAGTTTTCTGCCCAGAGATGAAAACTGGTATCTATAGGACTCTTCTTACCTTGACTTCCAAATGCCTGTCAGGATGATTGGAGGGATTTGGATTCCTCAGCCAAGTCTGTTTGGGCAGGGATGCGGGTGCATTTCATTTCTAATTCGTGGTGTTATGTTTGTAATTTTGTTAATGCAGACAGGGAGACCTGCTGTCTGCAGTGGGGTGGAAAATCCCCAAAGTATGCTATGAAACCATTTGTCTGTTGTGGTTCTGTCTGTCCGGCTCTGCCTGTAACCCCTGGCATGCCCTGCAAAGCTGTTAACAGGGTGGTGGCCTGTAACACGTTCAGGCACCCGTTTCAGAGATCGCTATTGCTGTTTATAAAGGCTCAGTTGTGGGACAGTCTGGCCAAACGATCTGAGCTCATAATTCTGTGTGGTGTGGTGCTGAAATGTCCAAGAAATCTGCCATCTCTGTTGCCTTGTGAATAATTTATGGTCTCTTGACTCCAAGCTCATAAAAATCGATAACTCTTCTTGGTTCTTTTTTTTTCAGCAGCAGCTTGGTTAAACTCTTCCATTCTTTTGAGCTGCTGATGTTGAAAGGCCATGGCTTGTTCACTTACCTGAGCCATGTTTTCCCTTTGCAGCAGAATTGATCCAGGCTTTTCCACAGAGCTGTCTGTCGCTGTTCTTCACCAGGGCGTTGGGCTCAGGTTACCGCAGGAGAGATTCGTCCTCCCTTATGCCTTTTCCACGTGCTGTTGGAAGACTTTGGGCTGTTAAAACTCGTGCTCTGGGGCAAAGCTGCAGAGCTTGGACAAGTCAAAGGTGTTTTTCTCTTCTGCTTGAGCACTGTGGTACCAGCTAACAAGAGGTTAAAAGAACTGCTGGGAGCGACTGGCAGCAGCATGAGGCCAGTTCCTGCCGGCAGAACTGCAGCCCCCTTAGCCCAGTAATTTGGATATGGATATGTTAATTTATTCCTGCAATTTCTAGGCCTGTCTCTGAACATTGAAGCGCTCTGATGATCTTTGCTCCCTGTCAGGCTCAGAAACGAAGCCTGAAGTGTACCAGTAACAGCTGTGCCCTCTGTGTTGGGTTATTATCCTTTCAGAATTTAATAACGTGACACCCCTTTTTACTGGATAACTTGTCCTTCCCTCTAGGAACAGATCGATAACAGACCTTGTATCTGCTATTTGGATGTAATTGCTAGTGTCAGCTGATGTCTGGTGATGTTTCTCCAAACAGCCCTGGGAAGTGCGATGGGCGGCAGGGAGCGAGGATTTCTTTTCCAGGCTGGTGCTGCACCACATCCACAAGCCTGAAATGAAGAGATGGTTTTGGAGAGAAGTTTCCCTGTTCCCTTCTCTTCCTGCTTGCATTTTTGTGATGTGGGCTGTGAGTTGGGGAAGGGGAGAGAAGAAATGAAGCCTCCAAAGGCAGTGGCGGATAACTGCGTATGAGCCACGATGCTGTGTTTGGAGGACTCCAAGGAAATTAAAGCTGACTGCTTAGTGATGGTCTTGGTCTGCAAAGCATACAGATTTTGGTAGGTTAGCTGTAGATGAAGGAAGGGTTCAGCTTTGCGTGGGTTGCAGGCAAGAGGGCTCTCCATTGCAAACAATTTATTCTTCCTGAGTCTTTGGGGTAATTGAAGGGGGTAATTGCTGTACTTTCATGCATCTAATCCATGGGTTGCCTGGGGAGGAAGGAGAAAATGATTCAAGTGCAGTGCAGGGGGTGTAATAAAAGGGGGAGGCTTACTCCAGGACTGCTTGTCCCCTGCCTGGTCCTCCCTCTTCTTTGCTTGGTTTCCTTCTCCCTAGTTGTGGGGAGCCTTTGCTTGGATAACTGGTGGGAGGCATAGCTGTTGGGAGGGAGAGGCGGTGAGTTGTGGGTAATCTGAAGACTATTTTTCAAGGGAGCAGTATTACTTTTTTTAATGAGTGGGTTTGAGGTGAGGATTATGTGCATGGAAATATAGTACTCGGAAAATACAGGAATATAGTAACTATAAAAAGTCTGCAGTATCTAGAACTAAAATAATACTTTATAAATACTTCCTAGCAGTGGGGTTGGCCTCTGTAATCCTACAAGGAAAGAGAAGCAGAATGATTGATGGCTGGCTCCGTCCTGCTTTATCCCTAGACAGAGAGTGCTGTATTAAATATGGTTGTCTCTTGGTATCACACCCTTAACGGGAGGCATATTAGGTTACAGTCTGTGTAGCTGGCTGGGGGAGGTCCATGGGATGGCATTCCTGCCTCATTTCAGTCTGTGGCAAAACTCCTGTAGATGGAGTCAAGGCCAGGCTCTTGCTCTGTGTATTTGTTTAATCGCCCTGTCTCCAGAGAACGCAGAGCTGCTGGGAAATGCAAAACCATTTCATTAAGAATACTTGATGCCCATTTTCCTAGCTGAAAGCTGTGTGCTGTTGTGGGCATATTTTTCTTTGTTTATAACGCCTGCACTTACTGAGCTGTGCACGTCATCTGTAGAGTGGGATGAGTACCTAAGACCCAGGGGCAGGGGGGGAAGTATTTGGAAATATAAAACCTGCCCTGTGCAGCTGCATGTGCTTCCACTGACCAGAGCTGTGACCTGCACTTGGCCTGTGCTATGTACTGCACTTCCCCCTCTCTTTTTTTTTTTTTCATTTTCATTATTATCTCTATTTTTGTGCCCAATTAAACTGGGAGGTGGAGGGGTGGGAGAGCAGAACAAGACAGACGGATATAATGGGGCTAAATCCTGCCCAGCTGTTTTCTCAGCAGCCATCTCCCTTACAATTCCAAGGAAATAAATGCTCCTCTTGAGGGTCCTGATGGTTAATGATGATTTGAAGAGCGCATACAAACATCTCTGCAGATGCAGCCCGCCTGTGAGATTCCGGTCGTGCAGTGAGCCCTGGGACCCCACTCCTCTTGCATTCAGCGTGATGATAAATCATTCATAGCCTCAGCAAATGCAATTCTTTTCCTCGCTCTGCACATAAACAGTCCAAGACCATGAAGAAAGCCTGCATTTGTAGTCCTCGGAGGATGAGGCAAGTGCTGTGACAGCTGGGAGGATCTGAAATTAAAGTTATGGGAAGGGCTCTGAGTGTATGGTGTAAAAGTAATTCTGTATGGGTGGGTGTTTTGTTTTGTAGCTGTCCCAGGGTGATGAAGGGAGAATAGGGATGTGCTCCTCTTGTGTCCTGACAAATCAAAACTATTGCTGTGCTTAGCCTTTGTTTTGTAGGGATCTGGTTGCAAACATTGATCATGATGCCTTGTATGTGGCTCTTGTGTTCAGGTGATAAGGGGAGAGGTGAAGAGGTGCTGAAGTGGAGAAATGGAGGGACCTGGAGTCCTGATTGTAGTTGTGCAAAACGCAGGTTCACAAAGGTCTCTTGGATTTTTTTGTTTGTTTGTTGCAGCCCGAAATGTGCAGCAGGTTGGCTGGGTAGAGGGTGCGCCTGGAGGCAGCTACAGCTTGGAGAGGCAGCCTTGCCCAATGTTGTCCCCAAAGGAGGGATGAGTAACAGCCATGGCCACATGAGCTCCCTATGCTGAAGCCAGTGTGGAAATGGAGGGTGTGAGAGAGGAATGGGACCCTGTGTGGACACCAAAATCTCAATGCGTGTTGCTTCAGACATGGTTTGAACACGCCCGCTCTCATGGTGAGCTGAGCTCCCGGCCAGTGCGGTGCTGGCCCTGTTAACTTCTGCGCTTGCTTCCCCCTGTGCAGACGGTGTGTTGGTGGGTTGGTATTCCATCCCTAATCCCCTGGAAACCCTGGGTGGGAGGAATGCCCTTGGCCATTAACAGCTGCCAGCTCCTGCCAGTACACTGAGAAGGAGGGTCACAGGGCTGGAATCACTCTTTCTTGCTGTTTCGAACAGACATCCAGTCCTTAGACTTTACTCCTGTCTGTGAACTAGTTTGTGTTTCTGGTTATGAATGTCACACAGCAAGCTACTACAGGGAAAGGGAGAAACACACATGCACCTACACATGCTCTAGAAATATGTCAGAGTTGGGCTTGCTGAGAAACTCAAGCCCAAGCGTGACCTACTTTGAGACTGTTATAATCTGCAGGGGAATGCCCTCTGGATTAGATCAGTGTGATCCTATCAATTTGTGCTTTGGGCTGGAGGAAGCACTGACTTAGTTGCTTATTTTTCCCTTTTGTGTACGAAGTGAGGGAAGGTTTTTTGGTTTTGGTTTGGTTGTTTTTTTGTTCCCCCTGCCCCCCTCTTCTAGCACTCGGACTTGAGACTAGCAGAGGTGTGTTTGGCAAGTACACCAGCCTGGGCTCTGCTCTTCCAGTATCTGTCTGTGCTGAGCACCTTTTTGCTGGGAGGCATCTGTACCATGGAACAGCAAAGTCCATGCTTGTTTGTGTCTGGTCAGTGAAGTTGTCTGGCAGGGGTTCTGGTCCTGGGCATGGAAAGATGCCTCAGCCAATCTCTCCAGTACCCTTTTGATATTTAGCTGTTTCAATCTCTTTGGGTTTTTTTCTTTCTGTCTGATCTGCTGCACTGAGAGACACTTTAATAAAATATGATAAATTCTCCAACCCTTGGCTGGTGACAAGGGGGGAAAGACATTGTTTATGTAGGAGCTAGAAGTCTTTCTTTATTTTTCCCCACTAACAAATTGCTTCCAGAGCTCAGCAAGGATGTGCATATCCACAGCAAGAAGGAAATAAACAGGGAGGCTGCATTTAATTTCAGCGTCTGCCAGAAAGCGGGAACCCAGCACTTGCCAAGGAAAGGTTTTTGGAATAGAGGTGTACCACACTTCATTTTCCAGGAGACTTTCTGAAAATAAAGAAGCTGGAATGGAAATAAAGCTTGCTGTGATGAAGAGAAATCGCTACCCGTTGGCTGGGAGTTTAGCCTTTGATTGCAGAGGTAGCTTTGCCTCGGGTGACTCTGGGGGGCTTTCAAAGAGGCTTTTCTCCCATCTGCAGTACCTGGCACAGCAAGAGGAATGAGGAGCAAGGGGTGTTTGGTCCACTGGTGTGAATTGTTCTGCCAGACTTCAAAGAGACGTGGAAATACCTAATCTGTCGCTTTCAAAGGGAGAAATAAAATATTCTGATAGATTCTAAATGGAATCGCATCAGCGGTGCCTCTTCCACCACTGCCTTTGAGCTGCTCACTGATCTTTCTGATTGGGGTAATGCAGTGAGGAAGATACAGTATTCCCTCGAGGGGAGCAGCTTGTGAACATTACTGTTCAGTCAGCCTGAAAAGCTCTATTACAGACAGATTTAGACCAGTCTTTGTGCGCTGAGAGGCACAGCCCGGCTTCCGGGAGCAGGCTTTGTCTGGAGGACAGGTGCATGTTGGGCTGAATTATATTTACCCTTTTTATCTCTTGCGTGCACCACTTTCACCTGCCGTCTCGGGAAGGGGGTTGGTGAAGGGGTTAGAGCAGGCTGCGGCAGGGCCGGTTATCCGGTTTGTGGGTCCCGGCAGCGAGGCATCTCTCCGGCAGGACTGCAGCGTCGCTTGCTCAGGCCCATCTGGTTTTGGCAGCTCTCCAGGTGCCTAATGAGCTGTCCTCGGTGAGACTGGGAAGGTGAGGGGGCAAACAGATTTGCAAACAACCTGACTAGTATTGCTTTTCTTCATTTGTCGTGTGCCCCGCCAGGTTTTCTGTGCACTAGCCTGGCAGCTGTGGGTTGTGCTCATTGCTGGCAGGACTGGAGCAAGCTTGCAGTGTGTCTGTGGGGTGAGTTGGGGGGCTGCCTTGCTGCAGCCGTGGGGTTTCCCCATATATGTGGTCAGGCTCAGTTGGTTGTCATTGCACAATTCCTTCAGATGCAGTTGTCGGGTACAGAAATGGAAAGGTTGAGTGTGACGTTGGCTGCTTCTTTTGCTATCTTATGTATTTCCATGCCCTATTACTTGTTTCAATCCTGAGAGCCTGGTCTTGCAGTGAAAGCCGCTGGGTACTGCATGTGGAAAGAGTCCCAGGAGGTCTCTATGTGTTATTGGGAGCTGCTGAAGACAAGTGGGGGAGATTAAAGTCAGGTGGATAAACCATCAACCTCGTTGAATGTGCTGTGAGAGTGTCTTCAAGGTTTTGTCTGTTTTCCCAAGTTCTGTAATAGCTTGCACTGACCTAGAGGGGATGTCATGTAGGAGTTTTTGGAACAGTATGAATATGGAAAAGAGAGAGGGTTTCCTGAAAGCACAGTACAGATTGTTCTCTGTGTCTCAGCTACACTGGCGTGTTTGAGAATGTATCTTTTATCCCCATCATTGTAGTCTTCGTGTCCGTCCCTTGAGGAATTTCAGCAGGGCGGTTAGGATTGTTCAGCCTTCACATAGATCTAGCTTTTCCATGCTTCCCTGTAGTGGTCATGTCTCAGGCACTCTTGAGTATCATACCTCCCACGTGTCCTGGAAAGACCACGGGCTCCCCTGTCTTGGTCTCTAGAAGCAGCACAGCTGGAAACAGAAGTAGATGCCAGAGTAAGTGCTGGCTGCTCACTGACACTGTGGGATTGGGCTGCATCAAGCAGCTCTAAGAGAGTTGGGCTGCAAACCTCTGGTATCGCAACATGAGGGGGACGTATTCCTCAGAGATAACCATGGAAATCCATTGCAAGGTGGTTTTGGTGCCCTGGCCACTGTAAGAGGAGCGGGACGCATTCTCTTCATGCCTTGAAGCTGTGTATCTATTCTCAGCGCTCAGCAGCAGGGAGTGAGTATACGTGGTGGTGTTTCTGGGGTCACAGCCTCTCCCGCGGGGGCTTGAGCTGCTGCGTGTGGAGGCCAAGGATAGTATTTTGTGGCCATGCTTCTGGATCGGGTCCATTGGGGTGGGAGAGTGCCTTTGAGGCAGCTTCACAGCTGCAGCAGAAAAGCCCTGGTCACACAAGCAAAAGCAGCTCTTGGAGATAGCCTAGCCCTGGCAAGTTGATGTCCCAAAGCACAGCACGGTTGGCTCCGCAGAGCAGTCTGCCAGATCCGGCTTAGTGTGGTCGCAGCTGTCGGTTCGGCTGCCAGAGGAGACGGTGCAGAAGGGGAGGGAGGAAGGAAAAGTTCCCTTTGAAAAATAGCAGCGACAGCAGGAGAGCAGCGAGGGTGAGGCCTATTGATTACACGCTTATCTCGGGTTCTTTTGTGCCTCTGTTTGGAGGCACACTGTGTGGACAAAGAAACCCTATGCAGTGGTCTGAGGAGGACGGTGGTGGGGCAGGGTCTACTGCAGCCTCTGGGAACTGAAGCTGCAAAGTCTGGTCTGTTTGGGCTTAACCAAACTTTACCAGAAATCCTGACTTCTTGGAGACAGCAGAACATCCCCTGGTGAGACAAGCTTCCTGGAAGAAAGAGTTTTGCTCCTAGTATGGGGTCTGAACTATCTAGTGAAGGCAGCTAGCATGTGGGCTTACTGAGCAGCTCTGAGATCTTGAGGATGTCTTTGTGTATCACTGTAGGAATCCATAAAAGTCCTATTCATGCAGTTGGCATTAAAAAATTTAAAGGACTATTTATGCAGGGAAGTAGTCGTGCCCCTAGAAAGAGATAGCTAGCTCAGCAGCTTCATGCAGCTCAGTTGTGTCGCCACATGGTCTAGGATTTATCCTGCTTGTAAAAAGCTGCATTTAAAGAATCTCTCAAGCCCTGTAATGCTTCCCCCAAAGCCACTTGTGCCACATTCTTATTATCTGAGTATATTCCCTTATCTTTCAGCTCTCTGCTTTCCAAGTACAATATAGATTAGCTATGGAGAACTTCCAGTCCTTTTGGAGGTGGGCAGTGATGACTGTGAGCCACCTCTCCTTGAATTGGAAAGCTGAGAAGAAGCATCAAGGTGGTTTACTTGTGGTTTACTTCTCACAAGCTGGGAGACTTGTGGAGTTCTCCTAATTCACACTGACTTGCCTGGTTATCTTTGTCAGTATGTTCAGGTGCCTGTTCCTGCATCAAAGGTTGTTTGCAATAGGTCCTTCAGTCTAAGAGTAGTTTTGGTCCTCTGTACAAGTATGATGACATCTTCCCTAAGTCTGGCTGGGAGTGCTGTATTCTCTTGTAATTGAGCCAGAAGGTGGGACCTGCAGGGCTTGGCATTTGCAGGGCATTTCTGTTGTCTTAGAGCTGTGCAGAAGATGGATCTCTTGCAGCACTCTCCTCCTTGTGTTATTCTGTGGCTGTTCATGTGTATGTGAGAGCTGGGGGCAGCCTGGTGGCCCCCATATCATTTTTAGGAAGGAGTGAAGAGCCAACATGAACTGGAGAAACAAGCTGGTGTCACAGCGGGGTTTGGCAGCTATTCTTACACAGGCTCTCCAGCCGGAAAACCTGGGTGTCCCTCGGCATGGGCCATGCTGGAGGAGGACAGTTCTGGGTGGATGTAATCATTGTGACCAACTGATGGAAACAGATTGCCTTTCACTCTGTGCACCTCATGCTAAAAATACCAGGGTGTCTTGGGAAAGGTATGATGTAGGTTGGAAAGCTTGAGTGTGGGCAGAGAGGTATGGTAGCAGCCTGTTCCTTGGGGAAATGCTGAGGAAACCCAGCACCATTGGAGCAAGGACCCAGCACACAGTGAGCCAGGTGTTGCAGCCTCTCACAAGGTGCATGGTCTCCTCTGGGACGATAGATGTTCCTCGTGGTGTTTGGGAGTGTGAAACGTGGTGGGTGATGCAGCGCCTTTCCCCGGTTTCTTGCAAAGCCGGCTGTGTCCTCTGCGTGTCACTGACCGAGTAACACACTTGTTTTGTTGATTTGGAGTGGGAGTGCACATGGCAGATGCCTGTTTTCTTTCAGAAAGCCTGGGGGTAGTAAAGACCTAATTAGCATTCTTGTGAAGGCAAGTCATAGGGAGACTCCAAGACTTAGGTTTGCAAGGAGGGAGTTGGCATCGGTGAAAACAACAGATTGCTGGAAATGTGCAAGCAAAGTACTTGATGCTCTGGTGGAGGAGGGAAGGCAGCGTGGCAGAGGTGGTGGGAACAGTCAGGTATGTGGTACAAGGATATGGGCTTCCTTCAACATTGATTGAATGGTGGCTAGAGTTAGTGTCCTGTGTTAGTGCCTTTTACTTTCCATTATGAACCCCACTCTGATGGTGCTGAGGTGGGAAGACCTCTCTCGGGGTTTCTGCTTGGTGAAGAAAGGTGAGCTTGGCAATGCCTGAGGGTCACCAGCTTGCCCAAGTACCAGACTGTTGATCATCAGCACAGGAGTTAAGTGGCAGGTTGCTTCATCTCTGCAGTCTCATTTCATTTGCTATTTTGGAAGGCTCTCTTTGGAGGTGATCCAGGGATAAAATCCTTGTGTGAGGCCAGTGATTTCCAAAAGTTTGTGATTCCCCCCCCCCCGTACACTTTTGTCTCTGAAGGAGGTTGTACATGTGCTTACGTTGGCTGAGAGAGATGCTCTTGGAGAAAACAAATTAATGTTTAAGACATTGAGCCTCCGGTGTAATCACTGTATTTCTCCATTTGCAGTATGTTCAGTGGGTTTCATTTATCATGATGAAGTTTAGTTGAGCGCAGCTCTCTTGCTGGCCTTCCAGTCCTCTGCCTGAGGCACATATGCTTCCATTAATTTTCTGCTATTATCCACTCAGGTGTCCTGTGTGATCCAACATGCTTAATTTCATTCTACTGAGCACCAGCTCTTCCGATCTGAAGTTAGCAGTGTGATTTGCAAGCATCATAAGGAAATGAATCTTTCTTTTCTGGAGATAACTGCTTCCTGAATTTTCTGTTCTATTTGTAACGCACTAATAACCTCCATCCACCAAATCCTGCTCAACCGTGTCCCTTGGGTTTCTGTTGAACTGGAGCGTTCCTTGTTGTACTATTGTTGTATCCAGAGCCTGCTGAGGACCGCTTGTGCTTGGTGCTGCTCCAAGTCAAAGCTGGTCAGCATGTTAGACATGTTACAGGCTCTTTGAGGATCGGTGTGGTGCAGAGCTGCAGCAAATACTTGGAAGACATGGGTGTCAGAGGCCTTGGGAAAAGGGAAAATGACTACGTTTCCATAGGCTGAGCATGTAAATCCAGGGAACGTGGTGATGGGTGTGGTGTAAAGCTCTCATGTAGAATAAAGATGATTATGTAAAAGCTGACTTGAAATGGGCCGAGTTTCAGAGCTGGCCTGCCTACAAAGCATGACCAGGGGCAGAGTCTTTTTGGCGGTAGGTAGGCGAACAGGAGAGCTTTGAGAAGGCTGTGCTGTGGCTTTGCAGCTGCTTGATGTTTTTAAAGCATGGCTTCAAAGGTGCGGTGCTTTGGGCATCTTTGTTCTTGGGTGAAGAGGCTGGGCTTCCCCTTGGCTCTGACACCCCAGAGTCCTCCACAGCATCTCCGACATCCGCGCCGATCCTCAGATAACGGTGTGCAGAAGCATCTCTGCTTCTGATGCCCAGTAATGCATCACTTTTCCTGCTGGGCTGAAGTAATTTTTCATAGCCTGGGTCTCTGAGCTGGAAATGCCTGACTATCGGGCCCTCGAGCTGGACAAAAAATGCAGGAAACTTGTGGACTGAGCAAATACCTCTCATAGCAGACTGTTTGCACAGAGAAGCGAAGTTTAGAAGCAAAAGCAAACACGCAGTGGCTAACAGAGAGGGCGAGGCAGGGGAAAAACGCTGAGACACGTTTGTCTGTCTGCAGGTCCATTTCTTACTTGGCTGCTCCCAGGATTTAACGCTGACGATCCGGAACTTGACAAGGCAGCGTTTTGGTACATACTTGTTAAACCCCTCAGCCAGTGCAAGGCATTTAAAAGCAAACAATTTATGATACCTTCTGCCTACACAGACACTTAATGGACTAGTGCGACCCGGGGGTCTCTCCTTCCCTTGGGGGTCAGAGGGGTGGGCCGGGGGTGTGCGTGCTTGCGTGCATCCTCAAGAGCGGGAAAGCAGTGTGGCTGAGCTCTTGCCCTTTGGGTTCAGACAGTTGTGCTGCTTAGGTTTGTGCGTAAAAGGAATCTAACAAGGCTGCTAACACGGTTGAGTTTCCTTTTGAATGTTCCCCTACCTAAGGATAGCTCTGTTTCCCAGAACCAAGTGTAAGTGGGTACGGCTGGCCTTAGAGGAAGGAAGAGGGGTGAGGTTCTCCTTTTGCAACTCCCTTTGTAGTTCCCATGTCTGGCCTTTGAAATGCTTGTGTGGATTCATAGACCATGGGGGTTTGCAAGGCAGCAGGAGGAGGAGGGCTGTGTAACGACGGACCTGAATATTTCGTTAGCTAATGATGTTCTATAATTTAATTAAAAGTATCTTAGGGTATGTAGGCAGCAGGAGGAATATGTCTTTGCCTCCCCTCAAGCCTACTGCTGATAAGTGCATTAATCCGTTTGCATTTGTTCTGTAAAGGCATGTTTCTATCAGGTTTTCAGGAAGGTCTGTTTCCTTTTAAATGGAATAAAGATAAGGCAAGACACTCGAGTCCTTTGTGGGTAGAGCCTGTAATCCTCCACATGAGGGAAGTTCTGTTTGAGGCTTTGTCTAGCATTTCAGTGGTACAGTATGTTGCTGACTATTCTTAGCCTGCTTTGCATAGGTAATTAATTTGTCCCCTGCAGTAATTTCTCTGTAGTGATAATGCCGTAAATGCCAAACTTACGTGGTTATGTGTGAATGTAAAAGAACTAGTCATGGTATAAATGACTGAGATGATGAGATGGGTGCGTAAAAAATATTGTGCACTGAGTGCTAACGACAGCCTGTACTGTTTTCAACATATAATGCAAATAGTTCACGCTCTGAACAATTTATAGTCTGAGCCCTGATAATAGTGAGTACAAAGAGTGCATGTCACACTTGGAAAATCTTTTTTACAGGTGTTTTCCATTTAGCCCTTGCAGTGGCAAAGTTTTGTTCACTGTTTCTTTTTTTTTTTTTTTTACAGATGGAGAAATTGAGGTTTGGAGACCTTAAGTGACATGTTCCAGGAAGATGTTATCAGAGCCAAGATTAGCTATCGGGTGTTTTGTGGCTTTCCATCTTGTGCTTGTGCTGCTGAACATCCTTGCAGAGGGAGAGTAGGTTAGATACCCTGAGACATGCCAGCTCTATGTTCCTTCGGGCTGGATGGCAGAGTTCACAAATGCCAGCTTTGCCTTTTTCCTTCAAGGGGCAGAAGAGGCTTGTTGCCAGCGAAGAGAGCAGAGCTGAAGATGAGAGTTTGCTTGCAGTAAAGAGGAGGCCCTTTATGGAAAGGGCACTGTATGTAATTGGACTGAGCTGTGTGTCAGCTGCTTCCTGCTTGTATGGCATTTGATCTGCAGCAGAGATCAAGTCCTGATGACGTTGTCCATTGAGGCTTTTGCTGTTGCTGTTCTAAGGGAAGCCTGTATAACTTATTCATGTGGTTTTCAGAAGTTGTCCCGCAAGAATATGTTCAAGGGTCGTCTTGCTTTTGTTTTTCCTTCTCCAAATGCTTTCCATCTATTAGACATCCTCTTTGTCATTTCTTCAGAAGCAAAAGTTTCTGGCATTCTTGGTAGTTTATAGGAAAAAAAAGTTGAAAATCAACAAAAAGGCTTCCGTTGTGCTTGCATTTATTTTTTTTTTGTGTGTGTGTGCAGGGTCTTTCACTGCTCAATTCTGAACGGTTGAGTTATTAAACTTGAAAAGCATCTGCTCTTTAGAAAGCATTCACATGTACTGTAAACATGATGGATAACGAGGCAGAGCCTAATCTAATTGACACAGCTCTGTTGATGTTTGTAATACGGGTTTGTGTGAGCTCTTATTTTAAAGTTGTGGTTTTTATGATTTACTGCTGGGGTAGCTGGTGACTGGTCTTCTGGAGCCAGCTCCCTTGTTCTGCAGGATTGAGCATGCTGCGTGGAGCTGGGTTTTCCCTGGGCCGGCAGGGAGGCAGCCCAGGGATGGCGCATGGGTGGACGTGAAAGGCTGGTCCAGGCTCACCCTTGGAAAAGTCAAAGTTTCCCAGCCCAGGGATGTTTGCACAAGTGCTTTTTTTGGATGTCTCGCTGTTCCCGAAGAACTGCAGCCACCCGTGACCTTCGGGGAGGCTTCAGTTCACAGGGGCTGGAAGTGAACCAGTGCTAACCTGTGCTTGTCCACTGGCCACCTCTTGGAGGCTTTGCTTTGGCAAGGTGGTCAGCAGTTAGGGCTGTGGCTTGTATCTGGCTGTCTCTCTCCAGAGCTGTGCCACGTGGCACCCGTGGCACCGGGGAGGTGTGCGAGATGCCTGCGGCAGTTTGCTCTGGACCAGGGGCTCAGCGGTTGCCCTCCACACTGCGGGGAAGGCTCTCCCTGCAGGACACGTGTGCCTGCCCTGCAGCAGCCCTCCTGTGACCTGGGACAGATTTGCACTGGCTTCTGGCGTGGCTCGCCTTGGAGGCTGAGGTGCTGCGACGTCCCTGTTGTGTGCTGCGGGGGGAGGAAGGACTGTGCCCGCTGATTTGCTTGAGGTGTTTCTGAGACCATAATATTTGGGTGCGTTAGGTTTGGCCATATTGTCTTCCTCTCTGTACTGACTTCTAGACCCTTTTCTGGTAGGGAGGCAGAGAGGGACTGATTGATTTGCACTGAGGCGTTCCTGAATCCAGGGCTGGCTTTCCTGTATGCTTCCTCCTCAGTGCCTCTGAGCCTCATTTTTTAAGCTCACGGATGTGCGAAATAAGCAGCTCTGTCAGCGGAGGCCTGGGCAGAACAGGAGGCCTGGGCAGAACAGGAGGCCTGGGCAGAACAGGAGGCCTGGGCAGTCCTACCTACAGGATCTGAACCTCTGCTCTGAGTGGCTTTTACCCCCCTCCTTCCACCCCACCCCACTGTGAATAACTAACCAGTGCAGAACCAATGGTGGTTGGGAGGCCAAACTGGGGTTGAAAACTTTCCCACATGAAACGCACTGGCAGTGCCAGCAGAGATGAGGGTGAGAGAAGACGGGTCTCCTGTGCCAAAGCGCTCTTTCATCTCTTTTCAGCTCTCCCCGTGAGGGGTCCTGGCTCACAGCACATAGATGCCTTGTGCAGATGTCTTGGCTGGGAAAGAAGTGGCCCCTTTTCCCTCCCAAGCAGAGCAGAGAGATATAAGAAAGCTATTGATTTGCTTGTAGCCAAAGTGAGCTGAGCCAGGCTCTGCAATGCTTTATTGAGCCTGGATTAAGGCTTTGTTACTCACTGAAATTAAAAAAAAAAAAAGGTTAAAAAAAAAAAAGTAGAGGGTTTTTTCCATGTTGGTAAGCAAATTTCTAGCTGGGTGTTGTTTACCTGCTGGTTATTTCCCAAGCAAATGAGAGGCAGGGACAGACGCTGAATAAAGGCTGTGCTTTCTCATCCCACTCAAGAGGAAAGCGGCGCAGCCCTGGGAGCTGCCAGGCTCGGGTCAGGGCTGCCGAGCCCTTGGCGGGCTGGCGGCGGGCAGCCAGAGCTGTCTCATTGCGCAGGGTGGCACATGTTCAGCGAGTCGGTGGCAGGAGTCCAGTTGTTAACAGGCAGGTGCCTCTCCTGCTGGTGGGAATTGCAGTGGGCTTGTTAGCAGCGGTGAGAAAGATGCCAAGGAGCGGCTGGGGTGGGAAGCTGAACTTCACTGCAGCCCTTCGTGTTGGTCGCTTGCCCCTCAGGAGATCTGCCCGGCCGATCTTCACTGCTCTATTTCACTTCTGCTGGAGGAGAAACAGAGCAAGTGGTCTCTGGGGCTCTTAATCTGGTCTTTTTACTGAGCACTAAATTCAGCCTTGAAGGCTTTTTCCTCTGGCAAGCAGGTATTTTTGAGGAAAAACGAATTTTGGGAACAGCGTAACTTATTTCCTTGGTGCTCTCCTGGAAAAGTCGTCAATCTCAGCTTTGCATTCCCTTTGCTGCCGTTGTGAAATGGTGCTTCAGTGCCACGCGCCTGGCAATGCCTGCATCAGCCCGGGCAGGTTGGTTAACGCGCACGGAGCAACGGCTGCATTGGGTGCCAGCAGGGATGAAGAGCGCTCTGGATCACGTTCAGCGCGGGGAGGTTGGCCAGAGGACTGCAGCAGCCAGCTCTGCAAATAGGTTGAATTGGCATTGAGACCCTGCTGTCAGAATGTGTTAAATTTTAACTTTAATCATGTGGTGGGGTGTAAGCATCGGATTGTACCAAATACTTCTGTTGATCTTAAAGGCTGGAAACTCTGGTGCACATGGTGCAGCTTGTTTTGCTTTACTTGATGGAGTTGAGAGGTTGGCCAGAATTAGTGCCTACTGCTTGTCTGAATTGCCTTGCCGAGTTCATGGTGTCTTGTTTTATTTTGAAGAAGTAGGGTTGCTTTGTGGTACCGCGTGAACTTCAGCTGAAACATTCTCTGCTTGGTGCCTGTGTGACGGCTGGTGTCACCTCATCCTCGCTTTGCTCATCTGCGATGGAAGAAATGCTCCTTGGACTTGGGAGGGGAAAGGGGCTTTTCTGAGTGTTTTCAGTTGCTAGAGAGCTGTAGCGATCTTTAATCTTAAGGTGCAAATTGTCATTGCAGCATTTTCCGGGGGAAAAGCAGCCTTGAGAGGAAATGGAGCTATAAATGAGTCTGGCTGGGCTTCTGGCTGAGTGTTTTGAGTGAGTTTGTGCTCTCCCCTTTGGCTACAGGCCAGGCTTTCAAAGGCAGCTTGGCAGAGCCATGCTGCCTGCTCAGGTACCCCCTAACCCTCTCCTGCTGATGTACTGATAAGCAAGTGTGTGCAGGCCGTGTTGTGGCTGATCACCTGCGTGCTCTACCCTGCTTGCAAGTGGCGTGCTTTTATGGATATAAGCGTGTGCTGGCATTATGCAGTTTACCCACAGACTTTGAGAATCTAACCTTGTAATTTTAGCAGCTGGCTCAGCACTGCTTCTGAGCAGATAGGCTGGTTAAAATAAATAAATAAAAATACAGGCCTGTTTCCTGTGCGTGTCAATATTGGAATAATTTTAAATGGTGTGTTTTCCCCTGGTCACTGACCTATAGTTTATTCCATTATCGACTGCTGGGTTACTGGCTCTTTGTATTCTGTGGTTAAGTGAACTGTAAGGCTGAAATCATTTGGCTGGGATGGTGTTGCTGGGCAGGAACTCAGCTCTGGCTGACTCAGATTGGGGTGAAAGTGTACCCTCTGGCAACTGAAAAACTCATTTATCTCCACCTCCCCCCCTAATAAACGGGTTAAACAACATAGTGGAGTATTGATCCTGCTTTCATCTGGCAGCCCCAGGCTGTAGCAGTTACCTTTGTGCCACATTCCTGCTGCTTTCCCAACAATGCTGTACATTTTCTCTAGAGCTCCCTCCCTCCCCTTGGTGACCTTCTTCTGGTTTGGCTGTGATGGGCTTTGCTGCTGGACACCATCACAGCTGTGAAGCGCATACAGCACCAGCGTGGGGCAGAGCTTGGCAGCGTCTGTAGGTAAAAGCTTGCTCAGTTGGTTTGATGCTGTGAACACCATAAAGTTGAGTCTTGTGGCTTGGTAGCATGCTTTTGTTCCTCAGGCTCTGTATTAGGAGCTGTTGGCCTTAAGTGGGGGAAGTTGGTCCTAAAACAACCACGCTTTGTTCTTTCAGGGCAGTTACTGGTGGACTGAGGGCTGGTTGAAGACCGTGCAAGCCACCTTCTTTCTTTATTGGTGTTTGAATTGGTGCCATAGTGATTGCCTCCTCATGTTCTTCCTGGTCTTGTGGCAGTGGTGGACCTGCTGATGCAGTGATTTGTTTGAAATTCTGATTAAGACTCCTGGAGTGGCCAGTATTGCTGCTCTTAGCAAGGTGCTTCTTTCTGAGAAGCTTCTGACTATTGCTGCTTGCTTTGCGCAAAGTCTCTGCAAACATGGATGCAGAGAAACAATACACCTGGAAGTGAGTCTGTTAAGCTGTGCTAACACCCAGTAAACCATCATCTCTTTTCATACTAACAGCCTCGGGCACGTTATTCAGTGCTGAGGGTCTCCAGCTTCTGTAGAGTCTCTATGCTGAGTTGCATGCTGAAAGGCGTGTTTTATTTACAAGGGAGGAAGGCAGTTCACTATTTCTTTCCCTTTAAGCATGAACACTTAACTGAGCTTGCACATCCTGCTTGGGACTGCCTTAGGCTCTTCGGATTTTTTTGCTGCTATAGAAAAGTAGCTTTAATACAAAAACACTCAAAAATGCTCTTCTGTATGATCCATTCATATTTCAGGTCTAATGAGGACTTGATCTTTGTTAGTGACTGATTTGCATGTCTTGCTTGTGGGCTATGGGGGTGTTAAAAAGACACTTTTGTGCGCTGCTGCTCAGCTTCCCAACCAGATGCATCCATCATCTTCAAAAGAAGTGGGGGAGAAGGATGGCTCATACTATTTTTTATTTTTTTTTTTGAGCCACCAGTATTTGGCATCCAAATAAACAGGTGTTCTGGCATGGGAGCAGAGAAGTACTTGTCTCTGAGCTCCTGTCTTTTATGTCACTTCAGGATCTTCAGGTAGTTTCTACCAAAGAGCTGGGTTTAGTAATGGTATAATTTATCTATTTTTTTCTGCTAGGCTATTGGTGAATAACCGAGTTTCTAGTGTCTGTGGCAGGGTAGACTGGTGCAAGAGGTAAATGTCTCTGGAGTGCGGCCCAAAAATTGCCTTGGATAGAATTAAGCTCTGAAAGTAAATAATGCAGCTGCTCTGTGAACCTCTGGCCCTACCAGGCAAATATTTGGGACTGTTGTCAGTCCCAGCATTATGTGCTGCGTTCAAATGAGGTCACATCTGCTGTTACCGGTGGACAGATGCTGGGAGTAACTTTGAACCTCTGAGGAGCCCAAGTCTGAAAAGTTTGAGACTGGGAATTTTGGCACTTTTGGCACACAAGATGAAATACACGTCAACATGTGTCAACGTTTTGTATGCAGGTCTCCCTACAACTTGGTATCTTACCTCCAGGGTTTGACCTCTAAGTCTGGCCTTGTTGGCTGCTTGGTGTGGAGAAACCCAGTATGGATGGTATGGAAAAAGCCGCCTAATATCAGTCCTCTCTTGCCTGAGCCCTGCCAGGGGTGTGTGCAGAAGACAGGCTGGTCCTCGGGAAGACCAAGACAGCAAACATCTGGTCAGTCTTAGCTTTGTTCCTTGGCTTCCAGGCAGTGCTGGTGCCAAGAATAAGGCAAACACTGTGTTGGCCTGATCCAGGGACCTCGCTGACGTCAACGTGTGCCTGTCCATTAACCTTGTTGGACTTTGGGTCAGGTTTCTTTGAAGGCTAGGCATTGAAAGCAAAGAGCCAAAAGGCTAGCCAGGGTCACTCCAGTCTTTGCTGGGGTAACTTGAGCAAAGACAAGGGGCAGATTGTGTGAGCCGAGCGTGTCGGGAAGGTCAGCCTGGATGTGATTGAAGGCAGAGGGGTTTTGCATGGCCCTCTGTCTTGAGCTTCTTATGCCAAACATCTCTTACAGAGCTGCTGATGGGCCTCTTGACATGCATCTCCCTTTAAATGTTTGTTTATCTGTGTGTCCCCAGGGTGCTTTGAAAATCTCTGGGGGTGCCTAAAAGGATTGAGGCACCCAAGCGTCTGTGCACAGGGTCAGTGCAGCACGCTTTGCTTTATTTTGTCCTTAAATAAAAGCAGCTCCTGAGTAGATGGAAACATTAGCATGAGAGCTGTGTGCCTTTGTGTTTTAATGCTGTCTCCCTGAGCCGCTAGAGACATGCATTATGAAGTTCTTGCTTTAAAAGGACCTTGATCGGCAGCCTAGCTAGGGCAGCGTTGGAGAGGACTGGTATGCCACTTTTTGGTGCTTTGTGTTGTGGAGTGCTGCATGCTTCAGGGGCTGCCTGTGAAATTCATGCAACCCTTGTGATGTAGAAAAATCCAAAGATTTGTAAGTTGTAAGCGAATAACATTAGCTGGCCAGGAAATGTTGCTGCTTGACTACATAGCTCTACATAGCAAACAAAGAAACAGAAATAACAAACATAGGCTTTACTTAAGAGTAATGTGAACTTGCTTTTTATCGTAAGCTACAGGAGAAGAGTAACTTTCACCTAGTGTGACCTTACAAACCACAGCATCTCCCTCATTTGCTGCCTACAGAGCACACCGGTGGATGTCTGCTCCTTAGGTTGTCTACTGTGTTCATAATGTTGATATCTGAAGTGTCTTCGTACCTTACTGGCTGTTCTGCTCCTTTCTTCCCCCATGCACGTGCTGCTTCCTCAAGGCATTTTGGCACCAAGGAGAAGGCAGAAGTAGCATTTAAAACATAAAGGATTCCAGATGTGAGCATGCCTCAGACACTGCTGGTGGAGGAGAAATGCATAATTCACACAGGTGTTTACATTATGGTGTAGCCACATGGTGTGTGTGGATATATACATCCCAGATAAAGTTGATTGTTTTTGTAGGTTAGTTTCCTCTGTTCTTTTTAAACTGTAACTTGAAATCCGTGCTCTGGGGAGCATGCAACTGTATACCTGTTAGCTGCATTCCCTGCTGTGGTGTCAACTTGATGGCTGGAGCTTTGCATTCTTAAATGTCAGCGATTAGGTGTTAGACGTTCCCCTCTTCCTGCCGGAGGAGGTTAGAAGAGGCCCCTGAGAACTGTTTGTGAAGGAAATGAGAACTGCCAAGATCCTCTATTTCTATGGAGTCTGCATGATCCCTTCACCTTGTGAAGGATGGAATAATCCTGGCATTGCCACTTTAGCCCCATCCCTGGCCTGATAGCAAAGCCTGGTCCTTCTTCTAATGCAACGATTAGCCTCTGCCACTGTTGTCTATGAAGACAGGTGAGACTGAGTCTCCTTCCCTGTTGATGGGAACTCTAGCACTTAAATTTCCCCTAACGCTGTGCAAATCATTTTACAATTTTTACTCACAAGGAACAGGCAAATGGTTCAAGTTGCATTTGGGGGAAGTTGCATGCTAATGAAACCACAAACTAGATTTTCTTTTCCTTGGTGTGAGGTTTAATTTTGAGCATCTTGAACACAAGATCAGTGTGGGGTTGTGAGATAGGCAGTTTTGTTTTTACAAGAGCTAGATGGAAAACTCATCACTTCTGCTGATGCTGGTTCTCCTTGAAGGCTTCGTAGTGACTGTGGCTATGACTTGCTGTTGACTATGTGTTGGTGTCACGACAGAATTGTTAATCTTTGTGGCAGTGATTTCAGTCCTTTTGTTTACTAGGTAACCTCAAAGTAAAAGATGCTACCAGTGGATCTGTATCTTTTCCATTCATGTAACAGATTCTAAAGTGCCAAGTGAGGAACGGTCTGTTCATAAGGGTGCTCCTTTAAACTTCTGATGCTTCAGACAAGCCCTGTGCATTGATTGGAGCAAATTACATTGAACTCCTGAGCTCTTAACTCCAGACCCCAAATTAATTTAATTTGGAGCATGTAAAATGGATGTCACAATGCTGTCTCCAAGATGCTGCACAAGGTGATGACGTTCATTCCAGGTGTGCGAGCAGCTTGCGCGCGCAGCGCCGAGCAGCACCTCTGCACTAGCAGATCTGTTGCACAAGGGATGGAAGGGCACCCTGGGCTGTTGCTGGTTTTGTGCTGCTGTCCAGCTTTTTATTCTCATTTTTTTTAAATGGATGCTCAGAATACTTGGAGCAGTTTGACTTAAAGAAGAAATGTTCAACTGAAGGAATTAAAAAAACCACAACAGAGGATTACCTAATTTCAGACTAGTGTCTATACTGCTTCACACTCTCTTACTCCTGTCAGTCAGGGCTCTTTTTATATATCTATATGTATTTTCTGAGACAGACCTTGCTGTCTAAAGCTGAGGTATCTTCCTACCTACTGCAGGGTATTTCAGGGATCTGCTTGATCCTTTTTTCCATTTTTTTAGCCATGGTGCTGCATCCCTTCTGATCAGGTGGGGCATTGAGACTTCTGACTTAGTCCTCCGAGGAGACTCCTGAAGTTGACTGGGTAAATGCTGCCATGCCTGCAGCATGCCCTGGAGAGGGCAGGCAGAGCTGGCAGACTGGCAGGGATGCGGCTGTCTGAAGCGATAGGAAGGAGGATGCGTGTGCTGGCTGCTGAGGCTTTGGGGAGCCGGATCCTTTGTTTCTGGGTATGATTTGGTGTGAAAGGTTCAGCTTCAGGCTGCTGACCTCCTTGGCCCTGAAAGTGTTGCAAGAGCAGTTGCTTGCGTGAGACCTTTTTTGATTTCTGTCCTGACCTGATGTGTCATGCACTGGAGATGATGGTTTTATAAGGACGCTCTTGGGTGATGTGTGAAGTGCTCTGATATATATCCCCCAAACCCCATAGAGTATAATTTTTGGGTGTTTCTCGGGTGGAAAAGAAGTATCTGGCAACCGTGTAGGAAGCTGCTGCTTTAACTGGTGTGCACAAGCATTAATAGTGATAAATCTGTTCTTTTGTTTGGGGTTGGGTTTTTTTTTTTTGGTCCTTTTTTCCTCCTTGAGCTCCTCTGGACTTCTCTGCGTGTAGGTAGAAAAATGGAGGCATAAACCTAAGACACTGTAAATGCCTCCATCCCAGAAGAGGTGCTGAGTGTCAGGGGAGCGTGGGCTTGGGGCTACAGCATTCCTAAATGCGTCCTCTAGTGTGTTTCCCACTAAGGTGGGACCCAGAGCGGTTATCTGAAACAGTAGTAACGTAAATTGAATGAGCAGTCCGGTTAAATAAGTAATGAAGTTAGCAGGGTGCCTAATTAAATTAAATTCAAAATTATGTATGGATGATGCCTTTCTAATAATTGCTGTAGGTTTGTCATTGAGGTACTCCACAGTGCCCTCTTGGAGGAAGTTCCCCCTTTCTCAGATGAATACGTTGGTACTACAGAGGGATGGATTTTACACTTCAGTTTGCTTTGGCTCCTTCCTGATGCTCTTCTGAGCATTGCAGTGTTGCTGTTCTCTGTTTTACTGAGATGTATGGAGGGAGTTTGGGTGATTTCAGTCTCTGCTGCTTATAAGATAGTTGTGTTTTGTTTTGTTTTTTTTCCTTTCCTACAAAGGGTTTCTGCTTTGCTTCTGCCCTCCTACACCAGCCCTGGTGCTTTTTCCCTGGTCCCTGTGCCACAGTGATCTCATAGGGACTCTCCTCTGTCCTTCTTATCCCCTTGCATGCCTGGGGAGTCGCTCCTGCCTTTGTAAAGCATTGGGGCCCAACGGCACGTCTGGTAACTCTGTAGACAATGACTTAAGCCATTGCTTTATTTGAAAGTAATCTCTTAATTTCCATCTTTCCAGGCTTCTTTCAAACAGCGGCGCTTTGAAGGTGTGTGTCAGCTTGGGGATGAGCATTAAGCTGAGGTGGAAGAACGATTTTGAAGTGAGGGACGGCTGCTGAAATTAGAGACACTTGAGAAGACACAGCCATCACAGCCACCAAAGGAAATTCTCCTCTCTCCAGACAGCATGTTGAGGGCAGTCTCTTGCTGTCCTGGGCACGGTCAGGCACTTAATGCATTTTGAAGATGGGCTGTCAAGGCAGAGCTGGCTCTGGCTGGCAATTGCTGACCTTTGAGGTAATGTGTCCTTAATAGAAGGATGCGAGTACATCAGAGGAAGAATTATCATTGTCATAACCATCTTTTCACTTCTTTTGAGGAGGACAGGTCTATTAAAGGACCTGTGCTGTAGCAAAACTGGTCCTGCCCTTCCAGGAGATAAATGCTGGCTTTTCTGAAGGTGAGAGTAGATGTGGGCAGGAGAGGGAGCCCAAATGACTGGAGCTCTCTTGCTGGTTTGTTAATTGTCAACCCCCCACCCCTGCTGTTCATTTTCCACCAGGGCTTATGTATTAAGTCCCAGACAGTGTCTTCAGTGTAGTATTCAGGCTTGTCTGGTACAGGGGCAAGGCTCTTGGGGACCCACAGGTGACAGTGCCTGTTGGGTGGGGAGGCTGTTCTGCATGAATCAACATGTGCGTTGCAGAGTCCCGTGGGACAGCAGCTATGGTGATGAATTACGGAAGATCTTTGTCACATTTGGGGCAGAGTCTGATTCTTCCTTGTTGACAGTTTCCCTGGGAAAACATCCCAGCAATGAACAGCAGGCTCCTGCACCCAGTTTGTTTTCTCCAGGAATGGCAAATGCTTTGCAGTAAGTTTCCCTGTGCTTCTTTATGAGAAAATCTGAAGGTCCTTCGCAAACCTTTTAATTAGTCCTGATTGGCCTTGGCATCTTCATGCCCACCGCCCTTGTGACTGAGTGGCAAGATAGGTGAGCCTTGTTACCCCCCCCCCCACCTCATGGAGTGGAAGTGTGGAAGTAGAAGGATCTTGGCCAGAGCCCTTATGTAGCCAGGGGAGTTTAGAAAACCACAGGGTCTTAGTGACTGATGTAACTAAGCGACTTGCATGGATGCAGTGACCTGAGCAGGGCTCTGCACATTTCATGCACAGTTGCTTTAAAGGGATGCTGATAATTTTCAGCATGACCTGCTAATTATTAAAGCAGATGAAAGACTTTTTTTCTTCTTTTTCTTTTTAAATCCTCCTCCCCCTGCATGTTCTCTTCTTCTCCCTACTCCTTCCCCAAGTCCTTATCTAAGCTAATCAACATGACACAAACGGCCGAAAAAGCAGTATTCTTACAGCAGCTATTAACTAGAAAGGAGACAGCAGGCGTCTGGAGCCCCTCAGGAGGGACTCGCCTGGTATAACCCATTGCTTTTAACAGCCAAAGTGAGAGCTGCAGCGTCGGAACAGAAAAGATTTAAGCTCCTTTCTTTAAGGTCCTAATACACAGTGACTTGTATCCTATGATGTAGATTTTTAAGAAGACCTAGCTGTGGAGTTTCAGCAGTGATGAGTTTCAGCAGATATCCCAGATATCTGATACATCCCTAATTAAAAATAAATGAATATCAGTAGCTATATATGTTTTGCTGGTAAGTTTTCAAAAGTTCAAGACGTGTGGCTAGGTCCTTCAAGGAGAGTCTTTCCATCCCAAATGGCCATGTAATGTTGATACAGTGTCCCTCAGCAGCAGGAAACACAACTGGGGAGAGTAACGTTAATTTGGTGCAGAAGCAGTTTCTGTGATTGCATCAAGCTGGACACATGGGTTTGTTTTCTTCCATATTTCAAGATTTTTCTTATCGAGAGCCATGGGAGGGATTTTCCAGCATCCTCTGCTGTGTTTTAGATGAATACTTAAAAGTTGTGCTCATGGTGATAATGGAGTAGGCTGAGACAGAGGACGAACTTGTCTTAGGAATTTCAGCTGCGGTGGTATGTTGCAAGGAAGCTGAGCAAATGGACACGATGTTTAAATAGTGTGTCCTGAATTGCTTTCATTTGGTTCTTATTTTGTAAGCCATTGGCTGGGTTTTCTGTCCTTTCAGAAATCAGCAGCTTCTTATGAAATATGGAGCTGTTTAAAAACAGACAGCAGCTGCTCCATCCTTGCGTCAGCAAGGACTCAGCAGAAGGAAGGGGAATGGTAGACGGTTGTTTAGCTGTGATATTCTTCTCTTCATTGCTGTTGTCATATTGTGTTAACAGAAGGTCTGATCAAATATACACCAGGAAAGTAAGACTTAATGTTTCTTTGTTCTCCTGGAATGGTGCTGGGAGGGGAGCGGGGAAGTGTTTGAATGAGACTTTTATTTATGTGGTTCAGATAGCTTGGCATTGCCTGTGTCAGTAGATATGTTGTTCTGCTCTTATTTCTTAGGCTGTTAGCTGTATTTTTAGCTGGGAAAAGTCTTTACTTGGTTATTTGTACAAAACCTCTGCTATGTGATATGGAAACCTCTGGGGGGGTAAATATTTAGTGGGGAGAGTATGCTCTGTTCACACTGACTTCCTAACTTGTTTTAAACTCTTTTTTAAAAATCTCAGCCAGATTATTTAAAAAATAAAATGAAAAATGAGGAACATTGTTGCACAAGAACTGGAAAGAACCCAAATAGTTTGCTTACTGTTAAAATTGCGACATGACTGGAAACATTTGGTAAAGAAAAATTAATTGCCTGGTGTATTTGTGGTTTCCTGTTGAATCTCAATTTCTAGAGGAGGTTGAAAAACCCATGGATGTTTCCTCAGATTACTAGACAGCATTATACCTTGTACGCATGATGAAGGACCTTCAGCAAAGTGTGCCAGATATCCATGGCTTGCTATAAAAAGTCTCTCCCATCTGGAACATGACTGTTTTCTCCTATTTAGTAGGACGGTTTGAGCAGAAATAAACATGCAATGAAATTTAGCCTGGTCCAGTCTTACTTCACTGAAAGAAGTCTGAGTCTAGGTACTGTCTAGAAGCATCCTACCTGTCCTCGAGTTAGTGATAGGGACAGGGCTTCTGAGCAGTTTCTTATGCCTTTATCCTTTTGGTAATGATCTGCCAGCATGAACTTCCTTCCAATCCAAGAGTTTCCTGAAGAAGGATGCTCCTGTGGTCATTAGGCGCCAGGTAGACCTTTTAATGAGCTTTGAAGCAACGGACAGGGCTGGCTTGTGAGGGAAGAGGAGAGGGTCAAGCAGTCATTCAGCAGAGGAGGGGCTTCAGTGTGGTTAAAAGATCTGCTCTGGCCAATCTTGCATCACTCTTGAATAATGATCCTGTGCCTGTTGAGTTGCAAAGCCAGAGCTTGAGATAATCAGATGGGAGAAATACCAGGGCTGCTTGGAGTCCTTCAGGTGTCCAAGGGTGTGAGGGAGCTGGTCTGGTATCATCCTGGGAACGGGAGCCATGGCTCAAGAGCAGAGAATTTGTCAAGGTACCTGCAGATACCTGGCATGGCAACTTAAGTTTTGTGCTGTACATGGCAGGACCCTGGCTGCTGGTAGCTGCTGCCCTTTGAGAGGCACCTCCATGGCCAGTTGCAAAGCCACTTCTGTGCAAAGTTGGAGCTCCTTTTGAGGAGCACCTCTTTGTGTACAGGGTCACGCGTAGGAGAGGCTGGGTGGACAGGTAGGGTGATGAACGCTGCGGCAGATCGCTGAGGAACGTGGTGGTTCCCATGCCTGGAGGCTTGGGGAGCGTCTGAGAGCTGCTGGGTGAAACCCTGGGCTGGAGACATTTGGTCAGAGGTCAGATCAGAGGATTGTAGCTCTCCTTTGGCCCACAGCCCCTGTGTCTGCATCCTCGTTTGATCACGCAGAAGGTGTTTGTGTACGTAGAAGTAACTCGTGATGACACAGGGCTTAAGGTTGTGAAATCTTTGAGGCTCCTCTGGGTATTCCTGTGGGAAGGGAAGAGTTATCCCTCAGATAACTTCTGTGGGGAAATAGTTAATCTCATTAAACACCAGAGGTTGTTTTCTAAAGCAAAGGCAGGGCTGTGGAGGGAGTGCGGTTAACCATGTAGACTGGAGGCAGGCTAAAACTCATAAAGGAAAAATGTATGTAGGAGTTTATAGCTGTGTATGAGTGTATTAAAGCTTTAATTTGGGATCACTGACTGAGATCAAAATGAGCTGCCATGAAGCTACACCACTTTCAGGGAGCTGAAAGCAACTTTTTGAGACGGATGTTGGCCCCACAACTGCAGGCACTTGATGTCTGAGAACTTGCACCGTTGTATAAAATCTGCTTCTGGTTGCCCTGGAAAACAGTAAAGCATTGTTTTTTTGGTGTAATTTGAAATAATGAAAAACTTATTTAACAAGTTAACACTCATCCAATCCTTTAGCTTTCTGAAAGTCCCCCATCCAGTTTTGAATGTGTGTTTGCTCTTGGGCTGTTGGGAGTTAAATTTTCCTCTTGACTCAACTGTGGAAACAGTCTTCATTTATCATTTCCCAGTTTAGCTCCTGTATTAAAATTATACAAGGCTGGGGTTTATTTTTGTCTTGTGTACATTTATCTCCTCTGTATCCTTGCGTCTATTATTAGTCCTGCTCCATTGCTAAATGGATTGGCTGAGCTCTTGGGGACAAAATATTGAAGCATATGACTAGTCTGCAATACCCCTCAGCCACTCTGCTTTTGCAGTATTCATAGTGACTGGGTTTACCCAGCGTTTGTCATAGCTTGCTTATTTTAAATGCTGAGGATGCAGTGGGCAGAGCCAGCAGATAGGAGATCTTAAATGACATATCAGTTTGTAAGTGGAAGGAGGGAGGAGGTGGATGTGAAGGGGAAGCTCCAGCTGAAAATAAACAGAAAACAGTGGTATGTGTTTGGGAAGCATCTGAATTGCATGACCAGGGTACAGCCCTCTTCTTGTTTTGCTTTTTTGTTTGTTTTTTTTTTTTCTTGACAGGCTATTTCTGTTTCAGGCTGCAAATGAGGGAATGTCAAATCCTCTGAAGGAGGACTGGTGTGGTGGTTGGTTGGCTATGGACTGACCCTTTCCTGAATTAAGAAACAAATTGGAAACTTTTTATGGGTTTCAGCCTTGTTTCAAAATCCCTGTGACTACCACTTCTGCTGGTCGGTGGCTGGACACTTGTCCTCAAATCTGTACCTAGCTTTTTGGCTTGCACAAGAGTGATTTGTACTTCCGCTGATCTTGGTCGCCTCCTGTTTCCACATCCAGTCTGAGCTAGCTGGGTTTTTTTTTTGGTCTTTCTGGGGTTTTCTCTGCTTTGTCACTTAGCTCTTGAATATCTTAACCATGTTCTTGCTTTGCTTGCAGGGTCTGTTTGTCCATGTGGCCTCTTCCATTTTCTGCAACTCTCTCCCAAGTCTTAGGAAGATACTTAGGGTCCTGCACACTGTAGTGGTATGCCTTTCAGAGAACTAAGTTTTGATGCTTTTAAATTTTTTTTTAAATAGCCTAGGCAGTGCCTTTGACAAGGACATGGTCCAGAACTCACTGAAACAGTTAGAGAAGACTTACTGCTGTAGCACGGCTTGGGACCAGATTCTTGATTTTGTTTTTATTTCCTTCTAGTTTGTTTCTCTGAAAGACATGGTTAAATACTTCCCCCACTCCCCTTTGGTTGGTTGGTTGGTTTCCCCCCCCCCCTTTTAAGCTATCTTCTTACTAGTGCAGATTTTCTCCTTTCATGGCTAGTTACCATGTGCTGGTTTTGTGTGCGTGTAACCTTGGTTCTGCTTTGCTGATGTGGGCTTGTTAAGGCCATGGGATACACTCTGCTGCTGGACTTGTTGATCCAGTTGGAGGGCTGCTGCCTGGTAATGCCAGCTTTTGTACAGATTCTTGAATGAGTCGTCTTTTTCTGCATTCTCCCTTCTTTGTGTTCCTCATCCAGCATCCTTTTGGTTCTGACGTACGTGCCACGTGCTTCCTTGCTTTGCCTGGGTTAGCAGCATTTTCTGACGCTGGAGCCTGTTCCTAAAGATGTGGCTTGGCCCATGCGAAGCTCTTTGTCTGCTGCAGGCTCCACTAGTAGAGGCAGGTGTGCCCAGTTTGTAATTTTACCTGGGGCTGGGTGTGTTTTTGAAGGCTCTGGCTTGTAGAGCAAGAGGGTGGTTTAGCCCTGGCCATGCAGCTGTGGGGGTGGGAGACTGGGAGCTGTGTGGTAGGATCAGTGCACAGGACTGAGTTGCCTGAAAGATTTGCTACTGTGGCCACAGAATTACTTGGCAGGTAGGGGAGAGCTGATCAAACAAACCTGCTTCCGCTAATTGTCAGGCTTTTGTATTTGTTTTTTGTGATTTTTTTTTTTTTTTTAAATTTTATGAACTTTAAAGCATGCATGACTGAACAGTTTAATTGGCTGTGGGAACTGTTGGAGATAACTTACTGGGATTTTGTGCAAACCTCGCTGCCCTTTTCATGTTTTTGGTGCAGCAGAGTTGCTGTGAGCGAGCAGACAGGAGTGCCTGTGAACATAGCCCAGATAAGATGTTACCACCCGAACAGAGATGAAAGTGCCTGTGCAGTTGACTGCTGTGTAGGCTGGCTGCTTGCTGGTGAGAACCGGTCCCTGATCCAGTACCCCTCCCCGGGCAGGCTCCTGGTGGGGACAAGGTGCACCTTGGGCAGAGCAGAGCAGAATTCAGTCACATACTTGAGCTTGTGCTCATTGGTAACGTCCACGCACCTTGTGGACCTGCCTCTTTCATCCAGGTCACCTTGCATGCCTCTGTTGCGGGGAAGATTTTACTCATCCGTTGCTTCATGAACTGCACTCTAATTTGGTAATCTTTGGGTCTTCTCTTCTACCTACTACCCCAAAATGTTTCTGTGGCTGTGAAACTGCTTGCAGGAGGAATACCAGCAGTGTTATTAAACTTATATGAGTTTTATGGAAATAAGGAGGTTTGTCATGGTCTGCTAGCACGTGTTCAGAGGCTGCTAATGGGTGATATTCCCAGAGACTGGGTTGTAATCCTGCTCCCCTTGACTTTGTAGAGGCTGGTGTTCAGCCCACATTCTTCTCCCAGTCCCATCAGGGAAGTCATCATATCTGGATCCCTTGCCATGGCTGAACGGGTGGTTTCCAGACCATCGGGACTACCTGACTGGTGGTAGAGGAGCTGTAAGTGGCTGCAAGTGGCTCCTTCTCAGAGAGCAGAAGTGAAGACCCACCTTGGAATAATGGAGGTCATAAAAACAACGTTGTGGCTTGTGGTTCCAGCTTTATTAGCAATGACCAAAATTGGCTTTGTGATGTATTTTTCCTGTGTTCATGGTGATTTTCCTCTGGTCAAATCTGCGTTCTTTCTTGTTTTGTCCTTGCGCATGAATGGATTGTATTTGGAGCTGGTTTCCATGCTACAGAGTCTGCTTCATCCTGATGCCCAGCATTGAACGCATCCTGGTCTTGCAGTCTGTCCGGAGGCTGTACATGTTCGGGTGGTTTTAATCGGTTTTGAATTGTTAAAGGTCAAGGATATTATTACAGAAGGTTCATTTTAAAAAAAAAAAAGCATCCTGTAAGAGGTGCTGTTGATTATTTTCTTTACAGCCTTAGATTTGGGGTTTGAGAGGAAAAATTATTAAATTATGTCTTAAAGCTGAATAAAGAAGTCAGTATTGAATATTTTAATGTCTTACAGATGCTGTGGGGTTGCAGGGTTTTATTTTAAATTTAACAATGGGAGTTGGAGTGGCTCCAGTGCTGTAAAGAATAGTCCCTTTAATTAAGGGTTTAAGCTGGAAGAGCATGTGTAGTGTGATGCCATTGTAAAGTTTCAGCAGGGCTTTGTAGTTGTAACTTGTTGTTCCCTGTCTTGGATCACACATCTGTGTGTCTGGGGTCGTGGTGGGGATGTTCGTTGCCTGGAGAAGGGAGGTTGGTCTGTGTAAGGGTAGCAAGGTTTCTGCAGAGTTTTTAGCTCTGACTTTATTGCTGTTTCCTGGGGCTCCTGATGCCTGCTTTGAAGGTCCCGCGTCTTTGCAGGCACATGCGTATGGTGCATTACACCCAGGAGAAAACGTCAGCTTTGTTTTTCCCCAAATAGTTGTGGTTTTTTTTTTTTCTTTTCAGGTTGGGGATAGGGTATTTTGTAGCCCTGTTCTTAGATGTCATCTTGGTAATAGCAAGTTGTGAAGGAGGTTGTGGAGCATGGGGCAGGAGACTGGGATGGAATACAGTCTGCTCAGGAAGGTATCCCCGAGACCCACTGAGGTTTCAGTGGAGTAGTGGAGTATGAAATGTCGCCATGTGCCTGCAGCATTCAGCAGAGCAGGGCTAGATCCCATCCCTACACAAGTTCCTAGGTTTTAGTTCTCTGTGGCTTGTTTGCCTGTTATTTACTGGGGTGGAACCCAGAAAATCTGCCATTAAAAATAAAAAATAAATTATTCTCCCCTAGAAAATGCATGTGTTCCAGGCATGTGTCCCTGAGTTCTCATCTGAAAAAACAGCATGAAGAGAGTAAGGTGTCTTCTCTTAACTTCAGCCCGTTCTCGGTTCATGGGACTCAGGTAGATGCTCCGTGTCAGTTCTAGTTTTGTCCCCCATGTGTGGCTCTGCCTGGCTCTGCAGTAGCACAATGTGCACTTAATTATTGGTGGCAACAACTGCTACTTCTGGCCATCTCAGATGCTTTGCTATAAGAACCAGCATCTGCCAGGGTTTGCTTCATCCTGGTTTGTGCTAAGACGATTGCTTGACTCTTTTTCGGATAATTACTGTGAGAATTAGGCTCTTCTGTGGCGTTAGGAAGTGCAGCCTCGTAGCAAAGGCTGAGCAGCTGTGAGCCTGACAGGTTCCAAGGAACCTTTATGGTTTGCATTTAGTGTCTCCTAGTATGTTTATCCCCATAAAATAATAAATTTAACTAGAGCTCCAAGCAATGTTATCACCTTTGCACATCAAAAAATCATAATCATGCTCTCTGACTTAATGAGATTGAGAAAGAAATGTTCTTTTTTTGTTTGCCTTCTGGTTTTCGAGTATTTAAGATTCCCATGGGTGGCGCATTCAAGCCTTTTCTTGAGATGACGGGGGCAGCAGGCCACCTGCATGATGAGGGCTGGCGGTGGAGAGTCACCAGCCACCAATGCTGAGCAGGAGCCCCTTTGGGTTTCCCAGAGCCGTTGTCAGACTTGGAGCCAGATGATGAACGCTGGCAACACTATTTTGAGCGTTGAGAAGAGAGCTAACTGTATTTTTGTGGTGGCCTTGGCTCTGCTATTTTTTAATTTTCTCTTTAATTTCTATTGTTTTCTTTGCTTCTTTGCTAACTTGCAAAATTCAGCAAATTGCAGAGGATCTCCCAGCCCTTGGGGTGAGTTTTACTCAGAGCTGCAGTGAGCCAGCACATGGCGGTGGCACTCGCTGAGCTCCTGCTCGGAGGACTAAATGAGGCTGGTGTGATGGACCTGCTGGCTTTCAGGTGGTCAGGGTCTGTGCAGGGTTTGGACGTAGTGGGGTCATCCTGGGCTGCTTTGTGTGTGTGCTAAGGGTAAATCTTAACTTCACGTGATCTTGGGAGCTGCTGTGTGTTTGTGTTAGCTGCTCATTTTGGTAGGATTTGGTTGAAATTCAATCACGAGGCTCCTTAACTTCAGCATTCTTCACTACATCATTGACTTGAATGATGTCTTGAGGGTCTTCTCCTACTCTGAGTTTCGCTGCTGGTCCTCAGTCTCACTGGGCCGCGTTAGTGCTTTGAACTCATTCAGCTGCAGAATAAGCCCAAACTGTGCATGGGCAGAGTGCCCTACACTGCCACATGAATACAGGGTGTCTCAAGTGCAGTTGGTTTTCCAGGACATCCCTGCAATGCTATCCTGAAAGGACAGATGAGTTCTCCCAGGACTTGCTGAGAGAGGATTTGTAAAGCGTCTTGCTTACCTGCAGCTCCGCAAATCGCACACGGAGCCCCACAAGCCTCATCACTGCTCGCACGGGAGGGCGATGACAAAATTGCACGCACAAGTGTTGTTTTGCTGTCTGTTTTCTCACAAGCTAGGCTAGCTGAGAGGAGAACCTTGTGCGCAGCTTGCTGGAGCGAACGCAGCAGAGCAAATGTACCTGCTGAGTAACAGACTGAAATAAAACCAGAAAAACCCAGACATCGTGCTGAGTCTGTGGCAGTTACTGCAGATGCTGCGCCGGTGAGAAGTCAACAAATCCATTAAATGGGAAATGGTCCCTGTGCGCTGTCCCCAGGAAGAAGAGCATCCCCTGCACCACCACCCGGTGACCCTGGACCATACGTCGGGGCGACGCCGGGCAGCGGCGCAGGAAGGAAATGGTTAAAGGAGGAGAGGTTGTCGAGTTGGGTTAGCCATCAGATAGCTAATATTTTAGAGGTTTTTCAGAGCTAAGCTATAAAAAGGCCGTAGCAGTATTTCAACTCGCCCATTGTCTGCTGGAAGCCAGCCAGCGTTGCCATGCCGACGAGGAATTATTACTTGCTGCCAGAGCTGGAGGAAAAGCTCATACTTTTGGCTTCAAAACAGGAGGGGTGGACTTATGTAATCCACTGTGTTTATAGGCTGAGACTGGCAGGAGCATTGAGAAATAATTACAGGCTTTCCATTTCATTTCCAGCTTGGTTTTAAGGCTGTGTGGCCTCTCTTTATTTATTTATTTTGAAGTTGAGAGGGTGGCTGCTAAAGATGCGGGAGGTCACGGAGGTGATGCAGGGATGCTGCTAGGTAAGTACCCCCCTCCTTGCTTCCCCGGGCTGGCTGGGCTGCTTTTGTTTTGGTAGCGTTTTGTCTGGAGAGCTAAACTAGGCCACAGCAGAAAGAAGTTGCTTTGAAAAACTGGGACTTGGCCCGGCGACACAGAAACAGTGTTTAGTGCTGGAGGCTGCAAATACACTTTTGCGGTTGCCCGGAGGTGGCCAGCCGTTTGCCGACGGAGGCGAAGTGCGAGGTTTTGCGAGCCCCTGCTGCTTTCTGAGGTGATTTTATCCCTCTAGCCCTCCTTGGCTTGGAGCGTGTATTCTTGGGGGGAGGGTAGCAATAAGGAAAAAGGAGAGAAAAAGTTTCGTGGGGTTTTTTTTTCTTTCTTTTTTCCTGAATGCCTTGGTCTCACGCGTTGCTCCGTCGGCTGGAGAGGGATTTGTCAGTGTGATCAAAGCAGTTTTGCTGATGTTTCGTGCTTTTGAGAGGTGAATTGCGAAGTTTAGCCTATAATTAATGTGGGTTTGTTCATCCCGGGAACAGTCAGCAGATGATGCTGTAATTTGGGTTTGCCTGAAAAGCAGTGCGTGGTGTGTTTTGACTTCGGTCAGGCCAGTGGGAGTTCGCAGCTGCTGTTTTTGTGCTGGCTGTCGCATAAAGAGAGTTATTGCTGGTAAACTCTACTCGCAAAACTTTGAGGTCGGATGGTTTTGCCGGTTCTAAGGGTCGTGGTCCTATAGTCCTGGGGAGGACGCTTCTGGTGCGGTGGGAGTCCCTTGCCTGGGAGAGATCGCGGGATCGTGCTTTTGCTGCTGCAAAGCTGCAGCTGCGGAGGGGGATGCTGCGGGGGGGACACGGGGGCTGGAGCAGGGCAGCGTCGGTGCCACCTGAGCTGGGGTGAGCTCTGCCTCGCTTCATTGTCCTCATTTCTCCTTTAGTAAATGAGAATGTTACGACTGTGACTTTAAATCTCTCTGACATTGGGTGTAAAGCTCCTAAGAGTGGACGAAGCACATTTTTGGGGGGGATATGAAGAAGAGTGCTTTGATATGCTGCAAACATGTTGTGGAGGTTACAAAGGCATATAGAAGCTGCAGCGTGCTGTGATTTTTTTTTTTTTAATTTTTTTTTAAACGTTTTCCTTCATTGCAGTGTCCTACTAGGGAGTTACATTCTCAGTCTGTGCTCATCTGACTTTTTGCCATTGTTGTATGGTGTGCACAGATTAAATATCCCTACTGCTGTGCCAGTCTGCTCTAGAGAGTGGAGCCCAGTGTTGGCTAGCATGCTTAACTTCAGAGATACTGCACTTTTTTTAGGGACAGTTACAGTCCCATATGAACATGTTTGGGCCCTAACTTGAAATATAGGGGTGCCTCAGTGGAACTGATGTACGTGAGGGGTTGTTGAATGCACACTGCAGAAATAAACTGCTTTTTCCACAGTTACAGGCAAAAACTAGGGAAGTGGTGGCACTCTGCAAGTCAGGGAATGTCCCTTGAAACGGCAGGCTTGACTGGCATTATCAGAGACACATGGGTGTGCTATACAAAATAATTCAGTAATTTAATGATCCATAATACTGCTCTGACTCCTACCACAGATGCTGTTGGACTCAATGCGAGTTAGATTTGTTACTGCAAGGCTTTTTTTTTTTTTTTCTTCCTCTGGGATTCATGCCAAGATGAACTGTATGTTCTGTTCTTAAGAGCTATGAGTAATGTATGTGTGAATCTATAACATAAGTAATACGAGTATATAAAATGTGTGAGTATGCAGGATTCGTGTATCCTGTCTACAGAGTGCCGCACACATGCTATATGTGCATTCAGAAATAGGGTGCAATACATGTCTGGGCAAAATTAATGACGTGCCTTGCAGTTACTGCTCACTGCAGAGCCCTGTCTCGTGGCCTGATCCCAGAGAGCTGAACCGAAATCCCAGTCACCAGCTATGGTTTGCCTATTTAATTGCCCTTTTGGAGGAGTTACAAATTAGAGAGAGTTGGAAGTCCCTCTCTGCACTTACAGGGGAAGTCAGCCTTAACGAACACGAAGAGCAGATGCACTGTAGCCTAATGTTTCCTGAAGTAGTTGGTGGAGCAGTGGGGTGTCTGGGGGTGCTTGGGGGGCTATGTCTTGGAGCAGGGGTACAGGGGGTGCTGGGGGTCCCACTCTGCACCACCCCAGGTAGGTGCCGCTCTGGGAGCTGCTGTACAAGTGATGCGCTCTAAGGCAGGCCTGCTGCTTCTAATGGGATTTTATTTTTTTCTTTTTTATAAGAATAAAGTGGGCTTTCTCTCATAATTATTTTTTTATGTGAAAAATGAGAAGGTGGCAAGTAGCCAGTTCCCCCGCCTCCCTCTTCCCAGCTTCGATGAGGTCATTGCCTCTTAAAGTTTATACCATGCACTGTGAGACATGGCTGGAGGAGCAAGAAGGCAACAAATGTCTCTCTTGGGGCAGCTGGGAGTGATGACCGCCAGTCCCTGAAATATTGGCAAGCTGTAAGTGATGCCTGAGCAGGACTTGTGAGTGGGGAGGGGGCCTGGTACAGCTGCCTGGGAAAACCTTGCAGGATGCAGATCCGGGTGGGAGGGAAGTGCCCAGCTCCCTGCCTGGTCCCTGCGATGCTCCAGGTTTAAGGCAAGGCAGGACCTGGGATGCTTTTGATGCAGGTCCAGGGGGTGGTTGTGCTGCTCGGTGGGCTGCCAGGTGGAAGAAGTGTGTGTGTGAAGGGCTGGGCATGTGCTTAGGTGAAATGTGGTCGGCAGCAGTTCTGGCACTCCTTGGCTGAGCTTGCTCTTGCATCCACTTACTTTTCCTTGGGAATTTCCTCAGTGCTGTTTTTGCAATGGGGTTGTGAAAGTTCATGACCCAATAAAGGATCTCTCCAAGACCTTTATGTCCCTGGCTGAGTGGCTGCCTGGAGAAGTTCATTTTTTTTCCCTTGAACACCATGGCGAGCTGCTTGTGGATTCCTGAGCTATTGTTTTCTTCTTGTCTGTCCCCCCTGCCATCCCTTGGTGGAAGCAATATGGAACCGGGAGCGCCCGGACCATGAAGTGTTCCTTGGGGCTTTCCTAGAAGCTGCAGCCCAGGAGCGCGGATTTTGAGGGCTGTGCAGATCTACCCTCCTCCTCGCAGCCTCTGCTGGGGTGCTTGGGGATGGTGGCCTGGACTGTCTGTGGTTTTAAGGTGGGACACTGGCCTGAAACAACTATTTCATAGGTGCCATAATAAAGTAATTATTGAAATTTTGTCAGAGTTTGTTATTGTCTCATGCCTTTGCTGTGGCTCTGATTTTGGCTAGAGTTTGCTGTACCTGTTAGGGGTGGTCAGGAAGAGAGGACACTTTATGCATCTCTAGCTCTTACTCTCCCGTCATCCCGTCATTGCTCTGGGTAGGTGCAATGGGCTGAGTCTGTTCCGTGTGATCCCGTCCTCAGAGTTGACCCAAAGGGGTGTAAGTTGTCAGTGAATTTGTGCTGTAGTGCAGAAGTCAAATCTTTGCTGCATCAGAAAAAGAGGAGTTGTGGGGTGGCAGAAGGTGTGCAGGTAGTGGGGAGAGAAAGCAAGAGAGATGGACAGTTGATCTTTTTTTTTTTTTTAATACCTTTGAAAAGCCCTTGGCAGCAAGCACTGCACTGGGTGGAAGTGTGCATTTGCTTTTACAGGTTCATTCCTGAAGCGTACTTGTGCTATAAGGTGCTGTACGCAGCTATCCTTCAACTGTCAGCAGTGGGTTTCAAAGGTGGGCAGCTGCTTCCACCATGGCTTACACAAAGTGAATCTAGGAGGAAGCTGTGAAAAGGTTAAGAAGTGGGAGGAGGCAGCTGAGATGTCATCTGCGACCTTGGAGGTTTCTCAGCAGAGAATAAAGACCAAGACTGGCAGATCAGCCAGCATCTGCAGTGCCTTGCAAGGACAGTAAAGATCTGGGAGGAAGGTCTGGGAGATGCTTCCGTTTGCTGATGTGGGGAACTAACATCCTTTTTATTAAATGAAAGCTAGCAGGTAGCTATTCTATATATAAATGCGTACCAGAGGACCCTAGGTGCACCAGTGTCAGCAGCCTAAAGCTTCCCTGTGTTGGCTTTGGTCTTGTGCCGGTAGATATAGCTCTGATCTTCCCTGGCACCAAGGGTGGAAATGAAAAAGTGCAGTCGGAAGTTAGTAATGGAGGGGTCCAACGTGCTGCTGTGCTTTTAGGCACAAACTTAAAACAAACCAACCCCAAACCCAAAAAAAACCCCAAAACAAAACCCAAAAGCTTTAAAATTGCTGTTCTATTGCAGCTTGTCTGTTCTATAGAAATCATTTAAGCATCCCGTTAATTGCAGCTGCTCTTGTGCTGCTGCACCCCAATGATATCTTCTGTTCACTTCTTTGTCTTTATGCTACTTCTTAGCAGCCTTGTTGATTTTTTCTTTTTTTTTTTCTGTCGACACGATACAATCACTCCTTGTTAGCCTATCTTGCTCTTTCCTCTTTCAAGGAAGGGAAGGAGCAGGGGAACCAGATCTGATAATTCCAGTGAGTAGAACTGTTCCCCTGAGCCCTTTATAAAGAAATAAAAAGGCTCTCCTTCTCTCTGCTTCTCTTTGAGTACAAGCACTTTACCCTCTTGGATTCCCTGCAGGCTCCTCATACTGCTAAAATTGAAACATCAAGATGTCTGAGGCAGCAGGAATTACCATCAGTGTTTTGACACCTGGAGGTACAATTTCTATTAGCTTTTATATAAAAACAACACCAGTTTTGCCAACTGAGTTCTCGTTAAATAATGCATGAAGACCCTGCTCCTGACAGTACGTATTTTTCTTTCACTTTCCTGGACTCTTGGATAATGGCTTAATTTTTGTGACCCTTGGGAAAAAAGATACACACACTCACATGCGGAAATATATATGCAGACACACACGTGCTTAACTCTGAGGCAGAGAGTCAATTACCCCGTTTGCTAATTAACGTGGAGAGATGGGGGAAAGCAATTTAAGGTTGGTCTGTTGAGAAGGCTTGGATTGTTGCTTTATTTTTGTGGAAACAGCAGAATGCAGTCTTCCTCAGACCTTTGACGGTAAATAAGACTGCTTATATGTGATATAAGAGAGACCCTAGGAGTGGTAGCATGCCCTCGAATGGAGATGAGCGCAGGGTCATCAGAAACAAAAAATGGGTAACCCGTGTTTTTGCCTAGATGATGCTTGGCATCAAGCATATGCTTTGTGTTCGCTTTTGGGGGAAATGAAGTGAAACAGAAGGGCACAGCATGTGGATGTGACTGCTAATAGTGAGAATCAAAGTACAGTTTTGACATTTCTAACCTAATAAGTGGTGCTGCATGTAAGAGCCTGCTTATTTTCCTTTTCACCATGAGATGCTTTGACAGAGGAGTAAAGTCCCATTTTGACATTTCTGTCATTTTAACTAAAGAGAGAGATTACAGTAAATTGGATTAAGTGAAAATCTTCTTCAGATGTTTGTGGTTTGGGCTGATTTATGGATAGATGTCATTTGAACGTCATTCTGCATTTTTTAAGCATCTGCTTGATGGTTGCTCTAATGCTGTTGCTGCAAATAATCCACACAGAGGAGGGAAGGCTGAGCAAGAAGCAGCTACCCGTGACAGATCTAACACTGGTGTGTGGCATGGGGACAGCAAAACTCTGTCCTTCTCACGTTCCCAGACGCATAGTGCCAGATTCTGTAACGAGTGCTTGGTTCTCATTTGAGTTCCTGTTATTAAACTTTGTTATCTTCTGCTGAGAGTCATTTAAATAGGC
Organism: Haliaeetus albicilla; assembly: GCF_947461875.1. Taxonomy (NCBI): domain Eukaryota; kingdom Metazoa; phylum Chordata; class Aves; order Accipitriformes; family Accipitridae; genus Haliaeetus; species Haliaeetus albicilla. Next base: position 32,067,613 of record NC_091492.1, on the reverse strand, counting down.
TTTTCTAAGTATTTTTCCCATCCTGGAGGGAGATGGTTCAGTGCGCACATTCCTTATCGTGCACTTGGCAAATCTTGGGTTGCCCATTCCCCTGCGACCAGCGATGACATTCTTCTTGGTTACACTCATGCAAAGTCTCAGTCTTGGCTGCCTTGTTGCAGAGTCCTTCACTCGCCGTGAGTGTGCGTGTGACTTTTCCAGGAACCAAAATATTCTCATAAGCATGTGCTGGCTCACTAGCATTGGCAATGGCATATGAAAATACTTTGTCCGTGTACTGATATTTCCAAAAGGTAGTGTTGAAAGTCATTCCATTAAATTAACAGTGTGAGACTTCTTAAATATGTATGTCCTTCATGGCTTTCCCTACCTAAGCTATTTAGAAGCTGCTGGTGCCATTTGGAAAGCTGCATAATCTCTTGTGGGTGATGATGTAATCAGCACTGTAATCAAATCTGCCAATGATATCATTGATGGAGTAGTCCACTGTTGCCCGGTGCAGTGACTAGTGGGATGAGGCTGAAGTCTTTGTGCAAATGATGATGGGAAACTGGGAAGTCTGCATCCCTAAATTGTTTTACTTGCATATATAGGTTTTAATTTCCAGCACAATTTTGGAAAATACTTCTGATCCACGCTGAAAATCACTAGATTTGGGTCTAGGTGTAGCGGCTTATGCATTTCGGTTGTGGTCTCTAAAAGTTTATTGGCAGGTTTAATGTTGGTTTAAAGTTTTGTACCTACACGGTAGTTGTCTGCCAGCTTAGCTCCTGGAACTGCCTCTGCTCTATACCGGGCGAAGGCAGGGCTGGCCCAAGGGAGTGTGTGACTGGGGCTGGGAGTGAGAGTATAAAAATTGCCCTTAATCCTTTGAAGGGGTTGGATGTCTTAGACTGTGTCTGTATTGATTTTTTTTATAGTCCTGGGGCAGGAAGGCACTGCCCAGATGTAGGTTGCAGGTACAGAGTAGTACTGTCGGAAGCAGAGCACGTCAAATCCCGGCTTCTCGGGGTGAGTCAGCTAGTGATGCTTCGCATCTTCCCTCCCAACTGAGCCCTGCTAGTTTGATTTGCAGTGTCACAGCACTGCCTGGGTTTTCCTGTGCTGTTGTTGACACCAGGGTTGTGGTGTCTTGTTTTCTGCATCTATGCTCCCCATTGGTGGTTCGTGTCACCCTTGCACTTAAAAGATTTTTGCTTTTTGCCTCTTGCAAGCATTTCATGCCTTGCTAGTGACTCAAAGTGCAATTCTTAAAATATTTTCTATATTATTTTCTGTGATATGATTATTAGTGGAAGATTGCACTACCGAGGGAAGATAAATTTGTAATCCTGCTTAGTGGCTGATCTTATCTTAGCTGAGTAGCTCTCATTGGGGACAGTGACCTGAAATCATCTTTTTAAACCAGTGGACAGAATGCCTTTCCCTTTTCCACTTCACACACATGGGTGTGATGCAGACTTTTAAAGTGGTTTAAAGTTTAGCAGTTTTACTTAGAAATTTGAATACCCCCTGATAACTGAAGGGAACAGTGGTGCCACAGGAGGTGGGTTATTTTAATGCATCAGTCTACGTGTTAAACAGACTTTCCTGCATCTCTTGCAGCCTGGCTTGCTTTTCGGGATTGCTAAGAAGTATTTACGGAGGTTGCCTGGCATGAATGACAAAGAGCAAGCAGAAGTGCTTGATCGCAACCCATCCCAGGGAGGTTTTTGAGAGAGGCTGGGATGGGAGCTTCGAGGGATGGCTCTGGCATTGGGGAAGGGCTCTGCTCTGTCCTCAGCATCACACTCCCCCCACTGGATGCCAGCGGAGAGGGTCGGGGGGTGAGCAGGAGGGGAAGAGCTGCTGCTTGTGAGCACTGAAGAATTAAAAACATCTGCTCCAGCTGTGTGCCTCTGCTTATTGTTTTTAACTTCTCTCAGTAAAGCAAAGAAGGAATTGGCAGTGGATTTCTTGGCAGGCACCTTGTCTTGCTGGAGTAGAAGAGATACTTCCCTTTTTGCTCAGTTGGCCCTTTCTCCTCCCGTCCCTCCCAGACACGTAGCAGCCCCAGGTTGAGCTCAGGTGAGACATCTGGTCTCTCCTTGGTGGGGAGGATGATGGGAGTGCACCTGATAGCTGCCTTCCCTCCCCACCCTCTGAGAAATGCTACATTAAATATCTTAGTGTTATGAGCTCCATCTGAAGATGCGAGGCTCATTCTGTCACCTCGCCTGTCTGCTTTCAGAAGTCTGCTGTTGGAGGAGAGAGCACAGACTGCTTGTGCCTGTAACCAAAGAGCACGGATGGGAATTGCTGCTCCTAAGCATGGGGTCCTCTTTAGGTCAGCGGAGCAAACTCTCGGCTTCCCATGCGGGTCAGGCCCGGAGCGTGCAGTTCCTGAAGTCCCAGTCGCTCCAAGCCAGGGGCGACTGGCGCTGGGTGCAGCCTCAGGCTGCTCAGGAGCTTCCTCCGAGCTGAGCAAGCATCCGAGCAGACAGATGCCCTCTCTCCTCTCCAAATGCACACCTGCAGTGGGATGTTTGCAGCCCCTGGAAGTTGCTGCTAATGTTCAAGTTTGCAGCCTGCGGAGTGAGCGAGCGAGCGAGGTTCACCAGCTGCGCTCGCAGCATCTGGGAAGTGTTATGCTGTAGGCAGCACTCTTCCAGAGATGCTTCCTTCGTCTGCCGAAGGTGATATCCTGGTGGCTGGTAGTGGGGAGGGAAGAAGAGGTGTTTTTTTCCTCTGGTGTGGGTGAGTCAGTGCTATCTGTGATGGATTCTCACTGCGACAGGCTCTAAATGGGAACTCTCGGGGGAAATTAGCCTGCAGCTCTTGACTTTATTAAATATTCTCCAGTGCCATCCCAAAGGACCACTTTTTAGTGCTCCGCAATGTTTCGTCTGTATTTTTAACATCACCTACGTGAAGTGAGACCATGTATGGCCTATATTTACATAAAAGTCTATGTACAAATAGTTAAGAAATGATAGATAGCGTGTTCTGTTCTTCAGGTCTGTAAAATGATGATGTCTTATAGGTAAATATGAGAACCTCAGCTGGAGATATTGCAGATTATTATAAAGTCCAATAGCTCACTTAGAGCTCTGGCTTATGATGATTGATTTAGCCATTTTTTAAAACACCTATTTAATGATTGATTAAGCCTTTATAAACTATTTGTAACTTTTAAAATGTGACCTGATGTATTGTAGCTCCATTAGTATCTAGCTAATAAAATACACTGTGGACCTGTAATGCCTATTAGGTTGACAGAAATTGTATTTTAGGCTTTACATGTGTTGAAGTTTTAAGTACCTTGTTACAGATTATTCTAGGTGTGTTTCAAGGCACAGAAATACAATCTGCTCCCTTAAAGTGAGCTATGGGGCTGATCTGGCAGTGATGTGTTTACCTTGTGGGTCTCCTGTCTGGTGGGATGGACACCGTTTGCTTTGGCATTGCTGGTCTACGCAATCTGTTGTCACCTGGTACTGGCACTGAGCACCCCAATAAAATGATCTCTCCCTGCTCCTGATGACGAACGAGTCCATCATATGCCTCTCTCCCTGCCTGCTGGTGCTTGCCTGTGAATGGAGCCCAGATCTGGGAAGCAGCAAGTGATGCTCTTGCTTCTGCCCAGTGCCTGTGGATGCTGTCCTTGCGAGCAGCTTTGGTAGAGGTTTTTGCTGATACAGAGCAGAGCCCCAGTAATGCTGGTGACTATTAACACAGAGCCCAGCTGACTTGGCTTCTTGCTAGAGCAGGTGGGGTCCTGCACTTTCTTCTATGGCCCTGCCTGGTCTGTGCTGAGGGAGCTAAAAATCATAAAGGGAGGAGGATGGTTTGCTTGGAGGCATGTGATGCCAAATTTGAATTTACATGAAGAGGCTGGGGTGGAGATGGGGAGAGGGGGAAGGTTGCCCCAAAAGAGAAGAGGTACAGGGTAAACCCTGCATCCTGCTTTGTGTCTAGGTGTTGTCTTCCTGGGTTTTCGTAGAATTATAGAATGGTTTGGGTTGGAAATGACCTTAAAGATCATCTAGTTCCAACCCCCCTGGCCCCCTTACCTTCCTCTAGATCAGGTTGCTCAAAGCCTCATCCAACCTGGCTTTACCTTTATTTAACCGAGTACCAGAATCTAAAGGTAAATTCTGCACACAAGATTAAAGGGGACTTTTAAAAAAAATTTATTTAAATCTGCCTTCTTTGTTCATCTATAGAAGCATTTTTTCCATGAACTGCTCAACTTTCCATTTGCTTGAGCTGTGCAGAGCTGGCTGCTGGGATGAGCTGTGTAATGGGATATCTGAATCGCAGCAGGAAACCTGCTCCAGTTTAAGAAGACCTGATTTAAAAGCAAATTCAGTCAAACCAATACAAACTCCTGCATGGAGAAATTAAAACTGCTTTATGTCTGATTGATACCACTTTTGCTCAGGTCAGTAACTACTGCTGAGGGATGCTCAAGTGGACAACGAGTAAAACCTCTCAAGTGGAGGCTGAGTGATGCATGTCCCTGATGCTCTGCCTTTCTCACTGGGCCATAGGAAGTAGGTAAAATTCGGCAAGCAAGGGCAGTTGGTTTAATGTGTTAACTTTTCATCTGTCCCCGCTCCTGTCTATCAAGCGGCTTTCTGCTGTACATGGTTAAATGATCTTGATGAATGGTGTATGTTTGAAAAGTAATGCTGTGCTTTTCCTTAGGAGTCTGAGCTTCTAAGACTTGGTAATATTGTGGCAAGGCTGACGATGTGAATGAGCACATTGGGATTCATGGGATGTGGGAATGGTCTTGCCCTGTTTGTGGCTGATGTAAAAACAAAACTGGGAAGCCTTTTTTGGGCTGGGGGAGTGGGGAGGTGATTTTAGGGAAGACTGCAATTTATATTTCTCTTTCCATGTTGTCAAACAATTCAGCGTTTGTTTGCTTACCTCTAGCATCTGTCTGCAATATTTATTTGTTTGTTTCTGGAGATTTCCTACTAATCGGGAACCAGCCACGCTGTAGGAGATGTGGGGAGAAGGGGTTGGCTCTGGTGGCCTGTGCCCTGTTGTTTGGTTCCCAGCCAGCTGTTCTGCAGCTGTTGTCACTGCAGAGACCACAGTGATTTAAACTGAGGGGGTTTCCCGGAGCTTACCCCTAGGCTGGGCAGGAGGTGGCAGGAGATGAAGACACCCCACTGTCCTGCCACCCTGCCTGCAGCCCCCTTCCAAGGGGGTGTGTGTGGGTGCTGTGTTTGAGTGCTAGGTGCTTCTCCGGGACACTGCGCTAGGGCAAAGAAAGTGAAGGTTTATTTACCCTTTCTGACTGCTTAAATACTTCTTTTCTTGAATTTTTTTTGTTGTTGTTGTTGTCTGGAAAGTTCATAACTTTAACCCAGGGCTCAGAAATAAACTGTGGGGGATGGTGATGAATTGCGAGGTGGGAAGCAGCGAATTCTCTTTTGGGTCGGAGTTTACCATTCAAGCCTTGACCTTGTTAAAACATGTTAACTCAATAAGAGTGTGAGTATTTAAAGACAAGTGACTTCTTCCTGCCTTGAGGGGCATAATTAAGCCATTCCACACCCCTTAAACCAGAGCTGTGGGAGGAGGACTAAGGAGCTCCCTAGCCTGCCTGCCTAAGTCAGTCAGCAACCTTCCACTGGGGTCATCTCCATCCTGCAAGGCAGCACCCATGAGCTCTGTGGAGCTGCTTGCTGGGAGGTTCTGGAAGTGCTGGGAGAGTCTGGCAGTGATTGCGTAGGAAACCCGCTATTTCCCAACTGTTGGGAGGATGACATTGCTCCTTTTGCAGGGCAGGCAGTTCTTGCATCGGTTGAAATTGTGGTCGAGTGTTTTGTATTAAAGCAGGCTGAATTTCCTGGGGAAAGCATGCAACTTTGCGGGGGGGGGGGGGGGAATGCGGGCGGTTATGTTCATCTGTAAAAATTCCTGTACAACTTAAAAATGGGAATTATCCCTTTTCGCAGGGTTTCCTTGCTTAACCATTCCTTGTAAGTTTGTGAAGTACGTTGTACTTTTGTATTGATCCACAATGGACATTAATACAAACGGACACATTAATGTGTCCAAAAGCACCTTCAGCTCTTAATATACTATAGAATTTTCAAGGGAAATGCAGAAACTTGCTGTGTTTCCAATTTGAAGTGGCATGTTTTTGTCTACTGAGCTGTAATCAGTACCCACTGGGGTGAATCCTTCTGGAATTGTGGCTCAAAAGCTGAACAAATAAGGAGTCCCCCATCCCAACCAAAGCCCAGGAACACACACACACTAACCAGCCGTGCAGAGGAATAATCCCTGCTGTGACTGCTTTACACCTGGAGTGCTGTTATTGCCTCTTGGCTATTGAAAGAAGCACTGGGCTGCTTTTTTTTTTTTTCCTTCTTCTTCTTTTTCCCCTGAACTCTTCACGTCTGTGCTATCTTCTCCCTGGGAGAAGTGTGTTTTCCCGTACATTTCCCACAGCAAGTTTTTCTGTAAGGGCAGGGGCTGTGCTTGGCAGGAGGCTTTTGCTCCCTCCAAGAGGAGTGTCTGCAAAGTCACAGCATCTGAGTGGAGTCATGTTTGTACCACTGTTGGGAGACCTTACCTGCTGCATGGGACCACTATTGACAACCTGCGCCTGGTGGCAGAGGTTGGGTTGGCTGTGAAGAGCAGGAGAAGGTGGCTTGTTCGAATCAGTGTTCCCTGTGTAGGCTCTGACGGGGGTTGTAGGGCTCCCACGAGGCAGTGGGAAGGGCTGTGTGTGTCTGTGTCTCGGTACAGAGTCCTCATGGGCCCTACAGCTATTTTAAGTGAAATCCACCATCATTGGCTACTCCCATTAAAATACCAAGGCTGTTAACTGCAGTTGTTTCATGAGCAGCTCAGCTGCCCCAGCAGAAGTGATGGAGATTTAGGGATGGTAATCCTCTTAGTTATCCCTGTGTAAGCTGTCCTGCGTCAACTTGATACCAAGGGAAACTCATTGCCTTAGCAGACACAATTTCAGATGCCATGTCGTTTCTTGCTGTGGGTAACTGGAGTTCATCTTAATTTGAATCTGAGGCCTTCATCAAGGTTATAAGCTCAATGCATGAAGGTGCTGGGAAGCATCCTTAAGTACCCCTCAGATGGACTCTGGAAAGACTATTGTGCTGTAATTTGTTTCTATAGCTCCACAAAAGCAGTATTTGACCATGCCACTATGACTCTGCTATTCCCTCTGCTAGCATCCCCGGTGCTTTTGTCCAGACCAGTTGTGTCCAAATTAAATGACTCGGTGTTAGAACTTCTGTTTGCCCATGAGAGGTGCTTCTCAGCTGATGAGGGATGCTTTGCGTCAGACATTTCCCTCGTGGTTTTTCTTTGTTTCTGCTATGTTGGCTGAAGGGTTGGAAGGCGAGGAACCATCTGAAACCTCAGCCCCAGGGCAGGTAGGTGCAGGGTGACGGGCGATACCCGCTGGTGCCTGCACAGCAGCAGCAGTGAATCGGGTCAGTGAGTCATCTTAGGAATAATTTGACGTTGGCAGCTGAGGGTTTTTTTAAGTAGTAATAATTATTATTGATAAATAACTTTGAGTTCAGTAATTGCAAAACAAGGTTGACTGAGAGCCCAGCAACCGATCGTTTTGCTGGGAAATAAGGCAAAACTCTCCCCTCGCTCTGGTACGATGGGGTAGGGAGGCCAGAAGCTTCTGACCTCGTCTTGCTGGCACTCATTGCTTCGCTGTGGAAGAGCGGACCCTGCGAGATGTCTCGTCTCGAATGAATTCCAGTCACCTTTCAAGGACTCCTTCAAACTAGTCCACCGGCTCCCAGAAGCCTGTAAATGACAGGCTGAAAACCATTGCTCCAAGCCCAGGAAAGGCAAATTACAAAGTGTTTGACCAGGTTGTGGTTTGAGAAGTGTCCTGATCAGAAAGCCAGGACTCCTGATCTGCTGGGGACTGACTGATGGCTTTGGACAGCTTGTTGTCAGCAGGACTGAGCTTGGCAGGGAAGCACTGAAATCCCGTTTGCCCACTTGCGCAGGTTCAGTTATTAAACACATCAGGAATCCCCATCTGCTTTGTAAGCCTGTCTAGAAACATAACCCAAAGCTCGACTCCTGCAAAGTGCCATTTGCCTTTGAGTGAAGCTGGAGGGAGCTGGAGCTGTGCAAGCCTCCTTCGTTTCAGGGGAAGGCTCCCCCGTGGATGAAGAAGGGTTGAAACCCTTGCCTTGCGCTTGCTGCGTGCCAGGGCTCTTGCTGAAATGGGCTGTTGGTTTGTGTACAGGGGTATCTGGGAAGGGGATGGAGGAGGAGGTGGAGGTGATGTTCTCCTGTCCCCTTTCCCTTGCTGCAAATTGTCCGGCGTTCTGCAAGGTGCTACACATTGTATGCAAATGTCGAAATTTTTTTGGTGCCTCTAGAGAGACTTTGACTTTCTGTCTAGAAGCTATTAATTACCTAGACAAGGAAAGCAGAACATACCCAATTAATGGCTTCTACCGCTTAGACCTGTCTCTCCAGCTGATCTGCTAAGAACTAATGAGCAGCTCCTTTTGCTGGGCCACCAGCAAGCTTTGAACTTCTCATCGGTTTTCCTGGGGAGAAATGAAAGCAGTAGCAATGTGCAGGAACAAATGGCTGGAATTCGGTTATTAACCTGGGCTGAAAATTGACTCTATCTGCTAGTAATTACCTGGGGGATGTTAGGAGAAAGCCTAGTGGAGGCTTCAGAGCTGGTATTTGACAGACGATCACAAGCAATTGAGTTAGTATTACTTAAGTTCCCATTCTGCATCTGAGGTGCAGCGATGTGCTGGGTAAGAATAGCAACTGCAATGCAAACCTGGAGTAAAATGGGTTTAAAACAGCTCCACTCCCAAATGACTCCCTTCTTTAGTGATATTTTATGGCACAGCTGCATAGCATCTCATATATTTTTGAGTACCTTAGTTTACAGGTCATTTAATTTATTTGCAGGTTTTGTTTCGGTTCCCTAGGGTAATTTTGTTCCTTTGCACGTCTTCCTATGGAGGCATTAAATTGTGCAGTTTGTCACAATAGTTCAGCTTTTATGCTGGCAGTCAGTGCTCTTCAAAGATCCTTGTGTGAAGTTTAGACTCCTGAATCGTTAGAGGATCATGAAAGAAAAGGAATAATTTAGAAGGCAAAGATGTTTTGTCGTCTTTGAAATTGGGAACGTGCGAAAGGAGAAAATGTTTAGCAGTACAATCTGCCTCAAAGAACTTATCTTAGGAACTCCAGAAAATGAGTTTCCCTTCTTTATTCAGGATGTAAATAATTGAAAATGTCACTCCTGAGCTGAGTAATTTGTTCAACAAAAGGATCTCGAGGAGATGACTCCCCTAGCTTTCATGAACGTGCCCAAGACATCAGAGGACCTGTCTCTTTAGCAATATGGACTGAAGGGTTTGAAAATCAAATGAGCAGTGTGTTCTGTGCAAAATATATAAATAAATCTCGCAGGTGCTTTGTAATCTCCCTTGCATTTTAAAAGCCTTGTTTATCTGGATAGTCTGGGGTTTAGGTTAGCTCCTGGGAGCTGCAACTGGGTGTAGTGATGATGTGTTGTTACAGCGATGGTTGTTAATGTGCTGTTTAATGTACTCTGGAGCGTGGCTGAAATAGTCGTACGGTTACTATATCATTATTGCACGTTGGCATGGAATTGCGTTTTTTTCCCTTAATTTAAAGTTGCTTGTGTGTGTTTATTAAACTGAGATTAGTACTGTGTAACAATTACAATATTTAAGCCCGTGTTTAATGTAAGGGGGAAGGGTAGTTAAAGTGGAAAAGGTGTCGTGTAGTGTGTGCAGGGAGGGGACCGGGTCCGGGAGTGGGGAGAGAAGGAGCTTTGCCCTGCAACAGGCTGTCTGCACTCGCCCCACGGTTAAAATTGCCTTGGGTCCTGGATGGATGTGGTGGCAGGGAGTGGGTGTTGCAGCATTTCAGGCTGCCAGACAGGGGTTTGGGTAGAAGAGGAGGAGGGTTTGGTTTGTGCCTTTCACAGTCCATCTTGCCCCAGCAGACATGCTTTTTGTTTCAGCTCGTGCATTTCTGTATCTGGAGCTTTGGGTTGGGCTTCCATCACAAAATGGGGCATTTTCAGCATTTTTTTCCATCCCTGGGGTTTTACTAGTCAATTCTGCTGGTTCGCTTTTGCTGTCCTGCGCTGGTTTTCTTATCTGTCTCCTTTTTGGCTGCCTAATCTGTGCTCTGGCATTTGAGTGTCACTCCTTTCCTTTCCTTTCCTCTAGTTCCCTGCCCTGTTTCCCTTTGCAGTCCCAGTGCCTGGGTGGTTTCGTGTTTGGGTGTTTTTTATTTCCTCTCCAGGCTTTTCCATTTGTCTCTGTAGATCATCTTCAACAAAGGCCTTGCGTGGTCTAATTTGTTTTCTATTTCCAGCCTAGACTTAAAATAACTCCTTTGTTCCATGAATTGCCCGTGCATGGATCCAAATCCCACCTCCCCGTTTTTTTTTAGTGTGGGTTTCTTTTTCACTGTTCCTTGTCAGTATCTTTAATTACTTGAAGTGTCCCTTTTGGGCATTTAGAGTGCAGCTGCCAGTCAGTAGCTGTGGGTTGTGTGTGGCTGTGTGTGTGCCGGCTCTCCGCTTCCCAGCGGAGCAGCATGGGAATGGGTTTGCAGGGCCGTGGGCGCCCTGGCCCGGGAGCAGCGATGCCGTTGTGTAACAGGAGCGGCTCTGCCATCGCATCCCTGCCGACGAGCTCGCCGTCCAGATGATCCACGGGTTGTCTGCGTGCTTTTGCAGTCTCAACTTGCAAAAACCAGGGATGCTTGAGGGTTTTTTTAATTGATTAGGAGGGGAAAATCTAACAGCGGGAGTAGGGAAACTAAAGGGAGAGAGGCACGTTATGGTAGGATTTGAAAAGGCCACGCTGGTGCTGACCCTGAGGCTGGAGCTGTGGCCAGGCTGGCACTTGGTATGTGACTTGTGCATTTTAATAAGGCGGTGTCCCTGCAGCTGGGGAGCGACAGCCGAGTGCTCCTGCAAAGAGAAATGGGTCAGTCTTGTTCATTTAAGCACATACGCGCCCCTCTGGGAGCCGTCACAAGGTCACTTGCAGCCTCTTTGCCGAGGGCTGGGAGGTACTTAAACTGTGTGAGATCCATTGCAAGTGCTGATCTGACAAGGGGTGTTCGTGGTGGGGCAGGCGGTGCAGATGTCTCATCTGCTCCCAGGCAACCCGATTATGCTACCGAGAGCTGGGGTCTGAACGAGGGCTGTTAGCGGCAGGAGTTGCAGCTCCTAAGTACGTACAGTTAGCATGTACTTTCCTCTGGCAGAAGCGTCAGGCCAGTGCGGTGTCACTGCTCAGAGTGGCCTGTCTGACAAACCTGCCTTTCGAAACTCAACTGGGAGTGGGGCTGGCAAAATCGAACCCTCTGACCTTGCTCTGTGCAGCTGCGGTGTCAAGATCTGTACACAAATGCTGGCAAAGGTTATCTCGGGGCAGAGCTAAACATGGGTCCCGTGCCCAAAATAGCTTGGAAAGATTGAAAAGGAGAAATACAAGTTGCAAATCCTGCTTTGCCTCTTTGGGCAGTGATAGGAGCAGGGCAGAGAATTTACCTCTCATTGGGGATCAGAACCGGTTCTGTGTGGAGCCATGCTGTGGTGGGAGAGCCGATGCAGCCTAGAGGTTTCCAGCAAGGAGGCAGCAAAACAGGATGAGAGACTTCAGCTCCTGAGCTTCTGCCATCCCCTCTGTGGCCTTAGGGACCAGTTGTACCTTCTTACGAGGGTAGCATCCTTCCCCGGGCAGTTCCGTCATGGTGCTGCAAGGCTCCTTCTTCCTCCAGATCTGCTGCTGTAATTGCTTGTGCATCTGTACCATCAGTCAGGCTAGGAAGTTAATCTAGTGCAAAAGTCATCTGGCCAAAAGAGAAGAGGGAGGAGGGTTTCTGTCAATGGGCGAGCCGGGGAACAGGGCAAGAGCTGCTTTGGGTACCGCTGTTTGAGGTGCACCTGAGGAACCGCAGGGGCTGGCCGTGATGTGCAGGGTACTGCCAAGCCCGCCTTTGCTTTTGTACTCGTCCAAAGCAAGAAAAATTTTTTAAGATCACATGCAGGTACAAGCTGTGACCCCTGGGGTTGAAATAACCTTCCTCCATGCCACTGAGCTCAGGATGTGCCTGATCTTTCCTGTTGACCCTGTGCTGCTATTTTAATTTAAAACCTCTGTACCCTGCTGTGATTGAATGCTACTGTGGATTCCCAGGCTGCAGACACTGACATAGTCATCTTTGTTATTCTGAATAGAGCCCTAAATTTATGGCAGAGAGCCTGCTTTCCTATTGAAAGTACTTAATAGATACAGTACATACAAATATTTGTGTAGAATGTCAACTATCTTCCAAGAAGATTTCATGCACGTATTGATTAGACAAATCCATTACCATTACGTTGTGGTGCATTTCTTAGGATAGTCTCTCTACCCATTTTCATCACACTTCAATTATTTTTGCTTCCACTAGTGCTTTAAAATGGGTGTGGGTAAATCTCTTAACTGCTTTTCAGGTCTGGTTTTGATCTAGAGCTGTACGGTGTGTCAATGCTGTTACTGGCCGTGGGACAGCTGCCAACAGGCAATATGCTTTTCTGCTGTGCTGCACACAAGTGTGCGCTGGGGTTTTTTAAGCATCATGGGTTGGTTGGTCTCTTGGAGGTGAATGTTATAGTTTGGTATTAATTAAGCATTATAAACAAATGTCTCTTTATTTCAAAATACACGAGTTGACTGGAGAATATATACCTTTTCTTTCTTGTCTGAGGAGGAAAATGATCATGTATTTAGTGTTTGAGTAAAGACGACTTGGTGGTTTTTTCAAAAAACTTGCATTGTTTAATGTAAACAAACATTACCTTTGTTGTCAATACTCTTCACTTTAAATGTGCCCTGGTGAGTGCTACCAGCATTTTGTTTATTTGCCTTGTCTGTTCAGTGTGGTGGTACTAGTTGTTGCCTTTTAGTAAGGTCTTTTGCAGTCTTTTTGTGGGCTATCTCCTAACGTCTTCTGTAGACCATCCGTGGTCCGTAGACCACAAGTTGAGTAACATTACTCTGGATTTAAGAAACAACATATTCTGCTAATCTTATTTCAGCATGTGCTTGCTTAAAAAAAAAAAAAAAGTTTATTTTGAACTTAAGCAGTGTGTTTTCATTGGGATCTTTAAAACTCTTATGAGGATGGGTGAACTGGTATTTTCTGTGAGCTGGGAGTGTCTTGTTGTTCTCACTTTTCAGACAGATGAACTAAGGCACGGGGTAATTACAGCAATTCCGCCCAGATTTATGTTGTGTCGGTGGCAAGCCAGGGACCTCACCTGGGAATCCTGCTCTCCCTGAGGAGTACAAAGCTGATCAGGAGGGTTGGCTCTAACTTTGAAGAGCAACAAGTGTGTTGAATGATGTTAATTAAATTTTTTGCAACTCAATTTGACTGCAAATTTAGACCTGTAGGGTTTTTGCATGGTCCTGGCTGTATTTTGCCGCGGTCAGGAGCTGGGCTGAAGGAGCGCAGAGGTGTTGAGCCCTGTGTCTGGGTGGTGTTGACTGTGAACCTGTAGATGACTGCAGGGCGTCGTGAGCTTGTCTGTGCCCATCTTTTGGGCTGGACACGAGTCTGCTTGGCCTGGTGCTGTACACACCATTAGCACGGGCTGTGCCTGAGCTGGCGGGTGCTGCTGGGAGGTGGCAGGCGCTGGGCAGCTGGGCGCGCGGGCAGAGCTCCTCTGTGTGCCGGTAAGCCTGCAGCAACTTGCAGTGGCTTTTAGAGGGCTTTCATGATGTAAGCTAGGGAGAGCAGGCGATGGGGAAACGATTTTAGTAAATGGCACACGAAGAGGAGAAACAGAGGAGCAGGGTAGCTGTGCTTTGCTGCATGGATTTGGCAGGGGGGAGGAGGGGGCGGTTTTTGAAGGTATCAGCAGTGGGTCAGGATCCTGGGAGTCTCCCAAACAGGTGGAAATAAATGGGTGCCAGAGCCTCTGTGGGCTCTTGCCTCTTCCACAAGTTCATGTTGTAGCCCTGGTGCTGGGTTTGCCGGTAACCTCCAGCTTTCTCCTGTTCTTAATCAGAGACTGTAAATCTCCTCATACCTAGTGCTGTAATGGCTAACGCAGGTCTGCGGATAAAACAGTCTCTGATGGAGACTCCAACTGGGGGGGAAATACTTTTCCTGTGAGACAATGTCTGTTCCTCATCAAAATCAGTTGAGAAAAGTATGAACCAAACAGTTCGATCTTAAATCTTTAAAGAGCTTGGCTGCGCTATTTCTCTTTTACTTCCATTAATCTGCTCCTATTCTTTGTGTTCCTCTCTCAAAAATAATTAATAAAGGGTTGTGGATGAGGAGGCACCCCGGTATCTTTTGCTGGGGATAGGTAACCACGCAGTGTCCCAGCTGTGCCCAGCTCTGAAGCAGCACTTGTACATCTCCAGCAAGATGTTATGCTCCCACTTTGCTCCCCAGTGGGAGCACCCACAGCCCTGCTGCTGGCTGGCCATGGACCGTCCTCCTTCCTGGAGCGGTGCTGGACCGGGCACGCTGCAGCAGCCCCTTTCTTCACACATGGAGCATAAAAATGGGATTTTAAGGCCGTGGCATCTGCGGAGCTGCCCCAGTGCTTTGGTGACCTCATTTGGCTCCAGCCCACAGTCCAGCTGCAGTGGAGAGCATCCAGGGCCTTAGACTTGCGCTGAGATCTTGCCGATGACCTGCCGCTCCGTGGTTTGCAAGTGTGGAAATGCATGGGCAGTATGCTTTGCCTGTTTGCAAGCACGTGATTTTTACTCTTGGCTTTCCAGGGCTTCTTGTTGAGGCAGAGGTAGTTTGCTGCCCTTAGTAAGGAAAAAACCTCTTGTGGTCCTGCTAGCGTGTAGCTAGTGCACATTACCAGTGCAGCAGAGCTTGCAGGCAGTGTGCCTTGTGCCTTGGTGTAGGATGGTTTTGTCGGCCCCTGTAATTTCACCGTGCGTTTGTGTATCCCTCTAGTAGGGAGTTAACTTTTTTTCTGGTTGCACAGACAGGTGCAAAAAAGCTTTTAAACTGTTTTAGAGGTTGACACCGTGAGGCTTTGCACTTGATGCTGTTTTAAAGCTGAACTTCTGATCTGAAGAGTTTAAAAAAAGAAAAATCTTCCCATTTCTTTTACTGTAGACAGCTGCCATGCCATAGTCTGGTCTACCTGCTGAGCTTCCATGGAAGTAGTTGGCTTGCTGAAAACTGCTTAGGGCTCTGGGCACCCCCATCTTGGAGTGTGTGTATATACATGCGTGTGTGTGTATATATAGTTACATGTGCTAATTAACTTGTAGGTGGCTGTGAGCCAAGATGTCCAAGTTTGAATCCGTTATTAGGAAAGTACCTTAAACTTCTGCAGATCCCAGCGAGCTTTTGGAGCCCTTGAGAGCATCGTGCACGGCGTCCTTGGCAGCTGCAGGGAAGGTTTACCCCTATAGAAGCATACGTGGGCTGCAGGAGAGCTGGAAGGGTGGTGGTGTGTCCCCGGAGGGTGAGCAGAGTGGATGTTGAACCGCATGCTCCCTGCACGGCCCCCAGCTTTGGGTGGGAATCGATGATTAAAATCCCATCCAGTCGGAAGCACGAAGGGAAGTGGGGTAGTCATACTGGAAGTGTAAATACGCACTGGTTGCGTTCTGGCTGCCTCTGAATTCCCCCGCGTGTGCAGGGGCTTTCCTGCCCCGGGGGTGGATTGCACCAAGCACACCAAGCTCCTGTGCAGGGAGGCTGTCCCCATCGCGTGAGATCCGGGCTGTTCCTGGGCCACCGGTGCTTCCCGGGACCCGGGTGGCAGGTAAGGTGCCCTGGGGCTCAGCAGGGATGTGTGGGTGCAGGACCGGGGGGAATCCCAGCTCCTGTGCAGGGAGTCAGCTTGGAAGCAGGAGGAGACCTGGTTGTCTCTTCTCTCCCTGCCCTGAGAGCCAAACCTTGCTGTGTGTTTTCCCGTATGTAACTTGGCAAAATACCTTTTGCCAAAGAGGCTTGGCTGACCCTCGGCAGGAGCATGGAGATGTCTCTGTATGGCTGTCACCCTTAGGCCTTAATGGGAATTTGGTGAAAAGTACTATTTTTGTAAAACTTGACCTCTTTGTAAGGTGGCTTCCTTAGGCTGCTTTCCTCTTGCCGTTGTTGCCCTGCTTCTTGTGCCCAGCCTGATGGGGACCGTTGCCTTGGTTTGATTTTATTTCTGGCTGGCGAGTTGTGCATGGGTGCCGGCAAACCAGCTAGGTGGTCTTGTGCCTGCCTGCAGCAGATAGCAAGTGGTTTATCAGCACGGGCTGATCTGTGGTCTCGCAGGCGGGGAAAAAAAAGAAAAAGACAAAGAAAAACTTCCTCTTTTTTTTTTTCCCCTCCGCCTTTCCCACCCCCTTTTGGTTTTTGTACATGCCAACTGCTGTTTCGGTTGAAATTGCGTTGGCTTGGGCTGGCTGTGTTCCTCGTGCAGCAGAGACCATGAGAGCATAGGGAGATGCTGCTGGGGAGCTCACAGCGCTGGAAGCTTTCTCTGCTGCTCCCAGTGTGTTGATGAAAGATTTTGATACTGCCAAAAACCTTGCACAAATCTATATGTTAATGTCTACCTTTGCTGGGGAGGAGGCGTGTGAGTGTGCTCGGCGTTGTGTGGGGTGGAGAACAGGTCCTGGGGAGGGAGAGCTGGGGAGCTGGGGCTCTCCCTGCTCGGGGTCAGTCCTGGCAGCATCCCCCAAGCCCAGGCAGCAGTGGGAATTTATGCTTTGTATAACTGACCATTAATACAAGAATAATAGTTAATGCACCTTAAACTGGCAGTGGTGAAGGGCAGCACTTAGACATTTGTTACTTTTTTCCTTGAAATCCAGACAAAAACCAGGAGGCTTAAAATCCTCACCAAACAAACTATGTGAAGTATCTATAAAAATTAGTAACTTGTGAATCCCCTCTTGGGGCTGAGGGGAGTCCTCCTACTTTGTTGGCTTTCCTGATTTTGTTACAGCTGTGAAAGGAATTGCAACACATACTAAAGAAGCGAATGTGTGGGTGACTGGTGTTTGTGAAAATACCCTCAGGGCCATGGTGTCTTCTCTGGCTCTTGGTCCTAATCAGAAAGGCTGATTTAGGTGGCGCTGGAGGTGTGTGGTGTGCTTTAGGATTGGGTTTTAGTGTAGCCCCGTGGGTGGACGTGGCTGCTGGGGAGGTTGGTGCCTGTTGTCCCTCCTGGCGTAGATCAGTGTTTACCTGCATGTGGCTGCAAAAATGGCCACAGCTTGGAAATGAGGGCACTGAAAGAAATGTGTGCGGATGTGTGAGCGTGTGAATGGGGAAGGGGGTGGGCTGAGGGATGGACCTTGTGCCTTTGGACCTTGCATTGAAGTACCAAAACTCTAGCTTGTGTTTTTGGGAACTAAGTCGTCCCATCCGCCCCCCCCCCCAAAATACTCAACTTCAAGAGACTTGGAGACATAGGTCAACAGGGCCCAAATAAATTGCCGGCAGTTTGCAGGCCTGGTCCTTTCCAGGACCAGCCTTTCCCTGGCTTTCCAGGGCAATTGGATGGGATGAATTTGGGATAATCTTGTATTTGGACTTCCCTGTGATAGGAGTAATCCACAGCAAAAACTTGGCCATGGTGTTTGTGAAGTGGAAAATGGGGCTGCTGGAGAGTTGCGAGGGCAGTCAGGTTTTGGTGATCACCCAAGGCTTGATGTTCAGTTGTCTTGTGGAACCACGGCTGGCTTAATTTTAACCCGCTGCTTTCCCATTTGCTTCTAGATGTTGTGTGACCTGGAAAGCACACTCATGATGAAGAGGAGCTCTTGGCTCTCCTAATCCTTTGTTGGTGATTTGGAAGCAGCGACCGCCGCACCTGCTCTTCCGACATGTCTGGATCTACGCAGCCCGTGACGCAGAGCTGGCGTGCTGCCGAGCCGCGCTACCCCCCGCACGCCATGTCCTATCCGGTTCAGATTGCTCGACCACATGCGGTAAGGCAAGAGACTTTCCTTCCCTACCCGCTCGCAGGGTAGGAGCTGCATGGTGCGTCCCCATCGCTGGGGCAGTGGTTCAGCTGTGCTGGTCTCGGATGTGGCTGTTACAGAGAAATCAGACTGTTTCCGTGCCTGTGGTACGGGATTTTATTGTTCCTCTCTTGTGGGATCCTCTTTTGTTTCTCCATATGGTGCTTTCAGCTTTTCTCTCCCTTTCCAGCCTCTTCCTGGCACTTGCTGTGGTGGTGCTTGTGGGCTCTGGCTCATCACTTCTAAGCACCCAAGTCTGTTTGTCTTCCTGGCAAGAGCAACCTTGGTTGGATGCAGCAACCAGCCTGGGGGGAGAGGGGAAGGTTGGCCATCCATGTGGAGCAGGAGCTTGTGGCCTCCAGCCCTCTTCTGCATGGCCTTTCCTTAGCGCTGAATCACAAGGGGATGAGCATCCTCTCCTGCGCGTGGGCTCACCGCTTCCCAGTGAGCCCGGTCCTTGCTCCTCACACCCATGGGAGAGCTCTCCTGATTTCCAGGCAGACTGCCAGGGGCGAACCTGCCGCCTGTCCTTTGGTCAGGAGACCTGCCCCTCTCTACCTGGAGTTCCTGGCTGGTGGTGGCACTCCTGGGGAGCAAAAAGAAAACTGAGCTGCTGATTTTTTTCCACTTTGTCCTTCTCTACTTGTTCCCCCTCTTACCTTTGACCCGTAGTCTTGTCTTCTCTTGGATCAAGACATAAACTGGTGGTGATTTTTTTGTTGGCTGTGTTTTGTTGAATGCACCGGAGCTTGCACAGGTTAATTCACTTGGATCCAGCCTCTCCTTTATGTGCTACGTCACTCATGTATGTCTCTGCTTGCTCATCCTGGG
The DNA here is from genome assembly GCF_947461875.1 of Haliaeetus albicilla. Lineage (NCBI taxonomy): Eukaryota > Metazoa > Chordata > Aves > Accipitriformes > Accipitridae > Haliaeetus > Haliaeetus albicilla. The sequence continues at coordinate 32,048,756 of NC_091492.1, read as the reverse complement.
TGGTTGAATATTTTAGGGTTAAGACCTTAATGGAAAAAACTCTCCTCAGTGGAATAGCTTTAGTCAGCTGAAGCTGCTTAAATGAATCTTATTAGGTGCTGGAGTGTGGCACATGCTTGCAAGGCTGCTCTTTAGAGCTGCTTCTTGGTGGGTTACAGTGAGGTGGCCACAGACAGGAAGGCGCTTGTAAGCTTGTCAGTGAGGAGACCTTGTCTTGGGGTTATGTTTCTGACAGTGACGGCTATTGAATGGTAAAATTTGTGCTGTGATGATTTTAGGGTTTGACTTGAAAGCCTGGAAACCCATGAAGTGTCAATGGAGGGGTGAAATTCCCTCATCTGCCCTCTTTCCTGGGCTTCAGCAGAGTGGCATGGTGAGCAGAGCCAGAGTTTGGAAAGGCTTTGAAATAGAAACGTTAAGCAGGGCACAGGACGAGCTTTTGGCTGCGTTAGCTGGCTCATCTATATCGCTTGGGGCCTGCGTGCTTCTGCACAAAGAAGCTTTTCATCCAGGGTATGAGACACGCTGACCTGGTTCGATTTATGGGAGTCTTGCTTCCATCGGTGTGAGCGTGTTTATTTGGGAGGTGGGGTGGAACAAGAGCATTTGTCTCAAGAAGAAAATCCCAGTTCGTTCTTTATCAGAAACTCGAGCAGAAGGAGGATGTGACCAGGTGAGCAAGACCTGCATTTGTTGCAAAGCCATGATTTAAAAACAAACCAAAGAAACCTCAATACCCAATGTGGAGATAGATTTTGGAGGAGTGCGAAAGGCTCCTAGCCTTGGGGTGTTGAGTCCTCGTCTCCTGCAAACCCCAGTTGCTTCCCCTTAGTGTCGCAACAGCAGACTGAACCAAGCAGGGCAGTTGTTTTCAAGTCAGACGGAGCTCAGGGTTTCTCCAACCTGCCCTGCTCTCTGGCTAGTGTGAATAGTGTTTCTATTCTATCATATTAATGTTGGAAGAAGTTGCTGGCGTTCGCTTCTAGAAGCTATTTTTACAGTCGCATGTAATCTTCCCAAGTTATGTGATACCTTTTAGGTGTCTGGATGCAGGAGAGGTCCGGGCTGAGAGTTTTTTGGATGGAAAGCCAAAAGGCTCCTGTCGGTAGAAGTGTGCTAGCCCCACACAAACGGAATGCACCTTGCCTCTCCTCGTGAGGGTAGGCAGAGCGTTTCTTCAAGCGTGTCCCTGCATGATCTGCCCTGCCACCCTCAGCTGTTTGCAAACACGTGTCTCCTGCTCGGCGGCGCCGTGAGCTGGAACCTGGCCATGGCTCTGGGGCTAGAGCGGATCTCTGGTGGGATTGCTTGGGAGAGGAGAGCCCGGTTGCTTTGAAGTTGCTGCGCTGTTTAATATTAAAAGTGGTATTTGCTTGCATGTCTTGGCCAGGTCAATTTTGTCGTGGTGTGTGTTTGCACAGTGAGAGCTTGTTTGGAAGAAAGCAAGAGAGGCCAAAACCAACCTGACACGAGCATGTCTTGCATCTAATTAGATTTCGATTCTGGTTTGCTGCGTTCTACGACATCCTTTCCTGAGAACTGGGAATTCGTCAGCCTAGGGATCCTTATCCTGGTGGTGGAAACGCCCTGGGTCACCTCCTGGGTGTGTGCGCAGGGCTGAGAACAGCAGGGCTGCAAATGCTATTATAATATAAATAAATAATCACAGTCCAACTGTGACAGTTGCACCAGGGAAATGCGGCGCTGCAGGAATACTGAGCTCAGAAATGAGCCGTGACATTATTTTAGGCTTGGAGACACTTTATGAAAAGTGATTTAAAGGATTGCAGCTGTTTGATTTCACAGATGAGGCAAGTGAGAGGGGATGTTGTGAAGGGGCAGAAGGCAGTGGAAGAACTCTTGGGCATTTTTCTTCTCCCATTGTATAAAACCCAAGGGAATATCCAACAAAATGGGGAAAAAGATGCATTTCAAGTGAATGGACAGAAATATGCTTTGTACATATGGGCACCATCTCCCAGCAGCACGTTCCAGGAGTTACTGCTGAGTTTGGAGCTGGCAGAGAAGATCCAGTACCGGTTGAGTGAGGATGTTTGTTGGCTGGTTTCACTCTTAGGTGCCAGCTTTGGGCAGGGCTGTGAACCCATGGGTCTGATCCAGACTGAACTCTGATGGGTGATGCAGCAAACAGGCTCTTCAGCAGGGTAGGTTTGTCCCCAACTGTATCGGGGTGTCCTTCTCCTCACTGGGACCTCAGGTCCCAACAGCTTTCAGGGAGGTTAGATGTGAAAATGGTGTGGTATTTTATAATGACCCTAGATTTAATTCCATCTTACTAAAAAAATAACTTGTAAAAAAACTTTGACAAGTGTGCATGGTTTTAAAGGGGAGAAGGAAGCTTGATGAAAAGGTTCTGGTTTGTTTGACTTTCTTTAGGTAAAACTAAAATCACCAATAATCAGCAGTTTCTTCTGAAGAGCACTGAGTGGTTGTTGGCCAAACTGCAGGGGAAATGTTTTTGTTTTCCATATTCATTAGCTGTAATGTTGGGGTGCTTAGTTGACTTCTGTCATGTTCAGCTTGGGAACGGAGGAATTGTTTGAATGCTCTGTGACCTTTAGCTAAAGGTGAAAAAACACTTTACTTAAGCTCTTAACCTTCTAATGTGTCGGAAGTTCATGCTCTCTCAAAGGAAACTTTTGCATGAAGGATATTCATTTTCAGGCAACCTGCAGATATTTTCTGTAAACAGATCAATTTCCCTGCGTAGTACATGTTCCCCTTTCCTTTTAAAGCCTCTTTGTGGTCAATAATATTCCCTGGGGACAGAAGGGCTCCCCTCTCTTTCTCCCGTGTGGATCCAGTTTCTTGCTGTGCCCTTCTTACCAGTCATAGTTCTCCTGTTAGTGCCCTGACATTTCAGAGCTGCAGGAATGATGCAGCTTTGGATGCAGGCTGGGGTTTCTGGGAGGGTGGTATCAGCTGCAGACAATGCTGGGGGTCAGTAGCCTCTGTGCCAAAACAGCTTCTGCTTTTGGGGTGCTTTTAGTGTCTTACCTACCAGAGAAACTAAATAGGTTTGGGGATTGGTAGGATTGGGGTGTGTGCACATGCATGTGAAATCGGTGCTCCATCGTCACTTGAATCCCCTCCCTGCAAAACAAGAGGTGCTCAGCGTGCCTCCTGCACGCTGTTTGCCTGCATTCCCTGTGCACTGCTTCAGCTGAGATGGAAAGGTGAGCTCAACCCCCTCCTTAACCCCTCTGCTCCAGCTTTGAGACCTTCTTGCTTTCTTCCATGCCACCTCTCCTGTCTGGAAGCAGCTCTGTAGTTCCTTCATTAAACGCCCCACCTGCAAAACGGCACTTGCGCGGGAGCGTCCCGGCCCGATCGCTCATTTTTTTTGGCCCATGATAAATAAATTCCTTGTCTGTCTGAACCAGAGACAAGAGGTTGGTGCAAGCTTGTGTGTTGGTGTCCTAGCCAAGTAGTGGCCTGGAGGGAATTGAGTGCCTTCCTTGCCCAGACTCCTCCTCCCAACAGTTTGAGCAGGGCAAGTTAAACCCAGCATCCTGCCGTGGAAGGTGCTGTAAGGAAATGCAGGCTCCCGAGATGGCAGGAGCTAGCTCCTTTCCGCAGTGACATGATCAGCGTGGCAAGGTGACACCAGGTAAGCCTGCGGAGAGGCAGTGTATTTTGCATTACAGCACATGGTGCCTTTGCTGCTGTGTTGGTTTTCCTTGGAGTAGTTATTCACACTTTTATCTGCTGGAAGCAAAATGCCAGTCTGTGTCGGTGCTCCAGGAACTTGCAGAACGGAAGAGTTTACGGTGCCAAATGCTGAAATCCCCCAGGCTGTGAAGAGCCTTCTCCAACCACCTCCGAGCGCAAAGAAAAGCCTCCTGCTACCAGCTGCGCAGCTGAGCGGGGGGCGGTTGGTGCCAGAGATTAGCATCCTGAATTCTGCCTGCTGGGCTCCAGCTAGTGTTTTAAGGAATGCCTTGAAAATCAAAAATGTACCTTGGAAATACCGACTCTGATCGGGTCTGTCACGAGAACTCGGCACGACCTCTCTTGAGTACCTTTCCAGTGAAGGACTGCATGAGCTCTGAGCAGCTCAGCGGTGGATTTGGGAGAATTGGCTTTCTGCTGTGGGACTGGGAGAGCACGAAGGTGAAAGAACAGGACACCTAATTCCCTGCCCTGGGGTGTCTCTTCCATTGCCAGGAAGGAGGAGTTGGCTTACAGCAGTTTGATTTAAAGCTCATTTTCCGTAGGATACAGCCTTTATCCAAAACAGTTCTTTTTCTGCAAGCTACTCTAAACTTCTGTGGTTGCTCCCTAACTTGCTTTTTGGATATGCTTTGATGCAGAGGGTGATGCTTTGCTTCTGGTTGATCTCAAGATTGTAAATCCACAGGGGAAGAAAGAACTTTTGCTGCGTATGTGGTTTGGCAAAGGTAGACACCCACTGAAGCCACTTTTGGAGACGTAAAGCCTTTGCCTGCACTCCTAGTCTGACTCTGCCTGCGTTGCCCCACCAGCCCCTGGAGGCACTTTCTGCAAGACTGGGGGCTTTTGCTGGTTGTCACCGTCACCACGTTTATTCAAAATACTGAGCAAGTCGCGTTCTTTGAACTGAAGGATTTGCTGTGGAGGTGTGAGGAAGTGTAGGAGAGCCGAGTGGGGGAAAGGCGAAAGGGTCCTACATGGACCTGCAGAGATAGATTATGGGTGCTGTGTGGGAGCACGTGTGGTAGGAGAAGGTGGGGGACTCCACTGCAGAAGAGATGCGATGATGAGCAAAACGTGCTTTTAAGGTGGAAGTTTGGGGTTTGTTGTGTGAAGAGAGCTGCTCATCCTGCATGGGTGTTCGTGACCACAAGTGGCTTCAGGAAGCAGAGCGCCAGGCGTGGGGAGTGGAGAAAGGGCAGACGGGTCATTCTTGGCTCAAAGGCGCCTGGATGAGGCTGGGACAAAAGTCTTGTGATGGAGAGAGACTCAAAAGCAGCACTGTAATGAATGCGCTGCTGCTCTGTGGGCACCTCTGGCTGCTGGGGAGAGGGCTGGCGGCTGGCTCCAGCACCCGGCACCGGTCAGATGACTGGGAAGCCACAACAGCTGAGAGCTGCCCCCACCGAGACGTGACTTCTTCTCCATGAATGGCATATTCAGACAGGACAGCTAAACGCTGCTGACAGCCCCGGTTTGCTGGAGAGGCGGGGGAGAGGGCGTCGGGAAGGATGCATTACTGTGCAGCTGGTACAGACGCTAATGGTGCTGGCAGCAGATGTGGCCTCAGTGCAGGCATGGCAGCAGAAATCAATGCCTTCCAAGAAGGGGCCACGCACAGTGTGGTCACCTCCTAAAACAAAAGGCCAAGTCAGCAGCTTCTGAGAGATGGATGGCAATGAGACTGTGTCAGAACAATAAGGGCATTTGTCTTTTCAGCACATGTTGCATCCCCGTAGGCAAGATAAAAATGCATATATTCAGCCAGGTTTTTATTACTGACGTTATCTTCAACAGTAGAGCTGATTGTAAAAGAGTTGTTGTTTGTTGGTTTTTTGGTGTGTGGGGGTTTTTTTTTTGGTTTTTGTTTTGTTTTTGTTTTTTAAATCTGCAGTGAGCTCCTCTTGGGGTTTTGGGGAGGAAGTGAGGCAGACAGCAGTGTACTTGTAGACAACCTGTTTTGATCAATAACTACCTCCTTTGCACTTCAGTGGAGGTTTTCTGTGGCAGAGGATGGCTCCTCTTTGCTGGGGAGCTTGAGGGTGATGGGCTGTACGCAGAGCTGGTCCCCCCACAGAACGTGCTGTCTCTGGACCTCATGCAGCGATGGCTCTGCTACCGCCCTGGTTCCTCCCAGACCTCCCCCCTTCCTCTTACCTGAATCAGCTTTGGGAAAAATTATTTTCTCCAGGCAAAGGCGAAAAAGTGCATTTCTCGGTCTGATGAGCAACTGCTGTGCTGCCAGCGCCAAGGGGTATCCAGGCACCAGAGAGCTTTTCTTTTTATTGCTAAAATAGGTCATGCTCGCTGCTGGCAGAAAGACATTTAAAGCAACTTCTTTTTTCAAAGTTCAGGGTGTGCAGAGCAGGGGTGGGGGACATCTCTGTCTCTGGCAAAACCACCAGAGTGGTGGCTGTGCTGCTTTGGCCACCCCATCTTGGACTGGGGAGTTGGTCTGCTTGGCTTGCAGGTGGCACCGATAGCTGGCCCAGCCTCCTGCTGCAGTCAGGGTTGTGTCAAGGGGCTCAAGCAGCAGCTTATAGCAAAAATTAATTGCTGGATGGTCAGATGCCCTTGCAGGTTTCAAGATGGGATATACTGCTCCGTGCTGGCTTCATGTTCCCGAGGCTGTGGGAAGCTTGACCTGCCATAGGCTTCCCAGGGGGAACGGGATGGGTCTGCGGTCCGAGGCTGTGCAGTCAAGCCTTGGCCACGATGTTGGGCCCTTCTGACTTGTGTGTCCCCTCTGGCCATCTCTGTTGTATAGGGAATAGCTCTGGGCATAAGAGGCGCAGGGGCATTCTCTGATTTGGGGAAACACCAGCACAAAAGCAGGAGGAGGAGAGGGATGGAGCACATGGCTGGTGCGGGTGCTGCTCTGGGCAGTGCTGTCTGCAGCAGCTCTCTCCTCTCCTGTCAGGAAAAACCAGTGGAAACCAGGACACCCAGGATGAAGGTGAGGTGTGGGGTGGAGGAAGCTCCCCAGATCCCCCAGAGCCTGTGGGATGATGTTGGGGGGGATGAGAGGAGCGTGGGACATGCTGGGCAGCAGCTGTAAAGTGCCCAGCTCTGGCTCTGCGTGCCACCAGTGTCACGGTTTGTGGGGTCACCAGCCCCACTGCCCTCACCCATCCATTCCCCTGTGGTTAAAAGGAGTGCCCAGAATGGCACGCATGCTGCTCACGAACAGCAGGATCGGGCCAGGCATCCTCTTCTGAAATTAGGTAAGGGACAACTTATAAATAGTGAAATAAATAGGGTTGCTCTGGCTTTGTTTTTTGCTTGCTATTTGGACCACGCCATTATTAATCGGCCTCGTTTAGGCTAAACGCTTGGGAGTGCTTCAGCAGAAGTAGCACGTTGTTAAGAAATAAAAATTATTTGCAATACAACACTGGGCAAGCTCATAATGAACAGCCCACAGCCTAATCCTTGGCGGAGGTGGCAAGGAGCTGGGATTTGCTCCTTGATGAGCGTGTGCCGTGCCCTGGCCTGTTTGCCTGCCTGTAAAAGGTGACAAGGACAGTGTGGGGCAGCGGCTTGTAGCTGGATGAGGGCTCCTGTGCCCGGGGAGCTCGGCAGGTGAGGCGCCGCTTGTGCGCGATGCCGTGATTAGAGGTGGCCGCTGCTCCGATGCCACCCTCCGCTGGGGAGCCTGCTCAGCTGGCGGATGTGGTGGCTGACCCTGGGACCGCTTCTCCTCGGCGTCACTGCAGAACGAGAGCCGGTGGTTTTTAAGTGAAGCTGTCTTTGCACTGAAACTCGGTGGGGAGCTCCTGGTCGCTTTCTCGGCTGAAGACGTGGTAAGCGATGGGGGATGGATCTAATGCTTCAGGCTGCTCGAGCTGTGCTGCAGGTGCTCATCTGGCTGCACTGTAGGTCTCCATGGGTTTGCTCTAGAGCTGTTTTCCAAGGAAGCCAGGAGCACTGGGTGTTTGCACTTGTTTTTCTGCTGGTGAGAGGAAGAGAGGAGGAGCAGTTTGCCTTTCTCTTGCAAGACCAGCTCCAGGCTTCCTTTCTGCAGGCCTCGTGTCTCTGGGGTCTTCTTCTCGGGGGCTAATTCTTGCAGCCGTGGGAATGTCATCTGCATGCAGCAGTTGGTAGACGCCTTGTCTGTATGGATGTGCCCTGCGCTGGAGCTAGGAGAGCAGGGTCAGAGCTGCTGTTGGCCATGGCGTAGTGTTGTCTGGCTCTGTGCGCTGCGGGTCAGCACCCAGGGGTGCTTCCAGCATCGCTTTCAAACCTCCCTTTCTTTCTCCTCGTTGGAGGTCAGGCCACCTGGATCGAGACAACTGCAAGCAGGGGAAGGAGAAATGAAGCGCACCAGCGAGTGCACGCGTTCAAAACAGAAAGTGAGAGAGGCAGAAAGGCTGTGCGGCTGTGTGCAGTTATTAGTTTAGTGTGGGGGTTATCCTGAGGTCAGGGGACAGCACAGAAGATTTTACTGGAGTTATGGTAGGTAAGGCAGCAGGCTGAAAGTTTAAAAAAAAATTAAAAAAAAAAGGGGGGGGGAAGGTTTTTTTTCCTTTCTGTGGGGCTGCCTCTGGTTTTGTGTTGCCAAGGGCTTTTCTGTAATACTGCATTCAGTCTCCTGGCTTTAGACAGTTTGATTAGCGTATCTAAATGAGCCTGATAGACTCAGGTTATTTAGGGTCAAAGGATTTACCAGGAGGGGGAGGGAGACGGTGCTCTCGGTGCTCCCAAATCAAGTAATAACACAAAAAGACCTTGAGACTGGGAGTGCTTTCACCGGCTCCCCCTCCCAGCACCCCCAGGCAGGGGCAGCGTGGACATGTCCAGCCTTCCTTGCTGGCAGCAAAGGATGCTTGTGGCACCTCTGGCTGGGCCCAAGTACCTCTTCAGTCTGCAGCATGAAGAAGCGTATTTTAACGAGGCCGCTTTTGGCTCTTTAGCATTTCATTTATCTAAACGTTGGCCTTATGCTGCATTGCTCTGCTGGGGTGATTTATGGCACTGTAGGCACTCTCAGTGTCTGTCTGTCTTTGGCGATGTTGCTAGTGCTGGCTCAAGCCCAGCCAGTGGCTCTTCGTGGTGTGGGGCCAGGAGCTGCTCAGAAAGACCCACTGGAGCCAGCTCTCATCAGGGCAGGTCTCTGGCTGTATTTAGGCAGAAAGTGGCTGCATTTCAGTTGTTTTTCCTGCAAGACCCTTCCTCACCAGTCGCCGGAGCAGGCAGCGGTCGTGAGGTCTGTTGTCTTCGGCATTGCCCATGTCAGGCTTTGTCTGAAGCGGGTCTGATGAAAGGGAGAGGGAATCAGACCCCTGTGTAAATGCCAGGGGTTTGCAGTGTTCACGTGGGATGCTGAAGTCTGCCCCTGGGTACTTGTGGCTCCAGCTGACTGCTGAATTGCAGTGTATGCTCTGCTGCGGGCACCCGAAATCTGTTATGAGGAGCTGCAGTTCTGGTGATGGTACCAGCAGCTGTTTGTCCGTGCTCCCCATCACCTGCCTCTGAAGCAGCAGCCGCACAGCCCCACATCGCTGCTACGTGTCCCTTCTGCTTACGGCAGTGTGCAGCCCTGTCCCAGTGGGTCGCTTGGAGCTGGGGCAGTGCAACGTGAGGCTGAGCTGCCTCAGCCCTGAAGAGCTTGTTCCCTGATTTGATTTCATTCAGGCGATGTACTCAGGAGCTAGTGCAGGTACATAGTTTGAAACTGAATAATGTAGATTTTCCTTGTTTTTCTAATTTTAGTTAGCTGGCTTCACCCTAAGCTTTGAAGATGTGGCTTGCTGGTTTTGAAGTGTCTGTTTCTTGCATGCAAGGCTGAGGGTCTGGGCCGGGGCAGCTGTCCGGCATGGTGTAACACCAGGTGGCTTGTGAAGGACAAAGACAGCAATGCATTTCTGGGACTGCAAGACGGAGGTGACCCAGCCTCTTCAGTGCACTTGGACGTCAAGCTGCTCCCAGCAACAGGGATCCGACCTTCCTCTCCTGGCTGGGTGACTTTCGTGGTTTTCCAGGTCTGCTCCCAACCCAGGCCTGCTACTGCTGCCCCTGGGCAAGTGTGGGTTGGCCGGGTATCGGTGGGTGGATTGTTGCAGGAGCAGGAGGCACCAGAGCAAGGATGTGCGTAGCAGGGTTGTGCTGGGGAGGTGCTGGGGGACAAATGTCTGTGCTGGAGGATGGGATTCTCCCGCCCGTGCTCTGCAATAGAGGTGATTTTGGGGAACCTCTGTGCTGACTGTGTCTGGGCTGTATCTCCCCTGCTCGGACAAACTTTCCGACTGCTTACAAGGCTGCTCCCATGGCATCGTGTGGGTTCGCTTCCGTCGGAGAGGATGGATGCCCAAGGGACTACCCTAAATAAAGCGCTGCTCTCGTGGCCGGCAGAGCTGCTGCCAGAGGGGGCTGTGCGGGACAGGAGGATGTAACCCCGACCATGGCAGCTCAGCCTTGGCATCACTGGGCTGGTTCCCGAACCGTCTATGGCTCTAGACGGTGCAGTCTAGAGGCCTGTTTGTTTATACTCTGCCTACATGGTTAGAGGGGATGCAGTGCCTTTCACCCGGGGTTATATTTTGAAAAGCTGCTGTTTTATCAGGAGAATGATAAGGTCTTGACATTGAGACTTCCAGAGTGATTTTGGTTGCTTTGCTTTGGTTTTGTTTTGGAAACATTCCTCTTCCTTTGCCTGAGTAAAGAAACTTAATTTCTATCAACAGAAGTGGAAAAGGTGCTCATCTTCTCTTTGCATCTCTTCCTGCCCTCTGCAAACCCTCCTCCCACTCCGCCAAATCTGCTGATGTCCCAGAGCCCCAGACTACCCATGGTCTTTTTGCTTCCTTAATTTCTATTTCTTCACATTTACTGAATTTATGAAATTCTGCAAAATTTCCACAAAGTACATCTGTGTGGGAGTACCTGAACCACGAGGAACAACAGGAAGGTTGGCGTAAAAGGAACAAAGTCCCAACTGGAGGCAATGGGAGAACTGAGGGCCCTGGAGAAGGTACTCAGACACATCAACAGATTTGGGGGGGTGGAAGGAGTGTTTGCAGAGGGCAGGAAGAGATGCAAAGAGAGGAGGAGGGAGAGGATGAGTGAAAAAATAGAATTGAGCAAAAACCAGCAAAGCAATGGAGAGGAAAAGGAGCGACATGTAGCTTGGGGCTGTAGAGCTTTTTAGTTGTTTTATTTCAGGTGTCTTACAGCTGCCCTTGAGCAGGTGCCAAGGCTGCACTAGAAATCTTAGGTCAGGATGGGGACTAAATCACATTTTTGCTGTGTGCCTCAGCAGTGGGGAATTCACATGGCACCCACTGGACACTGCTCCCTTGTCTCTGCCCGTGTGTGGAAGGTGCAGCGGCACTGGCAGCAAGGTGCCTCCCAGCATATATCTTTAAAACACTGCTAAACAAAATTAAAGCCTCTTCTGAAGGCAGCTCGTAAACCTTTCCGGCATTTGCGTTTGACAAACAGTGTCATAGCTCACAGTGCAATTTACTGTAGTGACTTTCTGAGCAATTAATCCACCTACGTCTTTGCCAGGTCTCCCGTGGTTCCTTTGACAGTTCATCGCATGGCACAGAATTTTGTCAATTTTAATCCTCCTCGCTAATTTTTAGGTTATGTTTTCTTCTGGTAAAACCAAATGCTGATGTGAGCAAAGCGGAGCAGGTCAGAGTGAATTGGGTGACATCTGGAAAAGCAGGAGCTGGTGCTCACAAGCTTTGCCCTTGGTGGGGAAGCCATAGAGCTACGTCTGCCATGCGAGCCCCGAGCTAAAGGCCTGGCGTAACGAGCTTCCCTGTCACTTCGGGCCATGCCCGCAGGCTCTGAGCTCTACCTGCAGTTTTCTGACAGGGGTTAGAGGAGGAAAAGGTAAAGCTCAGCTGAGTGTGGGCAGGGGGAAAAGGAAGAACAGATGGTTCTTGGGACATGCAAGAGCCTTCTTTTTTTCTCAGAGGCACAGCCTTTGAACCTCCCAGACGGGTAATTCTTGTTTATACGCCCACAGAAGGTGACGGTCCTGGTTGTGGGCCTATTGGTGTGTCTTCCCAGACATGGTGTGTTTGTTTTGTAGGTGGATGTCAGGCACTGCGTTGCTCTTTTTTTTGTTTTGTTTTATTTTTGTTTTTTTAAAAAACAACACAAAAACCAGGTCGAGTGTGACTGTGGGGAAACTCGTAGGCAGCAATTCTGCTTTGGCTGGGGCTGTAAAAGCTAATGAGCTCCTTCACTCCAGATGTCTGAGTTTGTCCTATCTGTGGTTGGACCGATGGCATATTCTATTCTGCAGCCCCCTGTGGTGTCCTGAACGGATGGACTCCAGAGCTGGAGGAAGAGCAGTGTCATGGCGTAGCATCCTCCCTTAACGCCTGGATTTATAGCAGAAAATGGAACATGGCCATGAGGATGAGTAGACGCTGTACCAGTAATGCCCTCCTTATGTCACAAGAACCTGTCTGAAGACACCCCTTGCCCCAGAGGCTGAGGTCTGAAATGGCCTGGAAATGGAGGTGGAAACCAGGAGTTTGGGGCTTGGCGGAGGGCCCTGGTTCCTGGTGCGTCCCAAGATTGGTCAGAACAGAAAAGGAGCAGCACCACACTATTGCCTGATGCTGGGGAGAAGTGAACCTGATTCCAAAAACTGATGCGCCTTTCTAGGCATAAGGAGAAGTGGTGGCCATCAGACACCACCATTCCCCTTCCTCTGTTTGATATTTGGCCTTTCCAGCTTTTGTGCGAGAGCACCTGAACGTGGGGTAGGAGATCTGCTTTTCTTGGCTCCCCCGGACCAAGTGCTTACAATTTCTGTTTTTCTTCCTGGCTTTCCAGAAAGCTACTGTGCAAACATCTTGTTTTACCCTCTGGTGGCCAAAGATGTTGGGCTTTGATATTCCCTTCTACTCTGTAGCTGGCTGGAGGAGAGCATGGCATCTGGTGCTGGGCTGCTCTGTTCACTTACAGCTTGGGAGAGGGAGTTCTCTGGGTGCAGGTTGTTGCTGTTTAAGCTCCCAAATCCTTTCTTTGCCTGCCATGCACCTTGCTGGGGCACTTCTCCAGCTTTCCTTGTGCTGGAGCGTGTCAATCTTCACTACATCTGATCAAATAATTTGTTGCAGCTGTTAGGGCTGAGAGTCCCCTGCCCACACCCCCAACTGCATGCATGTGGTATTTTATCTGTTGAGGTTTTTGGGGGTTTTTTTTGACTCTGAAATGTCTTTTTTCTTTTTTGAGGGAGTTGGAGCTTTTTTGTTCCAGTTGAGAACTGTTCAAAATAGACTCCCAGGTGGAATTGGTTCTAATGTAAATGTGTGTCAGTGTTACCAGGGATATTCTGTGACAGGGCTTTCTATGCCATTTGCTGAAGGTCTTAGTTAATTAGATGATTAGTCTTCTGGTCAAGTATCTATCTGCAAATAAAAAATAGCAGTTGAATGTAGCTGCTAAAATACTGTTGCTGGAATCAGTCTGTGGCACAGAACAGGAGGGCTTCTTATTTAATTAAAATCAGGAACATACTGTACTGTACTCTCCAAGGGTCAAGGAACAAAAGGGACGTACACATAATAAGTAGCAAACTGTCCTTTCAAACCCCTTGAGCTCAGCTCAGGGGAGCTGTGTTTAAAGGGACACTCTCAAGATAACATTTGTGATTTCTTTTCTTTTTTTTTTTCTTTCTCCATACTGCTGTGTGGATTATTGAAGCTGAAAGTATCCTGTGACTTTTAATTTTCTTCTTACCTACTCTTCCTCTTGGATTTGAAGTTGTCATCAGGACCGCCTGGATGCCGAAAATCCCTGTGTGCGTGCTGGCTGGCTGGGTTGAGCTTGCTGGGGTCCCATTGCAGGAGCTAACCTGTGAGCAGCCCCAGTAAAAGGCCAGAGGCAGGCTGGACTGGGGGCTGAGCTACCATCCCAATGTGGTGTGGGACTGGGAGTTACTGGGAACCCTTTTGAGGGGGGGAAAAGCACTGAGCTTTGTGGTCCAGCACCCAGCGCTTCAAAGGGCGAGTATCTGTATGGTTTCTTCTGAGTTGTCAGGGTTCAATGCTTGCTTGAAAATTGCCACCAGCCTAACAAGCTCTTCTGTGTTTGTTTCTGCAGGACGTCGCGCTGTTGGAGTACCAGCATCATTCCAGGGATTTTGCTTCTCACCTCCCGCCGGGGTCTATCATGCAACCGCAGCGGCGGAGGCCATCCCTGCTCTCCGAGTTCCAGCCAGGCAATGAAAGGTACTGGCTCTCCGCCTTCCCCCCGGCCCATGGGCATCCCGACTGCATTAAGCGAGTATTTTGCACAGCGTTGTGGTGTGGAGGAGGGCTGTGTGAGACCTGGGCAATGTTCTGTTGTATCTTGGTACTGACTGCTCAGTCACTGTGCTGGTTTAGCTTCGTTATGCTAATGTAAGTGGCACCTTTGCCTTCTGGTTTCTTCCCTTGGACTGTCCTGCATTTTAAAGACATCTTAAAAACACTAAACAACAAAAACCCCCACCTCCCTCACTTCTGTGAAGCTACATGTCGCTGTAACTGGTTACATCGGCTTTCTTCAGTGTAGAAAATAAAGCTGTGTGGTTGGGTTTGGTCTGTGGCTCCCGAGGCTGAAGGGAGGAGTGAGAAGAGCTCATTTCCACTGTGCATCTCCGCTTCCTCTTCTGCTGCTCTTCCTCGCCACTTTCATTGTTTTTGTTTCTCTTTCTGCATTCCCCTCGCAACTCTCTGAGCTGCTTTTTTCCTGTCTGCTCCCCTCATGGCTCTCCCGATGTCCCTGTTTTCTTTCGTAGCCTCCCGTGGGAGCCTGGCAGTGTTTTTGGGTGCTACTCAGGCAAGCGCTGTGTGGCTGGAAATGCTGTAGATGCTTTAACCACAGGAGCTGATCTGTTCTGAAGGCCATCACTCTCACTTTCTGTTTCATCTCAGAACGCTCCTCTCTCACGGTTTCTCTTCTGCATTTAATGCTTAGTGGTTTTGGAAGAAACTGGCCTGGAAGTGAAATAAGAGCCTTGCTACAGTAGATTTATGCAAAGCATTTTATTTTTATGCTTATGCCTTAGTCAGGCTAAGAATAAAACCAGTGCAGAGTCACAGAGGCGAATCTGTTTCTCTAAAATCATAATTGTTAGGGGAGAGGAGAAAGACCTCGGTGTGCTGGATGCATGAGGGCATAGATGCAGACGGGACCCTCTTCTCCTAGCGGGATGGGTTTGGCTTGGTGCTCAGCAGAAACAAACCCATGAGAATTCGGAGGCAAAAAGCAGCCTCCGAAGTTAGTTTTGCATCAGTCCTCCTGGGTGTGCTCTTCTGGATTGTGCCTGTGGCACCTGCATGTACAGAGGGTAATGTCACTTCTGATGACTAGTGAATTATTGCAGCATGTTACATTGCCTTGGCTTGCTTTGATTTCTCAGCGCTTTGATTTCTTAGCGCAGAGTAACACGGTTAGGTTGGAAGTGGGTCAGATTCAGCTAAATTTGGGGGTGATGGGTAAGGAGGACCCAGCAACATGCTCCTGCCTGTTACCTTGGTTCTTCCATATAACTGAAAAAACCCCCAGCTGCAAGTGTTGGTGTCTGCTGTACCACATGCCTAATCTGGTGTGGTCATCCAAGCATCTTGCTTTGGCTTACAAATGTTTCAGACTCTCCAAACTTATTTTTCTGTTGACCATCACATGAATATGGGTAAATGTTAATCGAGGTTGTCAGGTCTAGATACACATCCAAATGTTTATCGTGGTTACTTCACTTTCAACGTGAATGGTGGAAGTTTTGGCATGCTATAAAAAGAAACTTTCTTTTGTAACAGACCCAACTTATATTTCATCCTTTTTCCCTGTAACATCTGAAAAATGGAACTTTTGCAAAAATTATACTGGGTAATAAAGCTAAAAATACCACTTAAGTTCAGCTCAGTTGGCATCTTGTGCCAGAATGCTGGGATATAGACTCATTAAAAAAATTTGGGGGGGCACCTGGGGATGCAGGATGGGGGATCTGCAGAAGTTTTCAATCCAGTATAGTTAAATATTGCAGTTATTCAAACTGGGTGGTGTTGGGGTTGGGGAGGTGTTAGTCCGTTTTGCAAAGCCAGCTACTGTTTCTCTGCATCTTTAAGCACTACACTTAAAAGTCTGTCCTATGGGGGCAGGTGTGTGGTGTGAGGATCTGCTCTAAAATATTGCCTGATGTGTTGTAAATGGAGCCCTTTGGATGTTTGGTTGCTCACCTTGAGGGTTCCTCGGGTGCTCAAGGACCAAGACCCTGGAGTTTCTGGAGCAGGTTGGGCTGGTCATTGATGCCCGCCCCAAAAAATAGCTCTGGCTCTGCCTGGTGCAGAGCAAAGCCTGGACAAGGGAGGGTGGCAACAGCAGCCATCACTGCAGCTGAGTCCCCTTGGCAGGTTCACGCCGGGCACATCTGTAAGCACTTTGGCTTTGTTCCTGCGCTGGGATTGATGGTTTTGAGCAGAGGCAGCTGGCTCTCAGCGTGAGGGGCTGGGGAGGAGGGAGGGACCAAAGGCAAACAAGTCATGTCCGCAGCGCAGGCACAGGGGGTGAATAGGGGGAAGCACAGGAGTGTGCTGTGTCTGAAAGGAAGACAGTCACCTTGGTTCCCTGCCTGATGCCCCTCCTGGCATGCAGCAGTGGTGTGAGGGAGACAATCTTCCCCTTGAAGCAGGTGTTGGTGGAAGGGAATCCTTCCAGTCCACCATTGCTTTGGGTATTCAGAGGAAGCAGCCTGTCTGCTGTTGGTCGTGGTGGCTGACGCTCTTCCAGGATCGCTCCCCTCCCTAAAGAAATCAATTTGTGAGTCTGGTGAAAGTGGAATGTGGCAGATTGACAGGGCTGGAGATCCAAGCGGTGCCTGCAGCCGGAGAGTGTGATTCAGCCCTCGGGCTGCTCAGGGCTGGTTCCTCTGAGCCCACCTGTCCAGTGGGCAGCTGCTGTTTGCCCTCCTCTCCTGGAATCCACAGGGATTCACTTTCTGCTGGTTTTGGGGGATTGTCCCCCAGTTTGGCTTTGCCTTCAACTTGGGCAGATCTCTAAAGCCTCTGCAGGCTGTCTTTGCACATGGTATTTGAGGCTTCACTCCGTAGATGCTTTAAATTCTGCAGAAATGATTTGAGCTTGCTTAGATGGTCTTCCTACAGCTTTGCAGGTCTTCTGTCTCTCCTGGCTGCGGTTTTGCTGTAGCTACCAGGGTGGTGGTTAGTTGCAGTCCGGTGAAAAGGGAACAAGTGGTGAAGCATTTCACCATGGGCACAGTGTTTTAAGTATGAATCAGGTGTTGGTGGCAAAAAGCTGTTGAGTGGTAACTTGCTGGAAGGAATGGGGTGCTGAGATGGTCCCACATTTTGGGGCTCCCTGAGCAAGAAGCTCATTGAATGTCAGGCTCAGGGAGCTGGATGTCCCCACAGCCGAGCCTGGTGCGTCAGGCAGGTTGGGGAGAACCAGTTCCTGAAGTGTCACACCATTGTGGGCTCTCCTCCCTCGGGGGTGATGTGCCTTCTGCTTCTCCTGCGTCCCACCCTGGGCAGCCCAGTTCTGCAGGAGATGCTGGGGAGTTGCAGACTGCCATTCTCCAAGTACATCAGCCTTGAGAGTCATCATCACCCCTTGGTGGATGGGTAGAGACTTGAACTCCCTGTGCGGCAATTCTGGCTTGGAAGAAGGAAGAAAAACTTGAACCGCTCTGAATCTGTTGCTATAGGGAAAGTTGGCTCTGCCTGTCTTTGCAGGGATGTGCTGCTTTCCTTGATGGTTTTTTTGGTAGCAGGCTTTTTCTTGGAAGGATCCACAGACTTCCCCTTAGCTTGTTCGGTTGGCTGTGCCAACTGGACTGCAGGAGCGAAGAGAGGTATTTCAGGATCTGCTGTTGGTACAAGTCGTACCATGAATACTTGCAGAGGAATGTCCTGGCAAGGTGACAAGGACTAGGGTTTTTTTTTTTCCTCTCCTATATATATATTTTGGTCCACAAAAGAGGTGAGAAAAACTGGGTTGAGTGTTAAATGGCAGGTGCCAGCAGGGTGAGGGGTCTGAAAAATCAAGGAACTGGGTTTTTTCTGACTTTTCACATGCGTTAGGATTTTAGAGCAAGGTTCCGTATTAATGCAGGAATGCTGGGGTGGATAATGGCTTCTCTGGCAGAAAACGTGGCTGTAAATACTGCGTTAACATGCATACTGCTTATATTCTGCCTTTATCCAGAATAAGATGAGTCACTATTTTCATAGGAGATTATTTTCCCAGTTCAGGAGACCTTTTTTGGAGCCCTTCTGCTTAGCAGTCCTGAGGAGTTTGAAGACGTTTGCCTGGTGCTGATCTGAAGTAAGACATTTAGGGTACGTTAAGCAGCTGCTGTGTTTCTGCAGCCATCCGAGATAGCCATGTGCAATATAGCATGAGAGCAGGCCTAATTACTGTGCTTATTGAATGTGATTAATCCTGCTGGCTGAGGAGCCCAGGGAGCGGTGGGAAGCCGGGGCGGTGTGCGTGGCCGCTGGAAATCACGTGCAGTTCTCGGTCTTCATCTGTGCTGGGCCAAATGGCACCAACTGCTCCCGAGTTAACAGCGCGACCGATCTGATTTTATTTATGGTCTTTAATTAAGTTTCCATTTTTAAAGGTGACCCTTTTCTCAGGCGTGAGCGGCGGTGCGGCTGAAATCCCTGCAACCATACATCTTTGTGTCTTTTCACACTTGAAACGATGTTCTGGGAGCTGTGTTTTTTCCCTCCCCATAAATGAACGTGGGAAAATAATGTCTGGAAAGGGCAGATGCAATGTCTGGAAAGGGCAGATGCTGGTGTGTAGACACTTGGTGACGAGCCTTGTCTTGCAAGTACCCTCTGCTCCGGTGTGGGCTGTGGGCATGTCCATGGGTGGGCATGGAGGGTGACTGAGGCTGCCCAGAGATGTAGGGACACTAGGCTTTGTGGAATGGGCCAGTGTGCCCTGCCAGGGAGGTGTGAGGGGAAGCCTGGGCTTTGCCTTGGCTGGGATGAAGGGGTAAGAGTTCATGATGCACCTTCTCCATGCATAACCTCGAATCAGATTTATTTTGGGGGAGGAAAGGTGATCTTGCAATGTATGCAGCAGGCCTGGTGAAACATGGGATGTCCCTGAAGCCGTTAGTTCATGGAGTGCTCCAGTCACCCAGGACTGCCAAGAGGGCTTTCCTGTGAGGCTCCAGGTTTTGGATGCCTGAAGAAAGCATGTGGAGGAGCTTGTGGAGAGACACAAATACTCCTCCTCTTGAGTGAGGCAATGCCATTGTGTGGCACAGTGTTAAAGCTTCTGCTGGTCCTGTCCATGAATAATTCAGGCTCTGTGTATGGGGATCTTCAATATGCAAGTTTTAAATAAAGCATCTGCTCTCATCTAAATTACAGTTGGCTTGGAAGAAGTTGGCTAAGAGGGTTGCGTGGGGTGGCTGAGGCACAGCTACCTGCTCTTGCGTGGGAATGCACAGCCAGAGCATCAAGAGGATGCACGTGGGGCCGTCTGGTCACAGGTGCTCAGTCAGACCTCATGAGGACCTGGGAGTCCTTGAGCTGGGCCACACGGTGAGCTAAGCATCCTGCTCGGGGCTGTCCCACATGTTTGGCTTGTGAAGACTCAGTCCTGCTGCTGGCAGACATTGCTGAGGGTGTGGGAGCTCCACCTTCCCCACCCAGACAGGCTGCTCTTCCCATGGCCTCTGTTGTTAAGTCATGATGGTTTTTTCTTCCTCTCCGCCTATATGACAGAGGGAATATATCAGCTGGCCCTGTACATGTTTTTCCAGCTGCCTGGTGGCAGCTTTGCCACCTACAAATCCTCCCGTTTCTCTCTTTAACAGGTCTCAATTTGCCCAGTCTCCCACTCTGGCTATGGTTAGCTGTAAAGGGGTTGCTGAAACCTCTGACAAGTCTTAGCATTGGCTATAAATAATTCACTTCAACAGTAGTGGTTTTCTGTGTTACTCGCTCTCAAAAGCATTTTATTGTCTGTCTGTACCTGTGGCGGCTGGACACTTTTTTTTAAAAAAAACTTATTTTTGGAGACAATTTCCCACCAAACCATCTCAGCCGTCGGAAATAAACAGCTGCAGCAAGGCAATCATTTGTCTTGGTTCTGATTCCAAGAGACAGCGAGAGCCAGTTTTCCAGCCTGGTTATGTTGTTTGGCCCCATGATGTAGGGAACGATATTTGCAGATGAGAGCAAAACTTAAAATGTGCCCTTGCTGGGAAGTTGGTGGGAGCCGGCTCAGAGTCACTGCTGGTGTTTTGAGCCCTTAGTGCAGGCGGCACATCTCCGTGAAGTTAAGCTGGGTTTGCTGGATGTTGCAGAATAGCAGTCGTTCCTCCTGCTGCCACCTTCTGCTGCTCAGCTGATGGAGACATGGGAAGGTTTGAAGAGCAGGGGAGGGTTGTGCTGCTCTGAAGAGCCAGGCAGTGTGCTTCTGAGGTGGGTTAGTGGGGTGGGAGAGTCCTCTGACCTCTTAAAGTTTGTACTTGCCCATTTCCCTGGGATTTGGCTTCAGCAAAGTAAAGAAGATAAAGGCAAGATCCATTTAGATCTCATCATGGCTGCTCTTACAAGCCCCAAAGGCAGCTCAGGATGTCTTGTTTGATCCTCTCTCCCAGGAGAGAGAGACTCTCAGCTTCCTCTGCGCCCAGCTAGCCGTCAACTCCTTTTTTCAGTCCGTCTCGTGCTCAGCTGGTTCTGGTATAGGTTTAGTGTAGCAGAAGATGTTTCCGTAGGTCCCAGGGACCTGCATGCATTGGAGCGAGCTGCAGGTGCCCCACGCTTGCTGTAGGTTTTTATCTGCTCATACCTTCCTAATGCCCCATGTGAATCTGCTGAGGAAACATCCCTGGTGAATGAGTAATGTGACTCTGCAGCTGGTAGGGTGTGATTAGTTTGTCAGATTAGTAATAAACCAAAGGTCTAATCTTGGGTTATCTTGGTCTTCTGGACTCAGACCTGCCCAAAGCAGAGCTGTGTGTGGATGGCTGGAGGTCAGGGCAAACCCTGGGCACCCAGTCTCGGTGCGTCAGCAGATCTCACGCTGCTCCACTTCTTTTAAGTAGTTTAGTGTTTGTGGTGAAGGACTCCAGGTGAAGACTAACCAGCCCCACTTCATAATTAACGCTGGCATTTGGTTTATTTCATATAGTCATGCATAACTCACATGCAATTAAAAACACTCTTTCCTTTCAGCAAAGCAGGAATCTCTGGAATAAACCAGCCAGGTGGGAACTATTTAGAAAATGCAGCAAAACCCCAAACTCAGTGTAACGGGAGGGTTTTTCAGGCAGGGCTATTTTTATACTGACAGCAATGTCATGACTGTATAAAAGTCTGTTGTAAAGAGCTCGCTGCAGGTGTGGATGTAAAGAGTGAAAGGTGTGAAGGCTTCAAGCAGGAGCATTTGTATTTGCAGCCAGGACAGGCTGAGCGGGTTGTGTCGGGCAAAGTGATCTCGGGAGCGGCTGGAAATTCCAGTGGATAAAGTTAATAGCAGTTCCAATGGATGTGGAAATGGAAATAAAATAGCACCCTATAACACTGCAGCTGCTTTCCCTGGCATGGCCCCTGCCTCGCTGTAAGTAACTGCCTTTGTAAAGCTGAGTGTTGCTCTTATCTTAAAAATACATGTTTTTTTCTGAGCGTAGCAGTTGTGTCAGATTGTTGGGTTCCTGACAACTGCAGAGGTCTCAGAGCCGTCCTGTGTCAATTAGCAGCTTCTTGGTAATATGGCATTAAAAAAAAAAAAGTAAAAAAAAATACATCTGATTTTTAATTGCCTCGGTACAGCAGAGCCTTGGGTGTTGGAATATTTTAGCACCTGCCCAGCTCAACAGTTGCTTATTGTTCCTGGGTTTTACAGCAGAGCCCAAAATGTCGGCATGCAGCTGTGGGCAGGCAGGGTTTGCACAAGGGATTGGGACAAGCCAGCAGGAAACTTGAGAGGTGCCAGGAGATATTTCTGGGCTTGCTGAGAAAAGTTGAGGATCATTCAGTGTGAAAGTGTTTGCAGGTGAAGCGAGCTGTGTGCTTCAATGCCAAATTTAAGAGCTGTTCTGCTCTGAAAAGTTTGCTGCGCGAGCTGTGCGTTTGCTCTTACGTAGGTTGGAGATTGGAGTGGCAAAGGCAGTGCCAGAGCCTCCCCGCTCTCCCATCCCCTTTTTGCTGGGGAGGAGGAAGAGGACGAGCCAGATTCTGTTTCTGTGTGTCAGCAGCAAAGCTGCTGCCCGAATCCCAGCACCAGCCACCTGTGCCAAACCCACAGCGGCAGAGTTTGGCGTGCACATGTTTTGTGCCTGCTGTTGATGTTTAAATTAAAAAAAAAAAAAAAAAAACAAAAACCAAAAAAACAAACACCAAGAAACCAACAAAAAAAATCTTTGTCTTGCTTCCTTGAAGCAGGGTTGAGTTTGCCACGCTGCTGCAGGGGAGGGCAGAGGGCTTTGCCTGAGGTGGTGCCCCCTGAGAAGGTGGCTTTCACTGGGGTTCCTCCTCTCTCTGGATGCGGTCCAGAGCCGTTACAGCTGCTGGAAGACTCCTGCTGGCTTCAGAGCGCTCTGGGTCCTTCCCTTTTTGTCATCCTTTCTGAGATATTTAATTAGCTAGGTAAAAAGTAATGTCAGCAGTTGCAGTTTGTGGGTGGGGGCCAAATGATGCACAAGACCCCCTGTCTTTTATGCTTGCTCTTGGCAAAATGCATCCCCTCCCTTCCTCCCTTTTGAGTAGCTTCAAAGGCTGTTTAGTTTGTCAGTGTTTGGTAACTGGGGAGGATGCTTTACCGCGCAACTCGGGAGAACTTGAACAGTCTTGTTTAAGGGGAAAAGAAAAAATGTCATGTTTTTTTCCAAGCCGTGAATCTCCTGTGCTTCATTTTATTTTTATTTTTTTAAGAGACTTCTGCCTGAAGTGTTAAAAACACACCCTTGGAGCTGCTGCAGCAAAGCTGATCCTTGGGCACAGTAAAAAGTTTAATGTATTTTTGTAGGATCCCTTTACAATTCTCACAAGGGAATCCTGCTAGGAAAAATAAAGCTACAGAAAAAGTTTTACATTTGTTTAAAAAAGCAAAACCAAACCCAATTTCCAGGTATTACCAACTGCATCATGTTTAACAGGTGAAAGATATTTGAGCCTGATGTGACTCATTGGTGCAGTTGCTATCACTGGATAATGCGCCTTTACAGCTTGCCAGGTCTGTGTCAGAGACGTGCAACTACATGTGGCTGGTTTCTTTCTTCCCTCATCCTGGAAAAATAAATCCCTACTGTCTAGCCATGGAGGAGTATGCATTTTTTCCCCAGCATATGATCTTTGGTATTCCTATAGAAGATGCTAAATATAAACAGTGGTGCAGGTACCGTTGACTAAAGAAGCCAAACGCGGCAGAAGGGAGCTCTGCCTGCTCTGAGGGGCCACGGGGGGATTTATGGGCCAGTTCTGAGGATTTTTCCGAGCTTTGGCTTTTTCTGGCCAGCCCGACCCACGTGGCATGACAGGGAAGGCTCAAACCTACAGCCTTGTTCACTTTGCCCTGGTGTAGGAACAGCCACCCACCTTGTGTGGTGGGACAGGAGATGACAGCGGGCCCTCCAGGTGACGCGGCAGTGAGGAGAGGGGTGGCAGGGTGGCCTGTTGGCCTTGGAGGGTGGCAGCGATGGTGTGCCCCATGTCCCGCTCCCCCAGGTGATGCCTGGTTCTGCCTGCGTGCAGCGAGCGCTCCAGGAGATGCACCGTGCCCAGCGACTGAGCTATGGAGCATCGTGGGTCTGCAAAGACCTGAGGTGTTGGAGTCCAGGGCTGCCTGGCCTCCCTTCATGCGTCTTCTGGGAAATGGGCAGAAGTTGAGCCCTCTGTCCTCCTCAAGTGGCTTGCAGTTGTAGAGCAGGGGAAAGCACAGGTGGCTTGCTTTCTAAAGGCTCCTTTCTCTTTGTCCCCAGATCTCAGGAGTTGCACCTGAGAACCGAGGCGCATTCCTATCTCTCTGACCTGACCAAGCCGTCGGACTTGGAGTTCATTGAAACCAAGAGGCCGCGCCTGGATCTGCTGCAGGACCCCCTGATGCGGCACTCGCCTCTCCTGAACCAGAGCCAGCAGGGAGGGACAGAGGACCTCTCAAAGGTAAGGGGGCAATGGGCTGGGATGCTAGCTGGGTGTGGGGTCTGTGTGATGGGATCCCCTTGGCTTGTGTAGAGCTACCTTTGAGGGTCTGAGCCGCTACTGAAATCAGTGTAGGTGGTGGCTCCTGATGCATCAAGCAGTGCTTGATGGTGTTGGATGATATTCACTGAGATGGGGTGACCTCTTTGGGGAGACAGAAGCATACTGGCTTTCCCCATGACTGTTGTAGTCATGGGCTTGCATTTACTGGGCTATTAGATGCACCAGAACAATTTGGAAGCCCCTGTAGGCTTAATTAGGTATGGTCATGTCTGTTTTTTCTGGATACTGTGCCCTGATTTGATTTTTGCTTGACCTTTCTCCCTTATCACATCTCTTTATTTAATATTGGTGTTTGAAGGGTTTGAATCGGTTGCTGGTGGTTCTTTAATATAATCTTCCCCAGGAAAGCCTCCCTTGTCTTAGTCTCATTTAACAAAGCAAATTGTTTACTTGCGATTGTCCCCTCTGCGCATGTGATAAAGGTTGCAAAGAGAAATCCCTTGCTTGTGTGCCTATTTGGATTTACTTTTCGTGCTCTGTTGGGGTAAATTGTATTTGATTTTTACCTCAAGCTTGGACATGTTCCTGGTTGGCAGGAAAGTCTTGCTGGGTCAGCATGCTGGGGGCAGCTGACTTGCGCTGCTAATGCGAGCTCCACTGCTGCGAGCGCCGAGGGTTAATGCAGCTGCAGGCTGGGCTTCAGAGATGTCTCAGCTCTCAGTGAAATGAGAAGTCATGTCCTTACCCAGGGTGATGGGGATGGTTTGCTCTATCGCTATAGGAGCTAACTGAAATAATATGCAGGTGAGAAAGCTCTTGCTTGGGAGTGCTGGGATATTCATACATCTCCTATCCATACAGTACTGGTGGGCCTTACGTGAGATCCCTCTGGCCTGCCTCAAGTGAGAAGGACATTTAACTTTGGGGTAGTTCAGATGCCAAGGGAGGCCTGGCTGGATCTCCTGGAGGAGGGGGCTGCAGTGACTGCTGATTAGGAATGGTGAGCTGATGCTGGAAGGGATGGAGCAGCTCTTTTTTAAGAGCCACACTTGAAGTCTGAGACTATGAGAAAGGCACCAGCCACATCAGCTTGCTGTCCTTTAGCTCTTGATAGTGTGTTGCCTTGGAAAAGATGCTTCCGAGGTGCTGTGGCCCTTCTATGTCCTGTCTTTGCTGCTCCCTTGAGATGTGTCTTAACAAGGTTATGCTGTGACTAGCCAGGATTCTGCTCTCCATGCCACCGACACGTGGTGGCTCTGAACCGTAGAGTATATTTGGGGGATGCTGGGTTGGGTGGCTGATGGGGAAAATAAACTGTTGGCCATGAAACAAAAAACATCCCTCTCCAAAGATGTGAGGAAACGAGGATGGCTTTTCTGTCTGCACGTTATTTCCATCAGCAGTTCTGTTCTGCCTCTCACCAGAAAACCACGTATTGTCTCAGCTATTTGTTTCTAATAGGCAAAGCTGCTCTTGAGGCATTAGTTGGTGAGTTCAGGGGCTGCATTTGCTTCTTGATCTGTGACACATTTCCAAGAATTACATGCATTTTATGGGGCTTAAAACATTTGTTAATGAAAGGGAGAGAGAGAGAGAGAAAGCTGTGAGATACAATTCAGCAAGACAAGATTATGCTTTTAGTGGAGCCATTTGTAATTTCAGAGTCTGGAAGGAAGAAAAAAATGTGGTGTCCCTGACTGGTGAGAGCCTAGGTGGAGCTGGGATTAGTTGCTCAAAACTAGCAGGGGCTGTTACCAGAATGGGTTTGATGGAGCTTACTGCAAGGCTGGGATGATCTCAGCGCAGTTCAAGCGGTTGGGAGCAGAAGGCAAGTCTGGGGTGTACGATCACCATTCTGAAGGTATATCTGCCTTTTGCAGCTTGGGAAATTGGATTAATAGCAGTCTTTTGGCTTTATTCTTGAGCAGTCAGCCTCAGACTAGTCTATAAACTGCTTGTGGATATTAAAGTCATGGTAAAGCTCCCGCAGCTGATCTGTGCATCGCCCTGAGCCTCAGTGTGTTCTGCGTGTGCTGGTCCAGAGGGAGTGCAAAGAGCTGAGACTGGTCTTTGGCCACAAGCTCTAGACACTTACACATCTGGGCTATTTACACATGTAAAACTGCTTCTTGCATCCATGCTAAGCCAGTTGAATTCGGCACTGGGCTCCGATGGTGTAAATCACCATCTAGAACAGCTGATAAAGACCTTCCTGAGAGGCTCTGTGATGAGCTCCATGACTGCCATCAGCTCCTCTGCCTGGCTGATGTGACCTCCTAAACCAACATGTCACGATGCAGCCCGTCCTGGTGGCTAATTCCCACTCTGCTCCATCCCTGTGGAGACTGGGCCATGCTTCACTTCTAGCAGCACCGTGTTTTTCTGGCTTGCTCAGCATGTCCTCTGTTCTCAGGGGTTATTCTGCAAGCTTTCCTCCCTTCCTGCAAGCACTCCGCAAGGTGGGTGCAGAGCCAGAGGTCTCCGCACATCTGCAAGCTGCGCGTGGACCGGAGCGGTGGCACCCGTGTGGTGGCAGGACGTGTGCCCCAGTGACCACAGCCAGAGAGAAATTTGCTGTTCCATCTGTGCTGCTGACTCAGTGCCTGACGAAGTCGTTCGATACTTTATCTAGGGCAGCTTTGCAGGCTGGGTGAGCTCTTCGGGTGAGATGCACCACGTGAGCCCGGTATTACTAAACACACTGGCAGTTGTTTAGACAGGGTATCCTAGGAGTTGTTCGCTTACCCCTTACCCCATTCCATGTTGTTGCAGTCACTGCGTGGCAAGGAGCTCAATTTACTCATCAGAGTAACAGCACTATAGGACTGCTTTTCATGGTGATTTTGCAGATTCAGCTAGTTTTTCACAGTAAAGAGCTCCACAATACCCTCGATAAAAAGAGTAGGAGTTTGGTTATACACTCTGGGTGCCAGCCTGACTGTCCGTCCCAAGGGTCATAATGAATGCAGCAGCAATGGATGTTGCTCTCAGGCAGTGGATACCTGTTGGTCTCTGTTGGTTTCAGAGCAGCGGTGGAGCTGAGACGCAGAATCAGGTCTGTGATGGGGTGTGAGTTTAGCACGTCCCTGATAACTACCGGTTACATAGGATTTGCCAACCTTCAGCCCAGGGGAGAGAAGTTAACACCATTCCTGCACATTTCCAAGGCCTTTGTTTTGGGCCATGATCTGTGCTCTGAACACAGATGAAGTAATTGGTGTGGCAAATGCTGGTTACAGGTTCCAGGGGTTTTTTTTCCTGAAGAGAAGTGGATCTCTTAGGTGTTTTATTCCTCTCCTACCTCTCCCAAATGTGGGGTGAGCTGGGCCCCTTTACCCCGTTCAGGATCACTGCAGCTTCACTCCAAGCGAGGCTTAGTTTGTAAGGAGAAGGTAATGTCTTCTATTAGATCAGCGTGTTATATCTGGTGAAAACAGACATGCTTTTGGGCAGCGTGCCTTTCCAAAGCAGCAGCTTTACAGCTAAATCTCAGTTGGTCTAGTAAAAGATATTACCTTTCCTTATGAACCTTGTATTGCTCATATCCTTGAACACTGGTGTTTCTTTTCAAGCCGGGGAGCAGAAGGTTGTTTTCATGCCTGCTTTCCCCCACTTCAGCATCTTTTTTCCCTGCAAGAGGGATTGCTGTCATGTTGCTGCAGTGCCGTAGTCCTGGGCTCCTGCCGCTGGACGTGGCCAGGAGGTGAGCTCAGTCTCCTGGGGGAGAAATGAAATCTCCCCGTGCCCTCTGTGCCAGCGTGGGCTGACGCTGCCTCCAAGAAGGTGCTCCCTTGAGCTGGCTGAGAATAACCAGGCAAAACTAAAGCAGGACTGTTTTTTCAATCACTGCAAGCCTAGATGTGAGATTCTCTGGAAGAGCTGCCGTGATGCAGATTTGCTGGGTGTGCTCTTGGCAGAGATGCAGGAGCTGGTTCCCAGGACCCTCGGTGGCTTCTGCTTTCTTTCCGATAGAGAAAGTCACGGACCTCCATCACGTAACAGCAGATAGGAGTAAAACAGACGGCTCCAGAGCAGGCCAGTAATGTATCTGCATGATCCCCTGTCTCTGCGCATACGTGCGCAGCTGGTGCTGCGTGCGATCCTGCCCCGTAGGGACGGCGAGCGTGGCGCGTCTGGTCCAGCAGCGCCTGCTCTCCCCTCTCCAGAGCTGGAGGTTAGTCCTGTCTCTCCCCTTCCATCTCTTATTCCCGTTGTGCTTCCACTTGTTCTTCTTCCCATTTCTGAGACTGCTTTTCCACCACGTATGTGGTTTGCTGCTCCTTCCTATAGGATGTGAGTCAGTCGTGCTCTGCATTTAGTCCCCTTGCAAGGGCTGTCTGGCTGCACTTACGCGTAGCCTATTGCTCCAGCAGGAATATGCTTACGGGGAGCCATGTAGTCCCACGGGTACGGGGCTGGGTGGAGGCTTAAGAAACCTGAACCTTGCTGCCATCTGCCCTGGCAGGCCGCTGGTCACCGGGTAAGTCTCTTCCCCTTTCTGTATCTCAGATTTCCCCATCTGTACAAGGGACAATGCCACTTCCCTCTTTTGTAAAATAATTAACAACTATTGATGGAAGAAGGCTATTAAGAAGCCATGTGTTGTTAGGACTTGGACTCCGCTTTACATTGTTGAAGGGTTTTAATTTCTTCCCTTTCTGCATGAGTGTTTTTGTTGTGCTCTGGACTAAAAAATGGGATAGAAAAGGGAAGGGGGGAATCTTAGAAAAGGCAGCACCAAGGCCGGGAAATATGTATGGCAAAGCAGAAATTAGGGCAAAGGGTATTTTGCTTTGATGCACGTTAATGTAGCTTTAAAAGCAATTAATTGAAAAAGAAGGAATTAACACGTTTAAAATGCCTTTTTAATGATGCATTGAAGCCAGCAGCGTACATGCCAAATTTTGTACTGGCTGCCCGTTCCAGAGCCCAATTTACAATAAACTCCTGGAAAACAGGCTGTGGGATGGAAAGGCTCTTGGCTAGCCTGCTAACCCCTGCCCTGGCCGCAGGCTGGCAGAGCACCGAGGACAACCGAAAGGCCTTTCGGGAGCTCTGCTTCCTCCTCGCCACACGGGCCGGTGCCTTGGCAGCACTTTTCACTGGTACCTGCTCCATCCCTTGCCGAATGTGCCGGGGGAGGCTGGGGACTCCGGCAGCAGAGTTTGCCCCAGTATGGGGAGGGATGCTCGGAGGGGCAGCGCCACAGCTCCCAGTGCGGATAGCTGGGCTGGCCGGCTGGTACATCACCAGTTGTGTTTTTGCTCTGGGGCTTTGTTATGGGAACATTGATCTGTTGCTGGGATTAACCTCTCAGAGTTTCCAGTGGGTTGGTCTCACAGTTATTAATGAAACTGGCTGGAACTTGTGTTGACCTTGGCAGAAGCCCCAGTTGGCTTGGAGGTAACTGGCAAAAGCATAATCTCTAATTGAGTAATCCAGTGCTGGGGGAAGGGAGCAGAGGGGGTGGAAACGCAGCAGTGCTTTGAACTGGGAGAGCCACAGCGCTCCGACGGGATGCGTGGGAGCGGAGCACTCAAAGGCGCTGAGCACGGTGGCTGCCGAGGGAATTAGCAAGCGAAAGCGAGGCGGCATCTCGGTTCCTGCACCCCAGGCTTCCTCTTGTAGAAACCAGCCCTGAATTCCAGCGCCTCCCTGTGATTTATTGCCGTGGAACAATAGCGCAGAGGGGCTGGAGAACGAAATGAAGCTGTGAGCGTCGGCCGTCCCTGGGCGCGTGTCCTCCCGTAGCCTCGGAGTCTGCGGTTGTGGATCACGCTGGGCTCTCCTTTCCCTACCGGAGGTTGTTTTTCACTTGGGGAAAAAGAGCTCTGGGCTCGTTACTGGGGCTTTTGATGAACATCTGCAAGCAGGGGCCCAGCGACAGCACAGGGCTGTCCTCCTTGGCCGTGCACCTCTGTTGCAGGAGAGTGAGCTGTTTCCTTGGCCAGCTGTGGCTATGCCCACATCTGCTGGGGAGGGGATGGCTGCCAGTGAGCCCCGCGGGATTGCCTGGGCAGAGGGATCCTGTGGAGCTGCGGTAGCGCTGATGGAGAGGAGACACGCTGATGCTGCCAGCACCCTGCCACTCACTCCAGGTTATCCAAAACCCAAGTGAGATGCAGAGTTCTGTGCCAGACCATGGCTTGATCAGCCCTGTGAAATGCCTCAAACGACTTGCCACGAGAAGAATAATAATTCTTACACTGTGGAAGGTGAAATGCCTCAAACATCTTGCCACAAGAAGAATAGTTCTCGCCCTAAGGACTGCAGGGTGCTTGATGCAAAGCCTGCGCATGCTGCATGGCTTCCCAACCGCTTCTTGGAGGAGCAGACTTCTATGGAAGTGGCTCTAACCTCAGGTC